>NC_140123.1:135547070-136147070 GCF_964035555.1 Netta rufina
GTCAAGTCTTACCATTCTTTCCATCTCCTGGACTATCTCATTTGTCCGCATCTGTCTGTCCTTATTGTGTGCATTTCAGTTGAACTGTGCCAGCTTGGTTGAAGGAACCATTCCACTTTGATAAGGACAAAGCCAACTCAAGTTAACTTAGTGCTTTAAGAAACAGAACAGCAGCTCTCAATATGGTTACTTAATTGCATCCACGTTCCATGTGATGAATAACATTTCCATGTACAAAGACCAAAATTAGTAGACAAATCTTCTTCCTCCCAATGTGGGGGTGGGGAGGAACTTATAAAGATGTTGTATCTATGAAAACAGATGTGTTATTTATTTAAACGGTGCAAGCTAAACAAGAAACAGTTAAGGTTAACTTGCTGTCATCTGAAATTCTTAAAACCACACATGAGAACAATGTCTTAGACAGCAGGAACTGATTTAAGACCAATTGTTACTTGCTAAACTTGCCTGACTTAATGGAAAATAATTTGGTTGGTTGTTCGTTAAGGTGGTAGGTTTAAATAGACACTATATCTTTCCTATGTCACTCTTGTTTCTATTTTCAGTACAGTTATTTGAAAATAAGTTCTTACCTGTATAAATACTGAAGCATTTTACTAGAATTGTGAGTAATCAAATCCTTGAAATATATAATATATATAAAAAAATAATATATATTATTAAATATGTGTAATATATGTATTATAATATATACCATATATAATTGCCTTTTCTAGAAGAGTCCCATCCAGTTACAAGTCTTAATCCTAATTTCTCTTCATCTACATTATAGGTGAATTCTGTTTTTCTACTATCAAGTGTGCTTCTAGAAAGTGAAACCTTTTTTCTTTGTAAATGGTAAAACTAGAGTTTCTGAAGTTGTTCTTTCACTGAGGCAAAAATGACTGGTAAATATGACAAGCAGTCTGTAAATTTATAATGATCTGTGAATTGTATTCTTGAGACATTCCCTCTGACTTTAAAGAAGTTAATGACAGGTTCATGTCTTGGAAAAAATGCTTTTTATGTAAGTTAACATCCATTAAAAATTCATATGCCTCAGATGAATTATATTGATTGGAGTTGCTTGTACTCCTCTAACCAGCCTTACTTGGCTTTGGCACTTCATTCAGAAATGAGTGGAAATTCTCTATGTTGCTCTATTATGCGGGACTCTTCTGGTGATGTGAGTGTCTCTTTCCATTGCATACTCTTGCCAAACTAAGCAGCAAGAGAGTTGTAGATGTAGAAGTTTCTGTTCTAGACAGAAGGTGGTTTGTTGTTTTTTGTTTTTTTTTTTTTTTTTCCTTCCTATGATAGATCAATATTATATCTACGCACAGATTTGAATATGACTAGTAATATAAATAAAACTACTTGTTTACTTAAATGCATGCAAAACACCTTATCTATGCAGTTCTTATACATAGGTGCTGTAGTATTTTGTAGAAGTACATACTTCAAGTTTCCTTTTACTGAAGGCAAAAATGGAATTGAAACATCTTTAGCGAGATCATTCAGCAAGATAGCAGCATATACAAATGGAACCAGTTTTCTTTTCCAGTGCTCTGTCCACCAAGAGTATCTACTTGTTCACCTTTAACTTATGTTACAGCGGTTTAGTCTTAAAAAAAAATCCCTAACAGTATCATAACTGATAAATACTTTATTTATATCTTTTAGGTTTCTTCAAGACTGGAGCCTTATCTAACAAAATGTAGCTCTTATCTGTAGCAAAATCCTGTTTCACTGTGAATTTTGAATTTCTCCGTTCTGTTTAGCATAAGAAGAGAAGAAAACTAAATATGCAATACTTACCTTTCTTCAACTCAACCTTTAACTGCATTCATGGAATGCAGATAATAGATATTTTTGTTACAGTACCGTAGCAATAAAAATGGAAAACACATAAGGGGGGAAAATCCGCCACCAGTGAGAGCTTATTAAGTGTCCTGAAAAATATGGAAAAAGTTTATAAATAAAAATGCAATTTAGAGTTGGGACAATGGGTATGCGCACTAATTGGGTGGTAATAATTTATGTGTTTTAACAATCAGCCGTAGAATGTACACAGTTTTTCAGATTTTTTATTTTTTTTTTTTTAAAGAGACACCAGCTGCTAGAAGCAAACATATTAATAATCTTATTTCTATGTCATACATGTAGGATCATAGGATGGTTTAGGTTGGAAGGGACCTTAAATACCATCTAGTTCCAATCCCCCTGCCATGGGCAGGAGCACCTCCCACCAGAACAGGTTGCCCAAAGCCCCATCCAGTCTGGCCTTGAACACTTCCAAGGATACACAGCTTCTCTGGGCAGCCAGTTCCAGTGCCTCACCACCCTCTGAGTAAAGAATTTCCTCCTCATATCTAATCTAAACCTTCCCTCTTTTAGTTTAAAGCCCCTCTTTTAGTTTAAAGGACAAGCCTCCTTGTCCTATCACTACACCCCCTGACAAAGAGTCCCTCCCCAGCTTTCCTGTAGGCCCCCTTTACGTACTGGAAGGCTGCTATAAGGTCTCCCTGGAGCCTTCTCTTCTCCAGGCTGAACAACCCCATCTCCCTCAACCCATCTTCGTAGAAGAGGTGCTCCAGCCCTCTGATCATCCTCGTGGCCCTCCTCTGGACTCATTCAAATAGGTCCATGTCCTTCTTGTGCTCACTGCAGGGCTCCAGATGGGATCTCACAAGAGTGGAGCAGGAGAATCCCCTTCCTCTCACTGCTGGCCACACTGCTTTTGATGTAGCCCAGGATATGGTTGGCTTTCTGGGCTGCAGTCTCAAATTGCCAGCTCATGTTGAGCTTCTCATCAAAGAACACCCCCAAGCCCTCCTCAGAGCTGCTCTCATTCCATTCTCCACCTAACGCATATTTGCACTTAGGATTGTTCTAACCTAGGTGCAGGCCTTGTACTTAGATATTTGACCCCTGCATTACAAGGATCCTTACGTACTGAGTTTTAATAATTTTCTAGCCAAAATTCTCCTCTATTTCACACTGACTTTATACTATATAATAAAGGCCTAATTAAACATTGATAATATAAGTGTCTACTTGTATTTCCAGCTTGTAGAATCATGAGAGGAATACATAGTTCTCTATTTTCATTAGAAATACCTGTATATTATGTTTCCTTTTCTCCGTTTAAAAGATTAGCTTGGAAACATAAACCAACCAAAAATATTTTTTTAAAATGCAGTAGTACTTTCTCCACATTTGCTGACAGCCCTGAAACAGAATTTCTGATAGTCACAAACATTAAAGCACCTCAAAATGGTATTTAAATCCATGCAGCATTTATTACAAGCAATGGGTCTTAGTCCATCAAGTTGTACTCTGAGGGACAAAGGACCCCAAAGACCTCTCTTACTTTTTCATTTTTGAGGATGGGAAAGAGCAAGGGAAGCAGGGAATTTCTGGCCTCAACATTGAAGAGGAACATGGGAGTGTTGTATCTTCTAGGCAGAAATAAAAACGTGTCTCTGTTGTTCTAAGTGAATTTGTAGAGCTGTGGAAATTTGGTAGACCAAATGTATAATGTGCTGAAGATTTGAGACTCCTTAATCTACTAATTTGTTTTCTGCCTTGAATTAGGTCCCTGAAAGCAAGATACAGTGAGTATTTGCTGTTCCAAGGTGCTGGTGCTGTGCATGTTAGGTGTGGCACTAGAGCATGAAAGGAGGGTTCTGTCTGAAGTAAGCTACATTTTTTTTGACTGAACATCTGTGTAAGAGGGAACTTCTGAAAAGTTTCTGTGGGAAGATAAAAGAAAGTAGGATATACCAAAAACTCTTGTTGATTGGTGTATTCACCCAGGTATTCAGCCAGCTTGAAGTCTTTCTGAAGAATTGGTCAGAATGGGGATTTTCACTTGGGTCTCCTACTTCCTAGACAACTGTCCAGATCATCAGACTGTGAAAATCCCTCTCTGCAGCCCAATGAACATGTAATTAAGAATGCAAACTGTAATAACATGAATAGAAAAGAATACCAGGCAGAACATGAAGCATTTTGAAGCCATATCTCCCACAGTGCAGATGAGTGCCCTAATGATTGAGCTATTGTCTGTTCTAGGGAATTGTTCTCTCTAGCTAGAAATTTTATCTGGTGCATGAAAACCCTTCAGAGTGACCTGGCATTTCCAAATGAAATAACATGTTGCCAGAAAACTCCCAGTCTTGTAGATTTCTGGATTACATGGATGCACATGCCCTGAGACCCACACTTACAAATGAAATAAATTGTATGCTGTAAAATAAATACTATTATTATATTAGGTCTAATCCTTGAAGTCCTTGTTCACGCTGATTTCTCTTTAAGTCATTTCAACTTTTCCTTAGAAATTATAAAACTTAACGAGACCACAGACTTCAAAGTAAGGCCTATTACTTAGTCTGATTATGCTTTTATATGAAACACTGCACTTACTAAAGACTCATTTCATGTAGCACAACTTCAGATTTTCTTTGGAAATGGTGAAAAAACAGTGGAACATTTTCAGTTCCTCAGCAAGTCTGATGGCTTGTGTGCTGAGAGGGAGCAAGGGAAAATGTTATTTACTCCATCTTGTGCCTTATTTGTAAGCAGGAATATAGGAGAGAAAATCCTTTTCTTTGCAGTAGATTCTGCCAGAAGATTCTTTAGTATATTTAGCAATAGGTTGTTGATTTCTTCAAATAATGCATCATGATAAAAAAATTTTGAAGGGAATTTCTTTCTACCTGCTCTTTTATTGTATTTGGGAATCATGGTCTCTTGAATAGAAGTAGTTTCTCTCCTCTTTCACTCTTTTCCTCTTTCTCTCTCCTGTCTTCCTGCCAAAGCTTTTCCAATTTTCCCCATCATGTTGCTTGAAGTAACTTCTTTAGTAAAAGTTGGCTTATCGTTTGCAAAACCCGGTAGACTCTAATAATGCACATTGTGGAGGACATCTCCTTTGAGGGACAGAAGCATTTAGTAAAATCATTGATGACATCTTTGGTAAAGAAAAGGCACAAACAACAACGTATTCAATAAAAGTCACTTATCTCTTAATCAATTCTAATTGTATAATTGAAATCAGGGTTATGTTGTCAATTATGTGTCTTCCCAACTCAGTGTATGTGAACCTTGAAAGATTGGTTAAAATTAAAGGTGAACTTCATTCACAATGCAAAAAAAGAGTTATTTTTCATCCCCTCCTTTCCTGTGTATTGATGTAGTGCTACATTGTGTCAATGGGTATTCTGTTAACTCAAAAGATTTTCTTCTGAAGTAATCTCTCAACCTGAGGAGAGGGCAATTAGTAATAACTGTTGTGTGTGTAATTCACATAAAATGACATCAGTCTTTTGAAGGCATGGAGATAAGAGTTTAAAAACTTGATATAATAAAGGTTGGACCACCAACTTTAAATCTATGGAATGCTTTAGAAAGAGGTTTGAAATTACCAATGAGTCATTAGGTTAGCTTGCAGATGAAACTAGCGTCAACTTGTCTCATGCTCTTCCCTCATTTTCTTATAGGGAGTCTAAAGTGTCAGGGACTCAGGTTTATCAGGCCAAGTAAGGGGCTGATGTATTGTACAATATTATTATACTACCTGGTCACAATCACAGGTTCAGCCTCCTATATACATTCATTTTTGTGATCTGTTACCAGAAATAATCTGAATTATGCTATAAAAGATCAAGTAGAAGTGATCTAGCAAGTGTCTGATTGAATCAGATTATTTTCTACTTCATGTTCTAGATTTATTCTTGAAAGAGTGTGAGTGTTTCCAGCATATACAGTGGAGGGGAGGAATCTGGATGTAGATAATGACTTTGATTGTCCTAGCAGAGTAAGACAAAAATTGTCCAAAGAATATAAGGAAGAGAATTGCAAAGTCACTGTTATTCATTTGCCAGAGTACTAAAACTGCCCAGCCTTTTGGGTGCTGTGAAA
Organism: Netta rufina; assembly: GCF_964035555.1. Taxonomy (NCBI): domain Eukaryota; kingdom Metazoa; phylum Chordata; class Aves; order Anseriformes; family Anatidae; genus Netta; species Netta rufina. The sequence continues at coordinate 135,552,999 of NC_140123.1, forward strand.
ACAAGAAACTAAGTTTTTATCTATTTGTGGCAATAGGTCTGCAGGAAGCCCTATGGGTGTGAAAGGACAGGTTCTTAGGTAGTTTGAATGTGCAAGATTTGTGTAAACTCTGATGACGTTTTGTACTGTTTTTGTGGAGCCAGACTTAGACATTGCATGTAATATGTATTACGTCACCTAACTTCTTAATCAGATACTGTTGTCTTTGTATCTAATGTTTTTCCTTCTGTGAACACATACTGCCACTCTCAGTGTTTAAATATAGAAGATGATTTTGAAGATGGATGTGGAATATTGTCAGTCAGGCAACATTAAAATCACCGATAATGCCAAAGCCTGTTACATGAAATATGGCATGATTGATGGAGTACCTGTAACTGGAGAGTGGAAATAAGAAGGAAGACATTTGCAGCCACTCATCAGTGGTTGTGTCAGGTCATGGATTCACTTGGTAAAACCAGTTCACTTCATTTCAAGTGTTAAAGGCCAACTTCTGCTTTTAATGGATGATATTATTGGATTTCCAACTAACTTTTATTTTTCATTTATTTTTATTTTTTGTAGTCTTCCTACTCAGTTACAAACCATAATGCTAAAAAGGAGTCTTAGGCTGCTGCTGATACACTGTGCCACACCTGTTTGTCGCAAATTCACATAACCTGTAGGTGCATGCATCTTTTCCTTCTCTTTTGCATGTTTCCAGTGTTATGCCTGAGTATTAGGTGCCAGATGCATTTCTCTTCCGAAACAAGTGTTTTCTTTATTTTCATCTCAGCAGCTGCTAGTATCCCTTTCAATTCCTTGAGACAGATCCTTAACCTGCTGGTGACCGTGCAGAGAGAATGATAGTAACTATCTAATCTTTGAGGATGAGTCAAAGCCTAAATACCTACCAATCAACCAGTCAGTTGAAACCCTCTTCTTCCTCCCTCCTGCCCAAAGAGTAAAAAGGAAAATAAAATGAAAATGGAAATGGAAAGCAGAACCTTGAAAACAAGAAAATTCAGCAGCTTGCAGTGACTGTTTTTTCTCTTAGAACTGCATGTGGATGAAGAACAGAAGTTATGTTTTCTAACTCACACTGGCTCTGGCAGCTGGGAATGGTCAAGTGTAAAGAGAGTAAGCACGAAGAATTAGGGGGAATTAAGAGTGGAGAAGTGCATAACAGTAGGGTGCACAATGGCCATCACCATGTAGCTTGTCACATTCATTGTAAGTCTGAATGTGTATTAGTTGATTAAACATTCATCAAAAGTTTTGTCAGCATTAATTTTATGTATGTGCTCCCCCCAAAGTAACTGGTAATTCCAAGTCTTCGATAATTGAACTACTTAAAAACACTACACACATAATTATTTTCATTATTTAGGAAAATACAACAAATAAATACTTTGCTAGAGTAATTTTATGGCTGCTTATCTCATGTGAAAACAAAAGCTGTTATTACTGTAAGGTCATTGTGAAAGAGAGGTTATGAGTGCAGTAAACTAGACATCAGCATCACATGGTATATCTAGTGCTACTTGGTAGACAAAAGGTCTATTTATATGCCAAGCAAAGGATGGGAGAAAACGAAGGCATTCAGTGATTCTGACGGCAAAATAGATCACCAGACCACTAAACAGCTTAACTGTCTAACTCCTGAACAATTACAGTAATTCAATATGTTTGTGAGTTTTTACATTTGCTTTGGAGAATCTAGAAGTCAGGAGAGGACAAACAGATTTGTTTGTCTGACGCAAGAGGAAAGAGCTGAGCATCTGCCCAAGAATTTTTTGTTCATGTTCCTGAAAATAATCAGTTTTAGTGTGGGGAGTTTCTTTACTTATAACTAATTCCAGAACAATCTGCTTATAAATCTATTTGGAATTGGAGAGTATGTAAATAATAAGTATACCAACATTTGAAGAGAAGTAGCAATAGAGCTGTGCGTGCCTTGATCCAGTACTATTATGTTATACTTTTTATTTGGGTTCAAAATTTAGTTGCAATGGACTTCTCCTTGTGCTATTAGGGACGGAGGATGGGACAGCAGGAAGCCTAACGATACTTAAATAGATACCAGCAGTCTGAAGAAAGATTTTTCAAAGCATTTAGGCTCTTAAATCTTGATTTCAGTTTACTCCAGGTGACAGCTTTTCAGAATATTGATCCTAGCTTTCAAGAGTGCAGAGTGATATGCAGAGTCTTGATAAAATATGTATGTGTATCTACCATGACAGTAAAAACCACACACAAAAAATGTATTTCTTCACAAAGATGAAGATTTTTGCCCTTTTTGAATATTTAACTCTGTAAGTCAAATAAGCGTTGTAAATAAATTCCCAGCCTCTGTTCCTTTTGCATTGTGGATTTTCTTTCAGAGGCACTATTGCAGTGAGACAGATGCTTAAAGATACCAGTTATAGGGGCAAATATGTAAGTTTACTTACAGACCAGCAGCATTTCTTTTGAAATATGATTGCTCTGTTACACTATGTTTTGTGACAAAAATTCTACCTTCCTAGAAAATGGAAAAAGTTTCTATTTAGTTTCTTCCTTTTTATTCTTTTCCTTCAGCAGAAACTTGTGCAAGAATCCAATAGTCTGTGCTAGAAATAATGAAGTGCTTGCTGTGCTAGCGTTTGCTAATAATCGTTGTGGTCTTCATTTTCAAACAACAGTGCAGTTTCTTATTGAGTAATTATAGCTCTGTAGTATGTTGCTTTTTTGTTTGTTTTATTTTGTTTTTCAGTCACACTTTGTACAGACAAAATTTAGTTGATCTGGTTAAACTTCATACTATATTGTAAGGGACGTCGCTCTTCAGTTTCAGACTAAGCTTTTCCAGTTCAGTCTAAATATGATTCTAATGTCTTGTCTGCACAGGGATATTTTCTGGAATTGTTATACCAATATGATTAGTGTTCACTCCTATATCAATGAGAATCATTTTAGTACACCTTAGTTCACTTACTTGACATAATCTAAACAAAACAAGCGTAGTTTTAACTAAAATAATAATATCCAGAAAGTAATTTGCAGGAATTTTACTAACACTGTTTAAAACACTCCTGAAGTATTTCGTGGAACTGCGAGCATGGACGAGCTTGCTCACTTTACTTGTAGCACCCCTGAACCGAATGGCAAATCATCCACCAACTTCAATGGGATCTGGACTGGGATTTACATTTTATTTACTTAGAGTAAATTGGCATCTCCTTTTGATTACAATTCTGTCATTTAAATGTAACGTTGAATTATGTGGATTAAAAAAAACATCATAGTTAACAGCTTCAAGCCCTCTGATCTTTCTGTATGGTAATAGTGTTTTTATTTTAATTTATTAGATATGGATCATAAGGTAACAGTGAACAGTATACATTCAAGAATATATGAAGAAGGTATATGTATGCTGGGACACATTATAACTGAGATTTAAGAATTAGATCTCATGTCTATCTTACATTTTATCTGCTTTCCTGTGCTTGTATTAGCTATGTTTACAGCCATGAACTGCAGTGAAGAATTAATTTCATATTGAAGAAATGAGGCCATTCTTAAGAGAACCACTTGCATCTTCTCTCACTTTCCTTAATAAGAAACAGAAACCTGTTGAACTTAGAGATTATGAAAATTACGAATGTGCTTACATCCTAAAATGTATTTGAGTAATTAAATGGCAAGCAGTCATCAAATAGTTTTATTGTAGGTCAAATGATAGTCATCTGTGGTAAGCCACCAAAAAGACAAAGAGGGAAGTGGTAAGGAGAGCCGTCAGCATTCTTTAAAGGGTTTAGCTAAATGAATGGGCAAACTAGAAAAGACAGTTTAATTTTTATCATTATGTTGTCCTGAATGTAATACATATGTACATTCTTTTGACTTATGCTTCTCTTTGTATCTCATGCAATGGTGAAATAATTCAGTACCAGTAAAAGAAATATTTTTATTTGTTTATGTAGGAGTGGAAATGGTAACAAATGGACATATATTTTAGAGACAGCAGCTCCTGGACAAAGAGGAAGGGCTGGCACAGTTTGTAGGAGCAGGTATTACAGCTACAAGTTTTCATTTTACACATCAGTAGTGGTAGGTCTAGTATTACATGAATGGCAGATCTAGTATTACACTATATATGGTTTGAGACTGCAACTTAGAATTCAGCTCTGCTTATTAAATTCAGTACTAAATTCTGTTTTAAAAAGAGAAAAAGAATTCTACTGGTATATTCCTTTGAAAAGGACCAAAGGAAGAAAAATTTTTCTTAATTGGTATGGATATTTTTATTTTCTGTAGGCAAAATTTCTCTTAGTGAGGGCGAACAGTAGAGCTTTTTTGGCAGAGCTTCTTTTTTTTTCTTTTTTTCATGGCAGAGCACTGATTTTAGAGCATCCTGTGTCTGTAGTAATCCATTCTAAGAAATACTGCCTGTTATACCCAACAGCATGGCTCTGATCCCTGACTATGGCAGCTAAGTACTTCTGCTAGATAAATTGTAAACCACAACTTTTCTCCACAGCCTATCATTGATTATTTTTGTTTCCTGGGTGAAATTTCCAGTCAGATTATTCTTTGGCTTTAGACTTTTCCATTCGAGAATCAATACAGACGTGCAGCATTTTACTTTAAACTTGATCTTAGGGTTAAACTTTGTACATTTTGATAGACTTCGAAGTATGAAGTAAGATTCAGCAATGCTGAAATTAAGTTCTTGTTACAGTTCAGTCCCTGCAGTCCTGTAGTCCCTGTTCGTCTCAGTAAAGCTTCAGCTCAAGAGACATATTCCTTTTTCTGTGAGACTCTGGTGGGTTGGTCTGCAGAAAGGCAGTAACTGCAGGGCTATTTCTCTACCACACATGAGAGTGCTAATTCTTTCCAAAGTGTGCTAATAGTTGGAAGAATGACTAAGTATGGCATCCTGGGAATTTTGTGTTTAATTCATTCCATTCCCTATCTTTGTTTCTTTCTCTCAGTGATTTACAGGTTCACTTTCTTACGTGTCAGGGAAGAGTTCAATTTGAAAACCACTCTCTATGCTTTCAGTGTTGCATTCACTGTCCATAATATTCTCCACTTGGAATTTATCTGACTGGTTGTGGCTAATGCACACAACAGAATAAATAGTTCAATTGCTTTCACCTTTCTACTCTTGATACTGTGGTAACTATTGAAACTTTAGCATGTTTTTTGATTTATAAAATAAGGAGCTGTGATAAAGGAATGCTTCAGGATCTGAAGTGCTGAATACTAAAATATCCATTTTTTTATGCTCAGTCACCACATCTGAACAGACATAGGTAGGAACTTCACATGAAAGCAGATGGGAAGCTCTTCTTTACTGCTTACCTAATGAGTAGTATCTCTACAGCTTTTCCTAGAAATGACTGAGTAAATCCTAACTTCTCATGAAGCATCCAATCAAATAAGCTTTTTGATATATGTAGGAGGGCATAGCTTTTCTATATTAGGTAGCATGGTCTCAGTTTTTAGGGGGTTGTACAGATGGACAGGCTGGAGAAGTAGGCCCATGAGAACCTAATGAGGTTCAACAAGGCCAAATGCAAGGTGTTGCACTTGGGCTGGGGCAATCCCAGGAATTTATATAGACTGGGAGAAGAAGAATTCGAGAGCAGTCCTGCAGAAAAGGACTTGGGGGGCCTGCTGGATGAGAAGCTGGACATGAGCCAGCAGTGCACGCTTGCAGCCCAGAAGGCCAGCTATGTCCTGGGCTGCATCAAAAAAGGGGTGGCCAGCAGGGAGAAGGAGGGGATTGTCCCCCTCTACTCTGCTCTTGTGAGAGCCCACCTGGCATGCAGGCCTGGGGCCCCTAGCTGAAGAGGGATGTGGAGCATCTTGGAATGGGTCCAGAGGAAGGCCACTAAGATGATCAGAGGGCTGTAGCACCTCTCCTGTGCAGAAAGGTTGAGGAACTGGGTTTGTTTAGCTTGAAGAAGAGAAGGCTCTGGGGAGACCTCATTGTGGCTTTTCAGTACTTGAAGGGAACATATAAACAAGAGGGGAACCGTCTCTTTACTTGTGTTGATAGTGATAGGACAAGGGGCAATTGTTTTAAACTAAGGCAGGGGAGATTTAGGTTAGAAACAAGGAGAAAGTTTTTCACTCAGAGTGTGGTGAGGCACTGGAACAGGTTGCCCAGAGAGGTTGTGGATGCCCCATCCCTGAAGGCGTTCAAGGCCAGGCTGGATGCAGCTCTGGGCAGCCTGCTGTAGTGGTTGGCAACCCTGCCCAGGGCAGAGGGGTTGAAACTAGATGATCTTTAAGGTCCTTTTCAACCCAGGCCATTCTATGATTCTATGACTTCTCCAAAGTTTTGGTTTTGCTTCAATGACATGCCTTGCTTCTCTTCCTTACTTTATGTCTCTGAAAAGAAAAGGTATTTGCCCTGTGCAAAGCACTTGTGCATCCCCTGTAAGTTCTTCCCTATCTGAACTTGAAAAACAAGCTCTATTTTCACCTAAGAAAAGACATGGATGTTTCATGCATCTCAGAATATACAGCTCAGACAAGAACAGTGTAGCAGTCGTACCCATTTGTTCTTGAAAATGGGTCTACAGACACATCTTCCCTTGAATTGCTTTGAGATTCCCTATTTTTTTTTTCTTTTTCCACCTCCCCTTGAGATTTCATGGATGCTCTGACTTCCAGTAAAGCTTAGTATATATGACTACATAAATACAATTTACATTGAGGTGCCTGTTAGCAGTCTGCTGGGCTGCTGACGCTGAGCTTGCACACTGCTGATTCTTCAGCACCCGTTTCATCTTCTGTGCTAAGGAGCTATGCACCAACATCCAAATGCACCTGGAAAGCAAGTTACATCTATCCTACCAACGTAAATAGGACCAAGATATGGGTGACTTTGAAACTGGATATTCATCCCACGCTGTTAAACTGTAAGTGTGCTCCCTGGCACAATTATAGTCCATGCAACTTCTCTCCTAGACAAGACTTGAGAATTTTTATTCTTCCGAAGTCCAATCTGTGGGCTTTAAAACCATCTGACCTGTATGTGGGAGCTCAGTCGAGCTCTTCTGCAGACTATCTTACAAAATCCCAATGTGAAGGGCAACCTCATTTTCCTCACCCAGCTGCCCCTGTTGTCATGTTTCTGAGTTTACTTTTTTCTCAGTTATAAAGCCAGTGGAAGGTAGTGTGGGGAAGGGGTGTTCCTCCCAGCACCGGTTCATCATGCCAGTTTAATTACTGTCTAAGTTACTAACTAATCATAAAACTTGCACTTGAAAGGAAAGGAAAGGAAAGGAAAGGAAAGGAAAGGAAAGGAAAGGAAAGGAAAGGAAAGGAAAGGAAAGGAAAGGAAAGGAAAGGAAAGGAAAGGAAAGGAAAGGAAAGGAAAGGAAAGGAAAGGAAAGGAAAGGAAAGGAAAGGAAAGGAAAGGAAAGGAAAGGAAAGGAAAGGAAAGGAAAGGAAAGGAAAGGAAAGGAAAGGAAAGGAAAGGAAAGGAAAGGAAAGGAAAGGAAAGGAAAAAGACTGTGTAAGTATTTTGCATACAGCTTATCTTTTTAAACAAAAGAGAGAACTGATGCTTATTTGCCTTTTTTGTTTTTCAGCTTTGCTTGCACAGTATGAATTAACATTTTTAACTTGGTTGGGTTTTTATTGTTGGTGTTATTGACTTTCATTTGAGACCATGGAAGGAATTTTGGCTTTTACCAAAAATGCCTAGTACATGCTGCATTTGTTCTCAAGAACCAACTGTATACTGTAGTATTATTTCCAAGTTTAGAAAATCCTGCATCTTTGATATGTGCTTGGCAAGTCTTCCAGTAGAGACAGTTCACAGCCACCGAGCAGCAATGACACCTATCTCTAATGAGGAGTGTGTAGCAGATGTGTTATCTCAGCCCCTCAAAGTTGAGGGGCTCCACTATTCTCTGCTTTTCCTCTGGGGACCAACCTAAATTATAAAGATTTTTTTACACGGTGGCTGAAAAGAAACTATCTTCAATATGTCAGTAACAGAACAGAAAAAAAGAGCCCAAGTCCTACCTTCCTTTGGACAAATTCTGATGGTTTTGAAGTCTGCGCTATCTTCATCATAGAGAAGAAATTTCATCACAGAGAAGAAATAAAAGCAGAGCAGCTCATATTGAGTTTGAGGTGTTGTTTTTCAATGAGTGTAGGTCCTCAGGCCATTTTTAATTTTTCTTGAAGCAACTGTATTACAAAGGAAAAGCTGCCAGACAATTTTGCAAGATTTATTGTTATTTAACATAATAAAAATAAAATAAAGATAGGTAGCAGCAGAAAATGATGTATGAATAATTCTGAAACACTTTTCAAAAAGTGATTTGTAATTTTAAAATATTGTTATGTTTATAGAGAATATATTAGATGTTGCCTATTTTCATCCTACTCAACTATTGCTTTGCTAAAGTTAGTTGGTGGTCGTTTTTTGTTGTTGTTGTTGTTGTTTTATTGTTCCTATGAGCAAATTATTTAGGTTTGCTCAAATTGGTTATGGCTCAGCCCATGAAATAAGAACAGGAGCAGTAAGATGTCTTGTTTCCTTTCTTGCAGGTGGATTAACTCCAAAAACTCAGGGTGAATTTATCAAATTAGCATTTGTTTACATTTCTGGCAGTTCTAATACTTCAGCCCATATCAGAACAGGATGACTTATGGTTAGGTGATTTGGGTAATGCTTTTATAAGGAGGTCATTATGCTGGAAAAGAACTGTAAACTGTCTAGCTAAGGACTAGGATTAGTCACTGGACCTTACATTACTTTTATACTACATTCATACAGGCTTCTGTTGGGTCAAGCTACTTCCCTAAGCATGCATTTTGTCTCACATCTTTGGGGAAAAGAAAAGTTTGCAGGAGTGTTAATTATATCTACATTACTGGGCTATCCTGATTTTTTTTTCTCCTTTAAAGCAAAGAATTTGGTGTTTGGCTTTTAGGTTTTCTTACATGTTTTCCTTCAGTTTACAAACGTAATCTAGGTCACATTAGGAAAGTAAATTGCTTTCTGTATTTGTAGAAACTTTGGAAGAAATGGAGTGTTTTGGCTAGGCAGGCTACAGTTTCTGTAAAACTGCCTTCACAACTTAGCAGCAATAAAGCTTCAGTTTGTGTTCTGTAGTGCTACAACTGGATTTTAAGGTTATTAATGCAAATGGCTGCACAACAAATTATAACAGGTGCTTTCCAGATGTTCTGGTCTTTAGCCTCCCCTTCCTTTTTTTTTGATGCTGCACTGGGAATAGTAAAAACAAACCTGGAAAGAATTGTCCACAGGTTGGATCTGAAGAATCCTCTCAATGTTAAACATGTTGATATCAGGTTAAATCTGATAATGGACACCACAGGGCCAATAAAGTTCAGCAGTATAAATGCAAATCAGGCAAATAAAGCTCTTACCTATCTGTGTGACTTATGTGTGAAATACAGCTATCTGCAGTGCTTGCAATGTTAGTTTTTCATCTCTGGGAACTGGTCTCCAGCCCCTGCCCAAACTGAAATAGATGCTATCAAAAAAAAAAAAAAAAAAAAAAAGTTGTCCAGCCAATGTGTGGAGTGGTTGTAACAGCTCAACTAGAAACACAAATGAAATTAAAAATCAGATGGTCATGGCCCAATTCTTAGTTGAGAAAGTGAAACAATCTATCAATCTACGACCCATTTAAGAAAAAACGTCATGTTGATATTTTGAAAGAGAAGTAAAACAGATGTTGATTTTTCGGTGTTAGCGTATATGGTGCCTTCCCATTGTGAACCCATTCAATATGAACATCTTGGGATATCTACTCAGGCCAGCAATTGAATGGAGAATAGTTTTTGTTTTGTTGTTGAGCATTTTACCATCATTTTTAACCAAACCAGTAGTGCAGTATCACATGAGCATGGTAATCGGGCACATTGTCATATTAGCAACTCCTTGGTATCTCCATAGTTCCACAGAGTAGATAAAAAGAGCCACAGAAGCAAGAGTATTACTCCTGCAGTAATCATCACCTCATTTCCTTCTGCTTTTCATTGCAATCACAGTTGAATTGTTTCTGTGACATAAACCATCCAATGCCAAAGCAAAATTTATGTTCCATTTAGGAGGTTAAGAGCATAAACTGTGGGTTGGGAGATACCAAACTAGCACCTACATGTAATACCAATGATATTAAGAAAGAATATAGATGCTCATGCTGCTGGTGTGGCTGTATGAGCATGCCTCGTGTGCATGTGCTTTCAGTACTTCAATATTTTTCAGTATTTTTAACTCCAGGACTTTTCAAAAGTTTTCATTGCATGTTCAGTAGACATTTGTTAGTGGTTTTCAGTAGTCTGTGCAGACTCTGTGAAACAGAGTTCTGTTGAGGAGTAAGTGCTTCTTCAGAAAAGCTAAAATTGCTTGTTCGTGTTTTGCAAACCTATCAAAAGAGACACAATTATATTGTTTGTTTGAGCTTTGCTATATATACATGAAGATGTTCATAGACAGGAGACCTCTGTGACTGTTTTCTCACTGAGGCTGTATGGGCAATTCTTCCTCTATGTGTGTACAAGATTTCTGAAGGTTTAAATTCTTGGCTAACACCAATAATGACTGCAGTGCCAATTCAGAGAAAGAAGAGTGATGGAAAAGTGGAAAAACAATGATACCCTGGGGTTGTAGAAAGATGAGATCACTCATGGGTACGTTGAATGCTAATATTATGTGACTGCTGATGACCACACCTTCCCAGGGGCGGAATCACTCACTCAGCTTTCAGTGGCTAAAGGGAAAAGTTTCTGGATACAACCTCTAAAGCTGCAAGAATTATTTGTCCAGGGACAGGTTCATTCTTGTTTGACAGATTTTTTCAGTGCTCAGTTTCAAGAGTAAGATGATCAAGGGGGTGGGGGTGTCAGTATGCCTTCCAGTAATTCAGAAATATGAACTACAGAAGTATGAAAAAAAATAATAAAATAAACTGCACAAAAATCTAAAGAATACTTCTAAGAGGTTTGATGCACATTGTACACCTTCCTTTTGCATTGTGAGATACTTGCCTGTGCAGCATTTCTTCTCTCCACTTCCAAAACTGTAACATAAAATACAGCTGTGTGACCTAGAGGCTGTTCGGGATTTACTCTTCTTGAGGCATTGAAAGTGTTGTTGTAGAGAAGTGAAGATTTTGGAACTTCTGTAGGGCACTTCACACAGAATCACAGAATCACAGAATTTTCTAGGTTGGAAGAGACCTCAAGATCATCGAGTCCAACCTCTGACCTAACGCTAACAGTCCCCACTAAACCATTTCCCTAAGCTCTACATCTAAATGTCTGGGGTGATTGATGGTAAAACACCTGAGCATGAGGTGTTAACTTAGATAAGTGCTCTTAAAATTTCCTTCCTGTCATTTTCACATGTACTTTTGTCCTTGAGAATCCTCACTTTGCACAGAGAGCTACACAATTGTTCAGTTTTAGTCTTTCTGCAGCACTTTTGCTGTTTTGTTTTCAGTACTAACTGCATAAATTATCACAGAATCACAGAATCACAGAATTATAGCCCAGGACTTTAGATAGCTTGAAAGATGAAGACTTAATTTACAGCTCTCGTTTGAGCATTACTTCTTAAGTAGTCTCTCTCTTATTTTATATACAGTATTATTGGTTAGGTTTTGTGTGATGGTAAAATGCTAATAGATTAGAATGGATGACTACTTATCAGCCTTGGCAGAAATTATGTAATTTTTGCTTTTATTTATTTTTAAAAGCATATTTCGTATTTATGTCTTATGCATGAATACAACAGTAATTTTTGTAGGAAAAAGTTAAGTGGTTTTGGGATATCAATAAAAACACAAGCAAAAATTTCAAGACAGTTTTAAAACTCAACCTTTTGATTCAATAGTAGCCCCTCATTATATCCTGTGGTGAATTTTCTCAGTGCCTTGAACTCAAAGTCAGAAGATTTCATAGAAGGGACTGAAATCAGAGTTGAAGGAGAGGAAGCAGAAAACCTTTTCGATGCTTTGCACAACGGGACTTTGCTTCAAGAGGTCGGACTGTACGTTATTTTCTAAAGACCACATTGATAAAATGCAAGTGTGCACTTTATCTTGTAAGACAGAAATGTAAAACTGGAAATACATGGAAAATCCAGGAAAGAAAAAAAAAAAAAAAAAAAGTCACATTACTGAGATCTGTTATATTCGGGGAGAAAATAAAGAATGAATCAAATGTGGGATTGAGATGGCAGTTTGGCACCTTCATTAGTGTCAGTGGAAGAGAAGAACATCAGTGCAAGTGCCCTCATCATTTTTTTTTTTATTTTTATTTTTTTTTTTACTATGTAGAGGTTACATGGGTACACAGAGTGATACAGTGGAATGGCATCAAGTAATACAGAATGAAATAAAGACTGCAGGGGAAGGCACGGAAAGCTAGAATTTGTGAAAAAGTAATACAAACACTAGCAGAAATTAGGGCAGGAGATATGATTGCTGAGGTATAAAGAAGCAGGAATGAAGCTAGGGATGTTGTTCATTGGCACCGTTATAAAAACAGAGTTTGATGCAGGAATACATGGAGAACAAGTTTTAGAAATTCAAGTGAAAAATCTCTGAGAAACAAAACAAGCAGTTTTTAAATGGTAGGGACAGATTTTTATTTATTTATTATTTATTTATTTATTTATTTATTTATTTATTTTACTTTACCTTACCTAAAACCAAACTTCAATAGCAGTTGCTTAGAACAGTGTAGTATGTTTTCTGTTGATACTAGTTCATGAAATTACCCTTACTTTTGAGCTGAACTGCAGAGATTGTGTTTGCTCAAAGTAGTTTAGTTTTTTAATTCATTTCTGAGGCATACACAGTAATAGTTTCTCCCAATTTAATGCATTCCTTCAATTTACCAGTTCTTCATATTTATTTAAAGAGCTATAGGCAATACTTTTCTTGCATTAAATGCACAATTCATTGAATAACTTCAAGAAAAAGTACAACTTGTTCCCATGATAAATATTATTTGCTAGTTGCTGTCTCATTAGCATTCTGGGTTGTTTCATGTTAGTATTTAGCTGCTGAAATTTTGAAAGATATCATGAAACATAAAAGGAAGCAAGAGTTTGCCTTTATTTTTTTTTTCAGAAGTGGCATTTGTACTTCTGTTGCTCTAGTAAAGCAGTGTTTCTTAGAAAAATCTATGAGTTAACAAACACAAAAGTCTATCCAACTCCTCATTCCTCTGTTACGTATGGGGCTTGAATAATTTTTCAGTCAGGTACTATATTTAAGGAAAAGACAAAAATCAGTCCTCATGTTGCAATATCTCATCAAGTGGGCTATGTTCTTAACCAAAAAATTTCTTTCATTATGCCATGATTTTTTTCCATCTTATAATATGTTTAGTGCAGGAAATTAAAAGATAATCTTACAGTTCATGTTCATCAAAGGGTTTTAAGACTCATTCATATTCTGTACATTCTGCAATCCCCAAAGTATTTCCTATTTCAGTTTCATTTTCTCCTGTAAGTCCTTGAATGATAGAATTAAAAGCCTACATCCACGGAGATTTTAGGGGATGGAAAAGTGGGGTTAATTTGTTCAGGTGGTGTGATCATAAATTCTGGAAAATTAGTTAGTCGACCTTTGAGTTTTGAGACTGTGATTATGCTGTATGAAGGTGCCATCAGATACCTCACCATTAGATTTCTCAAGGAAAACAGCAGAGGTAACTCCTACAAGAGTTGGGGAGAAGACCCATGGATTTGGCATGTTCCTAGCTCCTCTGTGCGAGCAGCAGCAGCCCATACAGCCAGGTCTCTGACAGGTACAGGAACCTCCATGCTTGTCTAATGCACCTGGGAGAGGGCTTCCAGTGTTCTCCACCTGTGTTTCCACAGCACGGACTGCAGCCCAGTGATGAGAGCAGTGCTGGAGTGTGTTAGCAGAGTTCTCAGTGCTGGACCCTGCTCCCCATGCCGTTTATGCATTCTGTCCACTCAGACTTTCATACAGGTTGCTTCCTCGAGAAAAAGAAAATGGCAGTGGACCTAAGGGAGGGATTGACGATGAGAACTACCAGCGGGATTTCTTGAAGAGTTTCTTATTCACTGGTCTGCAAACTCATGTTTTCCTCGTGGTCTTTTATTTACACTTGCCTCTGTGATAATCTCACATCTCTTTTTGAATAATAGCATAACTAAACAACCTTGCTAGTTTAATGTTGTGGCTGTACCAATGGGTGCCTAATTCAAGCTGAAGGGAGAACAGAACCTTCTTTCCCACTTCTTGTGCACATTGTTAGCTCCTAACCTCTTATCTAAAGATAAGTAGCACCACAGATCATGTTTATTAGTGATAGTAAGTGAGGCTGCTGTGTTTCATGATAAACTAAAGTTGTTCAGGGAACACTGCTGCATGAACTGGCTATCTCATGGTTTCCTATGTGTACTATAATGTTTTGCAATTTTATATCCAGATTTATGCTGTGTCTCACTAGCTGATTTGCACTCACACATCTGCACTCAGAGCAGAATTCTGATACAAGAAAAGTTGGTAGACTTGCATTCAGTCTCTCCACTGTATACTTACACACTTTCTCTCCCAAATGCATAATTTTATGGTTCCAACTTTCAGAAATACCAGATCAGTTCTTTGTGGTGGCCATTTCTAGGTGAGAGGTATTCAGTGAAACCAAAGTTTGAGCAATCTCAAAAGGGGAGAGGAGCTTTTAATAACAAGTTTGTATCCATTTGAATGTTGAGGCTAGAAGTTCTCAGTTGCAGTATTGCATGACGGTGCTGTGTCTGACTGTCCATGTCACGTTTGAATTCCCTATGAACAAACAGGACTTTTACCAGGCCTGCACTCTCTTGAATAGTTACTCTAGAAAGTGTTTTTAGGTGAATGTAGGCAATTAATCAGGATTTTCAAATGAATTTATCTCCTACTTGTAAACTATTTAATCCCATATCTAATTTTAATCTGCAACCTGTGTCCATGTGTATTATGATAAAGTGCTTGAGAAGAAACTGTGTCAGTCATTGTTATGTTACAAAATTAACCATACAAATTCACTTCCGGATAGGGTATAGTTGGAGGAGAAGAAGACAGGCTATGAGATGTTAGCCTAAGATTCTTAGACTAAGCAGCACTGGTAATCAATAAAAGCATAAAGCAGATTACTGCTTGTGAAAAGCATGGAAGGTGTAGCATTTGGAATTGAAAGAAAATTGCCCTCATTCAGTTGAGGAAAGCATGGTCTGGATGGTCCCCTTCATTGTGTAGATGATCAAGAAGAATAGGCCTCCTAATTGAGAGTGACTATCAAGATTACTTTAGGTTATACACATAACATAACATAGTTACATTTGGTGTCTTAAGGCCATACATAAACTGTGATTTGTCAACCCTATGAACCTCTGGGGTGAGGCTAAAACCAATTCTAAGAACAAAATCCTAGCCCATCTGAAAACCAGAATCCATTTTCAATAGCCTCACACTGTCCTCTGAAAGAAAAAAAAAAAAAAAAAAAAAAAAGTGGTTTTGTCAGCACAAGCACAGAATCCTGAAATGTCCCGCTATCTTGGCTTTCTCAGTATGCTAAAGAGATTCCATGTAGTCATGGCTAAAAGCTTTGAAAACTCATTTATTTTAAGTGTGATTCCTTCTCAATGGTCCTGTTATGTATCCAGTCAGTAAGCATAGAGAGTAACTGAAATGGAGTTGATGATGTCTCACAGGGAAGGGGCATAACTTCGGTTGTAAATAGAGTAGTTCTATTTAACCGAAGAATTCTACTGTGTGCTGGTACGTAGGAAATACCATTATTTCAAAAGGAAAAATTATGCTCCTGAGAGACTAATAACGTACTGCTGAAACTCGCACTTGTAGTTACTTAATGGATGATGGTTTGATCTATTGCAGCTACTTGCAGTATTCTTTCCAGTCTTGTTTCTGTTCTTACACACCGCTCTTCTATGGTGTTGTTCACCATTGCTAATCTTTGCTTCCAGCTCTTTATGCTACTAGAATGAAGATTTTATTGTGCATTTCACTTGCCTGTTTTGCAGACTTGTCTCATCTCCTCATCTCTTCCAGCCAGACTACTCTTGCCTTTAGAAAGGAGTGAAAAATAATGCTGCAAGAAGGAGGTGTTCCTTAACACAGGGGTTTATTACTTAAGACATGTCTGATTCCATGAAATAAATATTTTATGTAACAAGCCCTTGGCTCTTAAAATGGATAGAGCTGTCTAATTTTAGCATCGTAGACTGCACTGCAAGATGGTCTTTTACAGTCTTTTTTAAACCTTCTCCCTTTTTCTCGGCAGAGGTTGGGAGATGTTACTGCAGGTGTCATTTGAACTTTTAAACAATAATTAAATCCCATTCTTGTTTATCAGTTTCTTTTATTTGCTGTTCTCCTTCCCCATTTTGAAGTTTCTCAAATGTTAAATAAGTGTTGTAAAAGCTAATAATCTGAAATACTTGATGTTATTTTTAAAAAAGACCTTTTTCCTAGGATCTGTTAATCATCTCAAACTTCTGAAATGCAGTGTTATCAAATTGCAAAATTTCACTTGTAGGTAGAAAATACTATTTAGTTTATTTTTTTCTGGATTTTCCTATTGCAAACTTCTGTGAAGTTAATGTAAAGATACCCAAACTGCACAGTAGATGGACAGAGGACTTCCGATAATACAATGTTTGAATACTACATGTTTTTCTAGGTATAACTACATCTGAAGTTGAATTCTGAGTGGTGTAAATGGAATTTAATAACTTTAAAAAAAAATCTGGAAAAACTGAGCAAAGAACAGTGTTTGTATTGCTATATCTCATGGAGATTCTGTTTTGATTCTTTCAGTCACTTCGTAAAAACTCCTTGATGTTATATATCAACAGGGGACTACTTTGTTTTTGAGTGCAAAAGCAATCTAACATTTGAAAATAAAACTATAGCCATTAATCAGGATTTGAACAAGGTATTTACAATAAAGTAACAAGTAGTAGAAAAGGCAGAATAAGATAGAAAAGTAGAATAAATTTCATCTCGGTCTTTTATAGATTTGCATCATAAAAAATAACTAATACTTATCTATTTATGAATAACCATGTCTAATCCAAAGATGCACTAAAATCTTGTGTAAAAAGATGTAATCTTGAAATTAGTATGACTGTAACTTAAAACAGGACTTCATGACAATTTGCTATCAAGTTTGTTTGCCTTCCAGTTGCAGAAGTAGAAAACATGGTGAATATCTCAGAAAGTATTAGTTCTAATTTTCCCAGTATTTAAGTGTGCACAATTTGGTGTTTTCACAACTGTGATACAGTTATTAGAATTAATTAGATTAATTGTGTATGTCGTCACAGCAGTGACTTATAAATGTGAACAGAAAATAAAAGGCAACCCAAACCCTTCTGATAGTTTCAGACATTTGGAAAGGTCAGTTTTCTCTTGCATTGTATCACATTTCTCATAGTATGGTCAGCTTATTCCTTTTGGCAGTGATTATTATGCTAGTCAGATGTGGGACAGGGTCCTATAGAGTTTTATGTTTCTGCCTAATGTTTCCATTATGTTTATGCTGCTTCTAGATACTTTACTTCTAAATTTGGTTTTCAATTACCGTCTCTATACTGTGACATCCATGTACTGAGAATTTATTTCTGTTTGTGTGGAAGAAGCAGTCTTGGAAAACACTTATCAAATGGTCTGTATTACAAATTTATATAACACCTACCAGCAGAAACAAGAATGTAGTCTCAAGAGCATGCAGGTATGAGACCTGCTTAAAAAAGGTTGCATGTGTTATTTTTCATCTCAGGCAATATCCCTCTGTGGGAAAAGGCTGTAAAAATCATGGAGATTAAATAAATGTGTGTTTTTCTATAGAAATTATTTTAAAAGCATATACATTTCATTACCATGCTTTTGTTTTAGAGAGGTTTAATTGATCATCTGTAATTCTGTAGCAGACCACCACATGTAACTGTTGGTTGTTAGCTGCATAATAAATGCAATAGAATATTTTCATGAGAGCTATAGTATGTATTACAGTATGTAATTTATATATGTTAGAATTAGTTGTTAATATTTATTATTTTGAAAGCAGTAGGAAATACTTTATTTGTCTTACTCTTTGCAGTTAGAGTTCATAGCAGTACAGCAGTATGTTTAAAATACTTCAGCTAATCAAAATTGACCAGCAACCTAAAAAGCACCTGCGTGAATACTGTATTTTAACAACTCTTAAAGAAGAAAATGGAGGATGAAAAATGACTGGTTTATGTTTTTATTTATATATATATATACACATATATGTACATATGCATACACACCTCTTCATGACTGAAGTTGAATGCTGTGGCAAGTGCTGAGCAGCAAAGCCTCATAGGGTGCAAAGGAAAAGGCTTTGTTCAAGGTGTGTACAGGTGTGATAATAGTACTTGAAGGAGCACCTGTGCTGCTAGTCTCAGTAATAAAGCCGACGTGTTGGTATCTTCTACACGCATACAGCTTACCCTTTGTATGTGGAGGCACTGAGTAAATACTAAACACAAATGCATTATTTGGAAAGAGAAGAAGGTGACTGGAAAACAATCAGCATGGATTTACCAAGGTTACTCTGGTGGCTTTGTATGATAAAACAGCTGAATGAGGCTGTGGATAAAGGAGAGCAGATGGCATTTATCTTAACTTTAGCAAGTGTTTTTTGTTTGTTTGTTTGTTTGTTTTGACAAAATCTCCCAGATATTCTTGTGTCCATCATAGGATGTTATGAACTGGATGGGTGGATGTATAGATACATTAAAAAAATGCAAACGGTTGGATGATTGGCCTCAGAGTCAGTGGTTAATGGGCTGTACTCTAGCCAGAGGTCAGTGACAAGGGGAACACCATAGGGGGCTCTCCTGAGACGTGTCTAACACCTTCGGCAGTTACCTGGAGGAGATGGTGGAGTGAATGCTGATGAAGTTTGCAGTTATTCCTGCAGTTGTGGAGACCATTCTTGAGGGCAGAGCTACCATCCAGAAGGACCTAGACAGGTTGGAGGAGTGGGATCTAGACAGACAGGAGGAGCGGGCCAACAGGAATCCTACCAAATTCAACAGCAATAAATGCAAAGTGCTGTACTTGGGAGGGAGGCCCCACCCCATCCCCACACCCCCACCCCACAATGATAAAGGCTAGGGGAGCAGCTCTGCAGAACCGTCCCTGGGCGTCTTTGCAGACAGCAAGCTGAGCATGAGTCAGCCCTGCAACCTGGCAGTGATGAAGGCTAATGGCATCCTTGGCTGTTCCAAGACCATAGTCAGTAGATTGAAGGAAGATACTATCCTTCCCCCTCTCCACTTACATACCACTCTTTAGACCTCATTTAGAAAACTTCATCCAGACTAGGGCCTTTCAGTGTAAGAAAGGCCTTGGTAAACTAGAGTTTAGCAAAGGGCCATCACGATTGTCAGGGCTACAGCTTTTGTCCTAGAAGGGGAGGCTAAGGGAACTGGGTCTGTTAAGCCCAGAGGAAAGAGCTTTGAAGGACATGGAGATCTGATAGTGGTATTTCAATACGCAAAAGGAGTTATTGAGATGGTGGAGTCACAGCAGTGGGAAGTGTAGCATATAGAGACAGTAAATGTAAATTGAGATGGGATGTTCAGAGTGGATGTAAGGAAAACTTTTTCACTGTGAGATCAGCCAAGCAGTTGAACAGTTTTCCCAGGGAGGTTGTGGAGTCCCCAGTTGGAGGATTTCAAACCCAGCTGGATGAAGCCCTGGATAACCTAGTCTAACTTAATATCTGCCCCTATGTTGAGCAGGAGGTGAGACTGGAGACCTTTTGATGTCCCTTCCAAACACAGATATTCTTTGAACCTGTAATAACTGTTTGAAAAATGCACAGCTGAACACAGTTGGAGAGGAATTCTTCTTTATCATTGTTTCTGTATGATGGGGAGACATTGCTTCTGAAAGCCTTCTGAGATACTGCTTAATACATGAGCTTATTGAGAAAGCCTGAACAAACAGGTTACATATAGCAGAGAGTTAAAATCTGGAGCCTAGTTTTCTGCCACACAGCAAGTTGTGTACAAGTCCATGCCTCGGGCACAAGCTTCAGCAGCTTTCTCCCCAGGGGGAAAAATTGAGCCCAACTTGCAATGAGGCCAAAGAGTAGCCTTCCTCCCAGTAAAGCTGCGGGGTGTTTGACCCAGTCTGTCGTCTGCTATTCCATCTGTCCCCAGGACACTGTAAAATGCCTGACATTGGGCCAGACAGATAGGCTTTTTGAACAAGAGTTCCAAATTCACATGCATGAAGGGCAGTCAACACTGTGAATAGCCTCAGCTAAGGTTGCACTTTCATCTCTGAGTATATGCTGCCATGTGGAGCTGGGTCAAAGAGCATGTCAGCTTTTAATCCATTTCCTGTCTCTGTTTCGATACCTGAATTGCTCTTCTGATTTGTATGTTTTGATTTATCCTTCTTTTTCAAAATATGCCATACTTAATAATGTTAAATACCTTATGTATTCCCATATGTAAAACTTAAAAATGCATATGTATATTTTCATAGCTAGGAACATCTAGCAAAAAAATGTCCTTGTGCCAGTATAGAATAAAAATAACCACATTTAGCATACAAAATTACTATTGTGATTCTAAAATTTAGTAATGTGTATGGAAGTCATTTTTAGTTCAGATGCAGTTTCCTTAGTATTAGGTATACTTTTTCTATATAAGTTTAGAATGAAAAGTACGCAGCTCTTCTGGGATTCAATTTCCATCTTTTCACTTGTTCAAGTTCATTGCTAAGTGATTTTCTGTAACTGAAAGTTGTCAGTATATTTTTTAACTTGTAGCCTAACTGTTTTACAAGAAATATGCCACCTCGTATGTTTCTGGTTTGATCTGTCATTTAGAAAGGCTTCAAGGGCCTGATTACTGAACTCACTGAAGACTCACTGATACCTCTAGAATTATTTTTTTCATTGACTTCAGTGAACACAGGCTCACTTTATCAGTAATTCAGACTGAAGCACGTTACATTTTTTTTGTTGCTTTGTTTTGGAAAACACAAAATATTTTTCAGACATAAATGAGGACAGGACAGTCTTCATCTTTCTATCCAAGAAAATGAAAACAGCAGAAAGCAACCTGGTCAGGTTACTTGGGCCAGTACTGCCAAATTCTTAGCAGGCTCACATTAGAGGTTAGGAGTGGAACCATGTCCAGATGACTCATCACAGAGTCATCCCAGACTTTAGAGTTCATCTACCAAGAAAGCACCCGATTGGCACTTTGGCAACACCAAGAGACTGTTAATCCCCATTTAACATTCCTCCGTTTGTCTGCAGTGTAATTAGAAAAAGCAGTGATCCCACCACAGTATCAAAGTCATCCTTTCATCTGTGTGAGTCAACAGTGTAGGAGAGAATGGAAAGTGTGCAGAAATTTGGGGCAATAAAAAGGAGTTCTTTATTTTTTCCATATGTACAAAACTAGAGTACCTAAACATATGGGTATGGGGTCATGAGAGAATAGGTGATATGTTGTAACTTCCTAGGCAACAGACATGTAGCCGTTAATATTATGATTTGACTGATGGATTTTTTCATTGCTTTTACTGAATTTACAGTAAAGCTTATATTAGGCCAATTGCTTGTAGCTTGGTTTCAGTTTGTCTTCCTTTACTTAAGAGGTTTTCTGAATAAGTCAGTGCAGTAGCACATACACAACATTGTAAAGGAGGAGCGATTTTCACCTGATTATTGAACTGCTTTTTCTATGTTGAACAGCAGCAGGAATTTTCTATCACGGGATTCCTGGCTCTGTGCAAACTTCTAGGTGACACTATTTACCTAATAAAAAACATTATATTGCATGTTGTTGCCTACTATTCTATTCTTTGAGACAGGAGTACTGAGTGTGAATTTCTAATATCTTAATCAAATATATTAAAAATTTGCCTTTAACAGTAGAGTGATTTTTTTTTTTTAATGCCATGTTTATGAGCTATGACAGAAGAAATGCACCAAATCACACCTGATATGTGAGGATCCATTTTGAAGGATTTGCACACATTTAGAGAAGGCTTAACTTTGGTCTTTGGGAGACTGATGACTGGGAGGACCTGAGTTTAAAAGAGTAAGAGGAAAGAATTCCATTCTCAGCTTTTTCACAGACCTCCGTGTGCATAATGAAATTATTTATCTGTAATTTATATCGGTATCAGTTTTGGTTTCATGAAACCTGTTGTAAAGCATATAAGTATTCTGGTGCAAAACTGGTCTGCTCTGAGATGTGCCTGTGGAAAGCCCTGTGAGCTACCATAGATCTATCAAGGGTTCTGCAGCTCAGTGTGCTCTCTGCTAACCTCCCCAGTGTGGTTTATGCAGTCCCATGCATACTGTCTCATATTCACAGTGGCATACATCTACTTTTCATATAAAGGTATATTACATTAAGGGTATATTTCATTCTTCTGTAAATAATTCCTCCAAAGGAACGCTGATGAGCACAGTGAGGACTTTGATGGTAGCCTGCAAAGCAGACATAAGAATGGACAGAAATACTATCCATGCTTCTGCAAGTGCCAGTCTGTTCTTTATCAGTATTTCCACAATGGTGGTTTTCTGTGCTACAGAAGAAAAAATTTAAACATGAGGTTTCCAAGTCTTGGGAAAAAACAAACAAACCTGTCAAGTACTACTTCAGGTAGAAGTTCATTGTTTTTATTGTGGGATTTTGCATCTTGTATTAGAAAGTCATGGTCTCTCCCAGCTGTGCATGGTAAAGTAAAATCAGTTGTGTCACAAGATATTTACAGAGTGCTTTTATTTCAGGTCAACACCTAGTTCTTAAAAAGAGAACTACATGTATATTCATCTTGGAAAAGTGGGCAGATGGTATTTGGGTTTGCAACAAGTGTATGATGTGTCCCTTCTAGTAATCTGAAATAGAAATGAAGGTAGTGTGATTATGTAGAACATTAGCAGGGCTAATTAGCAGGGCTAGGGAAGTGATCATCCCCCTGTACTCGGCTCTGGTGAGGCCGCACCTTGAGTACTGTGTTCAGTTTTGGGCCCCTCGCTACAAGAAGGACATCGAGGTGCTTGAGCGAGTCCAGAGAAGGGCGACGAAGCTGGTGAGGGGCCTGGAGAACAAGTCCTACGAGGAGCGGCTGAGGGAGCTGGGCTTGTTCAGCCTGGAGAAAAGGAGGCTCAGGGGTGACCTTATTGCTCTTTACAGATACCTTAAAGGAGGCTGTAGCGAGGTGGGGGTTGGTCTGTTCTCCCATGTGCCTGGTGACAGGACGAGGGGGAATGGGCTAAAGTTGCACCAGGGGAGTTTTAGGTCGGATGTTAGGAAGAACTTTACTGAAAGGGTTGTTAGACATTGGAACGGGCTGCCCAGGGAAGTGGTGGAGTCACCATCCCTGGAAGTCTTTAAAAGATGTTTAGATGTAGAGCTTAGGGATATGGTTTCGTGGAGGACTGTTAGTGTTAGGTCAGAGGTTGGACTCAATGATCTTGAGGTCCCTTCCAACCTAGAAATTCTATGATTCTGTGATTCTATGATTAAACATTTTTAAAAATTGCATCCAAGTGAAAGACTCTTTAGTACTTAGGACACTGGCAACAACAAGCAATATACCCCCTTGAAATGGATTAGGATAGTGAGATTTCAACAGGGAAAAGTGAAATCTCAGCAGAGAGTTCTCAGGATGTCTAGGAAAGCTGGTGATAGAGCAAGCAAGGAAACAGGAACTGGAAATGAGTTAATTATTCTCACCCATCATCTTCCTTCCCTTACTCTACCAGCAATCCAACCATGTGAGTCTGCAAAGGGAGAAAGCAGATGTTTGTGGATGAATGTCTGACTTGTGCACTCACTCAACCATTTTATTACTGCTCTACCATTTCACCTGGCCAGCAGATCCCTAAGAAAGCCTGGCAGCAGAGACTCCCGTATAACAGGGGGTGGAAGAAACACCTGTTCTGGCTCTGAGAGACATCAGCAACAGTCCCTGAAAAAGAGATGTTGTTGCTTTAAAATGCCCTGTAGGATCACCCTGATGCAAGGATATAGAATCAAAATGTGAACATGCTGTATTAATATAGGGTAACAGATTGCCAAGAAGAACACTTAAAAACCTAGATATTTTTGACTGCCTGTGCGACTAGGCTTGTGAACGTTTCTATGCAGTAGGTAGGTTGAACCAAAAAATCTCTAAAATGGGTGGAGCACGCTTGTACAAAACTTAAGTACTTATGACTAATTGCACTGAGGAGATTTAAGGGGGACTGCTATGCTATTATATATTTAGACCGTATTTCCACCATTCCATGTGAAAAATGTTTCAGTGGAATCAGAACTGATTAATAAAGTGCCCAAAATTGTGAATGTTGAAGAGAAGTATTTGCTAGTTGACCTTCAGAAGTCTTTATTATGAAAAGCACACAGAGATTTGATTTGCAAGATACACAAATCAATATTACCTTCTGCTAGCAGGGCTAGCTGTGTAACTTTGAAAATTGGCCCGAGAATCCTCTTCTATGTATTCTCACAGAGCAATGCTCTGTACTTAATCTGAGATTACTAATAACACATATCAAGTATGTGCAAAGGATGGCTCGGGGACTGTTGCAGAAATTAGGTATCTCTGAAGCCCTTAAGACTCACATTGAAGTCTGCAGCAGCTCTGTAACTCTGGACTTTTTTTTTTTTTTTTTACTTTAATGATAATGCTTTCTTTGTAGTTTTATGAACTTAGGAATTTATGCTTTTAAACCTGTCCAATTATAGTTTAGAGGCAGGATGTGTTGTAGTTGCAAAACTAAATAGATGAAGTCATGAAGTTGAAATTTTAGAGAAGTAGAGCTTTTGTAGTCTGATTCTGTTTCTTGCAAGAAAAAGTGCTTATTCTGGGTCTTAGGCTATGTTTAAAAAACACATTGCAAAATGTACCCTTTGCAAAAAAAGTTTTTTTGGCAGAAGGAGTTTACAAGTGTGCTCCTTCTTTTTTGATTTTCCTTTGGGAAACAAAATTGTAAGAGAAACCTGTGTAAACCTTTCCATTGGAGCTATTTACTGTGAAATGTTTTCAGCTCAAAATTTAAATTTGGATCCCATTAGTCTCTATTTTGTCCTTTTTTAAGCATTTGTAATGATTTATTCTGTGCTCCAATTTGCAATTGCTTTCAGGTGGCAAAGGAAAAACTTACATCTTGCATCTGAAAAAGCAATGTTCTTATCAGTCTAACCAGTGGTGCAGTGGGAGGGGCGGAGGATTCCTTCATTTTCCATTATCATTCCAAAACTAATAACAGCTGAAGAGTTCACTGTTACTCAAGTAGTATGAGATTGTATGTTTGGTCTCCACCAATGGTTACAGTCCTGATATGTGTGCCATGACGTGTTATTTTACGTTAACTTTTAAGCTGATGCCAAAGTCCTGCCAGGGAGTTGCAGTGTGGAACTTTTGTACAAGGTAAAATGGGAGCTCTGGTAAATTACCTTTTTTCTTCTATGGTTAGTTGGCCCTTTCAGTGCTTATATTGGCAGTGTGTGGTTGTAAAAGCTTCTAGTTAAAAGATTTTGTCTTTTTGCCTGAAAAAGTGAAGTTCATTTTAAGGTTAATTGAAGCCTATAAATAGATTGCTAAGGAAGAGATTTCACCTAATTTTACATAAAACTACATTCCAATTTGTGTCTCATCTTTGTGCTGTGTACAAAGTCTCTGTTATATTAATTAAGCTATACTACAATCTTTTAAGACATATGTTTAATACAAAGAACTTAATATAATGAAGGCTATTAAAATGGTAAAGTCTACTACATGTCTAATGTTACTGAAGGCTCAGAAACATTTTATTTTTAGAAAATCTAGCTTTATGTGATTGTACTTACTTGAAAAAGATGTTAATCATC
The DNA here is from genome assembly GCF_964035555.1 of Netta rufina. Classification (NCBI taxonomy): domain Eukaryota; kingdom Metazoa; phylum Chordata; class Aves; order Anseriformes; family Anatidae; genus Netta; species Netta rufina. The sequence continues at coordinate 135,578,896 of NC_140123.1, forward strand.
TGTTTTAAATTGCCACCTTTTGTCAGTATAATAGTTAATACAGTTCATACCAATTTTTGTAACGTCTCACTATCACTCATAGCACTGAAGGTTATATCACTGTTTTGAAGAAAGGGCTGGGATTTTTTTTTTGCTTAAATGGTAAAATACTTTTGGTGAAAAAGAACACCGTGCTCTGAAGAAGTATTGTGTGCAAAGGTGGATATAAATTGTTGTTCCCTTTATTTTTCAAATTGAAAAAAAAAAAAAAAAAAAAAAAGCAGCTACTAAGTACGTGGGATTTTTCCAGTAGTAAAGTTACTATTTCATTTTAGACATGTAACGTTCTCCAACTCTTTTATTTTCTGTCTGAGAGTTTTCTGAAGCCTTTTAATAATTTAAGTGGTACTTTCATACCATTTTGTTTTCCAGAAAGTTGCAATTTTGGTCTTTAAGTACTGGAAGCTATGCCTGCCCCCTCCTTGCCACACTCCTGATACACCTTTTAATAAGCCAATCTTTGCAAAATTTGTGGGAGTGGAGCCTAGGAGACCTGTTTTGTGGAATTTGAAATGCTGAGAAGCCTGTAGACACTGGATGTGCGATTGTCCCTCAGAGCTTACATCCAAGTTTGTTGTACAGAATAGAGAATAGAATGTGGGAGAAGTTATTCTGAGTGTGTGTGCATGTGATTGCAGTTTCCAAGGAGACCACCTTCTTTGTCTGAACACGTCCAAAATGATTGCCTAATTGATCTCATCATGTGGGACACTCTGTCTTTCTGTCTGCTTCTCTTGCGCCTTCTTTCCTCCACATTGTTAATCCAAAAATAAAAAATGAAAAGTTGAATTTGAGAAAAGAGAAAAACAATGCTGTTAGCCTGCTGAACAACTAGTTTGGGCCGTCCCTAACTCAAAACCATTTGCTGGTGTGTCACCGGTGTGGATGCGAAACACGTTGCTGCGAGTTTTTCTTCCCAGTCTGTGCTGTAGCTCGTGCATTGATGATGCTAAGCACTTCTTTGAAAGAGACAGCTGTTAATGCTACTACTGAATTTCCACTAATTATAAAATGAAAGGACCATTTCTCTTTTCCTTCTCAAAGCTCAATAGTCTAGTTTCACTGATTAAAACAACAACAACAAAAAATCCCCCAAAACACAAAAAGCTCAGGGAAGGAGAAGATGTCAGTTAGCGACAGCACTGAAAGGCATGCTGATGTGCTTTTTTTGTTGCTTGTGATTTTGTCGGTACTGATGATTTGCTAATGAAAGCCAAAGGTCTTTCAAATATAGTCCCTCAACACTGGAACTGGAAATGAAGAGCTAAAGTTTAAAAACATTCTTGCTAAAGGGAGGAGAAGATTGAAGAAGGCAGTAAGAGAGAGGTGCTGAGGCAAAGCAGGAGGTGGCTGGGTACCAGCATTCAGTTGATTCTGGAGGATGAGGGGCTTTGGTTGATTCTCCCTTTCTAGCTAAGGTTCATTTTCACCTAAGGAGAAATTTAACCTGAATTCTGGAAACAAAATATTATTGACACAGAAACCAGAATTACATCACAAGTCAGCATGCAAAAAAGCTGTAATATTATTGAATAAATTTAGCAACTACTGAAACACTATTAAATTGCCTGTTTTTATTTAAAGAACTCCTTTTTCCTTCAAAGACAGTCCTAAAAACAATGAACATCAGTTGCATAGCATGGTTTTGTTTGTTTGTTTATAAAAAGAAGTGTGTGTAATCACTGTAAAATGGGGAGAGGGCACACTGTGTCAGTTTATCTACAATGTGTCACACTGGGGTAAATACCAGCTGGTACATGAAAAAGGTCCAGGCAAATGTAAGCCAACAGAAGTAAGCATGGACAGCTTGAGGAGCACAGTCTAAGAAAATAAGTGGAGTTTGCAGCAGCCACAACTCTCCATTTTCTTGGTGGCATTTGCAGGATAGAATATGATTAATCCGTCTCATCAAGAAATGCTCGGATTGGTTGTTAGGAGCCCATCCCTCTCTGCCCTTACTGTAAACTACAAAGAAGATAGAATCATAGGCCTTTGCTCTTACTTCTGAGTCACTTTACTCATATGAGCCATCCTGTTGAGCTGATAGGAACCATTAAACATGTATGAGCACCATCAGAGTCTTTGCAATGATACATGACCTTAACATATGAGGATTTCAAAGTAGTAATTGGCAGGTTGTACAAGTCTTTTTGACAGAAGAATATTTTCTGTGTTTCATGAAGATGAAAATTCAGGCAAAAAAACAGCTTGAGGCCAACTTGGAAGGCAAGTTGGAGGTTCCTGTTTGAACCTCCCAGGGTTCTGTGTGAACGTGGTACTGTGGAACATAGTTCATGTTGTAAAGGGTTAGCTGTCAGGCAGTGCTGTATGAAGTTTTCCAGAGAGACGTGTTACTCTGGGAATGTAGCAACCTGCAGCACAATGACAATAAGGAAAGGGTTTGTTCTGTGCCTGAGAGTGAGACAACGAGGTAGCTCTCACATTCAGCGTGTGCACCTGCACCTACCTGACCTGAATGAACAGGCCTCCCAAAAGACACATGCCTGTCCTGCAAGTTTGGAGTACTGCACAAACATCGCTGCCTTTATTTGACAGTATGTTCATGTAATAAATATTTTAAATAAACCTTTCTGAGGTCCTTGATAAAATGCCTTTCTAAGCAAAAAGTTCAGATGTTTGCTCAAAAAGCCTTGAAGAACTTGAAGGAAATCTGGTTTCTCTATTTAATCTGTATGAGATTCAACTGTTTTTGAAACACAAAGATACTGTGTCAGTGTAGCATACAGAGCGTTCAGTCAGAAGTCATAGCACTGCCATGAACATCATTCTGGATGTGGCACAACTGCCCTTCCATGTGTGCACAAAACCTATGAGTTCTCCAACCATACCAACCCAACTTCAGTCCTTGCTTAGTAGTTGCCAGAACAGACAGTCCCAACCTTTCCTTCCCTCTAGCACTCTTGTCTACTGATAATTATCCTCCCTTTCTTTTGCTCCTTCTGCAGTAAACTGCCTCAAGATGGACAAGGTGGAGAAGGTCACGCAAGGCCACGCTCTCAAAGGAGGATTCTGCCTTTGAATGGAAAATCTTTAGCTGATTTCCCTTTGTACTGTACTTTCCCTCTGTTTCTGTACTTTCCATCTTTTACATTCTTCAGTACATATCCTGTTGCCAAACTTAGACCCAGTCTGGCAAAGCCTTTCTCACGTGAAGATGAGAACTGAAGTTAATGAGAATAAAAAGGCAGGTAAGAGCTTTCAGCTGAAGGCAAACCTAATTTTTATTGCTGTTTATAAAATTAAATATATTCTATAGGAGATTGATTAACATAATTTTAGCAACCTATTTAAACCAAAGAAAAGATTACAAGAGTTCCTGCACATTTTTTTTTCAACTTACAGCTAATACATGTATTTTGTATTTGGTGCACGCTTAAACTTTTCGGAACATGATTTACATTGTGATGATAATCTAAAAGGGTCAACACATTTTCTCAGCTTTGTTTTTTTCAGTATTAGAAAATATTTTGAATTAGATTAGGGCAGGAGAAAAACTTACCACAGTATCAGGCAATCACAGCATTGACTTTTTACATGGTCTGATGTCTTCCAGAAGTAAAGAAAGCTGTGCACAAGCATGTTACAAACACAGCACAGGAAGGCAAAAATGTGATCATAATTCTTTCTCATCAACTGGAAGGTGAAGGAGTTGTCGAAGAATTTGAATTAGGTAACTCATGCATTTTTTTGTTTTAACATTTGATTTCCCTTTTGTGAGTACATAATTCTTTCTGTAAAGGATTTCATTGATTTTTTTCTAGCATTTTCCTTTTTTCCATAACAGCAAAGATTATTCAGTGTAAACATGTGGTCCTAAGGGTATGTGGAGCTGAGGAAACATAGCAAGTAAGTTTGTCATGAGTAGTATTTTGTCAGCTTTTTCTCTCTCACCTACTAGAACATAGATATTTTCGTACTTTTGAGTATCAAAGGACTGCATTTTCTGACTCAGACAAAATCAGGTATGTCCATTCAGACCTTTTCAGCCCCTCTTAAAGCTGCTTTGTACTGTCCTGAGCGTGTAAGTGCTAGAGAGCAGGATCTTTTGATCAACCACACTACTCAAAGGCAAGAATCAGTACATTGTCAGATTTATCTCGTTCTCTATTCTTAGTATGTAAACTTTTCCAATCTGAGAATGGATGTCCATGGTTATAACTTCTGCAAAATCAGAGCTGTGCGAACTTCTCATAACAATAGAAGAGTTTAGTTAGCCTGGCAGAGTTGGTAGAGCTGGTGATGTATTTTCTGATACGCATTTGGAGTGGGTATTAGCACTGTATTATATTCTGCTCATCTAATAGAGATCCACTATCCTTGACATTGTCGATGATAAATTAATCATTTACATCACCTATTGTGAGACTGCCTTTGAAAATAAATGTTAGAACAATATTTTCTGTAGTTGTTTTGAAAGCTAAAAGAAATATTTAATTCTCAAAATTATTCCTTCTGCACTTCCCTTGCATTTTTCTAATTTAAACATTTCTAAAGAAACATGGGAAACAAAAGCATTCATAATGTTATGTGTAGCTGTTTGTGTTTCTTGCATGACAACACAGCCTAATGTTCAGAAGCAGAACTTCCCCTCTTAGTCTAATAAAGTTTTTAGACCTATTTCTGTATTTTTCATACTGATAACTGAAGTCATTATTTTATGATGCTAGGTACTGTGCAAAAAGGAAAAAAGATGATCTGCTTTAAAAACCTTACATCATTTTTTTCCTCTAGTACTTGTCTATGTTTTGTGATTCATATGATGTTTACGGCATATTTACATGGCATTCATGATTTTCACTGAATCTTCCTCTTATGAGCATAAGAAAAGAAACCAATCAGGTTTGTCTGACTAGCTTTCTTAAGTTTGTGTGAAAATAAATTGTATGGGCATGGAGGTGGTATGAGTTAATTTAGAAATAGTAGGTTTATATAGAACTTGGAGTTGTCTAGCACCACTGCAACTGAGTCTGTTGTCTGCTGCTGCCAAGAGATTTTTCCAGGTTGTTTTTTAAGGGACAGATGTCCTTTGCTTTGTACCCTGGCTCCCAGTTGTATGTCCTTGCTGGAAACTGACTGCGTGTTGTGACCCTGCTTTCCTTGATGAAAACCCTGGGCATATAAGCTGTGAGGGAGCTGCAGAGCACATCAGCAGCATTCTTCTGCCTTGGATGCTGCTATGCCTCAGTGTGGACAGAGTGTGTGAGACTGACCAACTCAGTTTAGAAAATTTGCTTATATTTTTCAGTCTCAGCACTTCTGTTTTTTGGCAGCTAAGGCTCTAGGCAGATGACTGTTTTGCTGAATGTCATCAGGCCTTCATTGTTCCCAAGTTAAGAATTTCATTGTCAAGAGAAGTAAGGGCAATATCCATTATTTCCTGAGCCATAGTAAAGGCAACATCTACTTTCCTCAGTAGGTTTAGAATGATGGTTTACTCTTGTGTGTGTGTATGTAATGTCCTCACATACAGACATATATACATTTGGACAGTGTCTGTAAAGTGTTACTGGTCATAGACCTTTGACTGAGTGGCTGGCTTATCAAGATGTGGTCTCTGGAAGCTCTTACGAAAGAGCTTCCGTAATGTCCTTTAGTAACTTAAAGCTATTCTTAACAAGACATGTATGCATACCCATACATATATCTCTGCCAGGGAACTAGTTCATTTTTCCCCCTTGTATATGTGGAATTTCTCCCCCATATTACTTTGGCCTAATGCCCAGGAGTCCACAACAGTCAATGACTCAGTGGCACATTCAAGATCTGCATGAAACAAGTCTTGGAAAGGACTTTGGAAAGGAGAAAGTCACAGTTCTGGGGACATGTGTCACTGTTTTGGGGACATGTGGCACTTGTTACTAGTTCTCTCAAGAGAAACAGAACTTTAAGATTATGAGTTCTGCATATAAAAATATATACTAGGTTATAGTTAGTGGTTTTTAGATATACTATTTCTATTTTTTCTTTTGCCTCTGAAGGTTTTAGTGGCAGACATACTACATTGTAGGAAAGCAGAGAGAGAAAAAACGACTGTCTTGATATTTTCATTGCATATGCAGAATATATGATGATATGATGTGTGGCCTTAATGTTTTATTGGCACTCATTCCTGATGATCTGTATTGCTCTTGGCTTTACAGTTTAGGGGTCTTGCGATTAGCAGGATAACAGAGATAAAGCTGCTATTCCACAGCATTTGCATTCTTTGTAACTTCTGCAGTATATTTACAGTGTGCAGGTAGAACTCTTTGTATACATCACACCTCTTCCAACCTTATGCACAAAGAGCAATGAAAAAGACTTATTTATAAACTGGATTATAAATATGCACAACATTTTTCATGAAGGCAGCTTTTTTACCTGCTTAATTAGAAGTAACGGGTTAAAAGTTAATAATTGAAATATAAATGACAATCCAACGGAGATGATGATTGTTTTCCTAAATGCCTTAACTAAGAAATCAGTTGTATGTGGAGCTTTATACTAACAAGGCAGGAATGAAGACTTGTAAGTGTCTGTGTCTTGCAGCAGCTTTTCTTCCTTTACACACAGCGGAAGACTTTGGCCTGTGGAATTCCTTTTAGTAATGCACTACAAAGTGTCTCAAACTTGTAATGGACAGTAAAATACTCCAAAGTTGCAATAAGATGGCACAAGAGCTGCATGAAGGTGATATATATGAAGGGAACTGCCTTACAGAAGTAATGCATTTTATTATATTTAGTGAAATCTGCCTGCAGTGAAAAAATCCTGTGTTAAATCCTGTATTAAACTAGCAAGGCCATGAAACTGTCTTTTTATTAAAGATAACATGAAACAGAATGTTCTCCTCCATCCTCAGATGTCTGCATTTTAAAATGAGGAGGAAAAAACAGGAAGTGTAAGTGGGGTGAAGGGACACTCATGTAGTGAAATTTAGGAAGTGGCTGCTCAAGTCAAGTATCAAAATATAAATATCATGGTATAAACTGTAGTGCACATATACTGTGCCAGATGAACCTTGATATCTTTTGTATATGAATTACTTTATAAGAGGCAATTTCAGATGAATAAATATGAACGGTTTCTCTTTTCTCATACGAGTGCATCTTCTTCCTTCTTCCAAGACCCAAATACTTACATTACGTAAATTTGCTTGTGTGTACTTTCTTACTATTGGCCTGAACAGAAATTCCATGTAAGTACTGAATTATCCACCATGCATTAATTGCATGTTTTTCACATTTGATGATGTCTCTTACAAACCATTTTAAATGTTGTGTTTCAGTTGCGAGATTTTTTCTCCAAGTCAAAACAAATTTCACTTAGTTCCAGCAACAGACTTCTAAATACCTTAATGCATGTTACTTAAATATAATGAAGGTATTTGTTGTGGAAACTTGTGAAAAATGGAACAGAAGTTGCAGATCAGTAGCATTTGCTGATGAACACAACTGACCTAGCCAGTCTTACATTTATCCTGTGCTGCTTCCCTCAGTCTTGCGCTTCCCTTTGTCTTTTGCTTTTAAGCCAGAGTTCAGTCCTTCTTGTACATGTAGGTGTCACTTAAGCAGATATTCACCTTTATGGTGATTTCCAGCTTCAAGAAAAATAATGCAGATCTTTGAAGTCTGCTTTATGACTAATGAAGAAGATATATTTTTTGTATGAAAGTAATAAATGCAAAGAAAGGCCATTGTTATATTTAATAAAGTATTCCGTGTGCATCCCTCCCCTTTGTCCTTGGAGGATTTCACAAAACTTGTGAATAATTTGTGCCGGTATACAACCAGTTTGTGTAGTTGTGCTGATGCATGCATGTTAATTTATGTCTTTCAAAGTATCTGTATTCTTTAAATCTGAGATGTATGCTCATTTAACAGTAACAGCTATACCCTTGACAGCAAGGACTCAGTTCCTCATTTTCTTCCACTGGTGTGTTTAGTCCCATGGGATCAGTCCTTACCTATGTTCCAGGTTTCTGAGATTTGATGGCATATGTGTGCTAAAGCCAAAAAACCTAGAGTTAAGTATCCATAGTATTCAAAACCTGGAGGTGGAGCAGGATTTTCCAAATAAATCAAGACCCAGAAGCTCAGCCCTTTAGAAAACATGGCCCCTCTGTTTCATGTATGTGTGAGAGCTGGGTGCTTCTGCACAGCTGGCCTTGACTGAGAGAGATGATCACCTTCAAAAAATGTGACCCTAAAGGGCTTGGCAGTATCTGTTCCACTCACAGAGTAGACCTCCAAATTCTTGAGTTGTCTGTTCTTGTGTTGGGATACAGCCCCTCCTACCCAAGGGAGCATGGCCTGACAAAAAGAGCATTCAGATAATAAAAATAAAGTGCGTTCCATGATCTGAAAAAAGGGCAGATAAAAATATTTCTGGCCTAAATTGATGCTGCTTTTTGCTGGAAGAAATTATGGTGTAGAAGCACATTAGACATTTACCTTATCTGCCTTCCTCTTCCTCATCTGTTTTAGACCAAAGAATGAAGTTCACAAGTAGCATGATATGTGCATATGGGACATAAGGCTATTATAATGCCTTCAGATTGAGCCTGTAGTTCACAAAGAGAATATAACAAAATATTATTTACTGTGTGACACACTTTTTGTAGTAGTATTGTCTGAGATAAAGTTGGCCATGCTACTTTCTCTCAGATCAATAAAAAGAGCATTCCAAGACAAAGGATACTGCAGTGCATTAATGACAGAGTTTTGTGGCAGTTTATTTTAAATACTATTACTTGTACAGTGAACAGAATTTATATTTCTTTTTGTAGGCTTTTACTATTAAATGACTGTTATCCAGCTATCAGATATTCAATCTAGATATGTGAGAGAGACTACATCTGGAAAACTCTTACCAGCATGCATAGACCTGAAATCCATATGCAGTGATTTCAGATGTATAAACAAAGAGTCTGGTCCAAAGCCCATTTTGATGTTCCTGAAGCACAACTTTGAATTGCCTTATATATCCACAAGTTTTTATGTAGTTGTGCTAGAAATAAAAATGTGACAAAACATAAATGTAGTAACATGAAATCAACCCACAAAAAATGTAGAACAAACTAAAATAATCTTAGTGCAGCATACAGAAGTATTAATTTAAAACGCAGGTAGACGTCTGCAGTTATAACCACCCAGAAGATCTTCTACAGCAAGAGCATACCATTCTTTTGTCAGATTCCCAAATAAATGAAATAAATAGGTAGATTCATTTTTGGAAGAAATACGGCTATGCATGTCTGCAAGTCTGCATGTAAAACAATCAAGAAGATTGTCTGCAGCATAAGCATATTATTGTGGTAGTTTCTTCAGTGATAGCAATAACTAAATAATTTCTTTCTTGCAATAAATAAGGGTGTAACTCCTTGTATTTACTCTGGGATTCAGATTGTGACAGTATATGAAGTATTTTGTTTTTTCCTGCTGATGCCATTGTTTCTAGTGTGGTCTGCCACAATCTCAAATTAAAGTAACTTGAATTTGTTCTACATTATCATCTGTTAGAGAACAGCCTAAAAATGAAAATGCTTACCTTAAACATGCAATTAATTTACAGTATTTTAATAGCCATCTCTGTCAAGGAAATGAGGCATATACGACACACACTCCCTCCCCCCTCTCCATCATGGCATCTACCACACTGTGACAACCTGTAAGCTTACAGTGTTGTGGAACAACCTAGGTGATTTACCGCAGCCCAAAGCAGGCATGGGAAATGCCTCCCACTTCATAGGCATGCTACAAACTGCCTCAGTGCAGAACAATTGATGTAATTGTATTGCTTGGCTGTTAAACTCAGCATTTGGAGACTTCCTAATGATTCATTCCAAATGTTTTGGCCATGCAACCCTTTTGTACAATAAGGTATATAACCCTGTGTTGCTTCCCATTTTGTGGTATTACAGATAGTATTCTTGTTATGCCGTTTTGGACTCTATTTCTAAAAATAATGTGGAACAGTCTTTTACTTCAATCTTAAACTTACTTATGGGGATATTAGAGAAAGTATCTGAGAACAAGAAAGCATCTTAAATTAACAGAATGAATAATCAGAAAGACTTGTCTCCCTAGTCACACATGTGTCTCATGCTAATTGTGCAAGTCTCTTAACATTTACCCATAAGTTCCTAAAGCTCTGATCTATAATTCATGACAACAACCTGATTTACAGCAAAGACCAGAAATTAAGAGGATGGGTCCTACTTTCATCAAAAGTAACAGCAAAAGTTTAACTGATTTCAGTGTTACAGGACAACATAGTATTCCTCAGGATCTGTCAGTATTTTCAGCATAAACCATTTTTCTTGTGTGTGTTTTTTTTTTTTTTTTTTTTCATCCAATATAGTGTGATTCTAGAAGTGAACTGTAGCAGTGGTGGCATCAATGTAATAATAATAGTTGAATACATTTTGGTCAATTATCATTTGGTCTGGGCCCTGTGTGGATCCTAGGTCCACCACTCACAAGTCTATGCTGCAGCACCATCCCCAAATTTGACTTTTGGGTTGACTAATTAAGGGTGCTTAGTTTATATTCAGAATGTACAGTTAAAAAGGAAGATCCTTTAGATTTTTTTTGTGAGCTTTTTGAAGTGCCACAGGATCTCTGTGCTCCTGCCCATGCTGCTCTGTTGAAAATAAGAAAATGAGCTGTAAAATTGTTCCAGAGAGACACGGCTTTTTTTTTTTAAAAAAAAAAAAAAAAAAAAAAAAAAAAGAATTCTATTGTCCCCTTTGGCTCACAAAAGAGGACAAACAGCCCAAGGGAAACAGTGTATAATACCATGAAGAATATTCTTAGAAAAGTATTAGCAAATGTAACTGGGAATAGTGTTTCCTGGAGATTAATACACTAAACTAAAATAAAAATTGACCAGTTTTATTTTTCTTAAAGTATTAACTATGACACAGCAAAATCCATAGGAGTTCAATTAAATGCAAACTCAAAACAAGTCCAAAGCAGACTTTTTACTAGAATCTATTTGAACTGCTGAAGGTTTAAAATTTGATTATTAGAATTCTCGACATTAATATTTTCCTTAAGTTTTATTGTTTAATTTCGTGGGTCCTTATTGCATTTAAGCCAGCAGCACTTCATAAGGTTCTTTTATGTATATATGAATACCCATTTTATTTTTTATGTATAACTGTGTGGCTTGATCTGACATAACTTAACTGGCACTGCTTGCTCCAAAACACGTGCACAACCCAAATCCCATAGCAAAAGCCTTCTATAGTAGTCATCCTGAAAGAATACCTTCTTTACTACCCTTTTAAAATTAAAATGATTTAAGTCACTTCTATTAATTGGCTGTCTATAATATCCTCATAAAGATGATGTCAAGAAAGATGATTGTCATTTTTATGCAAAAGATTTGCATCTTATTTTTTTTAAGATTTACAAAATTCATATGATTTTATGTGGGGAGGTGACCATTCTCCATGATAAATTCATACAAATAGACTGTGTTTTTTAGGAAGGGAATTAAATCCTATGTTGTTGCTAGCAACACAACCAGAAGCTTCCTTTGGGAAGTTTAGGCTATTTCTATTGCCGAATTTGAACAAAATCCTCTCTACAGTCCTTGTTTATTTGTTTAGCTTTTTCTTTACTCCTTGTCTCAGCAAGCCTGTCTGCATAAATTTAGATGCTGAATTCCAAACTTATTTGTTGTAAGCAGCAATATCAGACTACTACTTCCTGATTTCAGAGATGTATTATTTGGTTTATTTATTTATTTATTTATCCTGGGACAAAATTGTGTGTTGAGAGCAAGATTTACTCATTCTGTGCCCATGTGGGGTAATGTTCCTATGTTCAAACAGTGGTAAGTTAAGCTAGAACTGAACAGTGTGTGACAAAATTTGCCAGCTCACAGTAACACAAGAACACAGCCATTTTCTCACATTATCTATTCAGACATATTTAAATTTTTTAGCAATGATAACTTTATTTGTAAAGAAAGGATCCTTCTCTTCCATAATCGCAGCCCAGAAGTACCCCTAAAACGAACTATTTCTATGCATACCTACCATGGTATTACTACTGTATTACTATGGTATTCTAAGCATACCTACCATGGTATTACTATTACCAGGTGTTACTTTAATTGAGTGAGAAAGGCAAGGTGGTAACATGCCAAGAAGGAGATGAGGAGAGTAAGTGGTTTAAAGGGGTGTTCAAGCACAATCTGTAATGATTCTGATTATGCTAAGCAACGAAAAAATAGTGCTCCAAAATTGTGCCTTGGTATATTATGGAAAATAAAGAGAAGCTTCTGGCTGTTGTATTGTCTATGTGTAATCTGCCTTGGCAGTAGAGAGAAGGCAGCATTGTCCAGCCTTACTGATACAGTCCTGGATTGCCTGAAGAGGTTAAAAACTCTGGAGTCTTAGGGATGTACAGGCAGCTCTGGGTGGGTGGCTTCTGAAGGTGTTTAGCTGTGGGCATGCATGTCTTGCTTCAAAAGCCCTGAGGAGGCTCTCCCTCCCATTTGGCAGTATGGTGTGGTGTGTACGGTGTGTACGTCAGCCCCTCCAGCTCTGTTCCTGAAGCCCGGGACACATGGGTGTGTAACACGAGCACCTGGCTTCATTATGCCAGCTGTGACTGCACGGTGGCTGGGCCACCCGTGGGCAGGGCCCACGCGTGCTGAGAGACCACGCTCAATGAGCAGCCTTGGAAAATGGCAGCAGCGTTGTCCCAAGTTTAGCTCTGAGAAGCACTTGTCTTGGTTTTCAAAGGCTCGTGAACTTAATTTGAGTCAACCTGACTCTGAATTAAGGTCCTAGGGCCCATTCTGCTCTCTTTAACTGAGAAATAGCAGTATGGTTGTAGCTCTAACGCCAGAAAAAGAGCTTACATGCCAAAAAAACGTTGTTTGTTTGTTTTGTTTTGTTTTTGTTTTTCTTATTTTGTTTTGTTTTGTTTTTCCCTGTTAACTTTTTAGTACATTACTTCCAATCAATCTTGCCTTGCCTTGCCAACAACAGTCTTTTTCATTCTCCAGAAATGATGTTTTTCAAGCTTCTATCCATTGGTATTTCTAATATGAAGTGCTTTTCAGGAAAGCAGCGATAAATGCCTGTCTAATGACTCTATGCCCTGTTTTAGCTTTGGAGAGTGCTTCACTAGGAAGCTGATTGAAGAAAACCTGGGGTTCCTATGGCTCTGTGAGTAAAATTCTGTGCTGCTTTTGTAGCTAAAAAAGGCAGGGGCCTGACCGAAATAGAGAACCACTGGCCAAGAATTTCAGAACAGCAAACTTAACAGATAGGCTTTCTGAGGGCATTCTTAAGCCTACAGGTATGTAAGCTCACCTTCTGCATGGTTGTCCTTTTGAAAAGGCTCTAGTCTTGCTTCTCACCTATGGCCCTCCTAGCTTCCTGAGGTTTTAATGCTATTCAAACCATTCTGATTATTACCTTTTTCTATTATATCTAATCTCAGATGTTGATGATATCCCTATCTGAACTAAAACAATTTATTCAAAGAACCTTTGGACTGAAAAGGCCATTTGGTCTGTCTTCAAAGTTAAATGTACTGAAACACCTGCCAAAATAAATAAAATAAAAATAAAAATAAAAATAAAAATAAAAATAAAAATAAAAATAAAAATAAAAATAAATCTACTGCTTCCAAAAATGCTATGAAACTCTTTTTTTTTTTTTTTTTTTTTTTTAAATCCTTTCATGATTTTTCTGTCTGACATGGTGTATGAAGTACCACATAAGTTACACTCCTTTGGCGGGGTGTTTTTAGTATGCAGTGAGTACACAAGCCTATCCTGTCATCATTAATGAAAGCCTAAATGAGTGTGTCATATCTTTCTTTGCCAGCAGTAAAAATGTTCTGTGCTTTTTATAAAGAGCAAGGGCAGAAGAAATGGAGTGCAGAGAATTGTGTTGTTTATGACTACCAAATTAGCAGTTCTATTTGTAATTAGCTGGCTGATGGAGCTGTTAAATATAGCAGACCTTTTGGAAAATATATTGTACTCTACACTTTATAGTAAGATATAATATTAAATAGATGGAGGTTGTGTGACCTTAAAACCAGTGCAACAGTTACCTTAACTGAGCAATACCGTGGACTTAGGAAAACTAAGGGAGGTTATTCTGTATCTGATTTTATTGTTTTGGATAAACACGGTCTGCGTATTTATGATAGCCTTTTAAAAAATGTGTGAGATGTCATACCAGGACAACATCATAGCTAGAGACCAGAATTATGAACTCAGCTTTCAATTATTTACATACTTTGTCTGATTTAATTTTTTCAGAGTTTCACAGGATAAAATGGGAGTTCTAGAGAAGTTATTTTGTGTGCTTTTAAAACCTATTTGTCCCTATAAGTTCTTGAATTTTTACAGGAAAAAAAAAAAATGAAAAAAGACAATCCTGTTTGTTTGTTTGTTTTTTGCATTGGAACAAGTCCATCAAATTTATCTCTGTGCATTTTACTGTATACTTAAATTGTGAACTTTTTTTTTTAATCCATAAAATGATTTTGCTGCATTTACATTAAATCTAAAAAAGACCTTTTACATACCTTTATAATTCTGCAAAACTACCTGCTCGTTGTTTCTGTGCTAGAATAAAAGTAATTTGGCTTCATTCTTCATCCTCCATTTCATCACGTGGCAAAATATTACCAACCCAGTGCACCACTAACACTTTTCTAACAAACAGTTACATTCTATTGATATAGAGAAGCAAAAGGAGGCTAGTCACTGTCTTTCCTATTCTCTTATTTGCCTTTCTGCATGCTTTAGCCCAGCAATGATTATAAAATCTGCATATCCAGACAAAATAGAATCAATATTGTAATCAATACTAATGCCACTGAAAAATTATTTAAGAACAAAATAAAATTAGAAGATTCAAAAGTTATGTAGAAATGCCATGAAGAGATGAGTATCAAAGAGTTTTAATGAAATACCTGATTTTGTTTAAGTAATTTCATCCTAGTGGAATTTAATTTATTTTGGGGAGGTATGGTTGCTTTATAACAGATGACCAAGGAGAGAAAACCTCAGCCTCTAGATGCTGACTATCTTGTCTCTTGAGGTCATCAGGGATCCTCCTGTAATAGCTGTATAGGCAGAGAGGCCTTCTGTCATCTCGGAAGACAACTCTCATTATCTTGCTTTGTTCCACTAACTGTACTTGCAGCCAAAAAGACAAGTTATACATGGTACCTAACATAGGCAACTTGTAGGATGAATTTCAGGATAAATAAACCTGTAGACTACTACAGGGCCAAATCTCCCAGATGTCCAGCAGAGTTGAGGATACGTGTCACCGTTCAGGCAGGGTTTTAGTCCATCGTTGGGAATTCCTCACAGATACTTTTTTTTTTTTTTTTTTTTTTTTTTTTTAACATTTTAGGCATTTTTTGCATTTGTCATTGTATATAAATCAGTTACTCTGAAGTGCTTCTGCATGCTACTAAGCTCCATTTTAACACTTTTAATGTATGCATACGTAGCAGTTTGATCCAGAAGGGATTCCAACCTTCTTGTTCACATCCTTACAAGGGTTGTGGCTTACGTTTTGCTATTAGGTAACAGAAATACAAAGTTTTATTTTTGTGCTCTCTTCTAAGCTATGTGGAGTGCTAGTTGCCTGAACATGGGGGAATGTTTATGAAACGCTTGTACATCATACCCACTTTAATGGAAACTGAGACAAATTTTCACAACTACCCTTAACACTCCATTCTTAAAGGCCAAATATTGAAAAGGTTTAGAAATGTGTCTGTCATGATCAGGATCTATAAATTTACACACAAGCGATTTTATACACACATTGAGTTTGCTGTATGCAAAAGCCTAATGTTGGCTGCTTCTGGGACTGGTGCTGTGGCCTGATTCTGCCTGCTTTAGGGAGGTCAGATTTAGGGACTAAATTAAAGTAGCAGATTAAGAGTTTGCTCAGACCAGGCTTCCAGCACCAGCAGTCAGTGATTTGAGTTCTCATCAGCTGGTGCCCATTTTTCTGCAGTGCTTACATACACAGCCTCAGAAAATTAGACATCCAGATTCCTAAGTGGGAGAAATCAGATACCTGAACTTATCTTAGCTTTAATGTGAAAATGATACAACTTACCTAATGAATGTTTGAGCAGTGCAAGTGCAGGATAAAGCCAAGGGTCAGACTAGAGCACTAATGACTACTGAACAAACAGCAGGACCACTGAGGTAGCACCACGTTTTCCCTTATGTTACTTTGCTCTCATTCATCCCTTCCTTTCTACACAGAGAGGGAGGCTGCTTTAATTGGCCTTTGCTGGAAGCAGACCAAGGGATGACTGCTTGGGCCCATTCAGTCACAGGACTGTGCAGAGTAAAATAAAAGGACAGCAAGGGCATGCAGATGCTTAAGAAAAGAGCTATCCACTTCTTTCCTGTTTTAGCTCCCTCACAAAAAGAAATTATTTGTTTCTCTGAATAAATGCCCTACAGTGGTGCCTTCTTTTCTTTCTCTGATGGAAGAAGATTTTGCTGAATTTCTATATTAGTTTGATCTTCCTTGTCTGTAGCTATTACTGGGGTCATATCAAAGCCGGTAACCTTCAGATAGCTCACTTCCCTGAGTAAAAATGCAAGAAGAATGGTCATTCAAGAAGAAATGTAATCAAGGGACTTTGTAGTGGAGCAAACCTTTTCCTCTGGATACATACTTTTCCAAAGTGTAATTTAGCTCAGTACTAATATGTGATTCATTAGCATACAAACGGTATTTAGACTTTGCTATTTACTGTAGGTTTTCTTTTTAAACGATGTAAAATTTGGTGGTTGTAGCCAATAATGACATTAAATGAAGCTGTCCTTGATACTTGTTGTTCCTACATCCCAGCCTGTTTTTAAAATTGGTCACTTTAGTTATATAGTTAGATAATTTTACTCCAAATTGTTTTTTTGTTTGTTTGTTTGTGTTTTTTAGTTATTATTATGGCATTTTAGGTAAAGAAATATGAAGAAAGATGGCTTTTTTTCTGGCATGGTCTGTGTTTTACGTCTCCGTCAAGTGCTTTTCTAAAGCTGTTTTTCCCAGACTGTGTGTTTTGCATGGGTGGGACAGTGGGTTATTGTTAGCCTGTTAGACACAACTCAGTTTGAATACCCTTCAGTAGTTTGTGAGGCAAGTCAGCTCTATTTGCATTTGTTCCAGTCACAAAGGTTTATAGGTCAGCAAAGGCTGGCTGGAAAAATTCAACATGCCAATGCACTATTCTTCTATGGTTGTCAGGAATTCAAACGTGCTGGTTTTTATATTTCTTCTTGGTCATGAATATATGATAGCACAGTCTGAAGTCGCTTTGTTTCTTTGGAGCTTGGTACCAGCTGGGACTAAGATGGAGGACGTGACTTGATGCCAGCTTTTTTTTCCCCTCTCTTCTTTTGCTCATACTAATCAGCAGCAAATCAAATGTCAGTACATCTGGAGACAGTGAGAGGGCAGTGCTCACCAGTGCACTGTATTGCTGCTATTTTTTTCTCTTCTATGAAAAAGAGTCCAGCTGAATAAAAGATGACATTTGTCCTTTCATAGAAAACATTGCATTAGCTTAATATCCCTTCTGTTTTGGGTTGTTGGTTTTTTTTTGTTTTGTTTTGTTTTTGTGTTCCCAGTTTTTATTTGGATACTTCTAGGTTACATCCTGAAATATTTCCTGCTTAGCTACAAGCAAAGACTAGGTGGATATCATCATTTATACACGAACTGACAAAGAATAGGTATGTTTCAGGATTCAAGACTTTAGAAGCTGTTGATATAGCTGTTACAGTCACATATAAACATACGTTATGGACACAATCCAGGGATATCACTGATAACCTGGTCTTTTAACAACTTATATACCAAGCTTAAAATCTCTGTAAAAAAGAATGTGTTCCACAAAGAACACATATTTCCTTAGCTTTGTATTTCAGCTTCTAATTTTAGAAGAGATTTGGCCTTTTGCAGTTATTAAAATGAAATATAGATTCATCCATTGTAGTTAGATTCCTTCCAAACTACATTTTGAATTTTAAATGGTGTGTCTGAATACATTGTGAGAGATACTATTGCAGGTCTGTTAGGAGCTGACATCTCACTTCCAAGCTAGCTTACGGTATCACATCACTCTGAAACCAGTAAGCCCTACTTGAGTTTGATTTATTTAAAAATCATTTAAAAAAAATATTGTTTTTATAGTTGTAGCTTGAGTTTTGATATTTTTCTTATAGAAGTCATAAAGTATGCCAAATCTCCTTTTAATATTCTCATTGAAATGCAAACTGTGACCTTTCTTGGTCTGTTTTAAAGAGACTTTCTGCAAAATATGGCGTGTTTTGAGTAACAGGCAACAGAGACAAGGAAGGTTGCATCTGTAAACTAGAGAGGCTGCAGCTAAACCTCGCATTGATGCCTCCATTTGAAACAGCCAGGGAGACCCGTTTACTTTTGAATGCAAGATTCGCTGCCAAGTTGGCACCATCTTTCATGTTTATAGATTTAAATTCAGCACATGGCTTTAACTCTTCAGCTGCACTAGCTGCAAACAATTACCCCAAAACAAATGCTTAGGTATAATCAGTTCATTGTCTTATCCATGTGAAGTTGCATCTGACCCTTTAGAAATACAGCTGAGAATGCTATTTTAAAATGCTGTGTTGGGTAAGACACATGCAAATTGCAAAAGCAAGCTTTAAATGGAAATGTTTACAAATATTAAAGCTTAATATGAAAAAATACTCTTAAAATAAACATTTTCAAGATCACAGAATATATTACTGGGAAGACACATTGTTTAATAGATGAATCATTTTAAAAGGTTTCACAGTTAGAAAGAATATACTAACAAGCAAAAAAAGTAATTGTTTAGGAGCCTGGCTTTTTAGCAAATGTTCAACTACTAACCCAGTGCATACAGCATAAAATTGCCAGGAGTTGGAAACTCATCTGGGAATAACTTTTATATATACATATGTATGTATATATACATGATTTTTTTAACTCTTAAAATATCAGTTCTATCAAAAGATTGCTTTAGAAAATACGTACTTCATTTCTGACTATTTTCATAGGCAAAATATTTTGCCCCACATAAAAAAGCATTTTTAGAACAGAACCATGATCGAGTTATTAAGAATGTTTTCAGTACTTAGATACGTTATTGCTTTATGGCTTTAATATTTAGTAAAGGAGCAGTAATAAACTAACTGCAACTGTAGGCATGCTCTGAATTCAAATTTGAATCTGAGCTTCAAAATGGGCAAATATTTAATACAGTGATGTGGGTGACTACCATTCACGCCGTGGAAGCAGGCAGAATGCCATCAACTCCATTCACTGCTTAGGTTTGGGTATAGAGAAAGAAACTTGCAAATGCAATTATGAAGTTTTTTATCTGTAGCCCTTATGCTGATCAAACATATTTTTCTAACTTGCTGAATATTCCCCTCCAAAGCTTCATACTGACAAGCATCTCAGTTATGACACTGTTTGATACATAGATAATCTTTGTTAATAGTTGCATTAAATCATATCAGAATTATAAGTGATTTTTGTTGTTATTACACTTTCCTATTTTTTTTCTTAACCATTTCAAGGCATAAAGTACTCTGCATGTGTCAAAACAGATCTTTCATTCACTAATCATTTCATTTAGCATTAACTTCTGGATGCATGCAAGTAGTGACCTATCTGTGAAGCACTGAGCGTAATAAAAGAGTAATTTGATAAGTCAGAAAGCACGTCTGCATGGTCATGAGTCCTTTCTGTGGTTTTAAGTATTTTCGTAATCACAGATGCTGTTCCGCATATGGGAAGCTCCTGATAGCTAGTTCTGAAAACTGACAGATAGCAAAACTATAGACTACATTACAAACATGTAAATATGTCCTGATTTTACACTAAGAAATAAATCATATTTTTCTCTCAAATCCAGTTGACTGTATCAGTCCAACATACACTTTCTTTTAGTAGTTCTCTTTTTGTCAGTTACTTTACTCTTAAAAACTCAGTAATTCCTGCATAGCACATCAGATTTATGGAACTATTTCTTGGCATCATTCTTTTTGTTTAAGTCACACGTGTGTGTTTGTGTATGTGCTCTTCGTTTGTGTCTAGAATTTTAAGGAGATGAGAAGCTCCTCCTTAAACACAGGCTGGTTAGTTTTCCTTTCTGTACGGGTTCACTCATTGTAGAATAGAGATTTATTTTTATAAAAATGCACACTGCTTTCTTACCTAGCATGAAAGACACTGTATTTGTAATGACTTTAATGTAGTACAAACTACATTGTTGTGTTAGTACATGCTTTTATTCAGGTGGGTTCTGTGAGTTACTAAACCTCTTGGATTTCTGGCAAGTGAATGCAAAAGTTGCAGGCACAGTTTGGATGTCTGCGTTGCCGTTGGGTATCCTGCAATTTTGTGTATTATTTGAGAGTTGCAACCCTGTCCAATAGAGGGATTTTGTTTTGTTTGTTTTTAGGGAATTGGTTGGGAATAGGGGAGGGAAAAGACAGAAATTTCTTATTGAGGTTTCTGTGCCACAAAAAGGAGCAAGTAGAATACTGATGTACTGCAGTAATTTTGGATGAAGACAAATCTTTTAATTAGGTACATGCAGTGTGAGGACATTTGCAGAGATCCCATAGTTGAGGTTGTGAGCTTTCAGTTCTCCAGAAAGAAAAATTTAAAAACCTTAACAAATCAACCTTCAACAGTTTGTTTTAAGGTAGGAAAAGAAGGGGAGATGGGATTTTCTTGTCTGGTTCTTCAGTTTTATTCTACTTGCTTTTTTTTTTTTTTTTTTTTTTTTTCAGAAAACACTGATTTTGTCTCTGAGATTCTCATATTGTGTTATGTTTTGTTTTTTTTTTTCCTGCTAGCTCTGCAAGCGGATTGATGGCTATGTCCAGAGTCCAGCAATATGTATTGCTTTGAGGAGGTAGGATCCTTTTGATATTTTACTATTAGAACAAATGGCTATTTTCCTCATTGTGTCATTACACATTTCATAGACATTAAGAATAGCCACTGAATGTGGCAAGTATTTACATGCCCTGATACTGGCAGCAGCCTACTGAGCTTCATTTTCTCCAGGCACGCTACCCCTTTCCTGGGAGAGGCCCTCATCCCCACCACTGCGGTGCTTCTTCCTCAGCTGTGACAGCCTGTCATTGTCTGTCCCTCTGGATATTACAGTTGCAATTTGCTCACATGGATGCTGGCTGATCCCAAGGCCTTTTTCTTTAAGCTCTTTTCTTTGTGTTTCCTACCCAGTGCAAATGCAGAAGCATGCAGTACAGTTTATGAGCTAGAGTCTGCAAAGGTATCACTGCTAGAATTTTTCTGTGGTAGATAGTAGAGGACCTAATGACAGATATTAGTTGTGACAGAAGAATTGTCAGGAAGTCTCATCTTCTTCATTCACCTCTTGTTATGGCTAAGGCACAGTGGAAAACTTAAAGGACAAATTCAGTTGACAAACAGAACTTGGATCCCTGCAAAGGAGACACATTCTCCCCTGTCAAATCTTTGAAAAAACTCTTGCTCCGATTAAATTTAGTCTACCCTCTTATATCATCTGCTTCTGGGTATGCTGAGAGTACTCCGCACATACTAAGAAAATGATGTTGAATACACAAGGAACAGGCCTGCAGTTAATGAAGATTCCAGTTATATAGGGACTACTTTTCATTATGAAGAGTTTTAGTCACAGTTTCTGTGCACATGGGCCTCAGCACAAAAATATGCTGTGCATTTAAATGTAGAACTCATCTCACCATCACACTATTATTTTATCTCAATAGTATTTCATTGACCTATTAAAATAGGAAATCTTGAACACTTGCTTTCACTGAATCCAGGTGCTCTAGAAAGCTAATACTGATTTTATTTTTTGCAGTTTAATTTTCTAAGAATATAATTAAGTTTAAAATTGAATGACGTTTAAAAAGCATCAGCCTCAACTTTTAACAATTTAAAACCTAAACTTTGTCAGAATTTTTCATAGTATTTTACTGTATGGTGCATGTGTATGTGGCCTACTTGCATAATGAAGTGTGACTTTTAAGTAGGTGGGTACTCTACACAACTCAACACTGCTTTAAATATACTTATTTTTATTAAAGCAATAATGATGGCACTGTTTAATAATCCTCTTCTATTTCTGCTACATGCAATAGAATTTTAAGGGTATTTCTTGTGTAGACACAAGTAATTAAAGCAAAGGTTCTTTTGAGGAATTGCTGCAGAGAACAGTCGCCTTATGAATGCCAGCATGAGACCTGTGTTTCTTTGTCCATTTCTCTGAAGTTCAAGACTAAAGCAGATGCAGTGATAGTTAAATCTGAAAAATAACATCTTGAATTACGTTACCACATTAAAGGTAACTGAAGGGAACCCTTATATATCCCATGTAAGAAATACCTTCCTTGCTAATACTATTTTCTGTGGTATTTCACACCAAATTTCCTGCTGTAATAAGGAAATGTGTTGTGTAGTTCAAATAAAAAATTAAATATAATGGGTGCTAATTGTGAAGATGGTCC
The DNA here is from genome assembly GCF_964035555.1 of Netta rufina. Classification (NCBI taxonomy): domain Eukaryota; kingdom Metazoa; phylum Chordata; class Aves; order Anseriformes; family Anatidae; genus Netta; species Netta rufina. The sequence goes on from NC_140123.1 coordinate 135,601,501, forward strand.
TCCTGTCCCAGTGCACTGTTCTGTGGAACGTGCCACAGATCTGAATGCGGCATTTGCATGGAAGAGCTGGAAGCTGCTATGGAATGTGTGGGAGGGGGTACCGGAGGGTTGGTCACTGGTCAAGGCCTGGAGGAGATCCCAGGGTAGAAAACTGGCGAGGCAGAGGAAAAAATGCAACTTGCCTTGTCTCGAGATCTGTAGCAGCCTGATATGTCCTTATCCTTCCTGTTGTCACCGTGTTAATACCAGTTACTGCACCTTCCACCCAAGCTGTGAGAAGGTGCAAGCACAGACTGAAAACGAGTAGATAAATTCATGGTATAGAAGTAGGCTGAAAAGTCAGTGAGGGCACTGCCAGCCATAAAAATTTCATTTCTTACAAAAAGAAGGATTTGCACTTGTTACATTTCGCAGGCTTGTGTTTGCCAGACATGAAGCTGAGTTAGGTATTGTATATAGTACCTCTGGGATTTTGTTTGACATAACCAAAGGATTTTCACTTTGCAGGGAATGTTGGTCTGGAGTGGGGCCAGTTCTGACCGCTTTGTGTAAATTTTGGGTGTCTGTGAAAGGGAAGATGCAATGCTTGCTTGGGGCTCCTTCTGGCAGGCCTCGCAAGGAGTACTTTTCTTCCCTTGGTGGGAATTGAGTGCTGTTGCTGGAGGGAAAGCTCTAGGTATCTGCTTCTTATAATTTGGAGGGGCTATTAAAATAATAATTGCTATTAAAGATTAGTACTGTTTTTTAATTACTTTAACGATGGTGAGTCTCATTCTGCAGGCATTTTGTTTCTTTCTGTGCCTGCATACATTGATAGAAAATTCTAAGTTGCAAAAGGGAGGGAGGTGAACAAAATGCTTTACTCTCAGAGGCATTTTATAAAATGCTTCACCTCAAAATGTATACTTACAAACCAAGTGAAAATGAATGAAAAAAAAATGTAGTTTGATCTTTTCTGAAGAACATGAACTTTTATATACAGATAATGTAAGCTTCCAGGTATACGTCTGTATTATATACATGCCATGGATTTATTGTGTACTATCCTGTCTAGCAGTACCCATGTAATAAACTGTTTTTCATGCATTTTTTTCATTCATACATCTATTTAATAGCTTTCTCTAACATCCAGAATTCTCTTTTACTTCAGAAAGACAGAAATCTAACAGAAATCAACATCTACCACAAATGTGTTTTATTACCTAAATAAAGAAGTACAGTAGTTGTGGTATTCAGTCTCAGATCAGTGGCAAAGTTTTAAGATCTGATAATTTGGTGGAATAGAAATGGGGAGTTTTATTCCTCAAGTGGCAGTCGCTTGAGTACAAATTATGGCTTCAAGCCTTTAAATGTCTCCAGATATAAAGCTTTTGAAAATCGTGGCATTCCATTGTGTAAGAAACATTTAGAATATTTTTAGGGAGTTTTTCCAGATCTCTCATCTTTGCACAGCAATACTTTGGGTAACTCAACTAAGTGGTTTTAAAACACGGGCTGAAGTAGTGCCCAGTAAAAATGCTGAATGCCCTAATATTGTCTTAAAGTATTTTGTTGTTGTTGTTGTTTTGTGTTTTGTTTTGTTTTCTGCTTCGTATTAGGAAGATACAGTTTTATGCTAGTTTGTATCAGCATTTCAATCAGCATTGCATAACTCACTTAAGGAAACTCATACCCATAAATTTGTCTATGCCACAACTGTCTTGTGTATAAATATACTGTCTGTTTAAATGTCTAAAAGGCTATTTCACAGGTTTAACTCCCATGGACAGTCAGTGAGGGACAGTTGCTCAGTGCCCCCCGTTAAACACCTGAAATTCTCATTTAATGTCCATTCCTGATGTTTGTATGGGAAAGCTGTAAGGATTGTGTTTCTGCAAGGAAGTTCTCTGTCTGCCTCTCCAGCACAGCATTTTATTCTGATGCAGTTCCTGATTGCAGGGAAATGCTGTATAATTGTACAGCATCGGCTGATGATAGATGCTATCATGCTTCACTCTAGCATGTCAGATGTCCAAACATTTGTCTGAGTAATATTGTTAAAGATTCTATTGTCATTGTAGTTTATTCGTTTCTTGAAAGGATTTTAAAACAGAAAAATGAATTCACTTACTTCAAATGCTTTTGAAAAGCTGTTGGCTACAGTCTTTGCATATAATAATATAATTGATGGAGTTCAGGCAAAATTACCAAGGGCTGTATTGAAAGTGTTTGTACTATAAATATTTATGGATTTATAAAGGTAATCTTGATAGAAGTGGACTAGACTATGTTTATGGTGCGCACTGCCTTTGGAGCCTTCTAAAGGCAGAAGATGCTTTAAGTATCTTCTTGAAAATTGGTAAATCAACCTCCTGAATGAAATGTTATAAATACAAGGTATGCTCTTAGCCTTCTGATGTGCCTTTAAAACTTCTGTATCTCAGCTGATTTCTGCCTTCCAACTACTAGTTGGCAGGGAGACCTCTGAGCCTCTTCAGAGGGAATGCTTGATGGTTCCTTCTCAAGCAGGCTTCTCTGCAAAAGCTGTGCATGAATCCTCTGCATGAATCTCTCAAACATCTTTCAGCATGTTTGAGTTTGGCTTAGCACAGGACAGGTGGAAAACGAGGAAGAAATTACTCAAATATAGAGGGCTCACCCCTGATTGAGCCTCCAAGAAGTTAAAGAAACCTGAGGCTTGCAGAACTCTTCTAAGAAAAGCAATAACTATATATATTTGGTTTTTGTTTTGCAAAGTTTGGGACCATCTGAGGACTGGCTCTTCTATTGTACACTTATGCAGATAGGCACTGTAGTTGAAATCTAGACAAGAAATAACATGTTGATGTAATGAGTGACAGTATTTTAACAGAATGACCAGTGTAGAAATTGCCTTTAGCTCCATAGTTTTTGATGAATCAGAGGGCAAAGAGACTGAGTTTCAGTTGATTAAAAAGTTGTATGGGAGGGAAGCTTACTTTGTAGACAGGTAGCGTAGGAGAAAATCCAACTTTTTCCAGAGCTGAAGTCGTATAACATTATTATCAGGGTAAAGCATTTTAGCCTGATACTCTAGTTCTTCTGGATCGAGATGGTTCTGAGGAGGTGCACAAAACTGGTGATTCAGACTAAGTCTTCCACACAGTGTATTTATGAGTATCAGATGGAGATGTTTACAGATTCAACATCGTAACTTCCCCATGTGAAATACATGTAGTGTTATTTATTTACTGTCTTGTATTTTAGAGAGGAGAGTTTGGGGGCATAGTGCGTTTTTTACAGAGACAGTTTGTAACTTGGAAAATACCATAACATCCTTCAAAAGCTATTTTTGTCCTTTTATAAATGGTAATATTCAGCCTTCACAGCTAAGGAAATAGTCTGATATATGAAGGAAAACACTGTACTGAATTTTCCTTTTGAAATAATAGATGAAGATTTATAGCTGACAGCCCCTCCCATTATGTAACTAATAAGAGTTGCATGAGTTTTCTTTCAAGTGGAACATTTCTAATTGCTCCTGGTCATGCTAACCAAACTCAGTTGCTGTAATGATGGTTCCAAATCTCAACATGACCTCATACAATGAGCAGAAAAGAGCATTATTAGTATTATTTGCCTAACTGTGCTGAGTGCACCGTATGTCATGGTCTCATGGTTAGTTTTGACTTAAGTTTTGTAAAGAACAGCCTCCACATTTTGGGAGAGCATACTTTGATTAGCTGTATTTTTTTTTTTAGCTCTTCTGTCCCTCCTCTCCCATTTTAATTTTTATTTACAAATATTTGGAGATCTTAAAGTTGAAATAACAACAGATAGCAATAAAATGTAACTTACAGCTCTAGAGTTAAAAGGAGCCCTGAGATCAGTAATTCAACTTCATTTCCATATTTGCATTGCTGTACTACAGAGCTTGTTTTAAAGATAGCATTTTCATGTGTTTAGTTCTTAATCTCCCCTTTCCCATTTTGCTGATGCAAAATCATTGAATCTGTAAGATCACAGAGCCCTTCCTCACATCCCTAATTCAGTCTTGTCATCATTAATCTTTGGTATTTACTATACCGAGCATGAAACAATAGGAATGCAAAACAGCGACAGTAACACAGACAACTAAATGCAATAAATTGAATCTATGTATAAGTGTAAACCCAACTGGGCAGGTATTGCTATAATGGAGCAAAGGCAGTTGTACTCTTCTGCTCTGTTACATGAATTGGCACTAAATATGATCTGAGAAAATGAGCAAAGATGACTGTCTGTCTGCAAAGTTGATTGTATTGCTCAACAGGTATTCAAGGAGGTGCTACTGGGTGATGACCATGCTCTTGATTTCAGAGACAATTACTGACAATATATGGGCAAGTTTTCCAGTTTGCTTTATACCCAGGCATTTAAATCCTTGACCTCGGACATATGCGCTCCCCCCGCCCCCAGCTCCTACCAAAGAGATGGTGAAACTGCAGCAAGTTATGATTGTTCTTTTTAATACCTACATGAACAGCTTTTATCTGAGTCCTACTTTGAGAATAAATGGAGTATTTTCTTTGACTCAGTGCACAATCACAATGCAGATTTTCTCTCCTCTTTTCACCCCCATCCCATATTCCTCATGCTTCCATGTGCCACGATTACTGCTGCTTAGGATCAGCTATTAACATCCACAAATGATTATGATGCAGAGAAAGGCTGGGAGCCAGAATATTTCTCCTCATTAGTATCTGTATTAGTGCTGTAAGTTTTCCAGAGCAGACCCTCCCACATCAGTCCTCTAAAATGAAGATGGGATCTGAACTACTCCCATAGTGCTAAGTAGTATCAATAGGAAATTCTGGAGAGCAGGTAATAGTCAGTTACTGCCAACTAAACTTTTTTTTTTTTTTTTTTCCAAAAAGTGACCAGAAGTTGAAAAGCTCTGTAATGTGCTACACTCTGCAATCCTGTATTTCATACCTTTTCATTCTGAAAAAATTTAACCCATAATCTATACACACAGATATATTTCCATTAAGCCATCTCTTCCTTTTGCACAAGGCATGTGTAAGTGTTCAAATACTCATCACTGAGCTTGAATTGAAGTATTAGCCAGAGATCACCAAGAAACAAGCATGAGCTTGCGTTTTTAACCACATGCTCTGCTGCTCCATACCAGATGACTAAACTCGGTGACATTTCCAGCCCAGAAACTGTCTTTCTCCAGCAAGGTAACTCGACAACATCAAAGCTGCCCTCACAGTGGTATCTGCCTCCTACCTTTCCATGTACAGCCAAGGTCCCAGGCTGATGTGAAACGATCTTACTGTGATTGAATTACAGGTGTTTATGCCAGCCAAGGCATCTCCTCTGAAGCCTGGAAAGAGAACAGTGGGGAAGCTGTTTTCTGCAACTTGCTTCATATAGACATGGGTTCTGCTTTGACATTTTAGAAGCCTTCCCCTTTACAGCCAAACAATTGTTGCACTGTGTGAAATCTTCAGTCCTCTCAAGTCTTAAGGAGTAAGTCTATTGCTTGGAAAGAGGAATCAGACCTGTACACCTGTGCCATTTAGATACTGGCATGTGTTTGTTTTGTGTCCTGTTAACAACCTTCAGTGTTCTTCTGAGCCTCAGGAAATACATGGTCCTCACCGTGTCCTCTCAGGTTGGCTCCATTGGGCAGAGTGTTTGGGCTGTCTTGGCATGAAGCATCCCCATGGAGAGCTGTGTGCCAGCACCTCTCTGTGCCTCTCCTCTTCAAGGAAGGCCAAGCTTTCACACCCTCACTCCCCAAACTTGAGGGGGGAAGGGAAAGAGGCGAATTCTCAAGTGCTGCTCAAGCCATTTAGCTCACTTCGGGTGAAAGAAAACATCTCAAATAGGATCCTCTACCATGTGGTGGTAACTGCCGGTGAGAGAAAGAATCCCATGAAAGCTTATGGTAGATGTGGAAGTTACATGAAACTCCACCGTGAGTCATGCACTTCATTATTTACATGAGTTTTTTTCATGTACTTTAGTGGGGAGAGTGCCAGGGGGAAATGGAAAATGTTTTAGAGTAATTTATTATTTTAAATTTCTTTCTTTATGCCTGCTTTTTCATCATGTATAACTTTTCACATTTTTGCAATAAGGCATACACGAAGAGCAGATCAGATGAAAAAGTGATTACACCCTGTTGTAATGTCTAAAATATGCTTATTCAGCTAAACTTGTTTTGAAATATTGGCAAAAGTGGCCTGCTAAGTTCAGACTGGAAGCAGTTTATATAGTTTCTAAGACTATTTTCTCTACTGTTCAATATATCAAGAGCTCCTAATGCTGCAGTATTTTCTGCCTCTAAAATACATCTCCAGAAAAAAAAATAAATCCATTGTTTCAAAGGAACTTGAACTTGTTCCCCAGCTACACATATAAAGAATAACTGCAAGTAATAACTGGATTCCTCTTTGTAAACGAAACACAAACATGCTGATTTTTTTTTCTTTAAGATTCTCTATGTAAAAAATGCTTAACTTAATATGGTGAGTGTGAGAATATAAAATAAAAATACCAAACCCAAGTACCTTGTTGTAATTTGCTGTAGTTACAGATGTAGGAAAAGATACTTTAAAAGACTTCCATCTTTTAACTTTTTTTGCGGAAAAGTCTTATTGAGATTTTCTATTAAAAACATAACAATGCACTAGACAGAATTTGGGAGGAAAAATGCAGAGCAACCAATATTAAAAAAAAAAAAAAGTTTAATTTAGTCAATCAATAAGGTGCGGAAGTTAGTGCTTTTCAAATTCATACCTAATTGTTTACATCTGCTAAGTACTTTGAATTGACAAAAATACCTGTATTGTCTTATTTCTTCAAGTAAAAGTTGAGAAGTGTTTGTTGTAAATTTGTAAGATTGCTGTTTCTATTTATTCTGTAAAATGCACAATTGCCCTGAAGGCTTGAGAATCTGTCCTCATCTTTGTTCTGCACGCGGTCAGGCACAAAGTTATAGTCCCTGTACATTGCTGCAATGTAAATGGTCAGTGATTCTGAAAACTTCAAACTGCACAGTATAATCCGTTGTCCTTTAAATGACAGAGGGAGGAAAAAACAACAACCTTCTTTTAATTTTTAAATGGGGAGTGGTGGTGTATCTTGACTGAACAGAAAGGACTGGATATAAAAGCTTTGACTTATTTTTTAAAATAATTGTCCTGGCCTTTCCTAAATGATTGCAATTTTCTGTTCATTTTCTGCTAATTGCATGTGCAGACAGATTCAGGCAAAACATCTGTGGTGGCTCTAAATAAGCGAATTTCCTACAAAGCAGTCAAGTTCCAGATGAGTTTTGTCCTGTTGTAAGCTCCCTTCCACTCTGAGATTTGAATCCCTATTAGCATCTTTCTACAGAAGCAACTCACCATTTCAGAGGTTCTGCCCATAGCACAAATAATGCTATGAAGTACACTCTCTGGTACACAAAGCTGAACACAAAGCATTTTCTTGTATTAATTTTGCTCTATAAAAACAAACAAACAAACAAAAAAAACCCTCCTATTTTGTAATTTTAAATGTTGATATTATAAAATTGAAAGGTGGGTAAAACATTCTGAGGTTATACTGTGTTGGTATGTTTCCTCAGACTGCCCCACGAAAGATTGGTAATTCTCACAAATCTCCATTCAACAAGATTTCATTATAGAAAATTCTATGTTGATTTAAGAAGGATGGTAGCTTGGGGATGAGAAATAGTATCTCTTGAAATTGTGAAGCAGAAATGTGAAAGAAAATCCAGAAAAAACAATAAGGCGTGAATCATTCAGTAAAATAAAATCTAATGGTAGAAGTGTATTATGGTGGAGCTAAAGTAATCTTTGATGTATTTTTTTCATCACCTGTTAGTTTTTGTATATAAATTCGGTAAGTTACAGCTCCTGGAAACAGTTTTTGATTTGCTAGATTTGTATCTGCATGTGAGAGCTTTAATCAGAGTATATTTAGGTTGGGAGCAGACCAATACAGATTTATTTTACAGCACACACAATACTAGGAATCCCATACAAGCTTGTGCATGAGTTTCTGACAGATGTATCTGTATACAAACAAGCAGGCAGAATGTGTTTGGCCACTTTTTCAAATGCCAGAATAACCATAAAAATGGAATTGAATTAGCATTGATTTCATTACTCCGCTACACTTTTCATTACTTATTTTACTTTAAAATAATTCAAAAATTAATCTATTTAGACTAAAAAAAATGTAAGAGGTACCTTTATAGTGTCAGCATATAGTTTCTTCCACATAGCTATGTGGAAGAAACTAATGACATATGACAAAATGCGTAAACATTGCTTGTCAAGCAGTCCTGTGCTAGAAGTAAATTCATAAACAAAAAGCCACGTTTCAATAACAATCAATGTTGTGAGAAAAAGGAACAAAAGCTAGAAAATAAGTTAATACTTAACTAGATTAGTTTAAATTTCTGGTTGGCTGGTTTTGACTTCTTTGATTCAGTAAACAGAGGACTGCATGTTCTTTTTTTTCTACATAGGTACCAGCCTTACTTCTCAGTAGTGTATGGCTTGTTCCAGAATATGTGAAGGCTGCTCTTAGATGGTTAAGATAAGCATAATACGGCTTTTATTCAGAGTTTAAACCACAGTTCTGTGGTTGGGAACCACATTAAGAAGGAAGCTCCAGCACTTTCTCATCTCCTACACACATTTTTTTCACTTGCCTTTTAACCTTTCAAAATTAACAGCGTGCTTTGTAAACATAATATCTTTAACTCTTAGTGTTCCTACTTCTTCATTAGATCACTTACCAGATTAACTTTTCCCTAATAATGAGACTGCATAGAGTTGCTTTGTACCTTTTTCAAATTAATAGACTTCTAAAAATGAAAAATAGTATCAGAAGCATCCTAACATTCTGCAATAAAGTGTTTTCATAATCAGGTTTATTTTTCTCATTGAAATGTTCGCTAGCCAGCAGTTTGGATTGGTTTGGAGCATTTCTTCCACGTGAGTTAGCTATTCTGATATATGACAGCTAGGATTCAAGAATGTAATCTTAACCTAGGTTTTAACCTGTTGTTTTAACCTGTGATGAAAAAATAATGGAAAAAAAATTTGTAGGGAAGAGCTTACATTTTGATTTCTGTAGATCAGAAGAGTACCTTCAAAAATACACTTGAGTCCTTTACAAGTCTTGAGTCTGTTTGGACTACTTGAACTGTTTCTCTCCTGTAAATTTATTTATTTTTTTTAGCCTTGTCAAATTAACCCCCAAGCACTATTCCATTGAGAAGATGCTGGTCATTGTATTGGAAATGATGTTATCAAAATTTTGCCTATTATCATCACAGTTTGAGAATAATTAATGTCTAGCATACCTTCAGACAACTGTTCACTGCTTCACTATAGCACACTATGACTCTTACTGGAAACTGTCACCTGACGACACTTCAGTGCACGATCTTTGGTGTTGGAATCATTATACCATGATGTAGAAGCTCATTCTTCCAAAGACCCAACCTGCCTTTTGGTGTTCAAGATTTCCTGTCACTATGAAAAAGGTACTAACAATCTAACCATACTCTTTGCAGTGAATACTTATGGGGTCACTGACCTTGCAAAACAGTTTTCTTTTCCCATGCCCTCACATATAACTTCACAACATGTTATCCATGATTTGGGGGTTCATCCCACTTAATAGTTTTCTTTCCAGCACCAAGTTAAAGCACTACTGCAATTGGAATATCTCAAAGGTATCTGTGAAAGTTACATTACTTTCATTGGCATTCAGGTTAATAGATTTCTCTACATAGTGATTTTCAGTTCTAGGGACATTTCAAAATGCTCTAAATATTCAATAAAGGGGATAAAGATTCAGAAGGTGCAGAACAAATTCAACAAAGTACTATTAAAATAATATTTGTCTGAACTAACAACAAAATGGTAGCAGCTGACTTTCCAGTAAGAGTCCTATGGGTTTCCCCTGCTGCCCTGACAACATATCCTCTCATCTCTGGCAGTGTAAAAGAAATGTGTATTCTCTGCAGTCTTTCAGTCATCTTTTGGAGGAACTTACTAGTGAAGTTGATGGTGCTTTGGCCTGGCAAGTATGTTTGATGGTCACTGTGTAGTCTGAGCACTTGGTTTATGTGGACCACTCATCAGTTACAGCAACTGTGAGTCATAACCAGTGTGAATTGTATTCAGCTTGGAAACTAAAAAGTGGAAGGCTCAGCAGCCCGTTACACCTCCCCCTAAGGCATCACTGGTATTGCCAAGTCTACAATTGAAATCCTCCCCCAGATCTTAATATTTGCTTAAAATGAAGATCTTAGAGGACAGAAAATATATTTTTTTAAAACTGGGCTTATGTTGTGTTCTGATAGTGTAATGCTAAGAACAGTTTTATTAAACTGGGGGAATGGAAAACACAACATAAAGCAAATCATACCATGTGTTACGGGGTTAAAGTTTTGTCTTGTAAAGAAACAGGTGTGTGTATTTGGCAGAAATACACTAGGTCAGGTATTTTACTTTTGTTTTTTAACACACAAATTATAAATCTGTTAGGTTTGGTTCCTCATTTTCTCATTTGGTTGTGAATTATGGCAATAATTCACAGTGAAATCTGGGGGAAAGGTGTTTTCAACATCCAATGCCAATATATATACAGTAGTGTATGCAGCCAAGTAACTCAAAAAAACAGGTTCTTCATCTCTCCGTTTGGGCACCCACAGTGGATGGATACCTGGGTCAAATCCTTACTCTTTGAAATATGGGTAGTACCTCTCCTTCAGCTCAAGGGATCTGGGGGAGGATAAAGCAATAGGTCTTTGGGAAGCATTCAAGGACCACAATGGTCAAAAGTGCCACAGAAAAAGCTTGTAATACAGACTGCAGAGGAGAGTTTGAAAAGCATCCAGTAAACAAGATGTGGGGCTTCACATCACTTAGTGATGAGAAAATGAAAGACTGAGAAGCTGCTAATACTGGTATTTTCCCATTTCATGCATTAAATGAAGCCAGGACCCAGCAGAAAAGATGTAATAAGGCTTGTGATTGAGGACTGTTTTGTACAAGGGCTGTATACAAGAAGTGTTGCTACATGGCAGATTTTATTCCTACTTTTTCTGTTTGATTCTGCCCCTTTTAATCCTGTTTGAACAAGTTTGACCCTTGTTTTAATACAGTTAACACATGTATGCGTGCATGCATTTGTGTGAACGCACGTTTGTGCATGTAATTTTTTTGCAAGTGAAGGGGGGTTAAGAGCAAATTGCATAAACAGAGATTATATCTTGTAGCAGTCTACTGACATCCAAATGAGTCACCAGGAGTGGAATATCCTGAGCCATCCCACAGTGCGCTGTGGCTTGAGCCAACTGATGGCAGTCAGAAGATAATTCTCTATTTAAAGCACTTCCATAGAGAAACCATGTACAGTTATCGGCAATTCCTGCTTTTCTCTTGATGATGTTCTGGCTTCTTGGCACTGTCTCCTTTCTGCCTGCTCCATTTGCTCTGATAGACTTGTTCTTGGAAAGGTCTAAGCCATTTGGCTGCAGATTTTTAGATAAGTTGTCCCTGAGGCACACACCTGGTGAGAGAAATTTTCAGCCAAACAGTTTAAGTTTGGCAAAGTCTATTAGCAACTGAAAATGTAGTCTTATAACAGGAGGGATCTGGCAGCAGTAACAGTTGGCAGTTGTGCCAGCCCCACCTATAATATTTTTGGATCATTTAATAATGCAGTTAAGGTTTTTAAAGGAGTATTTTTTTTCCATTAAAATTCAGCAAGATACAGCTGTGCAGCTTCCTCATGCTCCTTTGAGCTACAGAGCATAGAGACATCATTTTAAGTGAGCATGTTGAGTTTGTAATTGCTAGCCAATTAACATAGACTTCATAATACTGGGAAGTCTGTGATGAACACGTGTGAAAGAAATGAGAGAAAGTATACTAAAATCGTTATTGACTTTGTCAGTTTCAATATCCATGCTATACCTTCAATTATTTTAAACATGTATTCTCATGTGTTCTAAAAATTAGTTTAGAAACCAGAAACTAAAGTCTAAGTGATATTTTCATCCAGGTGTGTTTGGCTGGCTGGGTGGTTGGGTTGTACTAGCTCTCACAGCCTCATGTTGCTTTAAACAAGACAAAAGCAATAAATATATAGGATCACTGATGGTGAGCAGCATTCATAGGTGTACAGCTCCTCTTAACAAAGTATTTGGGGTTTGTAATGGTGACCACACCTAGCAAAAGTCCTAAGAGAGAACAGCAGGCTTTTAACTCACTTTTAACCAAGGATTTATCAGTATTTTTTATAGCTATAGAGTCCTCCAAATAATCACGTGCCCTCTAAAATCAAATACGTATCCAAGGAGTTCGGGCCTGCCTTCTTACCAAGGTTCTGCCTTCCTCTGTAGGCATGGAGGTGCTCAGTATGCTTTCTGTTTGCTTATAGCTGCCAGCCATAGACCCCGAACATTTGAGTGTAACAAATTGCTTTTCGTATTCATCAGAACATCCACTCCGATCTGTTAAGGTGGTATTTTGTTTTATTTTTATTATTATGGACAGTTCCACATGGATGCAAGCAAACTGCAGGCAGCCGTGGGGACAGGGACCACACCACCTGTGAAAACTGCAGTGCCCTCCCGGCCCAACCCGACACCAAACGCCACCGGCAGAGCTGGCAGGTCCCGGGGTGGGGAGCACCGGGATCTGTCCCCTTGTCACCGAGCCCTGCAGTGGCTCCTGCACTTTGAGGGCCCGCTGCCCCCCACTCCTGCCCGGTGAGCTGCAACTGCGCCTTTGCATCTTCGTTGCAAAATTTCTCGATATAAATAACTTCGCGAATATTAACTGCGTGAAAACGCGTTGTATTACCATCACGCTACCGCCTATAAGACTTTTTTTTTTTTTTTCCTCCTGAAAACGAAAAGCTCATGATCAGTGGATTACAGTAAATTCCCTTCATTAGTTTGTGGCTATTCAGGGTCTTGCAAAAGACCTCACGTGGTCGCTGACCGACACAAAACTGGCATAATAAATATTCATGGAGAGTGCCCAGGAACCAGCCGGAAGGAGGACTCCGGCCAACCCCTCTTGGGCACCCAGGGCTGCGGGGAGGAAGGGGTTAAAGCATGCAGGCTCCTGGCAAGTGTCAGATTGGGTAGAAAGCGCAGGCCTTTTTTTTTTTTTTTCCTGGCCTTTTTCTTCTTAATTAATCATACGCTGCTTCCCAATTTAAATATGGAAATGGCGAGCCGCTCGCAATTATTAATGAGTCTCCAGGCTGTCCTGTGGCGCTTGCAGCCGAGCTGTGTCAACCGGCGAGAGGGGGGAGCAGCAGCAGCAGCATGGCATGGCATCTCCTGGCTGCTGGGTGTGAAATTGATGTGCACAAAGGCTCCTCCTTAACTCTGCGCACACTAAATAAATAAATACGGGCTTTTGTGCGCTGAGCAGCGCTCACCTCGCTGCGGCGGGGATGGAGGAAGAGGAGGATGGAGAGGAGGACAGGACAGGACAGGACAGGACAGGACAGGAGGAGGAGGAGGAGGAGGAGGAAGGAGGGGTTGGCATGTCCCCAGAGCAGCGCTACTTGCCTCCCCCCCTCTCCCCCGCTTGTCTCTACCTGCATCCCCGCTGCGGGGCGGGCGCAAGCCCGAGGGGTGGTTGGGGTTGGGGTGCCAAATAAAATCGATGAAAGGGGCCCGCGGGGAGTTGATGTCTGTGTGGAGTGGGTGAGGGGAGCCAAACCGAGCAATAAAGTTTGCCCTTGCCCGCCACCAGCCTGCACAACATGGCCGATGGCGGGCAGCGGGGCCCCGTGGCGCACAAGGCGACGGTCCGGGTGCCACGACGCAGCATCCCCTCCCTCCATCGCTCCTCTTCTTACCCTCCTCCCTCCTCCCCCATTATTTTTTTTAATTGCTCCTCTTCTTCTTTCCCTTCTTTTCATTATCATTTTTATGTTTAACCCTTTCCCCCCCCCCCCCCCTTTTTTTTTCTGTCTTCTGTCCATTCGATGCAGCGGATGACAAGGTTAAAATAAAAACCAGCAATAGGTAACTAGTTTTTAGTAGTCTTTATTTATTTATTTTTCAGCCAAAGGTGGGAGGAGGCAGCGAGGAGCGGAAGGGACAGGGAGAGAGCGGCGAGGGCTAACAAAGAGTCAGGTGCAGTGCTGCGGGTGCGGCGCCGGCGTGCTCGGGCTCTCTGGTTTCGAAGCATTCCCGGTGCGATTAAACAAGAAAATAGAAAGGCTGTGCGAGAGCAAGGCAGATTTCTACTGGTAGTTACGGGCTCTGCACGGAGTGCATGCGTTTTGGTAGAAAGAGCTCGTTACTGTAGTGATGGAGAAGGACGTACCACCTAGTTCTGAGACAGCAGTATTTGAAGATGTGCCTGGCTTGCCTTTGCTTTTTTTTTTTTTTTTTTTTTTTTTTTTTTTTTCACTCCAAAATAGGCTGCTGCTTCGCTGGGCGCAGGTAAAATCCCTACAACGCGTTTTCTGCGAGTTTGCCATGTTCGATAAGAGCATGACTTTGATGTCAGGAGGGAGGGAAAGGAGAAGGGGAAAGAAAAAAAAAAAAAAAAGCAGCAAGATCAGGCTATGATAAACAACATTGAAAAATGGCAGGAGAATAATGTTTACTTTTGAATATATGGCCTGCTGCCAGGTTGGCGCTGGTTTTTAGGTTAGCAGAGGTTGGAGGAAGGACCAGACTAAGGCGTGGCTAGCTGCTGTCAAGGAAAAAAAAAAAAAAAAAAAAAAAAAGGTCTGCAAATTGCTGTTCTCAGCTTTTTTTCTCTCTTCTCCTCCACCCCCAGCCCCCCCGACCGAAAAAAGGCAGTGCTTGCTCTTAAGGCTATTAAAAATGATGCAGGGTTTTAACCATCTGCTGTACTGGGTACTCTTCCCTGGTGCTGCAAATCTGTATTTTTGTAAAGAAAAGACCTGCATTCAAATTACAAAGCTTTATGTAAGCGTTTAAATATTTCATGAACTAGCGCCCTTAAAAGCAGCTCGTTTTTAGTTGCGAAATAGGTTTTAGCAGAATCGAAGCGGTTTTAATCAGCAGCCTGCCCTTAACAGTTTAAAACATCAGTGGTGGGGGTTTGCCTAAAAGGGGCACAGGTGTACTGCTGGAGCACAGTGTGCTGCTGCTTGAGAAAGGCTGTCACCGGGAGCGATGTAAGCCTCAAGAAATGGCCAGTGGTAGAAACTGATCGTTTGTCCAGCCTCGTGATTTTTATTTCTTAAAGGCTTTCAGGTTGAAGTGTGTGGGGCGACAGAATGCAAAGTCATCTCTTGCACTTGAGCAGCTGCTTATGTACGTAGTGGAATTAAATTATTTTATGAGTAACATGGAGATGGGCTGTGAACATGGCCTCGTGAGCTGTAGTGATATGTCCAGTTCACCAAAGACCACTTCTGAATAATAACAGATGGAAGAAATGCTTTTGAAGTGGTGAAGCTTCAATAAGAAAATAGCAGGAATCTTTAATGTGGTATTTGTCTCATAAATTAGATTAACTGTTTAAGTGCCATAAACAGCAAATGAAATATTTCAAATATTCATAAATCAGGATATGATGTTTATTTGGAATAAGAGTTAAGAAAATTGTAGGTTATTGCTTCATAATTCATCTCTGTATTTAAGATCAATTAGCAAGTTAATGGATAAAGAGACTGTAGTCGATTATTTGAGGCATACAGCTGCTTTGAAAATGCTTTAACAGTTTGCTTTTTTCTCTTGTAAGATCTGTCAGTACTGGATTGTTATCTGAAGTCACTGGTTGTTATTTGTAACTGGGAGGACTGGAATTTCTTTAAATGAAACATCTACCATCTGCAAAAGAATGTTACGAAAGGCATTTAATTGATGAAGTCAATGTAGGGCCCAGTTAAACCTCTTCTCCCAATTTTAATAATAATAATTAAAAAAAAAAAAAAGCTTTATTGTAGGTATCTTGTAGATGAGGGTTTTTTTTTGTTTTTAAAAAGTTGAAGGTTGGGGGATGTGTTTTGTCGCCTGTTGCCTGTTGCGGAAAGAAGAAGGGGGGCATTCAGTGATCACGCAAGCTTGTGCACAATTTGCTGTCTGTCATTTCAGTGCAGTTCTGGAAGGAAAATAGCCTCTTTTTAACCCTGTTTTTAGGTGCCACATAAAATTGTACAATACATTTGCTTCAGATAGTGCCAGAGAAGCATAATGAGGTGTTTAGTTACAGTTTGGATGCGGTATTGGTAGAAAACAGTACAGGAACTGTGGGCTAGATTTTCAAGGGAATAGTCCTTGTAATCCAAGGCTGCCTAAATCCCAAACTGGTATCCAAGCAATGCTGGGACACTAAATTCTCTGTTCACTTTTTGTTGGGCTGTTATCTGCTGAATGTTTTATTTTTCCAAGGTCTTCAGTATGGCTGGGGATTTTGGTATTATGTTGGTTTAGGGGTTTTGTGGCTTTTTTTTTTTTTTTTTGGTTAACTCTTGGATTGTTGCTTCCTTTTATGCAGACCACCTTCGAATATATGAATGCAAGCAGTCTGGAGTAAGTGAGCTTTTCTGACACAGAATACGTGGATGGGAGGGCTTAGCTGCAGGTCACTGTTACAGACCAGTAAAATACTGGCATGCTAACATTTTTCTTGCTGTATTTGGATTTAAAAGTCAGTGTTGTGTACCAGAGCATTCCAGTATGGTGAAAGGTACATGTACCACCTAATACTCTGCAGTTAAGAGTATAAAAAAAAATCTGCATGAATAAGCATGTCTATAAACACTATAATATTGATGTTATTAAAGTTAATTGTATTTTACTATATGTGCAAGTGTGTATACAGCAAGTGTACTGTATCTAACCTTGTATTATGCAGGCTTCAAGATTTCAAAATTTTATATTTGTAACCTATTAGGATGTAGGACTATGTAAATGCCTCTGTGAACAGCCTTACTGATACTGACAGTACATAATTTGTTCATAAGAGTGTTTTTCTGGGGAATCATACATGAATAAATAAGTAGTAGGTAGTGGGATTACGAAATTCTTTTGCATTTGGCATCATACACTACCTTTGCTCCTTTGGGAAATATAGCATTAACATGCAGATTATGGTCACATATTTAGTTATTAAAATAAACTGCTTGTTTATTTAAATTTATATTATTTTCACAGTCCTAATAGTAATTGAACAATAGTATCTTTGTGCATATTTGCCCCTAAATATGTATTTTTGCTTTGCTGTTGAACGATGGAGCTGGTTATTTGAATATAAGTGGGTTTTTGTTTGTTTTGTTTTTAAAATACTGGAAAAAGTTGTTTATTACTATGCATTTCTGTTCTATGTGGTTAAATAGAATATAAAATGTAGTATAATTACTGTCATTTAAATGATAAATTAAAGCCAGCAGATAATACAATATGCAAAACAGTTTATAGCAACAATCAATTTCTATAATGTGCTATGTACTGTAGAATTATTGATGAAATAAATTGTATGAAATACAACAACAGTATGTGTTGGGTGATACTCTCTCTGCAGTATTATACTGACTGTTAAAGGTACAGTGATACAAATAGTTTAATAGTCTGGGTGAGGTTGAGTGATATATAAGCTGAGAAAGTTTTATTCAAATATTACTTTTTTTTTTTTCTGTAATGAAGTCCAAATTAAACAGATCTTCCCAGATTAAAATCCATGCAACCCCACTGACTGAAGAGAGCACCTCTGGAACATTTTTCAAAGCTTGTCTTGTGTTGGTTTCTATTGCAAAGTCAGTAGGCATGTCCCAAGATACTCTGAAAAGCCTCAGATCTGTGATTTGTTTTTTTCCAGAACCAGTGAAATAAGTGCTATATTAAATTCTGGAAGAGCAAGATGGCTTGAATCTGCCATCAGTATGGAACACGTCTTAATGATGTTTCTTGTGATTTGACTAGAGAGCCAAATCAGGCATACAAAATTTGTTTGAAATGAAACAGAAAATACAAATATATGTGTGCAAATATACTTATTTGTTTTTAATCTGCTTAATTAAATCAGCCATGTGGTATCTGGTGTCCATTAAAAATGTATTTAAGTTTTTTTTGTGTGTGTTCTTTTTTGTCTGTTTGTTTTGTTTTGTTTTTCAGTGCCTGGCTTAGAACGTATTTCATGGTCAGTAGAAAAAAGTGAGGAAGACGAGGGTGCGGCTGCTGCTTTTAGAGGCTCTGGCCATGCAAACAGAGATTGGCTTTGAAGTTGCAGTCCTTCATCGTTGCAAAAAGAAGAATTTTAGGTAAAACAGATTTATTTTATTTTATTTTTTTAATGAGAAATCAAGTAAGGATGTAATCCTGTTATTTTTTAAGCCTTATTCATTAATCCTATATTAATGCATATTTATAAAGGATGGTCAGCTATTACTTGAGTTCAGCAGCTTTATTTGCGTTTTGCTTTACCCCAGATTTCTCAACTCTTTCACTAATCATAACAAAGCCCCCAAAAAATAGTTCCAACATTTTCAGACCAATAAGGAAAATGGTTTGATGTTTTGTTTGTTGCAAATATCCATCAAGGGACTGACCTTGTAGACTCTAAAGTGGATCTGTAATTAGTTCTTAATTTTTATTTCCATGCACAGTGCTGCAGCATTAGCCCCTAAACTCGCACGTATACCCACAGATAGTTTCCTCTGTATTTTTTATATTATTTTATTTTATATTATTTTTATGTTAAACTATCATATTAATGATCATGAAAGATTGGAACAAGATTTAGAGAATACTTTAAAGCAAAAAATTCTTGAAGGATGAGATTTGTCAACAGTATTTCTAATAATAGTATATGTTTTAAGACTTGGGTCACGCTGTGTACAAGGGCTATTTGTTAATAATGCTTACTTACATTCTTAATTTTATGTAATAGATGTTATTTTTCTGCAGTGGTGTGGTATTACCACTATACTTTTTCCTCTGCTACATCAAATGCTATTCAAGTATTTTGAAAATGTGTGACTTACTGATACTATGAGTGAAGGTGGTGCTGCAGAAACTTCTATGGTAGTATAACCACTCAGGTGTGGTTACAGAATCTGTTCCATCATCTCCTGTCTTATATTTGAGAATCATCATCTCTTAATTATATATCCTTGTTTTCCTTTGAAGAATAGCAGCATGTGGGTTGTGGTGAAGTATCACATTTATGGTGAATTGTTAGCCACAAGACTGAAGGCAAAGTGTAGCAAACCACTGTACAAGTGGCAATATGCCAGCACCTGACACACATCTTGGAATAATTACTAAATGTTTCTTTGCATGTAATGATGTGTGTATGGAGAAAAAAGATAATAAAACAAACAAGGAATAACATTTGTATGGTAAAACAGTATCTTATAATTTAAGTTCTTGCTAATTATTGAGAGAGAGGAAAAGCAGGTGGCTAACTCAACATATGTACTTTTTAAGTATTTTTGTGAAGTTTGGGCGATACATTTGTAGAATTGCATTAGGCACAGTAGCTATCTTAAAGGATTAATTATTCATTTTTATTACACTTCTTGAGATTTTTGTTGCTGTTGTTACTGTTTTGGCATATGAAACATTAAAATGTAGAAGGTACTGCATTGGATCAGATTCACAGTCTAATTAATGCTAAGTCTACTCTGATGGTTCTTATAGGGAGTTGTTGGTAAGAGAATAGAGGACAAAAAGGACCAACATCTGATCCTTCTGGAATACCCTGTCCTTGTCAGAAAGTGGGCCAGCTAGATACCTTGGTCAATGGCTTTGTTATGGCTTTGCGCAAGTGGCTTTCCAGCAAACAGTCCCGTTGAACGCTATATTTTTAAAGGCTGTACATAGAACTTCTTTCAAAGTCACACCAGTGTCCCTTCACAGTGTACCATGGCACTGATTTACACACGCTTAGCCTGAACTTTGTAAGATCATATAGACCTGTAGTTTAAACTTGCTGCTTGTTTAATTTCCGTGAATAGTCTCCTGTCCAAGACTGGAAATAGGTTTAAAAAAAGTCAGTGTACAGTTCTGGCTTCAAAAATGCACATCTCTGTGTTCCCAGTTGCTTGCATGCTTGATAACAGTTTAGTCACTTTCTCTTGTTTTATGGCCGTCTTCTTGAGAGACAAATCATTTTTGTCACCTGCACTTACATTCCTGTTAGTTCTGTAGCTTTAATGAGGTAAGCTAAAAAGAACTGTAAGACAGCATTCTCCTTGAAGGTATTTTCCTGGCACATATATACTGGAAAGGTGGTATTTTCAGTTTAGTTTTCTGAGCTTTTTTGCATGCATTGAAAATATTCATTTATTTTGATAGGGCTGCATATACATGAAAGCTTTTGCTAACTTGTGATAGCACCCAGGTCTTTTCCCCTTTGTCAAGAATGTTGCAATATGACTTTCTTAGTAATTATACAATACATATTTATCATAGTGTTTTACATTTGCTCAACTTTGTTAAACCTCTTTAATAACCCAAATATGCTCCAAGTGTCAATTTTGCCACTATGTTTTACAGCTGATTTTTCCAGGCCTCTAAATAGATGTTAAAAGCTGATGCAAGTGTGTGGCTTCTACGTGCAACAACTGTTAACTTTTTCCTTCTAAAATGTCTTTTTATTCCCACATGTCGCTTTTGACTGCTTGGCTCATTTTAAATCATGAGTCTAACTTTTGCTTATGATTACTGTTTTCTTTATGGTCTATACAAGTCATGTTATCAAAGCCCTTTTGAAAGGCCAAATAAATAATAATTTCTTCTGCGGATCCACTCCAATTTAAAAAAGACAATTTTCATTATGTTAGCAGTGTTGTTTTTCTGTCCATTAGGTAATCTCTGTTTAGACATTCAGGTTATAATATTTTAAAGGAGCCATCCAACCATTTTACTAAATACTAGAATTCATTGGCATGTAATCTGGACCATTATTTGTGACTATTTTTAAGGAGTGCTACCCTTTCATTCCAGATGGGAGAGTGCATTTTTTTGGAAATGCTAACCTCAAGCTTGATATGCCTCAGAGTTCCTTCATGTGTATGTTACTCCTGAAAATGTCTCGTCTTTTAGTTTATCCCGTTATTTCAACACTTTCTATTTTATCAGCTGCTCTCTCAGCCTTTACTTGCAGAAGAACAGATGAATGGGATTTGTGGTCTAGAGGGTTCCGAAAATATGATTTGATAACTTTAATACCACTTTTTTTTTTTTTTTAACTGTTTCCTCCTCTATTAGGCCTGACAACTTCTTTCCAAACTAAAGGCTGCCTCTGGGTCTGCCTGAATTTCTGGGCACTAAGAGAGGTAGGGTCAATTGCTCCACCCAGAAAAAGTGGACTGTACAAGAACTCCATGTCACCGAGTCATATTTCCTCCAACTCTTTTCCTGTTCTAGAGAAGGAACATCTTATTCCATAACTTCTTAGAGTGTAGCTTTACTTCCCTTTTTGGATATAGATAGTGCTGTTAGCTGGTGTGAAGGAGAAAGAACTGGAAAATGAAGGACATACAGATTGAAGGAAGTACAGTCTTGAGTTTCCTTGGGACAATTAGTGGGTATAGAGCTTTTTAATACTCTTGATCAAGAACCCAGCTATCAAGAAATGCTAACATGGTCATGCAGAGTGAGAAAGGGTGAGTTTACACTTTTGCATGACAAAACATCTCAAGGTCATAATCAGCTATTACCTTTTCTGCAGTGTTTTCCCTCCTCTTTATTCACTCCCTTCGTTTTCCAGTACTATTTCAAACCTACCAGAAAATTGTGCAGTCTTCCTGCTTCTAATGTATGTCAATAAATTGTCCTTATGTCTTTGATTCTTTGGTTCAGTCCTTATTCTCCTAATCTCGATTTTAAATATTACTTTCTAAGTATATTCTTTGTCCTACTAGTTTCAGTTCTGTGCTGTTTGGTTTTGGGAAAAGGTACCTCTTTGTCTCAGCCTATTACAGAGCTTTTCTTGGTACGCAGTTTGCCCTTGTCCACCTACTACTTCTGTGTTTAAAGATTTTGTTAGCCTTTATTTCTGACTGATACGCTATGCCTGCATAATCTTTCATGCATAACAGCAGAGTGTTTCCATGTAAGTCAATGGGAAGATCTGATAAACATACAACATGACAATATGGTAATGGATTTCCAAGTAGTTTATTTTAAATACCTGTTGTATACTTCTGTTTTTCTTGAGGTGCTCATTTTGCTACGGACACTGACTTTTCTAAACTTGTCCGTCAAAGCTTTCTGACTCCAGTGTTTTTTCTTTGACCCCTGGTGTAATAAAAAGCCCAATATAAATCTAGTAATTTTATACTAGATTTTGGGGAACAGCAGTCACTGTATCTATTTACTGCATGAATAGATACAGAGGTTCTGGACACAGAAGTGGAGAGGTGAGAAAACGTATAGGAGTGCCAGTCTTCCACCCACCTGCGGTGGGAATGTAACCAGTCTTGATGCAAACACATGGTCTGGAAGTTTCTCCTTTTATGTTTGGCCACTTTGGAATTAGTTGTGAGCCATCTGTCTCATTGGTGAGCCTTGTGCATTCCAGTGTGACATGCATGCTACAAAGACTCTTTCCTTTCAGTTTTCTTGATGACAGTAATTTTCACCCTCTTTCTACTGGGGAAAGGAAAGACCAGAAACAGCAGGAGCGAGGAACAGTGGTGGCAAGTTTTCTCGAACAGAAAATACAATAAAGCAAATGTAATGTTATTTTTATTGGATTCTTGATTTCATTTCTCTCTTCAACTCCTTATAAAACAATTTGAAATGCATGGGTTCCTGCTACGAAGAAGCCTGCAAACAGGAGAAGTTACTTCTTCAATATCCCGAGGAGAAGTGCAAAGAATCTTCTTTCTTCATCCTGCCTGGTTCTTGAGGATGCAGGGCTAGTAAGAGAGTGGAAGGGGCAGAGTGTACATGCAGGCTGGATACAATGAGACCCCAGCTTGCTACATCTGGAATGAGACACTTCATGCATTAATTCATGTTGCCAGAGACTAGAAAGCTGCATGTGTTGTGGTAGATTCAAAAATAGCTCTTTTGCACAAAGTATCTGAGAACTGAAAGTCACTCTCACTCCTGTCTCATATAGTTCATGTAGTGAAGTCCTGTATTGTGCTGCTGCAGGACCTTGTTTTGGAGCCTGGCACTCCTGGGCCTCCTTGCACAATCTGCTGGCACGGTGGGTAATGTAGTGCTCATTCCACCTGCATTTGGCCCCTGTGGAGGTCTGTCTGTGGTGTTGAGCTCCCTGCTCCAAAGACTTTGACC
Organism: Netta rufina; assembly: GCF_964035555.1. Classification (NCBI taxonomy): domain Eukaryota; kingdom Metazoa; phylum Chordata; class Aves; order Anseriformes; family Anatidae; genus Netta; species Netta rufina. The sequence continues at coordinate 135,624,746 of NC_140123.1, forward strand.
AGCATATCCCCATGCTTGGCCTTACTCCTGGAGTAAGTTTCTTCTGAAGACTTTAGCAATGTTTAGCTTCATCAGAAGTGTTTCTCTGTGATGGTCGAGGGGAAAATATCTTAACCTAAACCACTCCCTTCCATGTGTTCTTTCTCCCATCCTGGCTGAGTAACTGATGGCAACAACTGCATCCTGGTGAGCAGTGTCACCACAGATGAGGAAGCCAAGGCACAAAGCAGAAATATGGGATAGTCCAACAGGCCACAGCATTAGAGGTGAGAATGAGAAGGTGAAAGTCCAGTGTGCTAACTGTCCATGTTGGCTCCTGTGTGTTACCAACACAGCATTAATGCAGCTGTTCCAGGAGATGCTTCTGTTGATGTATCCTAAATTTAACAATATCGTTCTAAGATATTATAAACAAGTTAGTAACAGCTCAACAGCAAAAAGTAAGTGCTTATATAGCCTGATGAAGCCTAGCTAGCAGCATACATGATTTCTCGTAAGCAATGTATTTTCCCTTTATTTTCCTGTTTCCTCTCCCCTTTCCTAACAAGTGAATGATCCTGAAGTTGGCTGTTACATTCTCCAGCATCAAACACTTTTTTTTTTTTTATTTGTATACTGCAGCTTATTTTAAAATTCACATTTTATAGTAGCTACAAAAGATTACACTTTTTAATGACTGTTTTAAGACCCAAACAGTTTCATAACTCAACTCAAATTTTCAAAAGGAGATGTGAAAACCAAGTGTACTGAGGTGGTCATTTTCACTTAAAATATTTTGCTAAGTTTAAAAACTTTTCAAAACAGCTCGCTTAACTGTGCAGAAAAAAGCCTGGATTTGGAAGGAAGATCGCATGAATTTTGTATGTATTTTTGGCCAGTAAATAATACGCCATTGAGCCTTGGCGGCTGAAGGTGTCTCTATTTTGAAGGAGAGGAGAGAAGAAAAAAAAAAAAAAAAGTGGAATGATTTAGTGACTGAAGAGAGTTGCCACTTGCGTGAGCTCCATCCCTGGGGATATGACCTTTTAAATCCTCTTTAGTTAATGTATTGGTGATCTTTACTTAGGCAGAGTAAACAGTGCTGTTGTGAACAAAGGGGAGGTCGTGCTTCCTGCATTACACTCTGACCCCGGGGTCGCGGCCTTTGTTCCCCGCTCAATGGGAATTGCTCTCCGAGGGCCACCACAAAATCGAGAACTAATTTCGGCGCGTGCTGGCGGGGAATGGCAGCGTCCCGGGCCGTGCCGCGGGGACGCCGCGGCTCGCCCTCGCTGAGGCCTGCCACCCTGCCGCCAGAGACTCCGTCGCACTGCCTGGGGCCTTCGCTCTTTTTCCTTCCCTTTTCTTTTTTTTACCCTTTCACTTCTTCCCCCCCGCCGGCCTTTTCCAAGGGAAGGTGTGTTAGGTGAGGGGAAAAGTGCAAAATTTCTCTTTCTTTTAAGAGAAAAATGGCATGGCAGTTGCAGCATTGAACTTAGGCCTCCCAGGTCAGAGCTGCATCTCAAAGTATTACCGTTTTCATTCAGATTGCAAAGAAACATGATGCTGTGTCCTATCAGATTGTACTCATCACCTTTTGCGTAACACTTTCTTTGTGTTGTGTGACATAAATACATGCACGGAGGTTTCTGAAACCAACCTTAGTGAAGTGTAGGATACTAAGCCAAGGTGAACTAGGGATTTCTCACATTTATCATTAGTTTTATGCAAAATAAATTGGTTTTTGTTTTAAGTTGTTGGCTTCAAAAGCAATTGGTGGCAGAATGTGATTCATCTCAATTTTAATTGCTGTGACCAGTGGACATACGTAAACATAGTAGCTGAGATAAATTATCTGGAAAATTCACACAGACAACCATCACCTTTCACTGAAAGATATTTATTATTTTACAGCTCTATGTGCTTTTCTTCTTCAGCAGTAATATCTGTGAAATAAAAGGATATATCATAAAAATAAACTGCACATATATCTTGAGATACACCGTCCGTTGAAATACTTCTTTTCCACATTCCTTTCTTCTATCAAAAAAAAAAAAAAAGGCCTTAATTGCTGATGACAGGCAAGTTGTCTAAAGCCCAGCAGGGTTAGCACTGAGCACAGAAGGGATGTGTGTGCATGGGCTGAAATTAAAATGTTGCCGTCACAAAAATAAGTAATACTACAGTAGTAAGCTCTGATGCTTGTACAGCTGTGGACACAGCTCTATCTAAACATACCATCACAGTAAAGTTGTGCATTATAGTACGTGTTAGCTCTTAGGCTCAGGCATTTCAGGGCTTACTGGCTTTTTCTCTTTTTATGTTGCTGTACATCACTGACAGGCTGCTGTATTGGCATAATGCAGTGCAGGGTGGGTTTACCTGATATTGCTGGCTTTGGGGATGTTGCTGCTGATACTAGCTGCTGCGGTGTCTACAGTTCTGTTTCTCCTTACTCCTTTTAGGCTGCTTGAGCAACGAGCAGAAAGCCATGCAATAGGCTTTTCTTCATCTGCTTCTTCTCTATGGTTTTGGACACATACCACATTGATGAAGCTGGAGGCTTTAGCCGCTTTGGATGTCCACAGCACCTCTGCCTTGCCCAGAGCATCCTGCTCCTCGGGTTCTTCACAGGGCAGGGCTGGACAGAGTAGTGCTGCTTCATTTGCTGCGCAGATCTACCTTCTCTACCATGCTCCTCTCTGGAGAAGAGAGCACACTGCTTTCTTTAACTGTTGCAGACTTCCAAGCCTTCTTTTTTTTCCTTTTTGCTCCTCCTTCAGATTATGTGCTGCAATATGGATTTGCCCAATACAGAGTCCTGTGACTCTCTCTTGTGTGAGACAACATTTTTTTTCTCTTTCTGTCTTTCTTTCTCTCTTTCTCTCTCCTCATTTAAATCATTTTCTTGGCATTCCAGTCATTTCAAGTAAAATGGTAACATATTTCCCTTACTTTTCTTGAAGTTTTGTTATTTTAGCAAACACTTCAAATTGTCTGCTCTTATATTTATTCTGAAATACAGCAAAATAAGCTATTTAAACAAAAAAGTGGCCAAGCAACTCAAATATCTTTCTTACAAAAAAAAAAAAAAAACAACAAAAAAAAACAACTTACATTCAAAGCTGAGCTAAATGTGAAAAGCACAGAGTTAGTATGTAAGCAGCAAGCGACACTGAATACAGCAATACTGAAACCACCCCTTCTGTTCCCTTTATTCGTTACTTGAAATTCCCCAAGACTCCCAGCTTTAGATTTTAATTGAAGCTAGAGGGGAAAGCTATGCTTACTGTACCCATTGTTCAGTAAAAATAATATTGTCAGGTTAGCATGCATATATTCTTCAGTTATGTTCATTAGTTAAAATTAATGTGTTTACTAATGAAAATACAAGGTCTATGCACTTTCACCATGTGTTTTTCAGTAGTGGTGTTGCTTTTCTGTTATTTGCAGGATTTTAAAGACTAAAGAAAGTGTCAAGGCAACGTCAGTTGCATTTATTTTTGTTGTGGGGTTGTTTTTTTTGTTTTTGTTTTTGTTCGTTTGTTTGTTTTGCCTTAAAACACTGGTGGGATTGTGTTTTGTCTGGAGTTGAAGATTTGTAAGAGAATTTTAATGTGTACAGCTGCTTAGACTAAAATGAAAATAAAGAAAACATTTCACCAGTATTCAAATTTTAAAATACTTTTTTTTTTTTTTTTCCTCAAAAATATATTGGAACCCTAGAATAAGTATTATATGTGCCTGCTTTAAAAGAAAGCATTTTTTTTTTCTGAGTGTATTAAATATTTCAACATAGGTATGGTAATACACTAAGATGTGGTAGTAAAAGTGCTTCTTCCAAAAGCTTCTTAATGAGTGGAGCTTTTTGGAGTTTTTCTGCTGTGGATACACCTGAGTAAAACCTCTCAAGATATTTGTGGTAAAGTTATCTTTTCCCTCCTTCCCTTTTTTTTACCCCCCACTACTGTTTAAAAAGAGCTTTATGCCTGGCAAAGTTTGCATGAAAAGAGCAGGACGTTGTCTATTTTACTGTGTGAACTTGAGTCCTTGGCATTACTATTACTATTTCTGTCAGTATTTATTATATACCTTATAAAGCTTAACAGGATCTTTTCAAGACTTTTCTTATTTCCTAGACAAAAATGTTACTGAAATTAGAGATGTGAACTCCTACATTGTTTTTTCTAAACTTACTTTATCAAAATCATTTGATATCAAATGTGACCCCTGCAGTGAAAACTAAGTAAAAACTATTCATATTAAACAGTATCCTCTGTAAGCAACTGTTGTACACCTGCCTGTTCTGCCTTTAATATTAAGCCATTTCTGTTACCCATTGATTTTTTTTTTAATTATTATTTTTTGATTCTTCAGACAATGATTTGCTATATTTCTAAGGAAAGAAAAATTAAAAATTAAAAAATTGTCTGGTAGAGCATGAGTTTGGTCAGGCTTCAGATGTATTGTAGAAATCCCTGAGTCTATTCTTTACTTTTTTTTTTTTTTTTTTTTAATCTTTTTCTAAATACTGGACTACCAGATACATATTTAGGCCCATTGTAACTTAGTAAAATTCATTTGAAGTAAATGCTTATTTGCTCATTTTGTCTTTAGGTAAAGTCTCTTCTTCTACCTCTTTCCCTTAAGTACTTGAATTAAAAATATACATGTTAAAGTATATTATGTTAAAGTTTCAAAATGCTGCGTGTATAGATAGCTGTGTATCATACAGTTATGCATGTGAAGTTTGAAATTAATATTGGGGTGAACAGAAAATAAAAGAGAGACTTCAGTTGCACCTGTAAAAATAAAAATGCTTCTTCCCTGTGATACTGCTGTGTTACATTTTTCTGCGGTACGAGAATACCATCCTTATGCTTTCCACAGGCATTATCCACTTTGGACAGAAAAATGTATGACAGCCTCAAAATGGCGTTCCCTGCTAGGGAAACGCAAAGACAAAGGGTAGAATAACACAGTAGTTCCAGCACAAAATGGTCTTTTCCAATGGATTAAATTTCTTACCCTGATTAAGGTTTTGGCCAGTTGCTGGCCAGTAAAAGGTGAACACTAATACGGTAAATCTGTAATTCCTATAAAAATTTTCCTCTGTACGAATGGGATAGCCATTTGCTATCTGAGCATGTGTGTAAGTATCGTATTAAAGCAAAATTGTGTTTTGCAAATCCCTACAATGAATCTCAAGTGTCTGTTTTGCTCTCCCCTCTGTGCTGAAAGCTCACAGCACTGCCAGCTGAGTGCTGGAACAAAATTCTGGTTTGTGTGTGCAGTGAGTTAGTAGATGAAATACCTGATCTTTATGACAGTTTCCCTAATTGTTTCAGGTCTATGAAGGGTCTTAAAGGTCTTAAATCCAGGTAGTTACAGAACATTTAGTTGGTTGTACATGTTTCCTGAATGTAGTGGTGAGCCGTTATGGTAATGTTGAAGGGATAAAATTAGTGCGGATATAGTACCAACTTTTTTTGTATAGTTCTTATGCTACATTTTAGATATTTTGACATTCTCTAAATGCCACGTTTATTTGTGTAACTAGAAAAAACAATTAGTTCTAAACCATGTCGCCCACGATTTTCCTTTTAAAATTCAAATTTAACCCTTTATTAGTAATTTTTAGGCTGCATTATTAAATTACTGTGATTTATACTGAGCAAGATAATATAAAGAGAACAGTCTTACTCTAATAGTCTTTACACTTACTGGCCTGTTGTAACACAAGTCTATACAAGCACATATACAAATACATACATATCTCATGAGTAGGTCTACCATATTACACACAGCACACATATATTTGTGCACATACACACAGAAGAGAATGAAGTATGACATTTTTTTAAAACAGTTGTTGGGTAGAAGGGGAATTGTTTCCTTTTCTTACAGCTAAATGATGGAAGCTATTTAGGCGTTGGATGACAACTTTGATTTTGGTATTTGGCTTTAAAAGTTTTTGAAAAGCAGATGTATTTCTAATTGAGTCAGGGAGAGTCTCACTGTCTTGTTGCCAGGAGACAAAAGGTGTCTGTCTTTTTGTTGTTGTTGTTGTTGTTGTTTTTTTTTTTTTCTTTCCATGATTTTCTTATTAAGTTGCTTGTTTGCACTAGAAAAAAAAAGAATTTTTTCTTAGTGGACCAAGAAAAAATTGATTGCATGATGTTTCTGTTAATAATGTGTTCTGGGAATATAAAATTAAAAGCTGACCTTTTAAGATCTCAGTGCTTTTATCATCCACCTAAAATCTCCACTAACATGTGTTTATGCCCTGGCAAAAAATGGTTAAGTTGGAAACTTAAAATTTCCATGGATTAGTCACTGATATCCCCTGAGAATTTTCAGTATTTTGGAAAGGAAGTGTTTTTAAACAACTCAAAAAATAGCTCACTAGGAAAGTCTGGAAGCAGTTTTTCACAATTTTCTCTTTTAATTTTTTTTTTGGTGATGCCAGTATTATCGTTTGTATTGCATTTTATTAGCATAAATAGCACAGTAAAAACCCAAGTAAATATTTTGCTTATAAGAGTGTTTGTAAAAGCTTTGTCAGGTTGCAATAAGCTTCATTAAAATAATGCATATTAAATTATGCCATACATGGATGTTGATTAATCTTTTACAAAGTAAAATGAGAAATTACAAAGAAATATTTTTTGCCATAAACTACTGGTTTGCAGGCAATACCAAAATGACACTCTTTTTAAAAATAGTTTACACGATATCTAATGCCAAGGTAACAGAATGCAAAGGTCTCTTCTTTCCATAAAAACATAAATGGTTCAATTGAGACAGTGATGTTCCAGACTGAGGCCTTGCTACTACATCTGCTTTTGAGCTCCACAGCCAAAAGTGCACCACTGCAGCTGGTGTTAGTGGAGTTTGCTTGAACTTCCACTGCTGCAAGTTTCATAATGCTGTGCATTGTTCACAGCATGTATTTGGGAGTGGGGTAGTAGCCCATTCAAATCTTCTAAGAGTCTTTATATGTATTCTGTCATTTTTGTCAAACGTGAAATGCATGTGTATATGTATCACAGAATGCTTAAATGTATCTCCGTATGGGAATACATATTTCTAGACAAAGGAAATACAGAATTGCATATGTGTGTGACATTTTGTTTACTAAAACTGAAAAATTGCAGAATACTGTTAAAGCTGAATATGTAAATTTAGACATCTTTTCAAAGTGTAAGAAGTTTGATAATGAATACAAGTGTGACAACTTTATAACGTGTATAACATGACAGAGGGGAAAAAATGATTCCCAGGAAGATAGTTCATGAAGCACAAGTTTTATAAAGTATTGAATCGAAGATGGTGGGTTTTTTTTGCTTGCAATAAAGAATGTAAAGCCTGTATTATCTGCACAGATAAATACATTAATACTTTCAATGGGGCTATTATACCATCGACATTATATTTTATGGTAATAACAGTAATGGTAATAATGGTAATGTGTCAATATTGTTCATGTTATGAGATTTTTTCTAAGAGGGATTTAAATTTACCAGTGCCAATATACTCTGCTACACTCTGAGACTCCAGTAATATTTTAGATATCCAAGTGAGACAGATGAATCTAAGATGCACCTAATGTACCATATATTTTAGTTTTAAAGGATTAAAAAGAAATATTTAATTTAACTGTAAGAATAAAATTGCCTATATAAAATAGATATGATACTAATATTCAGCTCATAAAGTGATAATGTACCTGGGAATTCTCTGTCTACAACCATTCTGGATTAAGTATTTTTGTATGTACTAAATTGCAACTATGCTATGAATATGTTATAAAAACGGACAACCCTTTTTATTTTTTTCCAACATATGCATATTTTTCACCTTTACTAATATTTCAGTACAAAAAAGCACATGGCAATTTCCATAGTATGTTTCCTTTTCTGTTCCCACTGCAATTTACTTTGTTCAGCAGTGTAGTACTCTATTGCAATTAAAAATCAGATACTCTTAACATATCACAAAAGTTGGTCGAGTTGACAGTTCTTGCCTAGTTGAGAAGCCTATGAGTAATTTGCAATATTGAAAGTATTTTAATCCCTTTTATTTGCAGAACTGAGAAATTTAAAATTTTCAGTACAGATGTCACTGTGTGCATTTGCTTACTTTTTGCAGCTTATCCTTCTCTAAAAAATAGCATATTATTATTTTTCAATAAGATATTTACCTTTTCTTTCTTTCTTTCTTTCTTTCTTTCTTTCTTTCTTTCTTTCTTTCTTTCTTTCTTTCTTTCTTTCTTTCTTTCTTTCTTTCTTTCTTTCTTTCTTTCTTTCTTTCCTTCCTTCCTTCCTTCCTTCCTTCCTTCCTTCCTTCCTTCCTTCCTTCTTTCCTTCTTTCCTTCCTTTTTCTAATTCTCTTCCCCCCTCCCCCCCCCCCCCCGTAGCTGTTTCTGCAGGGCATCCAACTTCAAGCAGACCTGCCTATTTAAATAAACAGAGGGGTGGTGTGTTTTAAAATCCAATAGCTTGTTTTAACTCCACGTTCCTAGTGAATTCAGGAGAAAAGTATTGACAGAACAGAATATTTGTAGTTGGGAAACTGGAGATGTCAGTCACTGCCGAAGGTGCAGTAACAGTGGATGGTAAGAGTCTTTTGACATTTCTAGGTTGCGAGCTTTGCATGTGAAATGTGGCATTTCCTAGGAAGAGTGCTGTCTCTTTTCCTTCTGAGCATAGCTGGAGGTCCTGCAGATGAGGGAAGTCTCCGCTTTTTCTGTCGGAGTCACAAACCCTTGGTGGCCATTGCTGACTCCTGGGCTGGCCAATGCCTGCTGCGCGTGGTAGCCAGGACCGAGAGCCCCCGGGCACCCTTTGAGTGGCACAGGGAGCTGGGGGCTTCGGGGCATTCACACCTGCAGGGGCTGCAGGCCGGCCCAGGTGAGCAGGGCCAGGGTCCAGGAGTGCCGTGGGCTCCCAAAAAAGAACAGGAGACAGCAATCTGCAGCGTGGAACTGCACCATCAGTGCTCGATGTGAAGAATAGGCTGCAGTCTGTCAGAGCATGAATTGGTATGACTAGGGGAAGCTGGGTGTATTTTAAAGCTTAGTTACATCGTCAATAAAAGAAAATGGTGATGCTTTACAGCTGAGGAGCTTTCTTCTTATCTAAACTAGATGTGAGTGTACCGCTGCTTAATTTCCAGCCTGCACCTCCTTCACAAATACATGCTGCAGTTACATTAGCCTCCGGGAACTTTGTAGCATATTTATGATAAATAAGTAGAAGCCAGCAAATAAAATCTTATCTTGGGCTCTGATTTGTTGCTTGTGATGTAAATTTTCATCAGTAAGCATGGTATATAAGCAAAATATTAATACCATCAGTTTTGGGCATACAGCTTTGTATAGTAAAAAATAAATAAATAGTTGCAAGATAAACAAAATTGTGTTGGTAACACTCTTTAAAAAACTGCTAATGCCATGCACTGTTTAATGCCTTCTTTCCTTGAAAAAAATAAAGATTTAAAAAAAAAAAATTGTCCTACTGCCAGATTTTCATTTGTGTTGATACCAGTTTAATGCCAAGTTTGCTGTAAAACATTAATGTTAAAATACAGTGTACTGAAAGAAATGTTTTTGCAAAATGGTTCATTATGTTTTTGTAGGGAAGGATGTTGGAAATACATCCTTCTTCAGCAATGCCTTTACAGTTTGGAATTGCTTACTTCAAAATTGTCTTTATTTGGTATTTGAATGTTTTTCCCCCTTAAATTAATACACCACTGATCCACTGGAATTAATGTGAGTTAATTCAACAGTAGAATAGAACTTTCCCAACCTATACAATATGTAATTACTTGCTTTCTATAAAGTGTCCTTTCTGTGAAGTACAGGTATAATCCCACAGAGTACCTTCGATCCCTGTAGAGAACAACAGGCAAGACTGCTTTTATTTTTTTTATTTTATTTTATTTATTTTTTTCATCTGTGGAAAGTGTCTTTAAAAATAAATGCTCTCCAAATGTTAAGTATAGCAATTCTTAGTGATAATTCTTTTAAGATATACTGGAATTATTTTAATGATACGGTAAGTAAAAATTCAAAAATGTCAGTTTGCACTCTTATGGATGGCTTTATCCTAAAAGTCTAACATGTTTGATAGGATTATTTTTCTTAAAACAAACAAACAAACAAAAAAATGCTATTTTTTTATTAAACATTTCTGGAGGTTGTTAGATTGGAAAACATCCAATCTTGAAAATGATCTATATTATTTACAAAGAAAAAATCACAGATCTCTTCAGAGATAGTTTGTTGCCTGTATTGCATGAAACACAGACTATTTTTCTTCTTAAAATACAAGACGATGAATTAGTGTATTAGCAGAAGTATCTATTAATGAGTTTCCAATAGACAGAACTTGTGATAAGAGGAAAGAAAAGGGTTATAAAATTATGTAATAGTATAAACAAACGTCAGTGCAAAACTGTCACCATATTACCGCTTATGTTATTTCAATTTATTCATGGATAATTAATGTTGAAATAATTCTTCCACTTTGTTTTTTTGGAATTCCATTTCTCTTAAGTGAAGCCTGCAAGTTAGACTTCACTTAATTGCTTTTCTGAATCCTTATTTTTTTAGTACTGTAGTAACCTAAAATTAGATGACTTGCAATCTTATTTTACAGCTATGGTGACACATATAATGCATTTGTGTGTCTTGTGTAAAGAAGGATAACTTACAGTGAATGAGTCTGAGCCACAACTGTGTAAAGGAGTTACCTTTAACCCTCCAAATGTAGTAGAATTATATCAGTTATGAGACAGACAGAAGCAGAGGTGAAACTCAGGTGCCTTCACATTTTTACAAAAAGTGAGAAAAAAAGAGGTACGGAAAGTAAAAGAATAGGGAGATCTGTATTTATATTTATATATATAGAATAATAAATAATGTGCTGAAAATAGTGTCCAAGAGAAAGGGTGAAGAGTCATTTAGAAATCCTATTAAATGCAAATAAAACACTGCCAGCTAAGTTATTTATATACTTGAATTTAATTCTTCCTTTAAAAATAGTTGTCTTCTATATTACATCGGCATCAAAAGTTGTTGAATGTACTATCCCATGTAATCTCTTCTCTTCTGTGCAGGGTTAACATTCTCATCTGTGCATGTCTGTTAAAATAAATACTATCACGAATGTCATGTCATTATTTTTAAACAAAAATGATAAGAGTTTTAGCTGGACACTATGGCTATCTGTTGCTAAGTCAGTTATCCAGAAGTTCGGCTTGCTTTTACTTTTTAACCACCCAGAATGTATGAATACGTATCCTCCACCGCCTGTGCACAACAGATACCTCAGTTATTAGAAGAGTTCAGAATTACTAGGTGTGACATAAAACTTTGTGGGAAAGTTGCTGTTTAATTATCTTGTCAGTTACATCCTGATAATCTTGAGTCTGTTTTTACTGTAATTCTCAAAAAATAAATATTAAAAACATTTTGTGGTTTCACACTATTGAAAAAAGGGGGCTGGGGAAGGGAGAGAGAAAAGATGGTAAGGGTAAACCGTAAAACATATACTTGGCTTACAAAAGAACTGTTTATTCTCCTCAAAATGCCAGTGGTTGTGCATTTTCTTGAGATTTGAGGCTGGATAAAAATGTGCAACAGAGGGTCTCTAAATATGTCACTGCAATAGTCATTCAAGATGTGGCACAGCCAGCCAGTTCTAAGAAACCCCCATGTGCCACACAATGCTTTCTACACTTAGCTAATATTGTGTTTTAATAGAATGTATTCACAGTTACTGTGTCATGTCTGAAAACAACGAAAAGGGTTTTAATACGCTTTGTGATGTATAGGTGGAAAGTGTGTCCCATCAAACGCAGGATACACTGTTCTTAGTAATTCTTGCTTTTGCCAGTCTTATCAGTTAGGCAGAGCGCATGCAGCTCTTGAGATGGCTGCTTTACAAGCTATTGTAAATAGCATTAAGGCTTTGTCACTGTCATTACCACAGCTGATCATTTAAATACTTTATTTTTAGAAGACTGTGAGTTTATGCAAGAGGGAAATACATCGTAGAAAAAACCTGCGAAGACCTCTGCTCCATTTTGCAGGATTGTGCATTTCTAAGCAGAAGGTTGGAGAGCAGCCTCTCTGGATGGGATCTGAGTTGCAAGAAATAGAAACTCCATTTTCCATTGCATTTTTTTTATAATTTCTTGATCAATATTTAGAGGAATAAAACATCAATATCTTTTTATTTTTTTCCCTCGGAGTATTTTACAAAGTCTTAGAAACACATGGTATTGACTTTTCCAGTTAGTTGAAACTGCCTACCTGTTTTAAAAGAACACTAATGATAGCATAAGCAAAATAAACATTAAATCTGGGGGACAACTATGACTTTCCTTAAGTAACCATGCAATCCCTTTTTTCTTACGGTAATATATTTTCCACAAAGAGGACTCTTCAAGGCTGAATCCTGTACAGTCTCTCTCTTTTTTTTTTTTTTCTTCACACAGGGCAAATCAAATGCTGAAGAACATTTTTTGTTAGGAAAGCACATAAACAAATTTTTGAATATACCAATAACAGAAAAAGTATATATATTTTTACTGCAACACGGAGATCTCATTGGTTGAGTGAAATGGCGAGATGTGACGCAAAAGGACACTTGGACGGGTAGAAATGCTGATGTATGCCAAAGCAGGCGTACCAAGAAATGCTGTTGCTATGAGAGAAACAGAGGGGGAGAGAGAGAGAGAGAGATCATGAGAGAGCAAGTTGTGGAGGCCTTATTTTCTCCTTTTTGGCTCATAGCATAGAGACTGCAACATCTCCAGTTTCTAGCAGGAAGGGTTTAGAAGCCTTAGGTGGGTATTTTCATTGGACTAAGCATTTAGAGGAGGGGAGGGAGGAGAGAGAGAGGCAGGCCACCTTAGAGAACGAAAGCAATTGGAAAGTAGGAGACTGTATATGCTAAACCAATGATCTGTGCTATGATAGATACACAAATTAGTACAACAGATGAAGCAGCTTAACTCATTATCCACCTGATGGTATTAAGACTTGCAACTTAAAATTACAGAATTAAAATGAATAGACATACACAGACACAGATACATGTACAGTTATAATGACCCCACCTTTTCAGCTCGAATTATCCAGCTGAGGTAGCGACGTCTCTTGTGTAACATTCTTAAAGAGCTGCCATGAGTTCATCTTATGAGTCCATTAGCCAGAAAAGGGGGAAAATAATTTGCAGGATTTTTTTTTTTGTCTCTCTTCTTCGGCAGGGGGGAAAAAAGTTTGTGCTATTAACTTAGCCTAGTAGCTTCTGGAACCGGAGCCAAAAGGGGCAGGAAGTTGTTTTACAATAGCGTTACAGTGATCTGCCACAAATGGAAAAAGCCAAATGTTGGACTCTGCAAAGAGAAAAAATATTCTTCTCCCCCTCGTTTCCCTTCTTTTGCCCCTTCAGAGAAAGAAAAAAAAAAAAAAGCAGAAAAAGGAAGGTTTGCTAGAAGTTCCTTTCCTTTTTTAATTACTTTTTGTAAGTAATGGAAAGATTATCTTACTTGCATATTCCATGGCAAGCATGAGGGAAAGAAAGCGACGTTTAAAAAAATGCACTTGGTAACTAGCAACGGGACTTTTGGCACAATTCCTTGAGTTTGCTTGAGGTTATGGAGGGGGGATGGGAAGAAGAAAAGCAAGTCTACGCAGTACGTTTTCTTTAAAAAAAGGGGAGGGCGAATGGAGGAAAAACTATATAAAACTTTTTTTTTTTTTTTTTTTTTTTAAAGGGGGGGAAATGTGCGTTGCTCCTCTGAAGCTGAATCCCCAGGCATTTGTGGCCCGTCTTTGCAGTCCGATATGTTTTTTTTGTGAGTATGTGTAAGCGCTCTCAATCAAACAGCAATCATGGCAGCTGTTTTTCTTCCAGCACAGCAGTTGAGCTGTCTCGCCCAAATGCTTATCAGCTTTTGACTCTGTGCCAAGATAGTTGTAAGGGCCAAGCAGCCTGAGCTTGGCTGTGCAGCTGGTTTAGAAGTAAGGGCATGAGAAAACAAAATCACCGAGCTTTTTTGTCACATGCAGCATTTACTTTTTTTTTTTTCCTCCTCTCTTTCTCTCCTCCTCCTCCTCTGAATCTCCATTTGCAGCTCGGTGCGTTTCTCGTGCCGCATTTTGGCAGTCCTCACGTAGTGCTTTCCCATACCTAGGTGGGGCAAACCAGAGGAACCCGGCGCTCCCCACTCTAAATCCCGGAAGATATTTTCCTAGGGCCTTCCCTCCTATCCCACCCCCCAATTAAAAGCTTCGTTAGCCAGGCTACATCGCCGTGTATCCCGGCGCGGTGCCGCTTCGTTTCTTCCCGGGGCCCGGGCCTGGACCCGGGCCTGCTCGCGCAGGGCCGTGCCTCTTTCATCATCAGCTCTGGCCCTCTGCGTTTCGCTAGCTCACGTCCTCCTCCTCCTCCTCTCGCTGAGCCAGATTGCTCCAGTCGCTCGCAAGGGGGAGGCTGGACTCTGAAAAAAGGCTACTGCTGCTCGCATTCCTGCTGCAAGGGCCTCCCCTTCAGACGGCCTTTGCCAGAGCAGAACTTTTTAAAATGCTGCAAATAGGAGTGTTTTTTTTTTTTTTTTTTTTTTTTTTTTTTTTCCCTCCCTCCCTCTCTCTGCTTTATTTAACCCTCCTCTTTCACTGTGTAAGAGCTGGGCTAATTTTCCATCTCTTCTGGGCTTTGCTTGGCTGTACTGTACATCGCAATGTGGAGGTTAAAGCTCCAAGTATTTTCCCCTCCGCTGATCCTTTTCTCTCTCTCCCTCTCCTCTCCCTCTCTTTTTCCTTGGTTAAAGAAATTGATTTCTTTGACTGAGCGATGAATCGGGCTTTGCTAGTTTGTATGCTGTGAGAACGAAACCTTTTACTTGTGATTCCCCCCCCTTTCCTCCCCCCCGCTCCCCCCCCCAGCATCAGTGCACCACGCTGCCTACAGAACAAGCTGCTACTTCTCTGGCTTTTTCTTTAGCACGAATATATTTTTAGTGGCTTTAGGTATCTCCACCACGTGAAATAGGGCAGCTGATGTCCCTCCAAGCCCCTTGCAATCTGAAATGGAAACGTGGGGGGGGCTGCTGTGGGGACAGAGGTACAAAGGCTGCCTCGTCCTTGCGAGCCTCTCCCTGCTGAGGAGGAAGAGGGGATGTGCAGTAAAATGCCGTCTCTGGGACAGGTGCCAGCTCCTAGACAAAAGAAGTAAAATAGGCGGTAAAGAGGGAGAGGGGGAAATTAATAGCCAACAAAACTAGGAGTCGCAGATCTCTGAGAGGCAGCCCTGGCAAGAGTGGTGGTGCCTAGCCGGCCTTTTTTTTCGGAATATTTCTGTAGCCGTCGGTTGAAAGGGGAGAGTTGCGGCATACTTTTATTCTCGTTTGCTCTGCAGACATTTGAAAGCGTGAAGGGAGAGTGGAGGGTGCCTTTTTTTTTTTTTTTTTTTTTTTTTTTTCCCCCACTCCTTTCCTCCTTCCTCTCTGCTGAATTATTCATAGTGTCAGCGGTGAAGCCAGGACTATTAGCATGCATCAGACATGCTGTTTGTCTGTTTGCTAACATTCTTCATTCAAGACTTGTTAACTACCAGACAAGCTTAACACGCTTCTCTCTTTCCCCTCCCTCTCTCCCTCCCTCCCTTTCTCCCTCCTCTCTCCCTTCCCTTCCCCTCCATGCCACCCCTCGCAGCCTCCCATTGTTGTCGCGGGGAGCTGGCAGCAGGGGCACTTGTGGCAGGGGCAGCGTGCGGAGGAGCCGCCGAGGTAAGGACCGCCTGCCCTTCCTCGCAGGCCTGCGTGTGCCCGGGGGGAGCCGCCGGCTCGCCTCCTGCCTGCCTGCCTCCCCTTCCCTGCGAGGTGAAGCTGGGGCCGGCCCTGGGCTGCCCCCTGCCCGAGCCCCGCGGGGCGGCAGCCGCAAGTTTGGGAAAGTCGGCGTGCACCGCGCTGCCCCTCGCCTCCAGCCGCCTGCCGGAGGGACGCGGGGCTCGACACCCCCGGGGCTCCGTGCCCCCGGTGGGTTTGGGATTTATTTATTTATTTATTTATTTATTTTTACGGTGGGGGTTATTCGCCCTCCCTGCCAAGCCGGCCCCTCCCTTCGCTCGGCTGTCGAAAGCCGGCGAAGCTTCGTTTTCTGCGCAGACAAAGGTCGATCACAGCTTTTATTTCTGAATGCAAATGTTCTAGGACTTGTGCCAGTCGCGCCTTCATTGATTGCAATGTAGCTTCGTGCTTCAATGGCAATTCTCTCCCCCCTCTCTTTTTTTTTCTTTTTTTTTTAAATTATTATTATTATTATTATTATTATTTTTTTAGAAGGAAGCTCAAGGAAAGATACAAAGTTGGGCGGTGCAAGTTTTTTTTACATCTATTTTATATTTCAGCGTGCTTGCAGCGTTGTTAAACATCAGTGTGCAGAGCAGTTACAACGCAGCTGGTAACACGGCCGTGGGTTTTTTTGCCACTCGTACGCCTGTGCACCAATGTACACGCTCGCCCTTCTTCACTAATATTCCTGAGGTAACTATGTGATGATCTTCAGTTACTGTAGCTCATTGCAATTGCCTTTCCTGACTGTCTTAGCAATGTGAATTTGAACGTGAAGATTTCCAGGGTTCGTATTTAAATTCTTGTAGTACCTGGAATTGTTCAGGATGAGTTTATAATTACCATTTTTATCATCTGTTTTTAAAATACTGTTTTGGATAGCCTTTAAGGTCCGTAAATGTCATAAGTGTATTTTCTCCTTTATCTCCTGTGTGCGCGCACGGGCACATGCTCACACTCACTCCCACTCTCCCTTGCTCTTCGGGTGTTAACGAAGGAATTTATTTAAGTATATTGCTTCAATATTTGAGTAATGCCATTTATAGAGGAAAGTAGCATACGGTTATAGATGCTCTGAGTTAGGTACAATCTGGCAGAGGGTTGCACATTTAAGATTTATAACTACTCTGACATTGGCAGACCTGTAATACTTACGCTGTATGCTTTATTTAGACAACTGCATGTGCAAATTAAAGTAGCTAGAAAAAAATATATTTTAAAGACCCTCTATGAGAAATCTAGTCCTTTCATATGTATTTGTAAAACAGAATGCTTTCCTCTACACTGAAAAATCTGGACGCTTATGTAAAATATTTGAATCTTTTCTTTTCATTTTATTTATATCCACATATTTAAGTAAACTAGAAAATACATAGTGGCCTGTGCAGAAATAGTTTTAAATTTAGGCCACTGACAGTATTGTATCAAAACTGTCTCTGTATTGGCATTGCATTTGAGCTGTTTTATGGCAACATAAACCAAAAAACAACCCATAACTTTAAGCAGTAAAGTGGTATTTATTGGCTGATTGAGCTCAAAGTAAGTAGAGAGTGTTTTGGTGAACTGTGCAGATTAAGAAAGAAATTTAGGAACGTACGGCTTGGTGATGGCTCAGCTAAAATAAATTTATTCAAAATACCTTTTAGAGGCCTGTAGTAGCTCCACAGGACAATGCAAATTGAGTATTAGTCAAGGTTTTTAACTTGTACTTATTATAAAATCAGAAACTCCTAAACACTCTTCACTGAGAAATTTCAGAGTGCTCAATTATATTGCCCCTAGTGATGCTGTGTATCTAAAGAGGATTTTTTTTCTTAGGTTGTAACACTTACTGGTGTTGTTTTGTTGCTGAGTGGTAGCACTTCAAGGAATATAAAATAGCTTCTGATGTATTAGTTCATTATTTTGTGGTGGCTTGCCAGAAATGGTCACTGTGAAAATAAAAGAAGAACTGACTTATTACTGGGTTGTTTCACTTTGAGGATTTCTTTAAGCATGCTAAATATGGACATAGCAGTGCATAAAGAACATGTGTATGTTAATTAAAGAAGAGGGATTAAAATCTGTTTATTAGTTTGGGGGATTCTGTTTTTTGAATTTAGAATTATTTTAGTATAGAACATGAAATCTATCTGCTGATAGAAATGTTCAGCCCCTCAGATGAATGCCTTCAGGAATTATGCATGTGTGATAAAGCATTTACATTTTGAAAGTGTTTTGTGTTGAACTGCCATGTGTTTTTGTAAGGAAAAAAAAGTTTCGTGTATGGAATGAAAAATTAAAACCATAGGCAATAGTTCCCAAATGTGAAGAATTTTTATAGGCAATTAGGATGAATTTTAGCATATTTTCTGTTAATAATATAGTGAAAAATGGTGAAAATAATCTAAGATGCACTGTTACAGGAGGAAGCTGGTTTTGCTCCAAACTCTGTCTCTTCCCTCCCACCCCCAATGGACTTTTAGCCTCCAAAAGGGTGTTTAAGGTGTTGGTGGTAAATGAGCATTATATTCTTAAGCTCTCTTGACTAAAAGGATGGCTTTTCCCAGATGATACTAACGCAGGCGAAGCAGGGAACACAGGAGAGAGGTGCATATCTTCTAGGCCTGTGAGTAAGACAAAGTGCTCTACAGAGAGCACAGTTATGTGAAAGGGAGAGAGCAGCTTTCAGTAGACTGAGCACAGTCCACAAGGTTTTACACAAGTTGATAGATTGCAATGGGTTGGTTACTCCCAGGGATACTAAATTGGACGTGGAACATCCTTATTCGAGCTAAAATTTCTGAAATGAATTAGAATTTTGCCTGGGTGAAGACTGCAAGGTTAAGGGAGATTTTATTGTGGGCAGATGGGAGGGAGAAAAGAGGAGGTGGAGTGAAGAAAGGGAATGGAACAGGAGTTCCCGCTTTCAAATGTAGGTGCAGCCCTGAGTTGTTGTCTTCATTGAATATAGGAGGTAACGTGAGGCTGGATCGTATTTTGTACAAATGTGTTGGTATGGCACTACCTTCTCCTGGTGTGTGCCAAGTATTCCTAAACATTTAGCAGCAGCAAAAGAGAAATAAAAGGAGAAGTGGAAGAAATGCCTTGTTTCATCCAGATTTCTTCTGATTTTGTGTGTGTGTGTAATTCACATCCACAAAGTGTTTCAGTAGCTCCCTTGCAGACAACCTGGCTTCACTGCATTCAGCCCTGGTTCCACTTGAGGCATATTCCTGCAGTGTAACAAACCTCGGCAGGGTCCTCCACCCCATGCAGCAGTGCTCAGGGTCTCCTGTGCACACGGGTGCTCCTGGCACAGCCAGGCCTGTGATCACGACACCTTCCCTCAAGAAAATGGAAATGCTCTCTAATTAGACATTTTTCCTGCTAACTGCATCAGTCACTCTCAGCTTGAAACAGGTGCAGGTAATCAGCACTCCCTCCTTCTTCCCCTGCAATGGTTGTTATTATGGGGGTCTAATATATATAACAAAGCAATACTGTGATACGGTTTTAATTTTGGTTTATAGAGCCTGTACCAGGCCGAAAACAAAATAAATTTAGAAATATGATTGTATGTCATTGTCAAAATAAGACATGTTGTAGAACATGTTTCATCATAGCTATGTATGTGTTCGTATCGTGTGCATAGTCACAAAATGCATTTCATTTTTGCAAAGATAGGTATTCGTTTATTCAGTATGTGTGCAGCTAGCTAGACTTAGGATTGCAGCCAGAAGACAAAAAGTTGAAATCACTGTAGCCAGCACAATAGATGCTCATGGGGTGAGTGATCCCAGTAGATGTAAAATGGCGGGGTAGATTTTTTCAAGTGTACACGCACTTGAGTCCTAAATTTATACTACCGTAAACCATACTGACTGTGTAAATCTGTACTTGTTTGTGCGTTTAACCCTGTGCCTGGGTGAATTTGGTTTAGCTTGATGGATTTGGGATCAATCCCTCTCTACTGGGATATTCACTAACATACATGTAGTATGTGTGTTTTGGGGGGATCCCTAGTAAATCTGGCCTGTAACTTACCACTAGCAAGCGAACCAGTTTCTTATTTTCCTAAGAATGCTGCAGAAATATGTCCACAGCTATCACTGCATTCATATGGAATATTTTAAATCTCCTAGTGATACCAATGCTATCAGGTTTTCATGAAAATTTGCCGTATGATCTCTAAAATTGAACATAGTTCTGTTTATGATGCCTCAATTCCTAGGTGTATGTGCAGGAATAAAACACCCAGAATTGGGCCCTTGGCAGCCTGGATTTTAAAAATACATACCATCAAATGTAAGCTCTCATCATTCTGAGTTGTCCTTTGTAAGAACAGTCTCTTTTTTTTTTTTTTTTTTTTTTTTTTTTTCCACAGAAGATTAGTGTTAGCAGTTGTTTAGTGGTTGCACGCTCTTCCCTCTTGCATGCATTTGAAATTTGCTCTGCCGTACCTCTGGAAACAAAGGGTCTGATCCAAAGGCCTCTGAAGGCAACGGGGGTTTTTCCTTCGACTTCAAACAGGATTTGGATTAAGCCTATATACATAATAGTTAGCAATAATGATCTGACTGCTGCAGTGGTTTTCTGGGTCTTTCATAAAACTTTTCAAAACTTTTATAAAAATTGTCCAGGAACAATACTCCGAGATACATGTCAAAGCACGGATGATTTTTTTAATTAAAAAAAAAAAAAGGGAGGGGGAGTGGGGCAGCAGGCAGGGAGAGCCTCCAAAGAGCTGCTTCTCACTGATGCACCAAATGAGAGTTGTATGAATGAAAGAAGAATATTGACTTCATGTTAGGTGTGTAGTTATATTACCTTTTGCACTATTTAAGTTAAGGCAGTGTTTTTAAAGGGGTGTGTAGGTTTAAGGTGGCAATGTACTAATTTATTTTGATATCTGTAAGTTTAAATTTACCTCTGCTGTTGTGTCCTCTTACCTGCCAAGGAAAATGTTTAGCTTTTGTCTAGTTTCTCTGGAGTTTTAAAGTGATTTGCCCTTCTCAAACTTGTTAAAGCAAAAATAGAAAATTAAATTGCTTCAGATGCTCATTAAAGATTTCGCAAAGGGGAAGGAAGAGGAGCTAAGAAAAAAATGAATTTGTTATTATAAAAACCAATATACCTTTGTGAAATATTAATTAAATCATATTCTATACTCCTTGGTTGATTGTGTCTGAATTGCTCACTGATATTTTGCTGATGTATACTCAGCATTTTGCTCATGTGTTCAGATACCTGCATGCAGATAAGTTTACAGTGGCATTCAGTCAGCTCCTGAAATTCTTTTGTCAACATAAGTGGACATTTCCAAAAGGAGAACACGTCTTCAATTTTAATAATAAGAGGTCACGCGCTTTTATAAATACAGACAAATATTTTTAGAATGCCAAACTAGAACAAAAAAATGCATTATTTAAAAGCGGCCTTGTTTTCTTTATTTTTCTTTATTTTATTTCTCTTTGTCTTAGGTAATTTCCAAAAAGGACCCAGTTTATCTAGAGACTAGAAAACCAGAAGCATCAAGTCTGTATATTAATGCCAAATGAGGGGGTGTGTGTGTGTGTGTAACATGGAGTAGCTTAGAGAAAGATATGGTAGTATTTTTGTGATTTACAGTCATGATAAAGGACAAGATACTTCACACCTAAGTTAAATTCATCAGAGAGAAATGTCTTTTTTTTTTTTTTTTTTTGCATAGGAGATACACTTAATACCGATATTTTTGGTACAAGTTATTTTTTCTAAAATATTGCTCACAGTAACTAGTATTACAAAATTGCAATAGAAGGGATAGAAGGGACTTTGGCTGGAAGATAAAAACATAGAAATATTCATTTATGTCTTCATCTGTAAGATGTGATAAAGTCACAAATATTTACAGTGTATGGGCAGTTACTTTTTTCAGTTCAGGAAAAGCACAAAACTTTGGCATAAGTTTTTAAATGCGTTCTCAGTCTTTTCAGGGTTGGTCTTGATTGTTGTTGGAATTCAATATGCAGAAGGGTAGAAAAGCTATTTGATTATATTCAAGAGATTTTGTTCTGTTTTGTTCTGTTCACTGTATTTATTTTGCTACTCTTACACAAACAACTGTAGAGTATTTGCTTTTACATTTCTACATCCAAAAAGCATTATTTTGAAAAAAAAAAAAAAAAAAAGTACTCTTTGATATGTCATGTTGTTTTTTTAATATTTATTTTTCTATCTGGTGGCAGGGTTTTTGTTGGTGTGTTGTTGTTTTTTTTTTCCTCATGATTATTTTTCTTACCTTTGGCAGATGAGATTTATTGTCTTATTTGTCTATAGGAAACAAAATAGTCTGTTCAGTTTTGAGTCAGTGGAAAGTCTCCCACAGATAGCAGTTTTGGACTTTACTCTTACACCAAAGTAACACTAATTTAAAAACCTGATACAGGAAGCCTGAACTTGAATGACTCTTAAAGTATGTTTAAAGAATGCTAAATTCTGCATGACCTTGTAGACTTATGTGGTTAGCTTTTTTTCTTCTTTCTTTGTCTAGTTTAAACTGAGGAGTGTCAAAGTCTTGCTTTCCTATTTTAAGGGACACAAAATTGGTAATGTCCCTCCTCCAATGTGCATTTATAAATTTCAGGATGCATGGGAAGGAATTGATCATGTTATCTCCAAATGGATGGAAACTGTAAGAAACCCAAGGGGCATACACATAGAAATTCTGCTGCAAGGGTTCATCATAGGTTTTGTTTTTATTTTTAATGCAGTGTGAAATACTGTGTTTCTCTGTTGCTTGGATGTAGGAACAAATCATTTACATTTTAAAATCTACTTCTATTAGTAACCTTTTTATTAAAATAGTTTTCCAATTCAGTCTGTTATGAAGATACTTACCAGTTTTTTAATGGAAGGTTATACATTCTGTAATTATTATAGAAGGAGGAATTAACACAATCACATGGAAATTTTGTTTCTTAACTGGAGATTTACATTGATGGATTGAAGGTTTAAGGTGCAGATTTACATTTAAATTACATATTACATGACATTTACATTTTAAATGATACTAAAACAATTATTTCTACTGTCTCCTTGGTGCCTTCTGAATGTATTTGTAAAATTACTTCATTTAAAATATAACTTGCTCTACAATTTATGTCTGTTTAACCTATGAGACTGGTGTGTTTTTGTATGGATGCTCTCTTACTTGGTGTAAATCAAACTGAAGTTGAACATATAATATTAAGGTGTACACATTTAAGATGTTATTTAGTAGTTATCTAGAGTGGTGATTACTTTATTTTCTGTAACACAAAGTGCTCTCAGGGGGTCATATTTAACAGGATAAAAGCAGTAGCCATCAAGTGCTTGCGTTTCTTGCCCCAAAGCGCTTACAGGAGTCAAAACTTAGTGCGGCTGAAGGCAACCAGATAAGGAATAGCACTTGACTGCAGATACAGCCAAAAGAGAAAGAGGTGATCTAGGATTTTTCCTGAGTACAGAAAAAGGCCTGATGTGGGGAAGAAATGCAAATTAAAAGGTGGTTGTGCCTGTCACTAAGAGCAAACCAATTGAGTGACCACAGAAGGCATCTGAGCTACTTTGTCTCATCAAAGGATTTTTTTTATTATTTTTTTAAAGTCAGCTTTAACTTCGTGAAGATACTTTCAGGCATATAGAAGATAATATATGTACAGGCATGTATTTGCTGGTGGTGAATATTTCATCAGTCTCTGCCATTGCAGCCCACACCTCACAATCAATTTTAGCAAGTTAGAAGGGACTTGGTATGCACATAATTCTCTTCCCCAAATAGATTTATTTATGCTTTTGGTTGGATATGGCTGCCTTGCAACTATATAAGGTTATGGGTTGGACACAGAAGCACTACAATTCCATTATTGTCAAAATAATTGCTATAATCCTTTTATCTTTTGAAACCTGCTAAGCTGAATATATTAAAGGGCACGTACCTCTGTGGTGGTGCACCAAAATTCACATGGAGAAGGAGGTGAGATAGTGAGTATCAAATCCCTGAATTTTTTAACTTTGGTTGTCATATCTCTTCTTCTTGAGGTGCTATCTAACCCAAAATACAGATTAATTAAGGGTTCAGGAAAAAGCACCAGCAAGCTTTCCTGAAGATCAGTCTGAAAATGTGTGAAAATTCAGGCCTAACTGTGCAGATAGTGGAGGAACAAATAGAAAGTCTCGCAATTCAATTAGCATTGAGAGATCAAGCTGGAAAATTACTTTGGCAGTGCACTTGCAGAGTTTGTTTCAGCTCTGTATGCATATTTTTGAAAAATGTTCATAATGAAGTTTTATCCAGGTGATCAATGGCTACATCTTACATTGCTTTTTAGTGACTATTACTTCTAATAGCAGTTAAAAAAAAAAAAAAAAAAAAAAAAAGTAAAGCCATTCTTTGCAGTTTGAATTTCAACTTTTTGCAGATGATTAGTTCAAGGCCAACATAGTGTTGAAGTCCTACTCAAGACAACTTCAGATAGTTCACAGTACATAACATAAAGAACAAATAAAGCTGTGCACTATTTCTGGAGAAGCCGCTGGGAGAAAGCACAAAGAACAATTTTTGTTGTGCCATTGATTTCAATTGGGTTAATTTTGTTTATGATCAACAACTTAAACTTTTATGTTTACAATCAACAGAAGCTGCAGTGCCCGGAGTTTCTCTATTTACTCTTCTGTATATTGTTTATTTTGTAAAATACATTTCTTAAATATGTTGTGGTCTAGAAACTAGGCCACAATGAAATATTAATATATGTGAGTTGTAGTGCCCTTGTCTGGAAGAATGGGTGAGAATGGGTAAGAAGTTGGGAGATGCTTTTACACTGTCTTGGGTCCAACAGTGAGAGCTTCTTCAAGCTTCCTCTGGCTGAGCACCTCCAGAGCTGGAGTTAGTTGGAGATAACTCTGACGTTGAGCACAAGATTTCTTCTGTGACAATTGGCTGAGGTCTGAATATACCAAGTATGACATAAGTGTGGAGAATACCAGATTGAGAAGGGTTCAGTTGTGCCCTGTTTTTGAAAGGCAGTGCTTACAGAATTGGAGGGGTTAAATACTGCTTTGCATGAGGCTGCATCTCTAGTCTAGGTCTGCGCTGCAGCTGCTGTTTGAGTCCTTTGAATGGAGACTCCCTCAGAGCTTCAGGAGGAGACTCCTCTGCCTCCCAAAATTCAGTAGTCTTCTTTACCAAAGTGGAAGGTTATGTGCCGCACTTACTTGTCACGGCGTTTTTCTCATCACCACTGTCTTGTATGTTAGTTGCTCTGTTTTTTGCATTCGTAAGTAGTAGGGAAGGTTGTAACATGCACAGAAATCTGCATAGAAATACCCCAAATCCAAGCCTCAATCTGATCAGAACAGCTTGTAGGAAGATGCTGTGAAATGGCCTGGTGCTTCCAGTTTAGGATTCTGCTGTACAAGTAATTGAAATCTAGTACATCTTAAGATTGTATGGAGAAATTAATTAGGTCATTTTGTTGTTGGTGGTGGTCTTGTTTAAGTCAAAACAAAACAGAAAAATAACCTTACAGACTGCTAAAAAAATAAATAAATAAATAAATCATGGAAGTGAAAACTTACAAGTTTTAACATTTTATGTGCTCCCTACAGAACAGCAAACTGGGAAGAAACTTTTAAAAATAATAACATATATTTTAAATCTTCTTCTGTTCTTCTCTAATAATTTCATTATTTTTACCCTACAGTGTAGTTTAGGATTTATTTATTTTTACTGCAACCTCTGCTCTGTTGGTACTGTGAGTGTTTAGTTTACAGAAGACATAAGTGTCCTTAGCTTCTGCAGTACTGGCGTTGTGTCGCAAATGACTCTCAGCTCAAGTGAGCAGGCTTTCTCAATCACTGTCGAAATTTTCATTCTCATCAAGGCACTGCTACACCTGGGAGTGCCCTGGACACACACGATGCACAGTGTTGGGAACCAGATGGCAACTGGATGGAGTGCAGGGAGCCGTGCTGGTTCTGCCTCGTGGACAGCTTCAAGCCAGCTAAAGCTGTGCTGCTTCAGTCGCTGCAGAAGGCCAACTCTGTTTTAATCAGTACTGTAAAAATTGATATTTTCCTCTATATTTCTAATAGATGTGTCTGAGACAATCACATACTGCAGATGTATATGCATAGGGCCTACTTCTGCACCCACTGGTAGTCTGGTGGAGATCTTCAGCAGAATTTGCTGAAGACATTTGCCAGACTGTAGAGCTTGTTTGTCCTCTCCCTCTCCTACTGCTGCTTCCCCTCTTCTTCCATCTGCAGCTGGTAAGGAAGGTATAAAGAACAGTCTCCTGTATTTTGACTTTTGGCTCAAAGCACTTATAGCTGGAGTTTTCTGAAATGTTCCCTAGTAATCCTTTGCAAGTGCTCCAGTTTGTTCGTGCTTGTTCACATGAAATTTTTAAACTTTTTTTTCCACCACCCTTTCTTTCTTTCTTTACTCTTTATGTCAATTCACATATCCAATCTTCCCAAAATTACTGGTAGGCAAGGCTATTATGGCTGCTGTAATTGTTTTGGGGTCATGCATCTTTTCTGTAGTCAGTGCCTGCCTTTGCCTGATGCTCAGATCAGAAAGGAAGACAAAATTAGAAGTTCCCCTTTTCTTCAGGTAGGCAAATGGTATGCTTAAAATGATGAGCGAGTTTCAACACGGTGAAGCAAAGACCTGGGAACTCACTGTATCACAGGCCATCTGATGTACTTTTTGAGAAACAGAGACGTTGATTGCTCCAGAAGCTTATTGTCAGTTAATGAGTTCTGCAAGTACATTAGAAATCTTAGCTGGGGAGAAAATCAACAGTAAAAGAGAGTTTCAATCTGTGGTCTCTGTATGTCATTTACTTACTTTGATGTGATTCTTCTCAAAGGTGACAACTTTTCTATCAGTATTTCATTGAAGCATAACATTCAATATTAATTTAGTGCTGGGAAGGATTTTGTTTTTGTAAGAAGCTTTTCCAATACCTCCCCAAACTCTTCACAGCTACTTTCTTTGTATCTGATTTAAAAATATAAGAATTTTTACAGGATACATTTCAATTCTACCTCACAATCAGTAAAAGGGTTCCTCGTTAGCATGGGATGCACACAATACAAAATGTGTTTAACTAGAAGTCAACTTTCATTTTGAGTATATATTTTGTGAAAAATTGCTATTATTTTTTAGTCTTACGATGATATACTGCTGCAGATAATGTGGTGACTTACAAGGACTTTGCAAGGAGTAGCACCATGAGGAATTTTGTCTGTTATGGCATTAAACCTCTCTCCAGAGATATCTGGGCACTGAAGATACTAAACAGTAAAGACATTATTTTTTTTGGAAAGAGAGACATGGGGAAAAAAAATCAAGGTGGCTTGGTGAAATGTTTTTCTGTGATTTAAGAGTTCATATTTCATTTTGTCTAGCAATCAGGATGTGTTTTTTCTTTTTATGAAATAAAAAAATATCTTTTTGGCTTCAAGTTTGAAAAAACAGAAGCCCTACATTTACATATTCCACAGAGTAGAATATTTTCCCCAGTGTTTAATTTTTGTATTTGAAAATCATAATTTATATTTAAATTTTGATGTTGAAATCAATTGCTTCTGTAAACTTTTCTGTAGAAAGGATAAAAATATATTATTGTGTTCAGAGACATAAAGTAAAAGACATGACTCCGTGGCTTCTTGTGGTGAAAGAAAAAGTACAATAGCCTCTGTAACTGCAGCATCAGACCCTGAGTAGTTGTTTCTACAGTAACATTTCATTAGCGCAAACTTTGACAGAGCTATACTTTTTAGCAGGCTTCTGTTGTGTCAGAAGGTGAGAGAGGCTTCCATAAATAACCTTGATTGATTATATTGTCACTAGTGATTTTTTTGGAGTTACTACAGAAGTCAGTATGCTTTTTTTTTTTTTTTCCTACGTCTTAAATAGCATGCAATGCTGTACCATTTACTATACCTTTATTTAATTTGTCTCTTCTGTGACAGGCTCTTCTGAAGAGTTCAAGCTTTAGATTAAAATGTATTTCTCAGGCAGAAAGAAACTGCAGTAAAAGTAGTTGTACTACTAGTTCATCCTATGATTAATAGCAAGACTTGCTTAGAAGTTAGTCTTTGATTTCCTCTGTTTAATTGTAGCCCTAAGTGAAATGGTTTTTTGATTTATAGAAAATGCAAAATTGGGTACAGAAAGTTTTAAATTACAGTAACAGTAAAAAATTTCCCACAATAATCATCCCATATTGTTTCAATTCAAAAGAGCTAAGGCTCGATTTGTGTGGGAAAGAACCCATAGCAGCCAAGTTCCACATTTGAAACTGAGGAGAGGGGAGGATCAATTACCCTCTTTTGAGGGTATAAAAATACGCGTGATCTTCGCAGTGTAATACTTTTATCATATATTCCCTCTCTGGAAGGGTGCTTGCCAATTAATTGAGGTAGAATAGCTGTTTTCTTACACAGAGGCTGTGTAAAAGTAAGTAGAAAAAGTTCTGTTAGAACATAGTAAAACAATGGGGGGGGGGGGGGAGGAAGCAGGAGCTTTAGGAAAAGTGAGGTCTTCTAATCATGATTGAAAACTAATAGCTACTTTGGGGTAATATTTACGTTGTACAGAACGGTTTAGTATACTATAAAGCTTTAATGACAGTAGCTTTAATAACAGTAGTTTAATTCCTAAAGTACTTTTTGGAAGTTCTGCATGGCTGATCTTGCTTTTGCTTCACCATGTTTATGTTGACTTTTTCTTTCATTAGACCACAATCACTATGCATGTTTACAGCACTAATCCTAGATGTTGAAATTCTGGATAGTTAAAAAGATATTCAGTATCATTGAAGTGCTTTTGGGTGAAATGACTTAACTTTAACAGGGTGAGACCAAATTCTGCTCTGTTTACAGGGGTAA
This sequence comes from Netta rufina, assembly GCF_964035555.1. Taxonomy (NCBI): domain Eukaryota; kingdom Metazoa; phylum Chordata; class Aves; order Anseriformes; family Anatidae; genus Netta; species Netta rufina. Next base: position 135,653,498 of record NC_140123.1, read on the forward strand.
ATCCTGAACAACACTATTCCAACCCATGGAGGTTTACATCTGAGTTCCTAAGAAAGTAGTTTTTTTTTTTTTTTTTCTTTTTTTTTTTTGGTACCAAAATACATTTTGAAATAATTTGAAAAATAATCATGCAGTTGTTACTCTCTTGGCCAACTTGATGATTTTTAAAATCCTGCTTCACAGTCTCTCTCACATACAACTTTTATTTGGAACATACTGAGTTTACAGTTTGCTGTTAAAAATGCTGCTTCTATTGTATTTGATTTGGCATGGCCAAAATTTAAAATTTAAACATAGTGTAGTATTGATCTGTTCATAAGGTTTTAAAATTGTACTTTACTTCTTGGATAATTTATTGCAGTAGCATTTTAAAGTCAGGTAAGCTCTGCTTTTGTGCTATAGTCTGACAGTTTAATCAAGATACAAATTTAGAAACAAATCAGCACTGTCTTTTATATAGTGCCTCTAAATCCATGGTAATTGGTACCAGACCTTGGTAAAAGAAAAGGATCGCCCTTTCATGCTACCAATACCAGTGGGTGTTGCTCCACAGCTGCATCATATAAGATGAGAAGATGCAAGAAAAATTAAAGGATCCCCACATGCATTTTTGTGTAATATACCTTTTCCAGAGTACAAGGTTGGTGGAAAATTCCCTTGAATTCAGTTTGTTCCTGCAGTAAATAGAGCCATATGTTCTGCACACTTCAACTCTTACCTTTTGATAGCACTGGATAATTTTAAGTCAGCTTTCTTGACTTTGTATTTTGAAACATTTAAAAACTAAGAAGCCTGTTCTTAATAAAATCAGAATAGGGAGGGTTGCTAAAAAGTGCTGCTGGTGCATTTGGATTATACTGCTGTAAAGTAGCTAATTTAGGACTCTCTAGGAAGGCCTATTTTGGCTAGTTTTGTTATGTCAGAATGCACATTGCAATGTGAGCTACGGTGCCATTTACATTCCTGCTCTCTATGCCTCGAGTATTCATACTCGGAGCATATACAAGCTATATGAGGCTGTACGCTCTGGCAGCACAGATGGAGTATTCTGTCATTAGGACTGTTTGTTGCTGGTTGGAACACACAGCATATTTCTACCGTGGCATCAACAGTTTCTAAGAACTGAGGTCAAAATAAACAGGTTGCATTGGATGCAGGAACAATCTGGGAAACAACTTAAAATTGCTGCTTAGACATAATCATATTCCTAGATACATGGGTATAAAGGCATTTTTATAGCAAGGCTTTGTCTTAATTTATGCTGTTGTATACAGATTAGAATCAATTTGTATGAGTACAGTTAGGAAGTTTTGTGTGGATGTTGGTATATGCATGCAGCATTGGCCATATTTTAAATAAATGAGCAGTAATTTCTCCTAGCAAACGTGTAATATTTTAGTAAAGTGAAAGTGATGTCATAGCACACATTTAAAAAAAATCCGTGTTTTAGCTGGGCTTTGGTCTCCTCTGCAAACGCGGATGTCAGTAATTGCACCAGTGCACACAGTCCCTTTGATGTCGATAGGATTCTTTACAGGAGCTGACAGACAAGCTCTGGCAAACCTTGAAGTGGTTTAAGTTGTTCCTGCCCCAGACTCCCTACTCCACCCTTTCGCTATGGATTAGTGCTTCCTCAGCAGAATTTGCAGAAGGGAGTATGAGCCCACACCTTAGCTGCCTCATTGCAAAACCCACAGGTTCAGCTCAAACTCTGCAAAATTCATGGCTTTATGCTGCTGGAGCATGCATCGGTCTGCGCTTGCTGATTCAGCGTGGAGAACCATAATCTCCAGCAGCTAGGAGGAGCATACCACTGTGAAAAGTGACTTAGATTTGTGACAGCAAGATCCACCACAGCACAAATGTCAGTGTCCCTTCTATCACGTGCAAGTATTTACAAGATCAATCCATACAGAGACTCAAATTCTAGGTGAAATTTTGTCCCCAGAGGGATGAACAGTGTTTTAGCCAAGGATATCAGTGAAACCATAGTTTCATTTGCAGTGTTTAAAAAGCCAACACATTTTTATGTAACAGGACAAACACTTGTGATGATTTTGGCTTGAATAGGGACTCAAACAGTTTTGCCTTCTGTCAGAATCAGCAACAGTCACTTACAATGATTTATTCATATTTGCCTAGTCACCATTCATTTATATTCAACGTAACTCTCTGTTACCTGTTTATTGAAATGCAAAAACATACATGCATGTCAAACTGCTTGAAGTTAGAAGCTGTTACTTTTTGGTGCGAGGGTTAAATGTAACTAAAGTTTCAGTAGTTAAAATTGAAAACAAAATGTTTATTTTTTTCCTTTTCAGAAACGAAATGTTATTAATCTTTATGGCATGCATAGTAACAAATAGTTAATAGGGATGTATTTTGTGGCAGAAGTGAAGAGAGTTGTCAAGAGCATTAAGAACATTTATAGGATTAAACTAGAAAGATGTATTTAGTTATTTAAAAGAAAAAGTAAAAAAAGAAAGTCTCCCCAAATTCTCCATTAGTACCAGTTTACTGCCATTGCCATTCTTACCCCTTTTGTTAAGGGTTCAGTGTTCTATGTTACAACCAGTATAATAATATCATCTTTCTTACCTTCCTCCACGGTAACAGGGAGAGAGCTCGTACGGAAAACTTCATGAGCTGATCTTTTTGTCTTGGCCATGTTTTCTTTGTTTGTGTTTCTCTGCTCCATGTATCCTTTTCCCCCATGCACACTGTGTACGCAACAATGTTTTTTGCACCCTTTACAGTGACAAGTATTGTACATCATTCCTCATCCCAATCCACCAGCTCTCCTGCTCACAGGCAGCTCCTTGGTCTCAGAATCCTCACTGACTGTGAATGCAGCTGGGATCACAGCCTCCCTCCAACTTTTTTGAATCTGGATCTCGGAGCCCAACGCAGATGGTCTGTACCTTATACATAATAAAGAGTTTTTCTTCTGAGGCAGGCTTCCATAAATGTAAGAAGCAGACACTCTGTCTAGCTTAGACTTGTGTTTCTGTATTTTTTTTTTTCTAAGTGAGCCTTGGGAGACTTGTTTGGGACTTCTTAATAGTTTATGGAGCTTGCTTCTACCTTGGTGCCAAAGGTAGAAACCTGTTTTGTCCACTTGATTTTTTTTCTTAGGGAAAAATATACACATTAGCAAAATGAATCTGGGACACAGATAGACAAAGAAAAAGAAACAAAACAAAAGCACTCCAGGAACTGGTGAAAATCATTTGTGTTAGGAAGGTGTCTTCTCATAAAAGTACAGCAGGTTTAAGCTTACTGTGTTTAGAAATACTTTGGAGTGGCCTGCTTGGATTTTGTATTTTGTAGTACGAGTTGGGTATTCTGACTTTTTTTTTTTTTTTTTGAGTTCCACTCTGCACTATGTTTAGACTTCAATAATAAGCTATAAATCAAGATCTACCCAGATCTTTAGGTAAGAACCAAACCAGAGCATTTTCGAATGTCAGGTGGTTGCAGCTCAACAGTCTTTGTTCCCAGCTTGTTTGTATATTGTCATATTTGCATTTTCAGTCTCTGTATTACAATAGTCATGCAAACAGGTACTTGTGTAGCGATCTATTTAATAGGTCTCGCTGTTCACGTGCTGTATTTTTCTGTGGAAGCTGCCTGCCTGCAAAGCAGTGTGCTCTGGGAGCTGAAAATGTAGAATGCGGGCAGGAAAAAATAATGGTAATACATTTAAACCAGTAGTTTTAGCAGCTGATTTGACCTCCACAGGAAATGCTTGTATGGGGTAGTATTCCTTGAAAAGATAGGGAAAAATGACCAGAATTAAGTTGAATTGTGATGAGGCAAAAAATTTTACAGGTATTTTGTTCCTTCTCTGTTTTGCATCTTGATGCTGTAGGATTACTCGTTAGATAGTAACAATTACAGTTCAGAATCAACTCATGGATTTCAGAGCATTTGCTGAAACAATTTGAGATTCGAGTGCCTGAAAGAATAGTTCTCGCAGAAAAAATGCAGCGGTGTCAGATAAGACTCTCATTTGGAGTGTCAGTGCAGGAGCTCTAAGGAGTGAATAGAGGGATTGAAATCTCCTCAGTAGAGGTTAACTCCAGAAAAGATGCCAGGTAGGCAGTGGTAATGAGCAACACAAAAATGACAGGATCCTTCAGGCATGGAGGGACCTCAGGTGGGCTCTAGTTGAGCAAGCTAAGGAGTGACAGGAGGCCTATTGGGGCATTGCTGGGCCTCTCACATGCAGCTCCATGTGATTGTTGTAGCCAAGAAAGGGTTGGTGGCTGCAAGATGAAGATGCTGTTCTCGCCCTGCGTGCCTAAGCTATATGGGTATTTTTGCTGACCATCTGCTGGCAGCACTAACAGGAGCTGGCACTATTGCCTGGCCTCGTCTTGGTTTTCATGTTAGGTTTCTGGGTTAACGATGTAGCTTTACTGATTTCAGGTCAGTATCCTGGATTCAAAAATCACGACATAGTTTAAATGCTGTAAGACGTTAACATTTCTTTAATTTGCTGGGTGGTTTTTGAGTGGCTGAGATGCACGGTTTAAGCATGTATCCATAACAGTGAGGGTTAGAGATATATTTAGCCTTAAAAATTGCCATGTTTTGTAATTGCATAACTGCAGGAGACAGGTCTTTAAGAACAATACCAAGTACCACGAAATTTATTTCGTTATGAAATTAAGCAACACTTATGAGATCAAGTGTCTGATGCTTTTCTGTTTAGTTGAAACTTTTGTAACGCAAATATTCATCTAACAAGGATTTTTTCAAATCGTGAACTATGTCTAAAGTTCTAAAATGGTAGCTGCTGTTATGTGCTCATCTTCTTGGCACGGTAGTTAAGGTATACAGTAATACTTAGGGACACAAATTTGGAAATATGAATTGAAATTAGTCACCCTGCCACTATATAAATTGCATGCCAAGAATAGCAGCATCTAGTTTCTATAGAAAAGTATGGTTCTATAGAAAGTTACATGTTTCTGTATTATGTGTAGGTACCATTAATTTTAATATTTTATATTTTAAACATATAATTTAAATATAAGAATGCATTTAATTTTATCAAATATATGTGGATCCCTCAGTTGTCCACACGCATCTGTGTGAGCAGTGTGACAGGAATTCCTTTCTCTGCAAGGTTTGAATCATCTGAAATGATGAATTTCCACAAACACACTGCAGATGGGGACAAGTCTTCCACGGCACGTCAGGCTTGGCCCTTCTCTGGCAAACTGCAGAATGGATTTTGGATTTTTACCTAGATAGCAGCCTCATGGAGGAGGCCGTTCTCTTGTTAAAAAGCACGATCATTCTTCAGCTGTTAATTAGTCTTATCTGGAGCTAGATTCAAGCCTGTGATGATGATTCCATCCTGAACGCTGCATCCTCAGAATATTTCCAGTCTGAATTTACAGACTGCACAGTTACCGAGCGAGATACTGGCACTGTCTGAAACACAGCCACTCTCCGTGCTGGAAAACAGCCCTATAAGAAATAATCCATGGCATGTCCGAGAAGTGGTTGTATTACTTCTATGCTGGACAATTCATCAGATCAGATTGACTCGGTTATTTCTCAGACTACGTGACTTGTAAGTCAAAAAGCAGGTGTCTATCCTTTTCATGTCGATGAAATGCGTGGGGCGTACAGTTCAAAACAATTCTGCTGTCCTACTTTAAAATGCAGATAACTTCTTTTCTTTTACAGTTTGCCTCACTGTATAGAGAGCAGTCTGAAATATATGTGCACACTGATTGATCTGTTGCATTTTCTTCAGTGGTTTAGGGCAGCCTTCTGACAAAGGCTGTCATTCTGTGCAGTGCGATCACAAAGCTAATGGATTAAGACAGAGAAATATCTGGCAGTGTGGTGATAAAAAGGACACAAAAAGAATAAAATCTTTGTACAGGGAACTGTGTGAGAATTTCTGCCCTTGCACAGTTCAAATGTGTGCACTGGAGAACATCTTGTGCTTCCCTGCCTACACTCCAATTTTTAAAAATGGGTGTTTCTGTAAAACTTTCATTCTTAGATTTGCACTTTTGTACTTGCCTCTTAATATATTTGAGATATAAATGCAGTGCACAAGTATCCTTTTTATGGATAACACAAAAGCAGGAAGAGGAAAACCATTATAGACGTTTGCTGATTCAGTTGATACATATTTCCATGTTTATGCATGGTGAAATTTTATTTTATTTTTTCAGTGCCTGGATGTAGCTCCCCTGTCTGTGTGAAATCTACAGCAGCAGAACTACAGTTCCGAACTGAAAAAGCTCTTCCTCATCAGAATCATCTTTCAACATGCAGGAAGAAAGTATCTCAAGAGAAGTTTCCTATTGCATCATCTGCAGGACTCCCAGAAAATTATTGTGCAACTTGGGGTAAGATTATAAACAAAACAAAACAACTTAGTTGCAAAGTAGAAGCTGATATGAAGTGTGAAGGTATAATTTAGGGCAGAGAAGAAGATACTGTTTGTAGATGGACCTTTGTACTGAAATGTCTTTCAGAGCAATTCCATGTAAGAAAATTTTCGTGTGGTGTTTCTTCATATGATGAAAGCAGAAGTAACAATAAATCCAAGTTTATTACCAGGATTACATATATATATTTGAAAAAGTGTTTTATTTGCTATTCAAAAATGAAAATATACATTTGTGTTTTCTCTATTTTTATGGTATATTTCAAAGTACAGAAATACTGAACTACAAAATACAACTTTTAGTGGAAGCATGGAGAGCATGAATCTCTAAATAATGCTGTAAATTTTGGCTTGCTTAGCTCCTGAGAAATAGCTGAAATTTTTGCATTTCATGCAGTTAACATCAGTCTCATTCTTAGTGCTTTTGTTTTGTATTCAGTGATAATATCCATTATCTTACATTTGGTGAATTAAATTATCATAGAATCCTATGATAATTCTTCTGGTTTATTTGCTTATTGCGATATCAGTTTGAGGTGTCATCAGGATACCTTCTATGTGACTGCAGTATGTCACATGCAAAATATTTTCCAAAGGATAGTACTGCAGGCATTTACATTCATGGTAGTATAACAAATAATGGAATGATCACTTTATAACTTTAGGAGTTTGGCTAGGGCATACAAACAATTTATTTTTCATTTGTTTTTAGTCAGACAAGCTTATAATTAAGACAGTAGTGGGCATACACATTCCTGCAGCCTTTGCATCTCATCTTTCTTGCTGACATCAAAGGGAATATTTGTGGTAGAAAACATTGCAGTTGGTAATAAGTGTTTGTGGGAGAATCAATAGTGTGAGGATCCTTTCTTGTAATCTGATTATCCTCTACCCCCTATCATCTGTATGCCTGCAATGAAGGAAAAGCATGCTTGCATTTTTGTTATTATTCCAAATGCTGTTGATAAAAATGATAGCTGTACACCAGTACTACATTCTGGGCACTCCCCAGACCACCAGAGATATTAAGGAAAATGTGCTTATATAAAAACACATTATATTAAAAGACTTATATAACCATTACACAGTGTCTGATTTTTTAGAAAAGTGTGGTGTGAATTTCTCTTTTGCTTATGAATTTGTTGCACTGATTGTTGCCTGTATGGTCCAACTATAGATTAAATCAAGAACAGAATAAAACTGGAGGTGAACAGGAATCTTGATGCACTTTGTTTAGTACAGGAGATATAGGTAGGTGAATACATGTGTGTGCATGCTTATGTGTGTATAAATATATAATGGTTTAGATTCACTGTGTCTGAGGACAAAACCCTATATGTAACAGGCCTTGTACCGTAATGGGTTGTGCATCTTTTGCGTCAGTACTGACACAGAGGTTGGTAGATTGTCCTGGATCGTCACTGGTGTGCGAGAAAGAAGGTTGCTAGCAATGCCGTTTCTCTAAGGGCCATTTGAGTCTGATTCGATTCTACCACTGCTTGGCCCTAAACAGCATGTGTTTGTTGGCTGTGAGGATCATGTGTCTCTGCAAAACCTAGGGATGATTTTTGTGGCTTGGATCTATACTTGAAAGGCACTGTGGGGTTGAGTTTCAAGGCTTGGAAATATTTGGACAGATTAGTGACTTCTGTTGATGAAATGTTATAGACAGAGAAATCATCAAACTGATATCCTGAATTACGTGCCAATGATGTTAAACAGCTGAGATTTGTGTCCACCTATATTTTACACTGAATTTAATATATAAATAGCTCACCATAAGAGTATGATTATGAAAAAAAAAAAAAAAAAAAAAAAAAAAAAAAAAAAACAGGAAAAACAGTCCAATTAAGAGGTTCATTGTTCTTATTAAAAAATAGGTATTACCAACACCTGTGGTGTATATAAGTCTAGTAATATATGCATCTCTTCAGAAATAAACCTCAGAATAAATTGGAATATCAGAGACTAGACTGCAGTCTTTTAAAACTTGATCCTTATATGTTTAAAATGAAGTGATCTATTACAAGAACTCTAATGGCATGAAGTTTTGTTAGTGTCTGCAGATCAAGGTTCATTCTCTGAGGAAGAAATGTACCTAATGCTAAAAGGAAGTAAAGCCCAGTGATGCTGCCACGAATAATTAAAATAAATTTACCAGCAAACCATCTGCAATTACTACAACAGATGCTAACTTGTTGAGCAGTAGAGTAACGCTCTCTCTCTTTGTGGTTATTTTGTATCACAACTTTCTTAGTAATAATCTAGTTTCTTCCTGAAAACTAACTACTGTATCTTTGGTTAACTGTCTGACAATCAATACTCTTGTTACTTTCTCATTCTGTTGGTTCTGTTGATTATTTTTTATTTTTATTTTTTTTGTAACATAGCTCAAGGGTCTTTTAATGCCCAATGAACTTTCTTCAGACACACCTGCTGGATACTCTCAGGGGAGGAGAAACTGTTCTCCACACTTCAGGTTTTCTGGATGGGTGCAGTAGACTCTGTCAGCAGTACTGCTGATACTGCATTGCTCCACGTAAAAATAGAAAGTGAAGTCAGTAAGTCCAGTCTTATCTCACCTGTTGCAAAGTGAGAAATGAGGCATTTTGAAAACAGATGCAAACACAGATTCAGTTTAAGTTTGTTTACTCTAATTTCTCATGTTTTTTACTGAGGGACCACAATGTTCTTAAATACTCAAACCAGGAGAAGGGAAAGGCTGACTGAAATAAATGCAGCAGTGCTCTCCAATATATAGCTACTTTTTCTGTACATTGTGCCAGTGGAAGAGGACCCTTAAGAAAAAGTGGTTGAGCTATAGTTAACTTTTAAAATAAGAGATTTATTTTGAAGATTCAAGGAACAAAAGGAGTTTGCAAGATGTAAAGTAAAAAGGTAATTAAATTCACTATATAACCAGAAGAAAAGAAGAAAGGCAGTTTGCTTTGAAGTATTTTGGTATAAGTCATATTCCTTCTTTCATTTTCCATAAACCTTATCTTTTTATAAATTATCAAACAGTACTCAGAGACTGAAAATATTATTTGAGTACTTCCAAGAATTTGTTTATATTAGTAATTAATGAGTCAGAATTATTAAACAATGATTAGCATATATGAATTCCCGTAATTGGAAACTACATATCAACCTAAAGAGGAACCTGAGGTAGATAAAAATCAAACGTGTGTATAGTTATATTTGAAGCACTAGATGTAATTTGTGTATGGAATGAGGTGAGGTGGGTGATTTTTTGCCTCCTACCTCAAAAAGCAGTTGTAGATGGTTTACTAGGAACTTTATCTTTGTTCTCATTTACCAATCAGTGCCTAGCACTGACACTTAACTTCAGATAATCTGTCTCATAAGAACCACCCAGAAGCTAGCCTTTATTTTTTCCTTTACTTTCAAGCTTTGATAAGATCAAAAGTAAGCTGTCTTCAGCTGGCTTGAGAAAGAGGGACAGTTTAAATATGCCTTTAAGAAACCAGCTTTAGATGCTGGGCAGGGCTCTAACTATATTGAGGTCATTATCATTCTGCTGTCTCATTTTTGAAGATGCTAGACGGTTCCAGCCTGATGTGGCTTATGGGGGACTGCAGCAATTGAGATTGATAGGATACTAAGAGAGGGTGGTTATGTTGAAGATACTGGAGCCTTTTTGCAGGTGGTATCTGGTTTTCTTTGATTAGATCTAGACATGATTTTCAGGATATGTTTTGTGTATATTTTTAATGAATTTGTTTTGATTTTAATGGTTGAGAGCTGGTCTTGCTAAGTGAAGGCTCCAGACCGCATGACATTGCTGGAAAGTAAATTTAAGGGCATGTTATCTCTGAAGGCAATTCCACATTTACATGGTGCACAGACTGCTCTAAATTCATAGGTTCATGCAGCACTACTGCTCTGACTACAAATACTGATTATACATGTAGATCAAAGAATGTAAAGAAAGCGCAGTGTGTTCTTTTCCCATTTTTATGTATGGTTTAGCAGCTAGAAATGAAATTAATGCCATTTGTGGACAAGCTTCACAAATCGGAAGTGATCTGCTAAAATGGTTGACATAATCAGAAGGTACATCTATAAATCTGATTTTTTACAACCCAGGATCAAGGAATTATCTGGCTTTTCTGCTCTTTTCTGATTTCAGTTCTCTGGAGGTGGGCATTGTTGGGCAATGAAATTATGTGTCTACAAAGATCAGATTCCGTAAACTGGCCACAATAAAAAATGATTAATATTTCATTATTTTATTTATAAATAATTTTACATTTATATTAGAGTTAATTGCAACAATTTTTTCTAGGACTCTAGAATGAGGCACTGGAACTGACATAAGTTGCTCTGAGTATCCACTGGATTTAAAATTCTTGCTGTTTGGATTCTGTCATGAAATGGTTGGCATCTCAATAATCATGACAAGTGTGTATGTTGGCAAGGAACAAAAAATGGTGGTGCCTCTGAAGTTTTGCAGGAAGTATACTGCCTGGAGATGGTAAACAGTTGAGCCATTACTAATGCCATTCTGTTGGCTGTGTTGCAGCTAATTTCTAAAACAAAGAACACTGGTCACACATTCTACTTGGTAATAAGAACTACTGTATTTGTGTTTTGTTTTTTTTTTTTTCAAGTGTCTTCTGACACTGGAGTTTTCATGTGCCCACTTCTTTTGTTGTTCTTTTAATAATAAAACAAATCTGACTACAAGCTCTCTCTGCCTTTAAACGGAAGTAGGGACTGCTTGAAAAAGCAAGACCTTCCTAAAATTTTTCCCCTCTAAAGGAAATGTCTGATTTTTCATTTGTCTTTGATCCCATCTCATCAATGCAATTTTAATCCTTCAAACAAATGAGCCTGCAGTTCATGATAGTGCAAGACCGGAACCCTTCTATTATCATATTTTTAGCAACAATTATTTTGAGCCTTCAAATTGCATTTGCAAAATGAAAGGCCTGCATCAATCTCAAATCTTAGCCCTTAAAATTTGCTGTAACTTGTGTAGGAGAGACACTGGAGGATTGAATCCAACACCTTTGTTCTCCTCAGAAAAGACAAGTTAGATGTGAGCTTTTTCTTGTTTTGGCTTGATTTTCTCAGTGGCTAAGTCAAATTAAGCATACAGTAGCCTCTCAAAACAATATCCATTCTCACATCTTTGTTTTCAATATTTCAACTTACGCTCTAAAGAACATTAATCGGTGTTTTTTCTTCTTTGAAACATGGCATGTTTACTGACCTAAGAATGTTGTATTTGCTATACTGTGTCAAGCCTTCTGGGGGTTAAGTGTAGCACATTTTGATGTGCTGGGTGTCATGGGAATGGTAATGGCCACCTCCACATCTGAAACCAGAGCCCAAGAGTGATGTGAGGCTGTGCCTGACAGGTGCACCCTCAGCTGGAGGAGATGAGGTGCTTGGCACCTGTGGAGCGACTCCTCCCAGCAGGGAGGCACCAAAGGGGAGCCTTCTTCCTTATGGGTTTTACCATCTTCTCTGAGTAGAGCTTCTTACTGTTTTTCAGAAATTATATACTTGATTGAAACATAATTTTGCTTCTGCTTATGGAGCTCAAATGCTCTTAGAGGCACAAATTAATGGGGAGATAGGTTGTTTGCTGCAGAGTTGAGGAGCTGTGCTGCAGAAAGAAAAATCATTGCTGGGTGATTTGTTAGGCTTAAGCAATGCTTCCAGAAATTTTCAAGAAAGAATGTTTACCTGCAATTGGGACTGACTGTCACATTTTCTAAGGACACTCTCCATTAGACAATATTGAAGTTTCCTTAAATGTGGTCATTATGTTTCTTTTCGTAGACTTCTAATGTTTTACTTAGGAGGGAGGTGAGGGAGACTTCAGAAGATTTGGAGGTTATTGCCAAGCTTGTCAAGACAATCTCCTGCCACTGTGGCTGTGGCAACTCAGCTGGAACTTGGAAAGAGGAGCACAGTTTGCCAGTTAGAAAACATGGAAATTTTATTCTCATTGCACCTGACTGATATACCTATGTATTGTATGTATTAAAGCTCTCAAAATATCTGTTTTAGAGAGAGGCTGCAAAGATATGGAGTCCTCATGTTATTTACCTACCATGCTGTGCACAGAAGGATGGTTAGCATCAGGCAAGCTATGAAAGACCCACAGAGAAGAAACATCTGATTAACAGCACCTAAAAGTGGGCTAACGAATCCCCTGCAAGGAACTGGACCATTGGGAACACTAAACTTTCAGACCAAGAGACCTTCATACATATATGGGAGAACTGTGGCTGTTACATGACACCAACAATGGGAATAAAAGTGGAAAATGCAGGTATGGTTTTTTTTTTTTAATATATATATATATATATATTTCCATAGGATAAAACGAAGGAGTAAAGTAAAATCACTGGGAGTGAATACAGGAACTCTGGAACAGCTGAGAAAAATATTTGGGGAAAATATATAGCAAGGTAGCAGCAGGATACTTTTCTCTAAATCCCAAAAGTCTGAAGCGGAGGAAAGGATAGATATTTGCATCATGGAGCTGAGAATTCTGGCATCCACATGTAACTTTAGAGACATAAAAGATCTCCTAATTAGAGACAGGATTATTTGTGGGACACGTGATTCCAGTTTATGGAAGGAATTACAGAGAAAAAGACATCTAATCCTAGCAGAATGAATCAAAAAACAAGAGCAGCTTAACTGTCCAGGGAAGGGAGTAAAACAGTGACAGCCACTCCTGCAATCCGCTACATACACTCAAAGTGAAAGCAGGAGACATGACAGAGATAGGCGCATGGAAGATGCCACTGTGACAGTGCACAGGTACTGTCTTATGAACGGATAGTGGAAGGAATGTGGAAACCATCCCTACTCAGGCCTTAGTGCTGCATGCAGCCTTTTCTGTGAAAAAGCAGCTGCACATGCAGTTATGGAGAGATAGCCAAGATATGGGAGAATATCTAAAGCAAGATGTAAGTAAATTCAGCATCTTGTCACACATGTCCACTGCAGAAAGGGCAAGCTGCCTCATTTTTTCAGCTACTGATTGCAGTAACTGCATTTGCGCAGTGTTACTTCATCAGCAGCCACTCGAAAGCAGTATGAGAATGGAGCTTGCAGCGCTGCTGCAAGTCACAGCACTCTGCTCCTCTGTGCTGAGCTGTGCTGAGGAGCAGAGGGCACTACAAGTACCACCATGACACAGTGAGGCAGTGGGGAAATGAAGGCAGTGAATGGTATGGGAAAGGTTTGCGGGAATGGATTCACAAGTGTGTAGCTTAGCAGTGAGCAGCAGGACTGTGGTGCATGTATGGCTGACACCTCATGGGCTCTTCCACCCTCAGTCAAAGACAAGGAGGTCGAGAGCAAAGCCAACAGGCATTTCAGTGGGATACGGATGATAGTTTCAGAGTTCGGCATGTATGAAGGAGTATGAAATCAAACTGGTCAAGGTGGGCTGGTGGTAAAAGCCAGCTTGTAGGTGTCTTTTGGTTAGCAGCCTCTGGCCTGGCTAGTAACCAAACGCTTGCTTGAAAGTCACAACAGCAGCTGTCAGAAGGGAAGTTGTGGTGACCTGCCTACAGCTTGGAGAGGACAAGTAGGAAGATAGCGTTTGAAAGAGGCACCAGGAAGTTCAATCTGTTTGAGCATGACCTGAATGTTACCCCCATTTGCTGTGTTTCTGCATGCCGTTCTCTAAAGAAAAGCCAATTATATCTTGGAAGAATAGATGCCTCTCATGTTGTTATTCATCATGTGGTACATGAAATGCCAACAACAACCAGAAATTGTGAGTTAACCTTGTCCTTTCATCACATATGGTCATCTCAGTTCCTAGACTGGTGACTGCTCAAAGCTGCCTGAAAATAGTTGGGCCACAGACAACTAAACTTTTATACCTCAGTACAAAAGGAGCAAAGAAGATGAGAAGGAAAAATGATTGTCTCAAGGGGCACAGCATAGTGGTTTGAATAGTTCTGCTTAGAAAGTCACTTGTGGCTTTTATAATGAGGAACTTAAGGTTTGAATTTCCAGACTTATTAGCTGTACATTTGTTTGTTTTTTATTAGCTTAGAAAATGTGGCACACAGTATATTTTGGGGTATTGAGTCAAGGGATAGATTCATCCAGTTTAGCTCTAAATGCACGTGTTTTCTTTTCCTTAAAATTTTGAACAGCTATGTCTCAAATTTCCATGATGACTTTATTTAGTGCCTGTGAATTTTTGGTACAGCATCTAATGTTTTCTGTCAAGTTATCTTTCTGAGAATGTGCTTCTGGCTAATGTAGAAGGGTAATGTAGCTTTTGTTTGCTCTCTTTCTTGAGCAGTGAGAATTGGAATTGACTTCTTAGGTGAGCAGACACAATTAAACCACCTCAGTCTATGAAAGGATCACTGGAAGTTTTCAGCCCCGGAGCTCTCTGCTCTAATAGGAAAGAAAAACAAGTTTTAAAAAGTCTGAGAAAGGCATAGCTATTAAGCTAATACAGTATACTTCATATAGCTGCTAAAACCCCTGACTGTTAACAGTGATTAAATATAATTGCATCAATAGAGATGTTGTTTAAAAAATATATAATTAAAAAAAAAAAGAAATCACCCTGAGCTTCATTAGAAGCTATCTTTAGGAAACCCTGATTCCTTGAGTTTAAAGAGTTGTATGTAATACCGGAGTTTGATTTTGGGTAGTGCTTTGAAGTTTTTTTTTAACCAAGGAATATGTAGAAAGAATAAATAAACCATAGCAGAACAAATACACGTTTCTGAAGTATTCTGCTAGGTTTCATTATATATCTACAGTACATGTGGTATTTTCAAAAAGAAAGTTGTGCATAAAACTGGAAAGTTAATGGAAAAATAGACAACTTAAAGCTCTGACCAAATAATAAAGATATTTGGAAGAATAAACAAACCACCGTGTGCCGGATAAAATTTTCATTGAATGGGATGGAAGGGCTTCCATTACTTTCAGTTAAAGCTATTGAATTCATTCATCAGCCTGCACATTTCTAGAAGCTATTTGATATTACTTGATATGTAAAGAAATCAGTTTATATCACAACCTGCAAAACAAAGTTTCAAATCTTTTTTCCACAGATTTAAAATATGAGTTCTGTCATGTACATAACTCTACAGAGTTTTCCAGAGGTGGTACAATTTCTCCAAATGTATGTGCTCTGAAAAAGTTCTTCATAGACAGTACGCTGTTAACAAATTAATCAGTTTGGGTATTATGCAGAATACCACATGCTCTTGTGTATCTTTGGAGCTGAAGTGGATATTTGCAGATTTAATTTTATTGCACAGATCATGAGAAATAGATGTAAAGTGAAAGGGGACTGTAAAACCTCCTTCAGTAAAATACTTACAATTTATGAAATAATCTAATTCTTACTCAGTTTTGTCTCTGCCAATGTTAAATATTACTGCAAGTATTTATTGCAAGAACCTCAGTTACTACTAAGACAAAAGTATGATAGTGAGTCCTGTTTGCTAAGGGAAATCAGATACTACAAATGTGTTCCAGAGGAATAATCGTGTGTTATTTGTGGGTATTCAAGAGAAGCGATAATTTTTAAACAGAGAATGCTATTGATAATGTTTTTACTGGGAAACACTGTAAAAATGTATATAGCTATTTCTCTAAAACACCAGAGTTTTATGTCCACATCTTGAGGTGGGGTGAGGTACTGAACTAAATTTAACCATTGTCAAGTCTTTTTCAAATATAGGCACATTCTGCTCTTTAATAAGTTAAGGATATTAAAAAACAAACAAAAGAATGAGAATGTGTTGATACTTAGGGCATCTAATGAAATGTTCAAATATAACTGTGTGGATACAAGGTAGATATGCACTATACAAAATGGAAAGATAGTGTGGATAATGAAAAACGAGTCCCTTGTGAATTTATTATTCCTATTCTGCTTAACTATTAGCTTTTTATTGTGAGAATCTCACTGTGGAAAAATATTTTTATAATCTCTGTTTGGCATTTTTGGTACTCATGCAATTTTGATTCATAAGTTGAAATCCTGTTTCCATGGAAATTAGCTGAATTGTTGATCAGCTTTGGATTTTTCCCAGAAATCAAGGCAATGGGGGACATCACCTAGGCTGATGAGTTGCAGTCATCGTCACAATTTATCTTTTAAGTTTCTGCTATCAGTCAACCTAATTTTTAGTGAGACTGAGCTGCAGATCATATCCTTTTTCTGTTCCAGAGACTGTTAGCGTATTTCAGAGACACGTTTGAATTGAAAGGGACTGAGTGGATGCTTGCTGGACATAAACCTTTCTAGTTACCTTCTCGATATACTGAGCAAGAGGAAAAAACAATGTGTGACCAAGACATGACAAAAATAAAATAAATTATTTCAGTTTTCTAGAGGAGGAAAAGCAATTTTAGGATTTGTGGGGGAACAGGGTCCACAATTTATCCTGATCACCAGGGTTAAAAGCTGATAGATATGACACAATCAGGTAATACCCAATTGTCCCAAGTTCTCAGGAACATACCACAGTGATCACACAGAGCTGTAATCTCTCCTTGTCTCTCCTGTGAAGAACTCGGGTACACAGAGTGAATCTGCTCAGATGCTTGAACCTGATTTGTCACAGCATTCTCAGCACTTTTGACCAAAAGTAGTTGTTTGTGAGCAGTTACTGCCTGGTTGTCAGCATCATGGGACTTCTTGAGTGACAGCTGTCAACAATTTCCTTAGTAGGAGCCAGCAGATCTGCTTCTTTTCTGTGCTGTCATTGCTAGTAATAGGTGTAGTTATTCTCTGATTACTTTCAGAACAGCTGAAATTACAATAAACACTTTACCTCTTGGAAAGGAGAAAGAGATCAAATCAGTGCTTGATACATAGCTTGGGGGGGGGAGGGTTAAGTTAAACTAGTTTTAATTGGAGTAGTAAGGAAAAATGAAGCTCAAGATGCCAGCTTTGTCATTCCCTTAGCTCAAACTCATAACTCAAAGAACTGGATGTAGTAGAAACTGGCTACTTTGGGAAGAGTGGGAAAATAATACGATTTTTTGCTGCTTTGAATGTGTTCTGTTAGTCAGGCATTTGAGTGGGAGGGTGTCAGTGAAAACAGACCCTTCCCTGTACTGGAAATGCCAGGTGCTTTACTTCAGCAATATTCAGATTATGAATTTATTTCTGGCTTTCCTAATCTTTGATCCTGCCATTGAATCCGCAGGGGTGCAAAAATCCACCCACACAGATCCGATTTCCAAATCCTGGCCTTAATTATTTATGGTTTGGTTTGGACAAATTACTGTTCTCCTAGTAATAACCACAGTTATTACCAGAAATATAGAACTATCTAAAATGTATATACATTATGTATGTACATATTTTTTAAGATGTTGCCTTTATTAAAGTGTTTTGAGGCTTCACTGAAATTCTCATTACTCAGTCTTGCACCATGCTGCTTTTCACCTGACCACACTGGCCTGGATCCATAGCAATTAATTTTCAGAAAAAAGCAGCACATAATATTTATAACCCAAAAGCAGTCCTAGAACAAAAAAGAAGTACCTCTGGCTTTAGACATTGGAGAAAAGATCCTAGTGTTTTGTTAAACTGCGAATGGGCTGTGCTATTCTTTCTGCACAAAATGGACCCCACATATGCACCTTTTATTTTTTTTAATATCTCTGGGTCCTGTTCATAATACTAACTTATCTCAAGCTAGATGCTTTTCATCTGCATATAAATTGAAGATGAATCCCTTACAGGAAAAACAAACAAAAACTTTTAACCAAGGACAGTATTTAATAAAACAAGAATAAAATCAGAATTTACTGAGCCTAGAAATGCCAACCATTCTTACTGGAGTAAGGCAAGTTCAGTGACTTGTGTTTTTCTCAGAGTCATATTTTTCCTGCTTTTTCCTGAATTTCTAATAAAAAAATAAATGCTACTATATGTGCTGTAATAATGCTTAGGTATGGATTTCCAGCGTGCAAGTGTTGCTTTAAATTTGGATCCTTTTTTTTTTTTGTCCCTTAATAGGCCTGGGCCAAAGAAATACCCTGTTTTCAAATATTCATACAATTGGACTATAGGGTTTCCTTCCAGCCCAAGCCTAACCATTCAGTGATATAGCAAGCTAGGTAATTTCAGTTATCCTCACTTGAGACTCACCTGAAAGTTAGCAAAAACCTTCACATAAATCCTGTGTCTGCATAGAATCATGTAAAACAGAGTTATATTAGTAGTTAGCAACCTGAACCCCAGCTTTGAATGAGGTGCAGTCCAGGTACTCTAAAAAAAAAAATACCTATTCCTCAGCTTGTCAAGTGTTAGATGGATAACCAAACCTGGTAACAGCTGGACGTGTTTTTCTCTCTGTAAGATTTTGAACAGTTGTCCTCATAAGTAGTGAGGTAAAAGACTTCTCTGTCACACGTCCTGTGCTCTTCTCCAAACAGGGAAACTGATTCTGAGGTTAAAGCAATGGGCTTGGGCTGGGGTGGCAAAGGCTGAGCTCCCAGCAATGCTACAGACTTCCTGCACAGCATTGTGTGGCCACTCATCTCTCTGTACTGTGGTTTCACCATCATGCTACACTACTAGTTTGTGGAAGATCTCAGTGTTAGTGTTTGTTGAGCACATGGACGTTTTCAGGTGGAGAGCAGTAGAAATCTAAAATACCATTCCTGGGTGTTTTTTGCTGCCTGTAATGCACTGAGAAATCACATGCAATAAGTCTATTTGCCATTTATGTAATGAGAGAGAAACATTATTTTCATTTTTGTGAAGTTAGTGTATGTTATAGGATCTGAGATCTCAGTCCAGTGTGTGACTGCTGTGGACTGCAATTCCAGACTCAGTGTCCAGGATACTTGCTAAAGTTACAGGCAATCTTTGTTTTGCACGTTTTATTGAGGAAAAATAAATGTCATTAAAAGTGTACTAGAATTAACTACTAATTAGATTAACTTCTTTACCGAAAGGGTTGTTAGACATTGGAACAGGCTGCCCAGGGAAGTGGTGGAGTCACCATCCCTGGAAGTCTTTAAAAGACATTTAGATGTAGAGCTTAGGGGTATGGTTTAGTGGGGACTGTTAGCGTTAGGTCAGAGGTTGGACTCGATGATCTTGAGGTCTCTTCCAACCTAGAAATTCTGTGATTCTGAGAATGGGAAAAAAAAATCCATTAAAAATCATTTTTTGTACAATTGGCCTATCTGAAAATTCTAGAACCTCACATAGGACTGCATATTTTTCTCACAGAAAACAATGTATTTGCTTTTCAATAAATAGTATTTTTTGTAATTAAAGCATTAGCATTTTACCAGGTTATTAAATAATGCAAATGACTTTTTTTTTTCAGTATAGTTAGTTCATATTTCCAAGGCATCTTTGTGTTTAGTA
This sequence comes from Netta rufina, assembly GCF_964035555.1. Lineage (NCBI taxonomy): Eukaryota > Metazoa > Chordata > Aves > Anseriformes > Anatidae > Netta > Netta rufina. Next base: position 135,673,297 of record NC_140123.1, read on the forward strand.
CTCCTTAAAAAAAAAAAATCCCATGCTTTTACACTTGCCAGTTCCATAGCTTTGGTACTCTCGGCAACCTGTGGTGGAACTAGCTGTGTTCTAAGCGTAAAATACAGCTCTTGAAGAGATCCTCAGTTCTCTCCCGATGGAAAGGAAAAGTAAGCTAAATCAGAGGCTCTGTTTAAGGGCCTTAATGATGAGAAGTCAGTTACATGATGGGGAAGAATTTTGCCCTTAGTACATGCTTACAATATTATTTCCCTAAGTAATTAGTAGATTCCCTCCTGGGTTGTCATGGGTTTTAGGAGACTTTTCTTTAAAGATTGTGAACCAGGGTTTAAAAATGACTAGCAATTCTGGAAACATCAGTGTTGGGGAGCCTTGCAAAGGTTTCAAAGCATTCAGCTCTTCCTAGGAGTTTGGCTGATGAGGTGTCTCAAGTTGGGATACAAAAGTCCGAACTTGTCACTTTCCAGCTTTTTTTTTATAAGAAAGTGCCATAAGTGTATACTTGCTCATTAACAAAAAGCAATGTCTTCTATGTTTGTTTTTCGCATTAAAAAATAGTCCACATATGTTTTTGTATGGGAAATGTGGGAAATGTTATACAAACAAGAAATGTTTCATCTTTGAAGCTACAAGTAGATTATGGCTTTTCAAAATGTGCAAATTTTCTCTATAAATTAATCTTTTGCTATCTTTTGTTAGTATCTTTCAAGTTCTATCAGCTTCCAGCTAGAAAGCTAATCATAAAGCATCAGAATTGCACCCTTTTAAACAAACAAAAGAAGGGTACACATCTGAAATAAGTGTAATGACACCAAATTTATGCATGTATGGTTTAGTATTATTTACCTAAATGCTTGTTCATTGGCATGTAGACAATTTCTTCAATACTTTATCTTCATGTTATGTTTTGCAACACCAGAATGGCATAATTAGACATCTACCCACAAGCATTTTAAAGATTTTTCCACACAGCCATAAAATTGCACCTTCCTCATTGAATATAAAATCAAGTACACCTGTAATAACAAAGCAGGGGAATACTATGCATCTCTTCCTGGATATTTAACTGCATTGCAGTAGAGCTGTGGTGGTTTGGTTTCACAGGCTCAGTGAAATTAAAGGTCAGGTCCTAATGTTATGTCTTCCTGTTTAAAATGATTAGCTTGTAAATGTTTATCTCAACTAGAAGTGAGAACGTGGTCTACATTTGTGCTCTCCATTTCCCATTTTGAGAAGCTGTGCCGAAAAAGCTGAAAACCAGATGCATAGCCTTTCATGTCCTTCTCTTGCTATTAAACACTTATATCTTTGATTTCAGTTCTTTGCTGGGTTTCTACCTCCTTGTGTTTGGATTTCTAGTTGAATCTTACAGTAGTGCTGTCTAGATTTACACTGGGTTACATTGTTTTCTTCAAAAAAAGAACAAGAGAAAGAAATCCAGTGCAGAAGTACTGAGAATTCATGTACAGCGTCATACAGTATATGGTTTCTTTGTGTTCTGCCAATATGTATTTCAGTTTAAAATGTCTTGAGGCTGGTTGAGACTATTTCTATAGAGAGAGGACCAAAGTATACAGTATATTGGCTGCCAGTCAGGGTTGCTTTCCATTTCCTACAATGTTCCAATATAACTAAATCACATATACGCTGTAACAGAGGCTTTTGAGACCTGAGGCTTCTGTAAAATGTAAAAGAGCAAAGTAGTATTTATACAGTATAATATTTTGATTTGCTAATGAGCTGTGAGGTGGGTGTTATCATGAACTACTGTGCAGCAAGAAAGGTTCCTAAAACATGCATCAGCTTACTCCATCTCCCAATCATTGCAGATAACACAGTGTTTAGTTTCTAATTAGACTTGTGTTGTGCTAATTCTCATGAGTAGTATAAGTGATTGACATTCTGTGTTTTAGTGGCAAGTATTAGAGCAGCTGACTTCAACTCCATGACGAAGCTAGCATACAGCTGCAGAGAAAAGCAAGCCACTTGCAGAAGCTGATTTGCAAGATGAACACATACTGATTGATACAGCCTTATTCTAAGGGGTAAGGAGGAAATAAGGCATGTAGTCTTGAATTAGACTAATGATATTCTAGTCATAAAAGGATTAAGAGAGAAATGTTTAACTGGAAAAAAAAAAAAACAACTATGCATAACATTTCACAAATTGTACATTTCACAATATGTACTTTGAACAGTATTTTTGCAAGTATATTTGCAATATTTCTCAGGACAAAATGAACATTTTTCTTATTCCATGCTTCAGTCTGCTATATTTAAAATACAAATGATATGTCTTAAGTCCTGTTTTCTAAACTTGTGAGTAATAAACATAACCTACAAGGCAAAATGTTGTGAACTGTTTCTTGAGGGAACATGCATAGGCATTTCATATGGCTAAAATTATTTCTGAGGGATTTTTGCTGACATGATTAGTCAGTGGCCATCTCAAGTGGGGAAATAAAAATAGCAATATGGATTTGATATAGGCAGTCTCACTGAACTAAGTGTGCCTGTTGTACAGATTGTGTTATTGTAAGGTGCATTTTCTGACTTGTAGGTTTCCAGTCAAGTCCTAACCCTTTGGTCAGATTCTAAATTGTAAGGTTGGCTTTTTCAAGTAACAATAATTGCATTCAGCAATAATAAAGACTGTGCCTGTGGCTCTTGAATGCTGTTCTTGTAGCATTTGAGTTTTTCACAGCCCTTGAAACCTTACTCATATCAAGCACGGGAAGTGCCTTGTGAGGCAGGACAGTGCAGTTACTCTGTTTAATGGATTGGAGACAACTGACTACGGTTAGCTCCCTTCCATGCGTTACCATGACAGGCAAGGAAGAGGCTGCCTAGGAAGTGCCATTCTCTCAGGATGCTCAAGCTGTGGCCTGCTGCAAATCCCATCTGCCCTCTCTGCATGCAGTGTTGGAGGCCCTTCCTGGAACAAGCTCCTTAGGTGGTTTACCGGCATGAGGTTGCTGGTACGGTGTCACTGGAAGGGCAGATGGTACGAACGATGGCAGACTTGGACTCTCTGAGTTTGGCAGAGAACAGATCTATAGATTCAGACAGTAACATTATGGGTCAGATTTTCTATTTAAATGGTATTCCTTGTGGATTTCATCACCCAGTCTAGGATAAGTATCAGTAGTACCATGCATCTGTTGGGTTTTGAGAACTGTTAGGTGTGCACTAGAGGTTGCAAAGGGTGTGTTTTTACAAGTCATGAAACACAGGTATCCATTTTTGTCTGGGTGCTATGGTCTGCCAGTAATAATTTCTTTCAGGCTGTGTAAATAAAGTCCTGATTTTGCTGTGTCAGTTGATGTTGGAGTGATTTAAGTTAGACTTGAAAGCCTTGACAATACCTTCGCTAGTAAAACTTAATCACAAGAAAAGAATGATAAAATCTGTCATCTGATATAAAAGGAAGGTGCAGGGTAACCCAAACCTCCCATTAATATCCTCTCTGACCCTGTTTCTTTCTAGTATCTATTAGAAAATGAAAAAAGAAGAAAGCTGAGGACTATGTGCGAGCATCAGGAAACTTGAAAGCAGTATCATGTGACATAACCATTTACTTGACCCAGCTATAGTCAAAAAGTTTTAACTATACAAAATTACAGACTGCTAATGCTTTGTTATACTGAGTAAAGATCTACTGCTACTTTCTTTGCAGATGAAACTTCTCTTGGACTTCACCAGTGGTGGAATCAGGCTTGCCACAGATTCATGTTGTAGATGAGGTCATTTGCTTATATTTCAATTATGTTTTTTTCCAGTTTCTCTTCTACCACTGTTCTGTTAAAGTAGCAAGTACAGCTGGCTTGAGGGCTGTAGGCAGTGAAAGGGTTGGGGCATTAAAAATACAAGCTTTGGTTCCTTTTTCGTAGACAGATGTCTATATCCCAAGCGTAGTACTTTCGTGCTGCCCAAGGAAAAGGATACTGTTTGGTGCACTTAGAATAGCACAAAACTCATTCCAGTGATAAAACGCCACCTATTTTTAATGGGAATTTGCAAGACACATGCTGTAGTTTCTCCCAGAGTAAAAGAAAGCTGCAAATCCATAATACCATGCAAATGAAAAAATGCACACATTCCCTTCTGGTTTTAGTAGAACTAGTTCTTTGATATATGTTTCAGGGAATGTGGAATTGGTTGGTCACTGAAAACAGCTATAACAAGGATTTGCTGAACCATCCTTATTCCTCCAGACAGATGAAGGGATGGTCTGTAAAACAAGAATTTGCTGTTTCTAGAAAGCCATGCCTGTTCAGTAAAACATTCATGGAGAAAGAAGAAGCAATCATGTCATGTCTATTCTATTTATTACCATGTCTTAAAATGGAAGGACACTGATGCAAGTTTTACCTATAGAAATATACAATCCTCATAAGCAAGGTTTACAGTTCTTCTTTAAACTAGATATTGTAATGGAAAACATAAACGAGTCTGCTTTTGGCACCTTCTCTGACAAATCTTGTGTACTGTTCAGGTCTGGGTAGAGGGTGGGCATGAAGAGCATTCTCAAAGTAATCTCCACTCTGTTACCATGCAGAATGTGACTTCGATCAGCTACAGCCTGCTCACTCAAATGCCTTTTTATATGTAAACTCTAGGTTACCCAGAAAGAATTGATGCTCTGAAGAGGTAACAGATCACATTGCAGTAGCTGTATCTCACTGTGAGCAAGGAGCACTGTTACTCAGCTTTTGCCAGTTAAAGTCCTGTTATCTTACTGCTCTGCTTCTCCCTTGGCCTTCTCTGTGCGTTCCTCATTAGAAGGCAAACTGTTTTCCTGAATGTCTGGATCAGAAGAGAGTGCAATTGTTTGTGAAGTAGATATACTGAAACTCTTTTTGAAGATGAAGAAGGATCTTTTGATATTACTGATGCAATGTGGACTTCTGTATGTCTTGGTGCCATATCATTTGCATATTTCAGAGAGAAGCTGCTCTGTGTTTGGAGGAAGAGTCTCATAAACCTGTTACTCAGGCACTTACACATCATCCAGAAAAAGACATTAAGTGTGTCTGCATTTCTACCTGGTGTTCTGAGTTTGTATTAGAGTTTAGGGAAGAAAGGATCACCTTCTCTTCCCATTGTACAAAATTGGTTGTTTCCTTCAATTTGGAAGGTGAGGTGGCAGCAACTGGTTCAGTGTATAATAATCACAAATAAATCTCTAAATCTAAATATTTGCAATAATGAACTGAATGAAAATGTATCCTGAGTCAGGCTTGGGCAAAGCACAGATTGAAATGCAGAAACTTCAAGGAGGAGATACCTGTCTTTAGAGTTTTCCCATGGGCTTCTCCACCATGAGACAGCAGAACTTGGGCTCCATCAGCAGCTGTTTTTTGTGCACCTACCACTTACTGTGCCTGAGAAGAGATGTAAAGGAGAATCCAACAGTGAAACTTCAGCATTGCTGTGGCATGAAGGGAAAAGCATGTAGATAAGCACACCTTCCATAAACCCACATCAGCAGCATGGCAGGAGAAAGAAATTTCTCTTGTTCTCTCCATATGAGGTCATCCTTAAAATTCTTCAGAACAATGAAGCTTCTCTGCAAGCTGCAAAGAGCCCTAGGGCCTTGTCAGACATTCTTGCACTTCTCAGCTTATTTTGTTGCACCATGATAGAGATAAGACCAATTACTAGATCTTCAGCTTTAGATTCCCCGCAGTTACCCAGTGCTCAGAGTTTTCATTATCTATCCTTTTCTACTCAAGCCTCACAGTTTACTTTAGTGTGATTATATACCTGCTGCTAATGGCAGAATTTGGTTACAAGGAAAGGATAGGGCATTGAAATCCATGGGATGTTACTGATGTGTAAATCATCAGATCTCTTCCAAATATGGTCCGCTCCGGAACTTTTCACAACGTATCAAGCCTTGAGATTGGAAAATAATTAGTGAATTTGGGTTGTCAGCCTCAGGAATCCTCAGAAGGCTCTAAAATCTTCGGAAATTGCTGTAATGAAGATTGCATTTTTCAAAAGCTCGGTGCCCTGGGTTTTGAAAATTTTAGGCTTGCAGCAGTATTCATGAGAAATTCAAACTCACCAGTATTAATGAAAGAATACTCTTATGGAAAGTCCTTTGCCTGCATGGTGGATGCATTTTAGAACCTGTTTGAAATCCATGTGCAGATTCTGATGTTACCATAAAGGCAAACCTAAGCAAACAGAAGCATTTGAAACTGGGAACTGACATGTCAGTCGTCTGGTACTGGAACTGGGTTTGAATTAGACCTACATGCTGCTGTGTGACCTTTGAGCATGTAAGACCTCGATCTACCATCTGTTGAAATCGGTATCTAGTGATAAGGAGAGGCAGAGACCTTAAGCAGCAGCAGGTAGTAGAGACTTACATGTAGGCTTGTGCCTGTTACGGGCCCTAGTTGTGCCTAGTATGGAGGGCTGCTTACCTTCAATGACAATTAACTTTTGAAGGTAGAAGAAAGCAAGTATTATACACAACTAGTAGTTGTGATTGCAATATGTATGTTTTTTTAACGATGTACTTGCGGTAGATACGAGAGTAAGGAATGTTCAAATGAAGATCACGCGGATTGCTATTTTTTCAGATGAACAGGAACCTTAAATTGATAGAGCATGTCAGCAATAACTGCTTCTGTAGGTAAATTGACACAAGCCGTCTGGAAGTGATTATGATACACACATGACGACTGGTCTAGCCTGCTGACCTCTGGTGGGGGAGTGTTTCAGCTCTGCATCAGGTGATGTCTACTAACTGCTCTATACCACAGGCTAGCAGGATTTGGAGGAAGCAGTGAGAAGGGGAGTTGTATTTTATTGAATGATCAAAATTTTGTTTTGACTAGGTCATACCCAAGTTGCTTCCATCAGGGAAAAGCTCACAGTGGTGTGAGGCCCAGGGATGTTGAAGGGGAAGACAGGTTTTGGATTGAGTTTCTGAAAGAAGACAGAAGTCAAGGAAAATATAGGACAATCAAGATCTGCTTGGGACACTGTAACATTTTCATCCTCATCCAGATCTATGTGAAGTTCCAGTATTTGGATTTGTGCTGATTTATCTTTAAGTCAGGGAACTGACTCTTTCACAAAAATTTTCTCAGTGTCCTGGAGAGAATAGTGTTTTCTTTGGACATGTGTTTTTTGGTGGTAAATGTAAAGGTATTTCACAGAGGTTTTTATACATTCAGTGACCAAGTTCTCTGCTTGTATGAACTGTCAGGCCATCATTCTACTCAGTGCAAGCTTACACCAGTTTACATGGAAGATAGTTTGGCCTTGGCATACAGCAAATGGTTTCTGCTTCTCCCAGTTCCTGAACAGAGGAAAATTTTTTATTTGTTTTCAAGTGTAATTATGTCCTAATGTGTATACACTGGGTCAATAGTCTGAAGCCAGGGATGTGTCTGTGTATGAAAGGGAAGATGTTGTGCTTGAGCTAATATGCTTTTCTGGTTAAACTGAAGAGGGGGAAAAGAAGGGGTGGCAAAGAAGCACTGATCAAGCAAAGCATCAGGCACTGACAGTAATCTTGAATGCAGCCCAGTTCAGAAAGTTCAAAACCCTTGCTTAAAGGAACAGTGAAAAAGTTTTCCATCATTTTCTATGAAATGACATGGTTTGTTTACTGTTTCTTGTTTATCTGCTCTGTATGATATATCACATTTATCAGTAAAACAGACTGTAGGGTGTAACAGTATATATATATAACGTGTTTATTTTATGATGTTTTGGCTTTTGCTGTGTTTATTCTGCATTTTCCGACAGAATTGGTACTCAGCTTTTTCTTCTGCTGTTACAGCGTATCTATCTCAGGCTGCCCCTAAAAAGATGAAGTAGTAATCTGGCAAAGTGAACTCAAGAGGCACAAAGAGAAGACATCAGAGACTGATCTGCAAGGTGTTCAGGTATTTGTGATTTCATTATGTACATGTATACCAGTAATTGGTGCACGGTGTGGGGTACTCTGCAGGTTGTGCACTTAAAGGCTTGAAGGAAAATATTCGTGATGACTCACAAAAGGTGATGATAAAAACAGCATAAAATGAATGAAATAGTTATAAGAAGCATTAAAACTGTTTAGTCAGAATGCCACTGTGCAACTTAAAGATGAAGCTATGATTTAAAAGGTACTGTGTAAGAGTTGCAGCTTGAAGCTCAGTACATATTTATGTTGCTGGATGTTCCATCCAATCTGTTAGCTAGGTCAGATTTTACCCCGTTACTACCCAGAGAATTGATGGCCATCATTGGAGCTGTGGATAAAGCTGGGTGTTTTCTGACTCCCACTGCAGCAAACTAAACAGGCTTACACTGCTGATGGGCTCATTCAGCACCTGAAGAAGGCACTATCAAACTCCCAGTAATCTTGTACTGAATTAGATTCTGGGAACTGCGTAAGTTGTAGGCTACAGTAAGGGTGAAATTGCTGTTGGTGCCCAGAAGGTCTTGTGTATCTTAAGGATTTTATTGAGATTTTAATAGCATAAACGTATTATATACAGTTGGAAAGAAATTAGGGATTTACAGTTATTCCCAATGTAGAAATGGGACTTTGCAGTTGGATAGGAAGGACAATTTGCAGAAAGGTTGTGAATTTCTAGATTATAGGAAAAGATATATTTTTTTTTATCAGTACGTAAAAGGAAAAGTAGTAAAGGTGTCTGTTTAGTCTGTGCTAAGCATCTTGAAAGCAAGGAGAACAATTGTGTGATTACTTCTCAAAGCTCCTTGTGAGCAGTTGATGACAGGTGTGCTATGGATGTGCAAACTGATAACACTAACAAGTAATTACATACATTTTTGTATTATGATAATAGCATAGAGATATTGCCTGTACGCAGCTAGGTCCATTTATAACTGATTAATTTAGTGAAGCAAATGGGATTGTTAACAGGCTTAACGGTAAGAGTTGTTTGCAGATTGCATCAATACAAAATACATTCAAAGAAAATGCTTTACTTTTGTAATCATTACAGTCTTATATTATCTCAGTACAATCATTAAATCATTTTAATGAACATTGCAAGCTGTTGTTCATAATCACATGCTTTATACACAACCACAGAAGCAGAGGGTACCTCCTAAGGGTATATATTTAACAGTTATGTCACTAATATGTGAAAAATCATCCTTGTTAAATGTTATTCCATATGTGACTGTTTGAAAAGTAAATATGAGTAAATAGCAAAGTCACTCTAAATATTTTTTTTTTTCAATTCCTGAACTACACACTGTATCAGCTTCCAGATATTTATTCAAGTTTGTATTTTATTATGTGTGCATTCCAGTGGTTTTGGCAGTGTGTTGGTACACAGTATATGGATATACTCTTTTGGATTTTGCTACTAAATTGCTTGTTTGATTTTGTACAGTTTATTTCATCTGAGTGAGCCTCAAATGCCTTGTATGCAAAACTGGTATTAAATCCTGGAGCACCAGATCTTGCTACACATATTACAGATGTAAGATGAGGGACTAGTGAGCGATGGTGCAGCATTAGTAGCACTTCTCATTTCACTATTTTGTCTTTACTGGCTGTTTTTGTAACATCAGGCCTCCAGTGCAAGCAGCTCCTAGCAGCAGCTTCTTAAAATGTAATGTCGGTGGTGAAAAATCCTGTTTTTCTGCCAAATGTTTTTGAACCTTGAGCCAGATCACTGCCCTTCAGAAACATCCTCAGTCTGTTTTTGGAGCTACGGTTTTCTCTGTAAGAACAGGAATCTGCTGTCAGAATCTCCTAATGCAGACTTAGAAAATGTTTCTCTTCAACTTTGAAGAGTGATATTGTTTTCCTATAAGAAGATGAATTGTATCTAAATTATAGCACTTGCAGGGCAAGCAGGCGATCAGGCCTAGTCAGCATGGGTTTATGAAAGGCAGATCCTGCTTGACGAACCTGATCTCCTTCTATGACAAAGTGACGCGCTGGGTGGATGAGGGAAAGGCTGTGGATGTGGTCTACCTTGACTTCAGCAAGGCTTTTGACACCGTCTCCCACAGCATTCTCCTCAAGAAACTGGCTGCTCTTGACTTGGACTGGCGCACGCTTCGTTGGGTTAGAAACTGGCTGGATAGCCGGGCCCAAAGAGTCGTGGTGAATGGAGTCAAGTCCAGTTGGAGGCCAGTCACTAGTGGCGTTTCCCAGGGCTTGGTGCTGGGGCCGGTCCTCTTTAATATCTTCATCGATGATCTGGACGAGGGCATTGAGTGCACCCTCAGTAAGTTTGCAGATGACACCAAGTTAGGTGCGTGTGTCGATCTGCTTGAGGGTAGGAAAGCTCTGCAGGAGGATCTGGATAGGCTGCACCGATGGGCTGAGGTCAACTGCATGAAGTTCAACAAGGCCAAGTGCCGGGTCCTGCACCTGGGGTGCAATAACCCCAAGCAGAGCTACAGGCTGGGAGAGGAATGGTTGGAGAGCTGCCAGGCAGAGAAGGACCTGGGAGTGATGGTCGATAGTCAGCTGAATATGAGCCAGCAGTGTGCCCAGGTGGCCAAGAAGGCCAACGGCATCCTGGCTTGTATCAGGAACAGTGTGACCAGCAGGGCTAGGGAGGTGATCGTCCCCCTGTACTCAGCTCTGGTGAGGCCGCACCTCGAGTACTGTGTTCAGTTTTGGGCCCCTCGCTACAAGAAGGACATGGAGGTGCTTGAGCGGGTGCAGAGAAGGGCGACGAAGCTGGTGAGGGGCCTGGAGAACAAGTCCTACGAGGAGCGGCTGAGGGAGCTGGGCTTGTTCAGCCTGGAGAAGAGGAGGCTCAGGGGCGACCTTATCGCTCTCTATAGGTACCTCAAGGGAGGCTGTAGCGAGGTGGGGGTTGGTCTGTTCTCCCATGTGCCTGGTGACAGGATGAGGGGGAATGGACTTAAGTTGCAGCAGGGGAGTTTTAGGTTAGATGTTAGGAAGAACTTCTTTACCGAAAGGGTTGTTAGGCATTGGAACAGGCTGCCCAGGGAAGTGGTGGAGTCACCATCCCTGGAAGTCTTCAAAAGACGTTTAGATGTAGAGCTTAGGGAAATGGTTTAGTGGGGACTGTTAGTGTTAGGTCAGAGGTTGGACTCGATGATCTTGAGGTCTCTTCCAACCTAGAAATTCTGTGATTCTGTGATTCTGTAAATAATTTTAACTTTCAAACCTTAAAATAAGTATACTTAAGATTAAAAAATGTTAAACTACTCAGTTACATAATTCCTTGAGAAGAATTAACATCCTAAAACAGGAGAAATGACCCTTATCCAATTTCTATTGACAATAGATGGGAAGAATAATGTCTGAGAACATTCTTTAGCCTGAAATTAAGCATCAATTCTGTAACCAAAGGTGAAAAATTGGTGGGCAAACCAAACATCCAGTATTTTAGACACGAATTACTGACCTTATTAGTTCTAAAAACTCATAATTATGGGGAAAATAGACTTGACTTTGAATTTCAGGTTGTGATCATAGTAGCACATCTGATTCCCTCAAAATAAGAAAAATCTAAAAGTCAGATTTTCCTTTTAGAAATCTCAAAATATATATAACTCAAATAACTATGGGTAACAAGCTACTTTAAAAAGGAAGATTTTTTTTTCTTTCTTTAAGGGAAAAATTACACTTAATACTCATTGCAACCCTTTTCTATTTCTAACAGTACCCCAATACACCATTTTCTAAATAATTTGCAATTATAGTATAACAAAGCTACTCACAAGTGTTCCTCTATTCTAGAGGTGGAAATTTTTATTCGTTTTGGTTTTCAGAGAAGGAGTACTTCTATTTCACAAATTTTCTGTAATTTTGGGACCTAAACAACTTGAAACCAGTATAGTATCACAGTATTTCTAGAAGATGATGGCATTTTAAAAGGAACTTCTCCTACGTGGAAAACTTTGTGAAAGAAACTCTTAAAGCCCTCGTCCATCTCATTTCAAAACACTCTGCACTGAGTGTAAAAAGAATTAGTATGAAAGTACTAATACAGGATATGATACGGGATTATTCCAGTTAATTGTATTAACCACTGCTTTCATTCCTGTTTGCTGCATCTTGTAACCAAGGCAATGGTTTCAAAAAGTGAGGGAGTATTGGTTACTTTTTTTTTGAAATTGATTGAGTTTTGAATGGTAACAAAGCTGTCTGGGTGCTGTTGAGCTGATGATGATGTTCAGATAACTCTATTTTAAAATGACACCTTTGCACCTATTACGCAGCCCAAGCATGAGCAGATCTACTGCAAAATGAAGGCTAGGTAGCAGTGGTAGTTAAATTTCAGCTGTAAAATCCAAATGCAACAGACACTGGGGAAGAAGAAAATAAAAATTAAGCTATAAAGATGATTTAGCTGAGTGCCTTCATGCTGCAAGTTCCTGAACTTGTGGTGTAACAGTTTGTTTTCCTTGGTAATGTTCAAAAAGATAAATTAATTTTACCCCCTCTCCTTTTTTTTTTTTTTTTTTTTTTCTGGGAGGCAGGGCATTAATTGGACCTAAGTATCATCCACTGAATGGTAAAGCGTAATGTGGGGATGGAAGAGAATTTCAGATGTGAATTAAATCTGAGTTATAATGACTCATAACTGACAACAAAACACCCAAGAAGAGACGTGAGACAGGATGAGATGAAATGAGACGACATGAAAGAAGGGGCAGATTTATGAGTTATCGGCCTGCAGATGGAATGTGAAAATATACGAGTGGAGAATGAGATCATCACAGGGAGGTACGCTGGGGGAAAAGAAGGGGGTTCACAGGACAGATCCTAGTAGCCTCTTACGGATGGTGGGAGGATTGATTTAAGCCACAGGAAAACCAATATGAAAAATGATATAAAGATGGGTTAGATTCCAAACCTCAGAGGGGCTTGATTTGTCTCTCAGTACACGCACACAGACACGCACACAGACACACACAGACACAGAGACACAGAGACACACACACACAGACACACACAGACACAGACACAGACACACAGACACAGACACACACACAGACAGACACACACACAGACACACACACACACACACACACACAAAAAAAAAAAAAAAAAAAAAAGACAGTTAGGATGACCCTGAGCCTCAAGCAGTATGTGGAATCTGCGCACCTTGATGGTAATCCCACCTAGCTAAGATCTCATAAACATGCTTTCAATTTTGGTAATGAAAGGCAATTTTCAGCATTTTAAGGAAAGTGCTGCATTGCTTAGAATAAAGACAGGAGGCAAAATTCTCGCTTTCAATCTAAACAAAGCAGTAGATTTCTTAAAACGTTAAAATTTGCCTTTCATTCCTGAAACTGAAAGCATGTTTCCAAGTAACTGTGTCCTTTGTGTTACACTGCAGCCAAAGTGTTTCTTATGGATTATAAGTGGTGGAATTGATTGCCAAGTCTATTCGAATGAAATTTCAGTTGGCACAATTATAATCCATTTCAAGATTCAGCATCTTAAAATTTCAATCTAAAAGATGAAAATAAATACTTGGCTGCTTACAAAGTATTAAATGGCACATACAGATCTGTCAAGTTTCTGTGTTCCTTTAGTCCCGTACCCCCCCCACCCTTTTTCTAATTTTATTCTCATATCCTGTTAAGAGTGATTAGGAGGATCTGTTCGGAGGAGTGCATAGAAGTCTGTTATTTAGCTGAATCTGCAGAATCAGCTGGCAGTCTTATGAGGAAAACTTCTGGTAGAATTTCTTCTTATATCTAGTTCTGATAGGAATAGATTGGCATTTGAAAGAGACAAAAGAGTGATTTTCACATATTCAATCATTTTTACTCCATGTTGTCACTAAGAATATTATGGGATATCTGTATTGCTGGTCAAATTGACTTAAAACTCATTAAAATTAGTAACTGACACATAGGACTGAAGGTAGTCAGTAAAGCAGTGTTGATTTTTTTAAATGGCATTGACTTTTTGTTTTAATCTTCATTTTGAATATAAAAGTGAACTACATTTAAAATTTATGAAAATGTATTATTCTAAAATTGCATCTGGAGCTACTTAGTTTTGGGTGAAACTGAAAAAAAAAGATAGTCTTTTTCTGAAAATGGGAAAATTAAAAATGCTGAAATATTTTGGTTAATTTTAACCAGTAGGCTGAGACAGGATTGGTTAAGCTTTAGTCTTTAGTATTTTACATTTTGTTTATCTATTCCTCATCATTCTCTCACAGATGGAAGGTGTGAGCATAAGCATGAGCCTATGAGCTGAGTCCCAGGACTCATCCAGCAGAGAGGTGGACTATCCACTCCTTCTGACTGTCACCTGTCCTCAGCACTGGCCAAAACTGAATGCCTAAGGAAGCATGTAAGAATGAGGAAATTATATATCGTATTTCTAGTAAGTAATCCCTCAGTGTTCAGCCATCCCAGAGATGTACTCAGGCAGGCATAGTTTCTTTGTATTTAGTAACCGCAGTGGATTTCTGTTCTGTAAACTTGTACAGTCTTCCTCTGAACCCTGTAAACTCCGAGCATCTGCGTTAGCAAGGAGTGCCACAGCTTAACACATGTTATGAAGAACCACTTCCTTTTTGTTTATTTTGAAACTACCTCCTCCTAGTTAAAGATGGAAGGATACATTATGGAATCTGACAGCAAAGCTGGTGTAGTGTTTTGAGATTATATTTTGAAATGTGATTCATTCTTGGAAGATGTTAGATTAGTGGTGTAGATCAAGCACAACTAAGTAATCTATGATAGTGTAGCCTTGGAAATTAGATAACTACTAGCTTACGAGGTCTGCACTCCAAGAAAATTTGTCTTAGCTGCTGTATTAATTCTAAGCATGGACATGCTTGGAAACAGCAGCAAAATTCATGATAGGTGCTAGTTAAAGGAAGTATTTAAGCACGCCTAGTTCCATTGCTATGTTTCAGACTAAGGATGTTCTAGGGTAGTTTACTGAATCTGGGTCTTATTCTTGAGGTATTTCTGTGTTTCTAAAATGTAATTTTGCTGAAACATGTATATTAAAATTACATCTTCATACCTGCTTGATAAACACCACATGCTTTGAACTTTTTGTTAGATTTCCTTCCTCCCAAACAGTTGGGATCTTATTGAGAACATATTTAGTAATTTCCAGCTTTCCAGTGATTGAGATCTAACCAGGAGAGAGAAGTGGGAAGAGGAGAGGAAGGGTGCATCTTGAACACTGCCATTTGAAGAAGATAGGAAGGACAAGAATCATCAGTCTGTTAAATATTGAGACCAGATTTCCCTGGGATGTGCTAATAAATGCTTAAATACTACTTAAATAGACAAAGAAGATCTGAGAGACTTTTAAATTAACATTTTTTCTACTTTCTAAGATGGTGGTAGCTTTTCTTTCCTTGTAAAACAGATGTTTTATAGACATATTCATGGATAGTGAGTTAGGACGTTGCCAAAAGTCACAAAGCATGTTTAAGGTGAGACTGTTCTTAAGCTCTTTGGCTCGTAACATTAGAATCTGTGTAATGCTGTTTCTTCTGTCCATCAGTGAACTCTTAGGTTATGGATAGAATGAGTGAACAGGTTAATCTATCCTTTGGAATGGGCGTAGTGCAGAGCTTGAAATGAGCTGGCTGCAACTGCCAGAGCTGCTCTTTGTTCTCAGACACAATAACCCCTTTGTGGCATCTTTTGCTAAATAAAAAGAACGTGTCTTTGCTGTGTTTGTAAAACTTGTTGAGAGCATTGAATGCAAAGCAGTGTAAAGAGCAAAGTATTAAAATTACTATTTACTCACGTGATTTTTCAGACTGCTAAAATATCTCCTGCAAAACCAAATGACCAGCCAAACACACATCCTTACAAAATCATGACATTGAGAGGCTGATTTTAACTAAATCACTGTAAAGTCTGTCTGACTGTGGGAGTTTCTCCTTTTTTTTTTTTTTTTTCATTTTGAGAAGGTTTCTTAATGCAAACAGACTTTGCAAGTTTTAGTGCACTGAAACTGAACTGTCTTAAATGTCAAATGCCTTCTTTTTGGCAAATTATTATAGTAAATAGAACATATGAGATTACATTATGTAACAGTGGTATTCTTATATGAGTCTTATAGTAGAGTTCCACGTTGAAACTCAAGGCAAGCTGTGTGTAGTACAATATTTGATCATCTGTATCCTGAATTCCTTTCATGCAAAGATAAAGCCTGGGACAAGGCAAATACTGTTTTTTATTTTCATACAGCATACTGGAACGCTGAAAGATTAGGACCAGAGTGTCAAAAAATTTGAAATCCTGTTTAGACAGCAGAACGAAAGGCTGAACTTTCAAAAATGCTCAGCTCTAGTGGCGCTGTCTGATCATAAGATTTGAAGCTGGAACTAGTTGATGCTGAGAGCTCTTGAAAGTCTGACATCAGCAGTGGGCTTATAGCACTGAAATATCGGCCTGCAATTAAATTTCCTCAAAAAAATACAAAAACTACGCTTCAGTGCAGGAAATGAACCTAGACATTCAATCCTATATTTTAAATAATACATTTTTATTTTTTTTTTTTGTTTCTAAGAAGCAAACAGTAATGGAAACACCTCAGAAGGAATAGAAAACTATCATAAAGATGGAAAGGAAAAAAAAAAAAACAACTGGAGAAAAATGTAAGAAAATGCCATGAGCAAGTACGTTGTTGGCAGTGAAAGATGGAAACCATCAAAAGAAATGTCAAAAGTAGCTAAAGATTCCAGGAGAGATAAAAATGGGGATTGTTACTCCTATGATGTGTTCCTGTTGAGGGGAAATCAGAAGGAAACTGTGAGGATCGATAGATTCAGAAAATGCTGCTGCCCATCAAGACACTGTAAAAAGACACCATGAAAAACATGATTGTGAGATTGGTTAGGGCTAGAAATGACCAGATTTGTTGTCTAAGGAAGATCACTAATAGCTGTATTATTTTCAAATAAGGGAGGAAATGAATTTATTTCAAAGTTGAATTGTTAAAATATTCTTTATCAGCACAATTAATGCAACCTAAGCAAAAAAATCTCTAATACAAACTTCTAAAACCAGTGTCTTTATATATCTTCTAGTGAGCATATGTCTCATGTATACTCAAGGTCTGTACAGATACAATAAAAGTATCTTAACCCAGAAAACTTAAGTAATTCTGTCTGTTCATTTTCTTTCTTGAAGCTGTTTGCTGCATTTAGACAGGTTAAAATGGAGTGTTTTTCTGACTCTTGGGACTGACATTCACCTTCCTATTATGTCATATTAAAGGCTCTGTCAGGTTTGAAAATCACTGATGTTAAAATAAAAACAGTGTCTGGAGGGAGAGGCACAATATGCTTTAGTTTTCCAGCCTGGTTATTTGCAAAGAATGGGAGGAGAAGCAGGGTTCATCGCATGACTTAAGTCTATGTTAGATCCTTCTTTAACTAAAAAGGGAAAAACTGTGTTTATTTTTTTTTTGAGAACAGCCTGTATTTGTATGTACTCAAAATACCAATTGATTTGCTGATATAATCGACAGACATTGCATGCATTTCAAGCCATTGAACAACAATTTGCAGTAATTCTGTTTCCTTTGTGGAAATAATTAAGCCACACAACAGCTGTCTAGCAAATATTAGCGCTCTGCTACCCTGTCCCAGGAGAACAGAGGCAAAGCAGGAGTGCTATTACCAAGCGGCTACAGCTTACTGGATGGCAGAACTGGTGTGAGACTCAAATCTTACCAACTCTTGAATTATAAAGTCATATATGCTATCACTGAGGAGGATGGGCTCATGTTGTTTATACTTAGAACATCTCCATCAGTGTGCTTTGTGACTGCAGAAGAGTAAGTCATTTTATGTCTGGAGAAAAACTACATAGCCGTGCTAAGCATTGTACAAACATGTAGAGGTAGTCCTCATCTCGGCTCTGCTCAGTCTAACTGTATCAAAGAGACAGAAGTCTTCTGTAAATTTCATTTAAACCATAATACAAGGTAAGCTCTGTACAAATTGAGGGAGATTTAAGCAGATGTCTCTATGTCTCTCTTTTTTTTTTTTTTTTCTTGAATCAAGATCATACATTAGCTAAAGAGAACACCTTTCAGTCATAAGTGTACTTTAATACCATTTTTGAAAATGTAGTAGTGTACATTGCATTATTGCACAGAATCACAGCACCACTTCGGTTAGAAGCTAAAGCTTACAGAAACCTCAAATGGTTCGTACAGTATCATCCTTCTCTATAAATAAATAGTATATAACCTTTGTACTCTAGAAGCCTAGTAAAGACCCTGGCAGGACATCACACAACCTCTTAATTTAACTTCTCAGCTATTTGTGGAACTCTGCCTCGGTGTCACTGACAAACAGAGTTGGAGGTGACAGTTCAGATTTTGCATCCTCCTTCCGGAAGCCATTTCAGTCATGCAGCCAGTTATGTGTCTTACTGTGCATTTATAGCCTAAAGGAATCATTTGCTGATGAAAATAGTCCTGGGCACAGCAGAGATGGACAGAGGGTAAAGGCAAAGGTACAGCTTTGTTATTAC
Organism: Netta rufina; assembly: GCF_964035555.1. Lineage (NCBI taxonomy): Eukaryota > Metazoa > Chordata > Aves > Anseriformes > Anatidae > Netta > Netta rufina. The sequence continues at coordinate 135,691,762 of NC_140123.1, forward strand.
TTTAAGGATATTGAAATTGAATGTATAATTACTAGCTTTCTGTTCTAATGAAAATGATAAAGATAATAAATGTGAGTATGATATCATTCAGAGAAGATGCAATTTAGTGTTGAAATATTTGTGTAAACTCTCAAATACCATCCTAAGCAGGTATTATATTAATATTGCATATTAAAATACGAATTTTCCCTTTCCCACATACTATTAGTTACTGTCACTTTGATTATTGAAAATATTCTTAATTACTTTTCTGTTGCTATTTTTTTTCTGCTTAGATAAATAAACTTACAAATCTAATGAATTTAAACTTCTAAATTTAGATGCTTAATCTTCTTTCTGCTTAGATAATTAAAGTAAAAATGTGTAAAATGCAGGTATACCATTTTCACAAAGCCATACTATTTTCAGATGTTCATCCACATTGCAGTATTCAAGAGCTAATGTGTTAATATCAGAAGAAAACACGCGTCCAACTGCAGGAAGGCTTTCTTGAGTCTTTTCGTTGGGTGTCAGGGCTCAGGTAAGGTGTTTAACTTGAGAGTATGACCAAACCTGGCACATGCCAGTGGATTAGCTTTTGTTTACAGAGGTAGTTTTGAAACTCTGTTTGTACCTGCAAAACGTGTTCCCCAAGAGGAGTGGATACTGAGATCCTCCTAGGTTTTTAGAAAGGCTGAATTTCTGCCCAGCATGTATGAACTTGCTCTCTGAGCCACCTGCCATAGAACTCATTCTGTTTCCTCCTTGGGCCACAGATCTCACACCAGCCATGCGGTAGGCAGTGATAGTCTCAGCAGCCTCTGAGGGATACAGAGGCCAGGAGGACATAGTTTTCTAAACTCTTCTGTACAGACCAGCACGTAGGCAAGCACAGCTCGCTTTTCTTGGTGGTGGAATTGAAACTGGATTTGGGCAACAGATACACTTGTTGCACGGACTTTCATTTTTCTTTTGGCCAGGGTTCAATGGCTTTCTGGTGACTTGCTTCTATGAGATGTAGAGGACCACTTAAAGGCATAATTTTAGTCATATGCCTAACCTCTTCGAGTCATTCCTGTGTTGTGTGAGTGGTGAACAGTACAGAGTTTATTGAATTTACCATTTGCATTGTACTTTTCATGGCAGGGCACTGTACGGTTTAGGAGAATGTAGAAGTACAAACGAGAATAAAAGTTCAATTTGCATCATACTACTTCAGTGACCCTTGCTGAAATAATATTAGAATGCAGAATGCAGTTAGAGCAGTTGCTAAATTCAGTGTAATATTCTGGAAAATGTAACAATATTGTGTATAGCAGTGTTTACCACTAGCTAGGAGAAAGCAGAGGGGGATCTTTTTGTTAACTGAATTTTTCTGGATTTCTACCTGTGTTTAGTAGTGCATATTAGTTGATACATCATTTAGTTTACATATTTCATCTACATCCTTGGAACTAGATAAGGGTCTGTTAGTGTCTAGTAAGTGTGTACTCAGACAAAGACAATAGAAATTCAAGATTTTCTCTTACACTTTGTGATTCTTACATTGTTTTGCTGTTGAATTAATGAATGTTCTGTGCAAAATTACAACTGAAACATTAAATATTACTGAAAGGGAAACTCCAGTGTATTTAATGGATAGTTTGCTTTTTTTCTTGGTCCTTAGTGGTTATACAAACTTTGTGTTTTGGGGAGGATGAGAGAAAATGCTAAGGGGGGATCTTGGAACCAGGACACAGACTTCTTTTAGTCTTTTGTCTTTGTACAATTTGACTGCTCTTGAGTTCGCTCTCGATCTCTGCTGCTTGAAGTTAAAAATGGTTAGAGTCCCAGAGTATGTGGCCTCAGTTATATGGGTATATTCTGCGAGAATTAATAGAGACAGTGGAATTGAGAGTTGATAAATGCTACTACAATTGTACAAATACATATTACATATTACATGTTACCTGCATTACCCTCTCAAGACAACACACTGCACTCCCAGGGAAGAAACACATAATATGACATGAAGAAAATGAGAACATATTTAAATAGGATGTGTCCAGAACAGTCTAGGGAGAAATTAAACTGGAATTCAGTTTAAGTCTCATGTTAGGTAGATGTACTAGTGAAAAATTAACAATATGGAAGAGCTAAAAGGATATGCTTAACTTGCCATTTCCCCCCAGCTGTTTGCTCTCTGTGTTTGCTCTCTACTCACTTTGTTTTGTGATGAGAGTCTCAGTGATTATTTATAACTCCATGAAAACAACATCTATCTGCATGAACACCAGGAAGACACACCTGATTTAGTTACACATATGAAAAAAGGGAAATACATAAAATACTTTTCATTCCTCTTGTTAATTCCTGATTGAAATTCATTAAGCATTGCTGTTCTTCTGCTAGTAATGCACAGACAAAAGAGCGGACTGTCACCAACAACAGTTCCTTAATTTGTATTTCAGAGGATATCTGCATTTTATGGATATATATGTGCACAGATAAGTGTATGTTGGTTATAATGGATTGTGATATAAATGAGTGAAGCAGAAGGAAATCTCCAGCAGCATTGCAATATGTACATTATAATTACAGTTGGAGAAGACCTGTTTAATCTGTGAAATGAGCACTTGCTCTTTGTAGGCATGCAAAATACAGTGTAAACACCAGCATCCCCTTTTTAAGGAAAAGCAAGAAGTTATGGTACTTAAGGGGTTGCAGGACACATATGGCAGGTGAAGGTTATCACCTTCACCATAACAAAGCTGGCTTTGATTCTCAAGAAAAGGCAAGGCATTTTAGGTACGAAGGATCAGGCTCATATTAGGTTCTCAGTAGTGGTGGCATAAAACTATGATTTCCTTATAGAAACAGAGCAGTTAGAGGTGATAGCCTTGATGGTGGATGCTAAGTATTGGTTCTCTTTTTAATTTATTATTTATAATTTAGAAAGTTGTTATTTATTTTTATTTTACAGTATCTTTTTAAAATACTGTTCATTAAAGATAATGTTCAGAATATAGGTTTTCAGAAATACTTATGAATCTATTGTGAAAAAAAATGTATGAAGAAAATTTATGAGACTTTGATTTGTTCAACTTCATATTGTATGTTTAAGAAAACAATCTATCTAAATCTAAAAAAATCAAATCACAGTAAAGCACTGGTGAGTTTGGTTTTTTTTTTTTTTTTTTTAGCCAAACCATAACTGTTGGTAGGTAACTACCAACCAGAGTCTAGGCAAGGAATATACAAAAATCTCTGTCTGGATGAGACAGAAGTAGTTAGATACATACATAACCTCATGTGATTTTGTGATTTTTAAATTCATTTATGTGTTTTCAGTGCAGTACTTTGAGCAATAACAAATGTTTTACCTATTAAGTACCTGCAGCAGCAGGTTCTTAATGAAAACTGTCATAAATTATATCTTAGGAGTCAGGATCCTGGTATACTCCCTTTAACGTGAAGGACACAATCAAACTAATTGTGAATGATTTTAATACATTGTAAGGTGCATCAGGATGTTTTTTTCAGGTGTTCTGGTGAATAATAACAGCACCTGCTATTTAGAGTATTAATACTACTTGATGTCTTTAGAAACAAGGAAATAAGAGAAAAAGAAATATGAACGCAGTTATTATGTTTTGTTGCTGTAGTGCTACTTAAACCTTTTCCTTTAAGAGAGCAAGCTCCATCAGATTATTTTTTTTTTTATGAGGCATACCTTGGGAAAGGTTGAAAGAACATGTGAATAATACAGCAACTGGAGCTAGGTGATGATATGTTAAAAAGCTGTAATTCCTTAGCAAAATGGTAAGCACATCACAGTTTGAAATTAGTAAATTGTGAAGTTTTAAAAGTAGTAAAACACAAATCAGATTCCATCATGCATGTGCTTTGCTTGTTAATTAGAAAATATTTTAGCAATGACATTTACAGGCGTTTTTACTGTTGGATTCGCTGCTGCTTCCATTAGCAGCAGTTTTTTTTTTTTTAACAGCTCTCACACAGGAAGAATGAGAAAATGTATTTCCATGTAACATTCTAAAGAGGTATAAGGTGAGAGTTCAGTCACAGAAAAAGGAGGATATCATGTCCTGAATGGAACTTAATCTGTACAGAAGATTGTTAGATTTTTTTTTTCCAGTGTAGATTTTGGCACTAGTTCTTTCTTGAAGGAAGGTTTATTGTTTCGTTTCTTCCTAACAAATTTACAGATCTGAGGGTGACAGAAAAGACTAGTGCTATAATGTGTCCTTACTTATGAAGAGCAGTCCTGGTTCCCTGGAGCTAAAACTACATTCACAACAACTTTCTAGCAGAGGAAGAAGGTATATTTTTGTTTTTGGTATTAGGATGTTTGCAGTAATTACAAACATAGCAAACATTTTTGTCTCTATGACTTAATTTTGCAGCTCAGTGATCTAACATTAAGTGCACCGAGCAGTTATGATAGAACCTTTGAACAGTTCTGAGAGGTAGTTTGGGATTGTTCCTAGGTAACAAAGCGTACTGTAGAAGTTAGGTGATTTTTTTTTCCCACAATCTACATGTAGTTTCTTGCATGCAAAGCAACAGGATTTCTTTACTTCGCATACTTGTGCCAGATATTCTAGCAACTAAGAAAGCAGTTGATACAAAATAGAATGTGTAAATTACATACCTGTTGAAGGGATTATCAGAATATTTTATTCTTTCTACAGAGTCCAATATTGCTGTGCAGAGAAGGGGATTCATGATTTGATTACCAATTCTATATGTTATCTTTTTTGATTTATTTAAAAACAGTGGATCGAATTATTAAGGTATCAAATCAAGACCATACAGCATAAGTAGATTGACGCTTAGGGTTGCTGCCTTGCATGCTTACCTGATTCAGACACAAAAAAACAAAGCTTTTTGCGTTTATTAAAGTATGCTGGTCAGTACAAAAGTGCATGAGCCATGATGTTCATAAATAAAAAATGCGGAATGAGGGATAATTTTTGTAATAGTCACAGTGAAAATCTGAAACTCAGAAATTGATATTTTTATTTATTTATTTATTTATTTTTTTAAGCAATGGTCATGTTTTTAACAGTATGTCACTGAAAGCACATCTAACAAGAAAATTAATTGAGCTTCAGACTTACTCCTGGAAGTAAGCTGAGCTCTAAGTGTTATGGTTAAAAAGCTTTTGTAGATGAGACCATATTTTAAAATTGCCTTCACTTAGTTCCATCTTGTATAGACTCATTTGGAACTGGCTTCTCATGATTTGGGATGTTGTCTTTGGTATCCCAGTGGGATTTTCAAATGTCACTGCTGAATTTTGACACTGCTTATGTTCCTGGAAGCATGGAGAATAAAACTAATTCTGAACAAAATAATTTTATTTATTTTAGGTCCACTGATAAGATGCAAACCAGAATCTGCTTACCATTGTCTATTCAGTGTCAGATGCAATGTCAAGGCTAACAAGGGAGCCTGAGAAGTAGCATGACTCCAAAGAGAAGCATTGGTAAGTCAGTCATCTAAGTCCATTAAGAAGCTGAGAAAATGATCTTTCACATGAACAGATTGTTTTTCTGCTGCTTTGTAGTTAAAGCATACTTTTAAGAAACATTGATAAAAGCATAGTAGGCTATTCACTTTTTGGAAAGTGTTTATGCTTTCTGATAGGTGGCGAATGAAAAATGGCATATTCCTGCAAGGTATGCTTAGAACATTTAGCCAAAGCCTAAACTTCTAGAAAACTTAACAGCCCCTCAGCATTGCATTATGCTTTTGTTTAAGCATAACACAATGCTTTTCATATTTATGCAACTTCCACATTCTTTCATAATTAATTATTTGCATATTTCTGTTACAATATCTTTCTTGGCCAGCCTACATTACTGTATATCTTAGAAGGAATATTTTCATTCATTCAAACTCCATTGAATAATATCATCTGCTTGAGGAGTTTCTCATTGACTTTAGACCTATGTATTGACTACTATACAGCAAAATTGAAATAAAGCTATTCCCACAACACACACCTAACTCTTAGGTCTTCACTGTCTAAATATGCTTCACAGGCTTTTAAGCTCCTTCCTGAACTCTTAAAAGGTTGATTTTTAATGTCGTAGCCATATGGTTTGTAATGCTATTAGTTCTTAAATTTACTGATACTCTTATACTATCATGCACAAGTTCCCTTACACCTTAAGGATTGTTTAATTGTGTTAATATAGCTAACAATGTTACTTGACTTTATTAAAGCCTACTAATGTGTTAAAAGGGATTGAGAAGTCACATGGTTTCCCTTTACACCAGTAGCAGTCAGTTCTGATCTGTATTTTTACAAACTTACATTAATGTTTATAGCAGAATATATATACACAGGTGACTAAAAGAAAAAGCTTTAGCTTTTATATGTTACTGGAAAGTAGGGTACAGGTATGTACTGTACTCAAGTCAGCCTGCATATGGACATATAGCAATCACCTAAAGATAAATTTAGTATATGTAGATAGTTTCTTGCTATGATGCTTGAGAATGAGATAACCGTGTTTCTGAAGCAAAATAATCCTGTCTTAAAAGTCATCTGGATAAATTCTTCCTTACTTTTCCACTCTGTAGAACTCTTGTACAAGGATCTATCCACCCCACCCTTTTCCAGAGTTTCTTTTCATTTCCCGTTTTGATAACTGCTGCAGTTTCTTGGTGTTCTTTACCCCTATTGGGCCCAAGTAGCAAGTACAGACTTTCCATTAATCATTACACCTTACTGATGACGTTTTTGTAAAAGCAATGGAGAACAGATGATGTCTGTTGGTGTACCAGACATGGGAGTATCTTCCTACACTTCCTAGCCTTTCTGATTTTGTTATAGTCACACTGTTCCATAACCTATTCTAGCTGATATTACTTGTCCTCTGGACTGTTGTGTATATGTGTTTCCTTCCCTGTACATGCTTTACCTATCTAAATCTTGTGCATCATAAAATAATGCTTCTTGGCAGTGCAGCTGAAAGAACATGCCCGACATGTACCATAATCTGGGATGCAACTAGAAGAATACAGGTTAGATAAGAGGATTCTCAAAATATTGGTGTATTTCTCATGGTTCACACATGAGAAAAAAACATCTGAGAATTGCATCCAATGCAAATGCAGACAGAATTGGAAACAGCTGTAAACCCTGCCTCAGTGAGGTACAGCTGTAGTGGTACTGTAAGTACTACTCTGTAGTATAGTGAGGTAAAGCTGTAGTTCTGTTTCTATTGGGATGCTACCCCAGCAAAAATAAATTGGGCAATTCCTGATCTAAGATATTAACGTTGTATTGTCATGATGTTCTTCTGACATCCACACACAATCATTACATTACTACTGCATCAAAAAGGTCATAGTTGCTTAAATAAATAACATTGGTATTTTGCAAATGAGCAATTATAAGGCTTATTTTTGTATAGCTGCTGGCATTGATCCTGCATTGATTTTCTGACACCAAAGACTCCAGAGTGAATTCCTTTTGTCAGCCATGCAGTGTAGCTTTGCTTTGGTAACATCTTTTGTGACCTTCTCAAGGTCAGAAGACCTTGACAGACACAGACAGAGCAGACTGCAGGCTAATAAGTGTAATAAGTTCTGCACTTGTTTACAGTGCAGTTGCCTTGGTTGTCCTCACATCCTCTCTATTCTCTTGCTCCCTTTCTCTCTTGCACCATTCCTTCAGCACTGGTTTCCTCTGGTTCATGGCACAGAAGTCTTTGGCGTCAGTGCAGTGTGTGTCCTGTGCAATAGCTGATTTCTGTCTCAAAATCTGCTTTTACAAGACTCCAAAAACATTTGCTGCCTTCCCCACACCTCCTTATTTGTATCTCCAAAGCAAAATACTGCACAAAATTTTGGCTTGACAGAGGTCCCATTACAGTAGTTACCACAGAGGAGAGTGGTAAGCCTAACCTCTGAAGTTGTAAAAGCCACTTAACAAGTAGTAATATTGCAGTTTATCAGAAGGAGTTCCGAGAGGGAAAAAGTTAAAACAGAATTCCTGTGAAACTCAGGGTTACATTTGTTTTTTAAAAAGCATGAGTCAGTGTTTACTGTAAAGTTCTTTTTTGACTACGGGCTGAAAAAGGAAGGAAGCAAAGTATTTGAGCTCTCTGTGTAAGGCAGCTACTTTCTCTGTGCCTTTGTCTTTCCTCTGTTTAATTCCCAATACCCTAGAGATACAGTTTCCTCCCTTAGCAGGGACTGCAACCTTAAAAATAGCCAGTTCCAAAATAAACACAGCAAAAAGGCCACTTCAATTGTTTTACATACATGGTAAATAACCAAAACTGAATCCTTCCTAAAGCTGGAATTCATAAGCTTTTGGAGCTTTTGTTTCTTGGGAACTTCGCATTACTTTGTGCTCACACTGTATGTCACTGTTTCCGAAGAAATTCGTTAGATCTTAGGGCGCCATTTGCCTGTGATTTGTTTCTATTCTTATCTCTCTTGCAAAGTTTCCCGAGGATGCACTTTCACCTCAGATGAGAGCGGGGTGGGGCTCACATCACGCAGGGAAGTGGCAATCCTAGGGCCCTCTCATGCTGGTGGGCATCGCTGCTGCCCAGGGCCAGCTGGAGGAGTTGGCGGCTTATAAAGCAGAAACCTTTTCCGGCCACTTTTGCTTCTAGTTTTAAAGCTCTGTTCTCTGATGCGGTTGCATGAGGGAGGAGGCAGGCCAACCCTCTGGATTGCGGCCATGGCAGTAACCCCATCCAGGAGATCTCCGGGCTGTCTCATCGCCGCCACTGCCACCGCTGCCTTCATTTCCGTCTGCAATTGGACCAGAGTTCATGTTCATGCAAAAGCCTGTTCCAGAAGAACTTACCATTAAACAGATACGATGGGGGAAAAAACAACCCCTAACTTACTGCATTATCGGAAGGCTTGTGGCCACATGTTAAAGCCATTCCCAGCTCCCTTGTTGTTAAGGGCTGTACCGATCATTCGGGAGCTCTCCAGTAGTGTACAACGGAATCACAGAATCACAGAATTTCTAGGTTGGAAGAGACCTCAAGGTCATCGAGTCCAACCTCCAACCTAACGCTAACAGCCCTCCACTAAACCATATCCCTAAGCTCTACATCTAAACGTCTTTTGAAGACTTCCAGGGATGGTGACTCCACCACTTCCCTGGGCAGCCTGTTCCAATGTCTAACAACCCTTTCAGTGAAGAAGTTCTTCCTAACATCTAACCTAAAACTCCCCTGGCTCAACTTAAGCCCATTCCCCCTCGTCCTGTCACCAGGCACGTGGGAGAACAGGCCAACCCCAACCAACCAGTGAGAAGGGCAGGAGAAAGGACATTCAAGTCCACTAAATAAATCCCTCTGACAGGCAAGAGGGATCTTTTTCCAAGTCTGGCCAGGGAGCTGTTGTCTTTATGCTGTTGCATGGAAAAGTTAGTCGTGTCTTATGAATACTGCTCAGGGGTCGGAAGCTTCTGACCTTGCTTAGAAAGGTGGTTTAAATCTAGTAGAGATTCAAGAGTAACAGTCTGTTGGGTCTTCTGGAACATTTCAAGCCTTTCTCCTCACAAACACCAAGTAGTGCTTGTGCAGACTGTCACAAAATGCAGGTATTCATGGTACTTTTCAAGGCCTGAGTTTATATGGCAGGAATGAATTTTCTTTCTCTTCCCACATGAATATTATGCTAGCTATATCTGTGTGGTATAGAAAATACTTTAGCACTGGAATACTTTTCTCTGAATATAGTCTAAAATCTTTTGTTTACTTAGAAAAATGTATTACAGCATTTTGAAGTCTCAGGACAGGACTATGGAACTATTTTGGCTAATGCAGACAGCTTGGTTCTTTTAGGTGTAGGGGAAAGAGGAACAGCTAGCAAATGAATGGAGGGAAACAGCACAAGAACATTTTGTGTACTTTTCCATCTAAGATGTAACAGGGTTTGGGAAGGTTTTTAACCCATCGTGTTACCCAAATCCACGGGGAACTCATTTTGAAATTGAATATACCAAAGCATTTATGATTTACAAAGAGGGAAAAAATAAGAGCCTTAAAAAATATCGTGTTTGATCTATTTGTCACTATGAAAATATTGACAGAAGGCAAAAGAATGGCCTTCATTTAGCTTATTATTGTTGGCTTGCTTTAATGCTTTCTTATTAAGAGCAAACTCCCATTTAGATGTGAGATTAACTCTTTCACTGTTGCAAAGGAATAAAGACTGAAATTTGGAACATAAAACTCCTGCAAGTAAGGTAATCTGTATGTGATTCCTTCTCAGAAATGTGTAATGTATGAGAAAGAACCTTTTAAAAGTAATATTTATATATATATATGGAATAGTTTATGCAAAATGTATGTTTCAAAATATATTTAAAAGCAGCCTCTTCTGTAAACTTAGAAACATGGTGTTAATTACACATTCATAAAAGGAGTTCAGAAAATAAATATTCTATGGGGAAAAAAGGAATATAAAAAATCTTACACAGAGTCTGCATATGTAGTCTCAGGATAAGTTCTGAAATAAATAAGGATCTGTCTTCACTGAAGTGTTAACTAGAGACCCGATTCGAATATTACTGGTAACCCATTGTCAGTCACCCACAAAAACCTCCAGTTTTGTCAAGTGCTTTTCACTTGAGTCAGCTAGTCCTTCAGCTTCGGAAGCCTGTTTGGAAAAACAAGTGCTACTGATGTTTAAATTGGTAATGCAATAGAGAAGTGGCGAGAGACTTCAAACTTGAGTTAACACAGTGCATCAGCTGCTAATCCAGTCATGCTGTGCTGCTAATCAAATCATTCTGGTAGTCCAAACTCTGTTTTCCAGTGTAGTCACTGTCACACAAGTAAGAACTAGGTTGAAGTCTGTGCCAAAAATGCGTCTTAGCAATACTTACCCAAACCAGCTTCTGGCTGGCCAGTCTGGGTCCCAGAAACTGTCTGCATGTGGCAGTGCAAGGGATTGGCTTCTAAAACAGATAAGCCAGTCCCTTGCAAACGCCGTGCTGCAGTGGCTGTGCTGCTGCTATTAGTAGCCATGCTTGCTAGTTTGAAGCCCACTCAGGTTGTTAAACTCATTAAGGTTGGCAGGAGAATGATTACCTTGCTCTGGGTTAGTAATGTGATGCCTAACGTTGCAGAGGAGGTAAATCTTTTTAGTTTAAGCTGTCTGTTAAGAAGTTTAAGCTGTCGGTTGTTGCTTTACAGAGAGACGGATGCTATTGCTGCCATCCCAAAATTCCTAAAAGAAATTGGTAATTTGAACTATTTATTCCATTAAATTCCCACTGATGAGCATTAATAATAAAAGTAGCTGTATTGTTATCACTGGAGTATCTGAGGAAGCCTTTTGGCTAGAATGTCATATGAACAGGAATGTCTGTTGGGATATTTAGTTTCATCTCCGTGGACAATGTGTGGTTGTTCTCTTTTGTAAATTTTCTGTTAACTGTTAGTGGACTGTGTAACTTTGTAGAATAGGTAGCAGTTACTACAGGCCAGCACAAAGCACACAAAAGTGCTTCTGAAGAATGCCAACATGCATGGAGAATTCGGAAAGTTAGCATTTCACTCTAGTGAGCTAGTGAACAAGATGTTCACACTTCCCTTCTCATAATTTCCCACTGGGCTTTGTTTTTTGTCACTGACATTGCTATGTCTCTGTAACTGAGAGTAAACTTTAGGATTCCTTCTTAAACTATGAGGACCTCTTCCTGCAAAACCCCATCTCCTTTAGCTCATCTGTGTAGTCTTGTTTGAAAGCTGTTTGCTCAGATGTTCATGATCAGCTCTGCCTCGGCACTTCACGAAGCTTTCATCGCTACCTCAAATCAGGGTTTAACTGATGTCTTGTTCACAGTAGATACAGAGCTCTTAGTGTTTAAGACTGTAGCATTTACAACACTTGCATTGTGCATTGTGCTATGCATATTTTATTGGAGTTCAATAAATAGACACGATTTTGACTAGTTTGCCATGGGGACACAGAATGTGGTTATTGATGTAGTACATGTAGGTATTGGTAATAAAGCTTATAATAAGCAGTAAGCTTGTGTTTGGAGTTGTGGACCAGACATACCACTTCCATGCAAAATTCATTCACTGTGCAGGGTTCTCCTTTTGTTTTTTACTTCTTGGTTTCTTTTTGTGTTGTATTTTGTATCTTTGGAGTTAGAGATTTCTTTGTCACAGGAACCTACAGTATTTAAAATGTAGGGGGACATTGCTTTATTAAAACAATTCTGTTAGTTGTCATGGCAACAGGTCTTACATAAATGATGGAGAGGAAGTATATAGAGAGATACATTCAGTCATAGTGATAAATCCACTACTTTTTAAACAAACAAGGAGGCACACTAGGGTTTGGTTTTGTAGTTCATTTTATTCCAGATTATTTTTACAACTTGAGTATTATCCAGGTTCATAGTCAAAATTACAGCACTTATATACTCACAGTTGTATCAGGTTCGCTCTCTCTGGCCTATATAACAATTAAGCTCCTCCATTAGGAAACAGATTTATCAAAAATGAATGCAGAACTACATACTAAAAAGCCAGACATGATACTTTGTGGTTGTCTGCAAAATACTTCTCTGAGCTCCTCCAAAACTTCACTCAGTGATACAGACAGCAACTACAGCATGAGGGAGAATGCTGTAGTGACCCTGAGCTTGTTTGAAGCACTTTCTAACAAATATTTAATTTTCTTACAATTTAGCTGTGTTAAAGGATAATTGGAGACTAGGGAGGGCTTGGAGGGGGATGCTTTTATAGTATCAGCATATATGATTTCCAGCATTTACAAGTGGTTAAGGAATAGTTCACCAAAGAAGCGAAACCCCAAAGCCCAAAACAATGCTGATAAAATCAGGATTTTTTTCTTTCTTTGGTGATTTAAGAGTAGAATCAAATTTAAACAATATTAGTATTTCTTTTCTGCTGAAAACATTTACTACACTTAAAAAGATGCATCAAAGAAATATGACATATTGCAATTAACATCCTTAATATTTTTATCCCTATTACCTGATTTTCAGTATGATTTCTGAACTGCTGTCCTAATTTTTGCCTGTCATTTTTCAGCCTCTATTCTCATCTGTCCACAATAATTTCTCTTTTCCTTTCATATTTTACCTTTCATTTTTCCACTTTAAGTCCTTTTCTTTTTTTTTCTTCATGCCTAAATTCATTTTCTGTTTTTCTCTTACAACTGTAAGATCTTCCTATTTTCAGTATTATTAAGAAAAGCCCTTTCAAAATATACCATACATGTTTTACAGTATATGATTATTCCTATTCTAATGTACAACAAACCAAAGCTGATATGGCCTTAGACCACTGGTCACAATGCAAATGGTATTCTTCCACACTCATTTCCCTCTGGCTTACAGCCTGCTCTTTAGTGTGACCAGAAAACTGGGGCTGTGCAAAGTTCAGCATCAGCTGGCTAACTGACACCAAGTATCACAGAGATTCACACTCTCAGGAACTAATATGATACACCTCATGGAAATGCTGAAAGTACTTGTTTCATCAGCCTTGAAAACTTGCATTTACAGAGGAGACAACTGAAAAGTGCTGTTGTATGATAAATACGGCTTCAAGTCTTAAACCCATGCAATTGTTTTGCCTTTTTAACAGTTGTCCCAGTTTAAGGGCTAACACCAACTTCTCTTTCATGCCTTCCTAACTTCTGAAAGTAAGCCTTGGTAGCCTCGGTGTAGGTTGCAGTACATCAGGTTTTCCTGTGGGGATGGCACTGTATAATTTCTAGAAATATGTAAGTAATTGCAAAAACAGGAGCGAGCAGGGAACTTAACAAGGACTCTACAGTCTACCCACATGTTCCTCACTTAGGTAAGTCAAAAGTGTAATACAACTGTGCCTCCATCATACCTCCCTTATGTTTTTATTTAAACGAAAGTTGAAAGGTGGGGTGTGGAGACTTACGGTTTTCTGAATGTCAACAGGTGAAACTCAGTGTGTTCATTTCCCAGGAGCTCATGCAAACATTTTTTTCTTAATCTTTGTCTTGCTGTGTTTAAGTTTGCAGCTGCTGGATTCTGCTTTGAGCCTCAAGTTTAAAGGAACCCAGACACTCTTTCTGAAATATCACAGAAACCACTGAACTTCACCTGGCTTTGTAAGGAAATCTTGTGAAACCCCGAGTTTCCCACACTTCCAGTGTGAAACCTTATGTTAACTCAAACCTTTTTTCTCCCACCCCAGATCCTCTGAAGGATCACAACCCTTAGGGAACTTCTTCATGAACTTTGGCCTGTTTTCAAGTTTGTAACAAAACTCAAAATTATTTCCATGATTTTGGGTTTTTTTAAGAAAAGCAAAGCACAAATGTAATCCATGTAGCCTTTAAATCAGTGGGTTTAGAGATGGTTCATAACCTTTGAACACAGCAATTGTGTACTAAGCTTGGCAGCCATGCTTATTTTGGCAGGTTCAAGTTTTGAAAGAGCTGTCCCACCTGTTGTCACAGCAGTGTGGCAGATTGCTGGCCCCACCGCAAAGATACGGGACGCTGCAAAATAAATGTCTCAGGGAAATAACATCTCTCATAAAACACAGAGGGCTATATTGTGTTGTAAGACCCAGCCTTCACTGGAGTGCTGAGGGGGTTGTGTAGCAGCTGGGCTCTTCAGACGCGTCTCTCACAGGGCTGACTGCAGCACCGTTTGGAGTGGGACCTCCACCACATGTTAACAGCATTGCACATATGCCCATCCCGGATGGCTCTGTCTCAGATGAGGGTACAGACTGCAGTAATAATTCTCCTTCTGTCCTCTTATATACACTACAGGTCTAGCCAGCCCAAACAAATCTCCTTTCACTTGCTTTATCTCTTACTTACTTGGAAGGTTCAGTGTAGGTTGGAAATTTCTGACATGTAAAGGCACAGAGAGACACAGTGTTAGTGGTAGATTTGTCACAGTCATATGTAAACTGTAGGCTAAATTCTTCCTTTTTCTGAGAACATTTTACCTCCCTGTCTCTGGGGGTTCAGAGTAGTTTTCTTTCAATGCAGCCAGGCACACCAGCTTCCTCCTGTTTACCACCAAGGGACAAAGTTTCAAAATATGCCTCCACAGACTATTTATTCATCCAAGTAGCTGGTTCACTCTGCTGCCTGCATCCCAGATATGGTGACCTAACTTGTGGCTTCTGAGTGCTGGCCATATCTTCCCATTCAGTTGACCTTCTTCCTTGCCTGCTTTGTGACTTGGTTTGTTGAATGTCAAGTGTTATGCCGGAGTGCAAGTCTTTGTAAGGAAAGAGAAGCAGAAACAGAGAGATGTTGCTTTAGCCTAGCCTCTTCTAATGTCAATATACCTGTATAATGCCTGTGATGTTGACAAGCCTCTGTAGTTATGCCTTACCTGCTCTTTTTGTCATCTATTACAGATACATCAAAGTCAGAAATACACTAAAATGAATAACAACTTTTTGTTCTATAATAGTGTTTTTAAACTATATCCCCATTTTCAAACATAATATTAGTCCGGTCTTTTTGCTTGTTTTCTGTCAGGAAACAATGTAAGCAAAATTCCCTCAACCATGTTTGATTTATAGAAGGATGACAAGAACATATATATATATATATTTTTTGTTGTTAAAAGTTGTAGTTTGAGTTTTTTTGTTGTTGGGTTGGGTTGGGTTATTGTTTCTTTCCCTTAGGGAGCAGTATAAAAATGTCTAAATGTCTGAATCTTTAAACCTAAAATTTGGCAGGTACCTAAATCTTTAATAAGTTGCATGTGCTCTGCAGTTTTTTTCCTGAAGATTTGCATATTTGTTTCCTAGGATGCATCAGTCACTAATACCTCTAGGAACAGTCTGGTAGGCACACAATTTTGGAAAAAAAAAAAAAAAAAAAGAAAAAAAAAAAAGTGCTTATTAAATTTTGGATTTTTTTTTTTTTTTTTTTTTTTTTGCTTTCATTTGCTATGGTGTTACCTTATTTTGCTTTTGCTATTCCTAGCTTATTATACACTAGAATGAAAAGTTATCTGCAGAGACAGAGGTAGATTCCCTTTAAATGTTCGTTTGCTGTTCTTGGTGAAAGTGCTTTAAAAGCTATGCTGAGCATTTTAAAGTTCCTGGAGCTGTAATAGAAAACATTAGTGTCTGGACTTTCAAGGGAAGAATGTGGTTAGGATTATAGCAACTGAGTCACTGTCAATGGGTGGTCTTGAATCCATATGGTACACAGTAGATAGGAACACAGAAGAGCCTTTGCTTCGATAGGTGAAAAGCTCTACTCAAGATAGAAAAAAAAAAAAAAAAAAAAAAAAAAAAAAAAAAGGCCGTGCTAGACTATATTTTACCTGCATGGGGCTTAAATATGGTCGGGTTGCGTCTCAGTGTGGCTTTGTTTCAACTTTTCTGCAAAGGAAGATAAAGGATCTGCTTAAAAGCTCAGTAGCTGTAATGTTACCTGCTTCTTTTGGCTCCTCAAATTTCTTCTTTTCATTCAGTGCTTTTCCATTGTTGCATTTAGGTTTTAATGAGACAGTTACAAAATGTCTGCCTCACTCTGACCGCCATTTTGTAGCCTGATTGTTGGATAATGAAGACTGTAAGAAATAGAAAATAAACAGCATGGCATGGAGGAGATTTCAAAAGGAGTACAAAATCTGCATGTTTTATTTAGATGCTTAATTGTTGCCGACTGGCTGCATTTAAACAAGCGACTTTACAGTGTCTGGAAGAAGACCAGCTCCCGAATTTGAGGAGCTGACCTTGGGCAGATGCCATCAACTGTTCTTTTCTATTGGCATGAACATGCTGCTGGCAGGATCTCTCTGTATCTGCAGTTGCTAACCCGGCTCTGAATCAGAACCTGCTTGCATTGCACTAGGCCACCAAATCATGCTATTTGTTCTGAATACGTTTCACAGCCCCTTCAGTAACAGAGATTAGATCTAGAATATATAGGATGTTTAAAAATAAGGACCTTCAAAATCGCTATCATTAAGCTTCTCCCATAGAGCAACATATAATGTTAAGAAGAAGGGGTGGAAGGGAGACTCCAAGTTTGCTGAAAGCAAACTGAAAATGCACAGCGGAAATTGAAAGGATACTATAGAATTGTTACTGTGGTCCTATGGACAGGGTGCTAACTGTGTGAGGAGTGCAGTTAGAATTTATGTGCTTCCTGTATGAAAAACTCCTTTTTGTGTGTAGAACATGGGCAAGGGGGGATGGGGAAGGACTCCTTACATTCACAGGAGGATGTATATTCAAAGCTGTTTAAAATTCTTCCGTATCTTAATGATAATAGTTAAGCCCAGTATCAGAACAGTACTTCTATTTTTAAAATGCAATCAATCAATCATTTTAATACATTGTGCCTTTAGTGCCAAACATCTCGGAAAGCAGTGTATACAGTAGTGAAAATAAAGCATGTGAAACTGCTTCTATAGAATCATTTTTTTTCTTCCTCACCCATACATGTACAGTAAAATCTCAAAGCTGCAAGAAAAATCTGGAATTGTGTAATAGTGACTAAGTCCTTTAAACAAGACCAGTTGCCATGTAAGGAATGTGGTCATAGACTGAGCAAGGAGTCACAGACTGACTGAAGATCTCTCTAGAAAAACTGCATATTCTGGGCTTTCTTGGGTTTTGTTGTTGTCTTGTGGGGTAGGAAGTACATTCAGATGCTTGACCTTCTTTTAAGAGGATTGCACTGAAAATTGCTTCTTTCCATTTTTTTTTCTCAAGACAGCTTCCTATATGTCTACCATGCTCTTTCAGAAAGCTGTTCATATGGATGTAATAGAGATTGTAGGTAATTTAAGTTCAGTCTCTGCTTCTGCCTCAGTGATGCACACAAAAGCACAGCATTTGATTATGCATATGTTCTTCACGTGCAAAATAAGGATTAATGCTTCTGTATCATTAGTGCTTATAAGTTAGGTTGAAGTTCCTCCCATGCACTCCAAATCACCTATCACTGTTAGCAATAAAAATGTGAACTACATGACTCAGTCATGTTAATGGTGTATTAACTGGGAGGATTTTTAAATACTTGAATGTAAAAGCATCAGCCTCATATTCAGAGAATAACTAACTACAATGAGAGCATACTTATATAAGCATATTATCTACATTTTTACTCACATGTGGATTCTCTCAAAAGTGAGCCTTTTCTTCGGTCACTCACTTTCTAAGACTGAGCCTCACCCAATGTATTGATCAAAGGCTTTGTGTTTTTTAACTATCAGCAAGAGACAATGATGTTTTCAGTCATCGAACTGATAGGACCATTGTGCTGGACCATCCTTCATTTTTTCATTGTCTCTTCAGGTTCTTGTCATGCCAAGAGTTCTCCATGCCAGCAGGCCTCTATGTCTGCAGAAGTCATTGCCAGTCTGTATTAGTTCTCTCTTAGGTACTCCAGGAGAGTACTTCTTCCAGGTTTGGGTTTTTCTTTGTTGTTGTTGTTGTTTGTTTCTGAAGAGCACTCATAGGCAGAGAAGATATGTAGATGATTTGCCTTTTCCTCATTTACATTACCGTTGCTGCTCTGTTTTGTTGGTGTGGGTTTTTTTCTTAAATCAAAGTCAGGGCTGTACTTTGCACAGTCACTGTGGGGAGTTTCTTAAGTAAAGTTAACTGTATACAGGTATAACAAAAGAGTTAGTATCAACTGTTACCAGTGGTTTCATTTACATGTTCCACATGCATCTCGGCCAGCTTCCATTTCACAAACTCACTCTGTTTTTTGTCTGCCACTGTTCTAGTATTTGTTCATTGTTTGTGTTGAACAGAATGGAAATCCTGTGGCACTTGAGTCAGATTTTATATTGATTTCTGATTTTTTTTCATTTGGTATTATTTTTTTTTCTGTATCTATGAAATACTCCTCCTTCGAGAGCTTTATCCATTATATGTTGCAGTCCTGGTGTACTCACACAGAATCACACAGAATTTTCTAGGTTGGAAGAGACCTCAAGATCATCGAGTCCAACCTCTGACCTAACGCTAACAGTCCCCACTAAACCATTTCCCTAAGCTCTACATCTAAACGTCTTTTGAAGACTTCCAGGGATGGTGACTCCACCACTTCCCTGGGCAGCCTGTTCTAGTGCCTCACAACCCTTTCAGTGAAGAAGTTCTTCCTAACATCTAACCTAAAACTCCCCTGGCTCAACTTAAGCCCATTCCCCCTCGTCCTGTCACCAGGCACATGGGAGAACAGGCCAACCCCCACCTCGCTACAGCCTCCCTTGAGGTACCCATAGAGAGCGATAAGGTCGCCCCTGAGCCTCCTCTTCTCCAGGCTGAACAAGCCCAGCTCCCTCAGCCGCTCCTCGTAGGACTTGTTCTCCAGGCCCCTCACCAGCTTCGTTGCCCTTCTCTGCACCCGCTCAAGCACCTTCATGTCCTTCTTGTAGCGAGGGGCCCAAAACTGAACACAGTACTCGAGGTGCGGCCTCACCAGAGCTGAGTACAGGGGGACGATCACCTCCCTAGCCCTGCTGGTCACACTGTTCCTGATACAAGCCAGGATGCCGTTGGCCTTCTTGGCCACCTGGGCACACTGCTGGCTCATATTCAGCCGACTATCCACCATCACTCCCAGGTCCTTCTCTGCCTGGCAGAGAAGGACCTGGGAGTGATGGTGGATAGTCGGCTGAATATGAGCCGACTAAATACTGCACTGAAAATCAAAATTTAAATCACCTAAATACTGCACTGAAAATCAAAATGTGTTGATGTTAGATTTTGAAGAAAGATGTGTTGAACCCACTGCTGTCAATGAATAGTAAGGACAACAAATGCGTGTGGTTTGGATCAAGCCTCTCTGCAGACTCAAGCACAAGTCAGTCCAGTTTGTGAATCCTTTATTGCCTTAGGTTGCGGGATAGTGCCAGATCTAGTTGCACAGGTAAAAGAAGAGTCCAAAACTTGGAGCATCTTTGGTGTTCCAAGTACAGAAAGGGCTTCCAAGCTTCTGCAGGTCTCATTCTTTAACTTGCGGTTTTAATTCCATTAAAACCTTCCTTTAAATGCCTGTGCACTTCTGCACACCTGTGTCTTCCCCCTTATTCTGGTCATAATGTCTGAGAACTTCCAAGTCACTCTCTGCCCAAAATCATCTCTCATAAATTATGAGTTAATTTCAAGCATTTCTGTTACCTCTTCAGTAAAGGGGGAAATTCTGAAAGGTATTTTAGGTTTCAGCTGAACAGTATTTTCGACAAGTATAAATAACAAAAAGTAACTCAGTGCAAAAGAAGTTCACTTGAGGTGAAATTAGCAACAAAGGAATGAATGATCTGGAAACAGATGATAGGTTACAGATATAAGACATCTGGATTTCTAGTCAATTTTCTGAAGGTATAACTAGGTGTTAGTAAGTTCTGCTTTCCTCTTACAGTAGGCCATTTTTTATGCAGGGTCTCAAATTAGCTTCCTTAGGGGATCAGTAAGTGTTTTTTTTTTTTCCATTAATTACAAAAATAGACACCTTGGAACTGCAAGGCAGCAGTTCCAAGTACATGACAGTACTTCTTAGCCTTATGATTTTATAACTGCAATTATTCATGATTTCTACATATAAAGTCATCCTTCCTAGGGACAGCTGTCTCAGCAAGCATAATATGATCGTTGATGCCAAGACTTATTTAAAATATTTCCCGCTTTGAAAATTCATATCTTAGGCAGTATCTCAGAAGAATTTTTTTAAGTAGCAATCAGGAGGGCCTGCATTTCTTGTTTGTTTATGGCAGCAAAGGACTGGATCCACTCGATCCATTCCCATTGCATGTTTCATTTTAATAGGCAGCAAGCATGTTCTTCTTCTTCCTTGAGATGTGTCTGCTATGTTGACATCTGGAAAGCAGCCATACAGGGTTCCACACATAGCTTTTGCAAACACCATTTGCTGGTGGAATGAGCCAGAGCAGACACCTCTTTTGGCAGAACTTTGTTGCCATCTATTTTTAGTTGAACTCTACTACATCACATTACTGTGTGTAAGCCACCAAGAGTGTGGCTTGTAGGCAGACACTCAAAGAGAGGGAAGGCAGGCTTTCTGTCTGCACAGTGGCTGAAGTGTTCAGGGGTGAGTTATCCACATGTTCTGTGACTTGCCTCCTTCTCATTCATATAATATAGCAAACTGTATTCTGTGTTGACAAATTGACATGTAAGTGGGACTTGCACTGTTGTTTTTGTTACCCTCATGGCACATGGGAGCACATACAAACTTTAGAGGACAATGCTGGCAAGAATATGCCTGTTCTGAATTAATAGAAATGATATACTCTTAAGAGAGCATGCATACAGAACAATGCATACGGTAGCTGAACAGGTAGAAAACTCTGGGTTTGGGTCTCTCAGCTGAGGTCCATTAGATAATCTAAGGACAATTGACTATTATTCTACCCAAAGCAGGAAGAGAAAGGCCTACAGTTTCTCACCCTGACTGACAGGGCAGCAGAAAGAATGAAAAACTGTGTAGATTCCCTGCAAAATTTCACAGTCTCTGTTTCCATATGAAAATGCCTTTCTCAGATGTTTGCAGAAATAGTTTAGTTTTGCTGGTTTTGATGCTCATTATGCTTTTGTATTTGATTGTACCTTTGTATGTCAGATAAATTTAAATTATATGTTTTTAGTTCATCATACCAAAATAACTATGGCATAAATGAAAGACTGGGGTATACAAGGGTATACTGATAATATATGTTCTGATATTCATCATACGGTTCCATGCTTTACTTGCATGAATGGTAGAGGACAGGCTGTCATGGTGGAGTGTCAATCAAATGTCTTGATTTTTTTTTTTTCTAAGTGTTTTCTGAGAAGATGTTAGGTATGAAAGGTGCATGGCACTCAAAAGTTTGAGTTGTATTTGAATATTCAAAGTCCTGTTTGTGCAAAATATATTTACTAAACAATTATCTGAAGCTCCAAAACACATAAAGAACTTCCACAAAAAAATATGTTTTTTTAATGAAATGCTTGGGTTTATTTTGTAATTGTTTTTTTTTTTATTATTGTTGTTTGTTTGTTTTGTTTTGTTTTAAGTTAAGTAAGAACTTTCCCCTTTTGAATGTAGAGCGCAAGTTTTTGCCAGGATTTTGCAAGCAATTAGTTTGCACGGTGTTTGGACACTCAGCAGGTCTCTACAGATCAACATTGGCTAGGAATGTAAGCCAGTGGCAGGTGAATGGCTAGCTTTCATTCCTTTCCCATAGTTAATGTCAAAGGGTCAGAGATGATCACATCAGTTTTTTAAACAAAATTGTAAAAATTGCAGTGACTATGTTTCCAGAAGTAAAAAAGCTTGCTAACGTTCAGCATTGGCTGTGTTAGGCTTCCTGTGGTGGTGACTTTTTAATTGGGTATTTTTTTATCTGATTATTTGCTTTTCAGCATTACTTCACCAAAATCATTAATTTAAAAAATCTCAGGGAGAAAACCCTGAACAAATGCCAGTCATTACTATTGTTTCCCCTTGATATTAGACACATGTTTTCATGTAGCAAGAAGCATTTGTTTCGCTTCTGCTTCATCAGGGGCCAGTTATAATAATGTCTGTAGCTTGAGTAGATAGAGTTTTCATCTGGTCTGGTATCCAGATACAGCTATAAAACTTCAAAAATTATTGTGTATGCTGTACCAGTCTTCCTATCTATTTGGATTGCTTTTGGATAACAGATCGTTCTGAGAGCACTTTTCATATTAGAGAAGATATAAATGATTTCTTTGTGTATTTTCTTATGCCTTATTGAGTCAGTCTTATGTTCCTATCTTACTCTAGATATTATAAAATACCTCATTTACTTGCTTCATCATTCTTCATGCGTTGTGGATAGTTGAAGTCATGACAGTCCTATTCATCCTTCCTACTTTAATACTTTGTAGTAGGTTATGTTTACATTAGAAAAATCATATTTTTTTCTTCCATGAATTACCAAGTAGGTGAGTGTTGTAGTTGTTATTCACAGCTTAGATGATTCATTAGTGATGGAATATGGTGTTCCCTTCTTAAATGAATGGGCTGCTTATTTACAACACTCAGTGTTATAGCTGTGTTTCCAATGATGACGAGTTGGGGTTTGGTTTCTTTTTTTAGTAGCTAAGGATCATTCTAGCAAAAATTGTTGGTAAGGCAAAAACAAACCTTGCAAGTTCCTGGTTTCCTAGCAGCCTAACCTTTTGTACAGGCAATATCAGCTCTCTTTGGAGGAGTCAGATTAGCATGCTGCAAAAAGCAAAAGACTAAAGTGTTATTGAAGAATTCAGCAAGTCTGAGAGACTTCTGTGAAGAATCTTTGCATTTACAAATTCTCATTCACTTTAAAAAATTCTGTGAAAGTCTGTTTACAGTGGTGATTAAAGTATTGTGCATTCAAGGTGTCTCCTACTGGACAGGTTCAGTCAGCTTTCACTGAAATAAGTCAGTGTCCATCCAGTGGACAACTGTGCACCTGCAGTATCCAGCAACTCAATTAGAGTGTGTTCTGGGTGTGAGGGATTATTATACCCTAGCATATGTAAGTACTTACGTTCTTAGAAGAAAAATTACTCCACTGCAGACTTGCTGTGTCTTGGCTTATCATCCACATTTTATTTAAATATGTGTGGCATATTTGTTAGTTTTGATGAAGATGCTTTCTCTGTGCACTGTTGATGCTGCAACATGTGGAAATTAGGAAATTTGTATTTTAACTTTTCCACAGCACCATAAAAGATTGTGGAAGATGTGCGTTTGACAACATAACTGGTATACAAAAATGATGCATGTACAGTATGTGGACAAGGAAACGTTTAAATGATAGTAGGGAAAGTTACGTTTTTAGATTTCTTAGGTATTATGTGTTTAAATGCTGAATTTTGACATTGCATGAATTCTGGATTTTTTTACTTTGCTTTTTCCTCCTTGCTTGCTTACTTTTTATTTTACCGGCACTGATTTTCTAACCACAATAAAGCAGACAGAATTACTCCATGTTGAGAACCTTGTTAATTTTATGGCCTGTTTTCACATGGAGATCAGCTTTTATTTCCCCCCTCACTCTTTATTCTTGATTCAACTGTCAGTAAGGTTTGTTGAGCAAAAACATTGGATGTATTATGGGAAGAAATCTAATCAAGGCAGCACCAAGGAACAGTCCTTCAGAATCCTCCCTAGTGACTGTGAGCCAGACTAGAGGTTACTATGAGGTTACTCCGTCTGACTTTAACCGAAATACCTATCTACTTCTGAAAAGGCTGCCGGCAGCCTTGTGCATGTGTAACAGAAGCCTCATTAATGTAAGCTCCCAATATATATACACCTGTTTTGCTAGCCCCCAGCACAGAGCCTGTGTTTCCTATTTTAAACACTTTGCATATCTGTCTACATACCCTTCTGTCTGCAGTTGCTCCAGTGTGGTACTGCAGAGCAACTTGTATGCAGTACCTCCAGGGAATGCAGAAGGCTAAATAAAGTTGTGGCAGATGTCAGTGGACTTTGCCAAACACTATTTTTCAAGTTAGATAGTTTGAAAGTTTCATTGACTAAGCCAGACTTTGTAATACAGAATTAGCCTCATTAGTGCATAGCCTCATTAAGTATACATTTCTTTAAGTACTCCTTTATGAGGTATCGATGAAGGAAATTGCATTGACAAACATGGGGGAAATTTTTATTTGATTGACAGAAGTCTGCTCCCAAAACTTCATCCCCAAACCCTAACTCTCATTTTTGTGTATGGAGTTTAACTCCTCTTAGAGTTAAATTCCTTGAAAAATGCAGCACTTCCTTAGGGCTGTTACCTGTTTTGGCTCTGAGTTCTAAGAAATCATTTGACAGCAAAATTACTCTAAGCTGAACTTTCCCTCTTTTATGACCTATTTGTTCAGTACATTCCAGAATAAGGTTTTAATGCAAGAAGTTACATATCTTCTTTGTTAAAGACACACAAACAAACAAACAAACAAAAAAAAAAAAAAAAAAAAAAAAAAAGTGGTATAAGATACAACTGCTGATTCAGCATAGGAACAAAGCCTTAGAAAACCCACTGCGCCATGTTCCCTCTGGCCGCCTAGCTTCATTTTCCCTACCAGTGCACAGGGAATCAGTTGTGTCAATACCTCTGATAGGTCCTTGCCATATTTTGCAAAAGGGGCAGTAAGTTTGCTTCACACAGCTCTCGAGAAAAGCATGGTAGCCCCCCAGGCATGTCCAAAGATGCTGCAAAACATTGATGCTCTGGTACTCGCACCCAGGAGTCAGCAAGGCACTCCTAGCCACTCAGGGGTTGGTCACGGGGGACACACTTCTGGTAGTTGTGTGGCTACTTGTTACACCATGTGTAGGACGACATTTCTGTAAGCAGGCACACCTGCTATTGCATTCACAGTTTCCATAATTGTTTTCTCAATGCACAGGTTATAATGTCTGTTTTATTTTTGTTTCCAAAGCCTTTTCTGTATAAAATTTCAATAGGGTATGAATCCTAGCACTAGGTATTGATGGCTACCGAGTTCTGCTGTGAAATCTGCTCTGCAGTGAATCAGAGAGGCACTATAGGAACTGAATTAACTGTACTTCAGTTTTAGCATTTCTCCATCTTCAGTGATGGTCTTGCTTGTATTCTGTTGCAGCAGTTGATTCTGAATTATTACTGCCTGAGAGATATCTGGAAACTTTTATATGCATTTATATTAAGCTCAACTTTGGGAAGCACAGTTTCCTCAGCTAAAAATCCTAAGAACTTAAAAATTCCCAGTCTGGAATGGACCAAAAGTCTATCTGGCCTACTGACATGTTTCCAGCAGTGGTTAGCATAAATTAAAAAGTTGTACGATATGCATACATATGATAAACTAAAAATTGTATGTATATGCAATAAACAGGCAGAAGTGGTGCGGTTATTCAAGTTAGTCACACTGCATATTAGAAATCATCTTGGTCTGTATGAAGATTGGCCAGTGGATTCTTATGCTAAAATCTTATTTTAACCTATGGACCTGCACCATACATCTTGTCAAACACTAAATGTGTCTGGGGTTAAGTCCACACATCCCAGCCATTTGCAAATGATCTCATTGTATGAGCTTTCATATTCAATGACAGTAAATAGAAGATTGCTCAAATACAGTCAATAGCTGTCTTAAATATTTTTAGTAACTTGCTTCTTTATGTAATGGTTTTGGTTTGTCTTGATAGTTTCCTTTTTATGTCAGAATAAGACCTGTTCTTCACAGAATCATCTAGGTTGGAAGAGACCTCTAAGATCACCTAGTCCAACCTCTGACTTAACACTAACAAGTCCTCCACTAAACCATATCACTAAGCTCTACATCTAAACATCTTTTAAAGACCTCCAGGGATGATGACTCCACCACTTCCCTGGGCAGTCCATTCCAATGCCCAACAATCCTTTCAGTAAAGAAGTTCTTCCTAATATCCAACCTAAACCTCCCCTGGTGCAACTTTAGCCCGTTCCCCCTTGTCCTGTCGCCAGGCACATGGAAGAATAGACCAATCCCCACCCCGCCACAGCCTCCTTTAAGGTACCTGTAGAGAGCAATAAGGTTGCCCCTAAGCCTACACCTCTCTGGGCTAAACTACCCCAGCTCCCTCAGCCGCTCCTTGTAAGACTTGTTCTCCAGACCCCTCACCAGTTTTGTTGCCCTTCTAACGACACGGTCCAGCACCTCAATGTCCTTTTTGTAGTGAGGGGCCCAAAGCTGAACACAGTACTCATGGTACAGGAATTATTTTAGTATCTGTGGGTGTTTTGTGGATTTTGACTGTAGAAGCATTTTTTGTAGTTGATAGAAGCAATGACATGTCACAAAAATTTTCCTTTTGTGAAGTGTTTTAGTAAGGTTGCACAATTTTGGTCAGACCACACAGCTAACAGGTGTAGGAAGCAGCCTATAGCTGTCCCACATCCATTATGTCTGAGCAAACATCAGAGTGCTTATTCCAAAAAAGATTCATAGCCAGCACTTTCCTAAATGGGATTAGCAGTGCCACTTCATGGAAGTCCTACTTGAGCATTGTGTACCGCATTTTAGTAGGGTTCATATCTGAAATGTCAGACGTGAATGCATTTGACCACAAATGCTCTTTTCTGCTTTTCAGACATTTTCTTACTTCCGCTGAGATTATCTTGAACAGGTTAATTAGAAATGGGTTACAGCTTCCCAAGATATATTTAGGAGATCACACCTACTTTTCTTGAAAGCTGAATAATGTTCTGTAAAGTTAAATAACAAAAGTATAAGATTCAGAAACCTGACACTGAGGTCACCAAATGGCTCATTTAGAGCTCAAATCACTTTTCGTTGACTCAGACTCCTCTCTCAAAATAGCAAGTATTAGTAAACCATTTTAGAGCAATAAACTCCATTCTGGTCATGACAGTAGGGGTAACATCTTTGTAATTGGTAATACAGATCTGTACTTCCAGTTGTGGTTAGGTTGTTGGTTAAGTGAACCACAGTTGGTCTCAGTGAACAAATTCTTTAGTCCACGTGAAACAGAAATGAGCATTTTGATTCTTTCACATGAGTGTTATAAGTTGGATAAGTTCAGGAAT
This sequence comes from Netta rufina, assembly GCF_964035555.1. NCBI lineage: Eukaryota > Metazoa > Chordata > Aves > Anseriformes > Anatidae > Netta > Netta rufina. Next base: position 135,719,288 of record NC_140123.1, read on the forward strand.
TTCTTTTTAATAGAATTTTAATATTCTTAATAGTAGTTATTTATTTGAAGCAAGAGATTTTCTGTGGGAAGATAATCAACAAACTGACTTTGTGAAACTTTCACGTGATGTACTAGATTAAATTGAAACCCAATTGCTACAAGCTATGTTGATATTGTTTGTTTCTGAAAAGAAAAATTTCCCTAAAGAGAACCACTCAGAGCATGTTCTTTGTACAAATTTGTTATTCATATCAATCCTAGCATTTTTTATTTTAGAAAAGTAAGTATTTTCAGTTCATTAATCAGGTAGCATACACAGGGAGCCTTGGATATGGGAGAGGAAAAATTATAAAATACCTCAAAATAGGTGAGTCAGGAGTCTGGCCAGTACAGGGAGAAGGAGAAGGGAAAAGAAGAACCTGTGAGAGTTGTGAAATGCAATAGTCTGCTCACTTTAAATTGCTGCTCACTAATGTTCTGCTGCATGGAGGAGATCATTCAAGTAAAAGTGAAGAAATGGAGTTCTGCTTTCTGAAAGAAAGCTGAGAGGTAATGTAAATTGAAACTTACTGTTCTTGGTGTCAAGTCCTCAAAAAAAAAACAAAACAAAACAAAGCTTGGAAGCTACTCTTCACAAAGACAAAAAGAAATAACAACGGTGTTCTGGTCAGTCTTGTCGTGATGTGTTTTGTTGTTGTTGTTGTTGTTTGTTTTTAATCAATTACAAAGATACTCTCTCCTTTCTGTCCATAAATGAACATCTTCCAATACTGTGCTGTGAACTGTGGCTTATCCATTTTAGTGGGCGGTATGTGTTAGTTATACAACATATCTGGCATTTCGCATTGCACTTCCATCATTATTTCTGAAAAGTACATAAAACCATGAACTAAAAAGGAGGAGCTGAGTGTGGCTCTGCATGTATCTGCATGTTCTGATGTATCTGCATGTGTCCATTGAAATGGACTAGCTATGCTTCAAGTCACAAACTAGAGCATTTTCTTCGTCTGTTTTTAAAAACATATAGTCCTAAAGTAGACTTTTAAAGCAACTGTTCACATCAGGATCAAGGATATAAACTTATTTTTAAACCTTTATACTCACTACAATATGTACAATTATCCAAGGGTGTTTTTGTTCTCCTGAGTTACATTTTGATGGGTTCCGGTTCTGGGTGTAGGTTGCTGTTTCAGGCTGTTGTGAACAAACTAGCCATCTTTAATTTGCTAATTAACTGAACAAAATGGCCACCATCAGGTTTAATTTCTATAATATATTGAACATGCATGATGCTTTCTTCTTCTTTTTTTTTGCCATATGCCTTGTTATAAACAGTAGCAGTTATCAAGAAAGGATGGATTAACCTTGCAGAGTTAAAAAAAAAAAAAAAAAAAAAAAAACTATTCTTTACATCATACATAAAGTCAACAGTATTTCAGATTGTACACAATCCTTCCCTCCCCCTATTATTTTAGTCTTTTTTTCTATAAGTTACTATTAAAAATACCTTTGTGACCAAACTGATAAATTAGCCCAGATATTTTTAAAATATGGATTTAAGCACATAATAAACAAATAAAAGCAAAAGACAGCAAATGTAAAAGTTTGTGCACAGCAGGGAAGCCAAAAGCTCGCGTTACTGAAATCTGCCATGTTAAAAGGATGGCTTATCCCAATGACCTTCAAAAATATTCTCAGTTTAAGCTAAAACAGGTACACTGATTTCCACTGTCAGCTACTAATCCATGAGGTTGTGTTCAGCACCCTTTTTTGGTGCTTTGGAGGAACCACCACCAGCTCTGGGACTTCAGATATAAATAAGTGTAGAACAGCTTAACTACCTCCTTGTGCAGATATTAAGTACAAAGGACAATCAATTTTATTCTCTTTTCCAGATACACATTATTGTAAGTTTCCTGGCTTTCAGGCTGTATCACTTTACTATCTCAAATACTGCACACTCCTGCTGTTTGCCTTCTCTTTTTTGCTTTTACTTGCAATGATAATGATAAGAACATAGTATTTTTTGATCAGGAAGCAATGTATCTGATGTTTAGTAATGTCCCAATTCAGAACAATACATAGAAAATTTTAATTTGAATTAAATATATAAGTCCTTGAAGGCCTTGAAACATAGACTTAATGCGTTATCAGAAAACAGACAGAAGTTTAATATGGTGTTTCTTGTTGTACGTTCTCATGCTTCAAGAAAATAAATATCTGGCAACTGCTGCTCTTTGATTATGAATATAGGAGTGAGGTGGTTTCTTATTAACTCTCTCAAGAAGGAATTTAAGACCTGGTCATGAAAATACTGACATGACTAAGTTTTTCATGCCTAAACATCTGCAAGATTATAGTATACTGTATTAATGGAACAGTCTGCAAACCATGTCTATAAAATCTCAGTATGGCACTATATCAACACATATTCTTTATAAAGCTTTAAGGCAGTCAAGTTTGAAGCATTTCTTTATCTGCCGTATTTCTGTCCCATCTTGTGTCTGGACTGTTTGCTGTCTGTGGGTTCCCATTTGCTGTATGGTTTGACTGGGGGTAAGGACTATATGATATACATTTTGTATAGTACCTGTATTCTTTTTTAAGGAAAAATATATGCATGCATTTTTCCTCTTTATTAATAAACCAAGTGACAATTTAAATAAATTATTTCAGCTGTGCAGAATGGCACACAGATGTACTAGCACATTTCAGAGTAAGTTAAATAGAGAGCAAAGTATTGTGTCACCAAAAGAGTAGAAGAAGAGGAGCTGATCTCTGACCACAAAAGCAAAGTTAAGCATTGCTATGATGTTGGCTTTGACAAAAATAAGCCAGACTATTTTACTACTTAGGTGAACTATGGAAGCAGCAATAAAAGAGAGAAAAATCTTACCAAAGGAAAAAATTGAGAGGCATATAGGGTAAACTGTGGAATGAAAGAGCGATAATGATACAGGTCAAAATAAAATTGAAAATTAGTTTGGGACGTAATGCAAAAAGAAAAAAAAATTATAGAAACATAACATTAACATGATTGATATCTTCACGGAAAGAGAGGGTTGTAACAGTGAATAGACATTGGTGTGAAAACCTATCTAATATCCACAATGGGGATGCCAATCTGAAATCGTTAGCTCTCCCTGCAGATTGTATGGAGAAATCTGATGCCTTATTATATTTCATTCCATGGCCAGGTATCTGACAGTGGGTAACTCAAACTCTAATCTTTAGGATGCTGTGTCCTGGTGACAGGAGACGTCAAGAAGACAGAGATACTGAATGCTTTCTTTGCTTCAGTCTTTGCTTCAAGGACTCCCCCCCAGGACTCCTTGACCCTGGAGGGAGGAGAAAGGGTCTGGGAAATGAAGAGCTCCCCCCTGGTTGACGAGAGAGTGATTCAGGAGCATCTGAGTGGGCTCAACGCACACAAATCCATGGGTCCCGATGGGATGCATCCATGTGTGCTAAGGGAGTTGGCAGAGGTGATTGCCAAACTGCGCTCTATCATCTTTGAAAGGTCCTGGAGAACAGGAGAGGTGCCTGAAGATTGGAAGATAGCCAGTGTCACTCCAATATTCAAGAAGGGCAAGGAGGAGGATCTGGGAAACTACAGGCCAGTCAGTCTCACCTCTGTCCCTGGAAAGGTGTTGGAACAGCTTGTTCTGGATGCCATCTCCAAGCAATTGGAAGAAAAGGTTATGAGGAGTACTCAGCATGGATTCACCAAGGGGAAGTCGTGCTCAACCAACCTCGTTGCGTTCTATGACATCATCACCAGCTGGGTAGATGAGGGGTGAGCAGTGGATATCATCTACCTTGACTTTAGCAAGGCTTTCAATACTGTCTCCATCCTGCTAGCAAAGCTGAGAAAGTGTGGGATAGAGGAGTGGACAGTAAGGTGGGTTGAGAACTGGCTGACCGGCCGAGCTCTGTCAGCTCAGGTGATGATGGGTGATGGGTGGCGCAGAGTCCAGCTGAGACCTGTGACTAGCGGTGTTTCCCAGGGGTCAGTGCTGGGTCTGGTCTTGTTCAACATCTTCATTGACGACCTTGATGAGGGAATAGTGTCTGACCTCAGCAAGTACGCCGATGACACAAAGCTGGGAGGAGTGTCTGACATGCCAGAAGGCTGTACTGCCATTCAGCAAGACCTGGACAGGCTGGAGAGATGGGCAGGAAGAAACCAAATGAGGTTTAACAAGAGCAAGTGTAGAGTCCTGCACCTGGGAAGGAACAACCGGACATATCAGTACAGGCTGGGGGATGACCTGCTGGAGAGGAGCTCTGAGGAGAAGGACCTGGGGGTCCTGGTGGACAACAGATTGACCGTGAGCCAGCAGTGTGCCCTGGTGGTCAAGAGGGCAAATGGGATCCTGGCGTGCATTAAAAGGAGCATGGCCAGCAGGTCGAGGGAGGTGATCCTCCCCCTCTACTCTGCCGTGGTCAGGCCTCACCTGGAGTACTCTGTCCAGTTCTGGGCTCCCCGGTACAAAAAAGACAGGGATTTCTTGGAAAGAGTCCAGCGGAGAGCCACAAAGATGGTCCAGGGCCTGGAGCATCTTCCCTATGAGGAAAGGCTGAGAGACCTGGGTCTGTTCAGCCTGGAGAAAAGAGGACTGAGAGGGGATCTCATCAATGTGTATAAATACCCAAGGTGTGGGAGACTGAGGGATTTAGCCAACCTCTTTTCAGTGGTTTGTGGGGACAGGACATGGGGTAATGGCTGCAAGTTAGAGCACAGGAAGTTCTGCACCAACACGCGAAAGAACTTCTTCACGGTGAGGGTGATGGAGCACTGGAACAGGCTGTCCAGAGAGGTTGTGGAGTCTCCTTCTCTGGAGATATTCAAGGCCCATCTGGATGCCTACCAGAACCTGGGAGGTTGGACCCAATGACCTTTCAAGGTCCCTTCCAATCCCCTACAATTCTGTGGTTCTGTGATTAAGTCATTAGTGGACTTAGCTCTTTGCATTGTAGTGAAGGGTATATTGACTTGAGTTTAGATACAGCTTAGGTGCATGTGTAGGTAATTGCTGTTCCTAAGCTGCTGATATGAAGACAGAAAAAGAGAGAGACTCCTAAGGGGTTGATTCAGGTTACGTATGTTAGACATGTACTACAGATTTTGCCCTGGACCCTGTACCAACTGACGCGATATACGATTCTATTCTCTTTAATTAGACAGTTAAGTGCCTAAAGTTAGATGAGGTACATCTTTTCTCTCTCTTCATCTTCTTATTTCATGAGCAAAGACAATAATTTTTCTGCTGTGAAATTGTGAGGGTAGAGTGCAGCAGGAGCTGTGAGGCACTTGCATGTTATGGTGGTCATAGGCAGAGAAATGCCAAAATGGGAGGATTCCAATCTCTCCAATCTCTCTTTGGAGGAAATCAGTTTTCAAGGAGATTTGGTGGGCTGTTGTATGTATGCAAATTTAAAGGACATTGTGGGTAAAAGTAACCTTTCTTCAAAAAAGTAGCAGAATTAGCTGAAGAAAGCAGGAATCAATAATAAGTGAATAGAATTAGAATGCAGTCTGGTGAACAGGCAGAGAACAATCATAGCCTCACTTCTTAGGGCATTACCTAGAATAATTTATCTAGTGTTGTGTCACATTCCTAGTAGTTCTATCACTATCACAATACAAGAAAACAAAGATTGTTATTTCACTATATTATATGTATTTTTATGTGTAATTAGTGGTTTCTATATCTAGGTATGATTACAAAGTGTTTTCAAAGGTATTAATTATATAAATGCATTATCCAGAAAATACTAGTATCACTCGCTACTGAGACTAAGCTACTGAATACTACATGTTATGACTAATTTATACCTAATGTATTGATGTCCTTGCCTGGTTGATTAGTCAGAGCGCAGTTAATCTTTCTCCTACCAGTAGGCATAGTAATTTCAAATGATTGCTAACAAGTCCAATATTCAGGAGTAAACATTGAAAAAAATGTATCTGATAACTTTTCTTTAAAATCACCTGGCTGTAAAAGTAAGGGATGCTATTTTACTTGAAGCTTTCAAGGTTAGTAGCAGCTAAATTGATTAGTTTTAGTAATCTAAACTCATAGTACTTTCCTGAGGGTAAAGTCATCCATCAACAAAGTGCCATTAATACCTCACTTACCCTCAATTGCGGCTTTCAAAATAAGTTTGAAGTGGGATACTGGCCTTCTACTGAAGCACATTCCTTGAATATAGAAAAGGCTTTGGAAAGCCTGCATTTATTATCTGTATGTCAGTTTCTCACTTTTTCACCTCATAATGATAACATACATATTTTAATTTTTTTTTTTCTTTCTTCCTTTTTGAAACAGAGAATGACTTACTGGGGAACCAAGTTGTAAGATGAGCGCTAACCAAGCTAGAAGAGGAAAGATGTGAAGATTGGTCACCTATGCAAAGGATGGTCACCTATGCAAAGGAAATTACAAGGTGTGTGTAGCAATCACACTGGAGGTTATTTCTTGCCGGCATGTAGGTCTTCATGGTAGATTAATTCTGGCAATAAAGTTTAAAAATAGTCCTCTGAAACCTTGAAAAACGTGTTTTGAAAAGAACTTTTTTCTTTTGTTTGATTGCCAGAGTATGCATATATCTTTATAAGTATCTTTAAGGTACATCTTTAAAGTCATTACTGTGTTGAATTGTAGCTGTAATTTCTAGAGGTAAGAGGCAGTCACATCCATGAGTTGTGTTTTTGGCAGAGGCCAGGAAAACAACCCTTCTCCCAACACCAGAAAAGTCCTTCTAGATACTATCAATGGTCATTCCTGAGGCTTGCAGGATTATTTAAAATAATTGTTTTACGGATTCATTTAAATCACTGCACTTTGACACTCAGTGCAGGAGTTACACTATTTCCTCTTTTCTTCTGTATATATAACCACTACAAAGAGATGTGCTAGCACGTGTTTTGCACTGCTTCTGAAGAATGTGTTCTCAGAATCTGTTGTTTTGCAGATTTGTAACTCGAGGAATGCAAAATCAGCACTACTGACAACTCATATCCCTCAAATATTTTCAGTAATGTGAATATATAATATTTATACAGTGGCTGCTAAGAGGCTGGCAAAAGGCTATATGCCACTTAAGATCTGAGGTTAAATGGTACTTCAGTGATGCATAAAATTTGTATTGACCGTCTGCCCAGCATTGAATTGAACTCAATGAACAAGCCTTACAGTATCACTGTGAGATAGGGAATTATGAACTTGATTTAACAAGTGATAAAAATGAGCCCCAAAGGGCTCATGAATCACAGAATCACAGAATCACAGAATTTCTAGGTTGGAAGAGACCTCAAGGTCATCGAGTCCAACCTCCAACCTAACGCTAACAGCCCTCCACTAAACCATATCCCTAAGCTCTACATCTAAACGTCTTTTGAAGACTTCCAGGGATGGTGACTCCACCACTTCCCTGGGCAGCCTGTTCCAATGTCTAACAACCCTTTCAGTGAAGAAGTTCTTCCTAACATCTAACCTAAAACTCCCCTGGCTCAACTTAAGCCCATTCCCCCTCGTCCTGTCACCAGGCACGTGGGAGAACAGGCCAACCCCCACCTCGCTACAGAAAATGTAATCATTTCAAGTCATATAGGAAGTATATAATAGCTCATCTGACCTGCTGTCTTTCTTATTTGGACATCCAAAATAATCGCATTTGGTGATCTTTTCACCATATTCTTATATGTACATATATGTGTACATCAACAGCTATGCATTCTTTACACACAGCTTTAACAGTCATACTCTCCTGCAGAGTCACTTAAAACACACAGTTAATGTGAACTGTGAATCATGCTCATCTATAAAGAACAAAATAAGAGACAATGCAAAAAAGGCCAGCATAAACAGCACCAGATGGCCTTCATAAATCGAGCAAGTTAGTATGAAATGCCAAAAGGGAGATCTGTTATTGTGACCTCTCTATGATGATGATGATGATGATGATGATGATTATTATTATTAAATATTATATAATTATTATTATTATTAATTATTAATATTATTTTTGCTTAATGCTGAGATCTTTCCCTAGTACAGAGAGGAACTGCTGGTGTAGGACGATTACTGCTTTTCCTTTTGTAATCTTGCTGAACGTCTCTTTAATTCCTCTAGCAAATGTCAGGTCACATGTTGACTGCTTGTGTTCTAAAACTGAAGTATAAATCATCTTCTCATGTGAAAGAAACTGTCATTTTTCTTTGCAAAATATTTTTCTAACTGTATCTTATGTAAGTGTTACAGTTGTTGACATTTCCCTAAAAGCCCTGTTCATTTGACACGTAAGATTTCAGTATAAAGCTATAGACTAGAATAGAGAATTCTTTTGCCTTTGCTTGTACCTGTTTCCTTTACCATGAGTTGAAGAAAAGAATATTATGCATTTCTGAGTCATGCTGTAGAAAGGTACTTTATTTTTAATATCATTAGCATTTTAAAAGGAGAAAAATAAATCATAACTATGGGTGAAAGCAAGAGTTAATATGCTTCAGCTGTAGACAGTTGCTATTAAATTTTGATGGGATGCTATCACTAATACTTCAAATAAAATGTTGATGTGGTGATGTAGAGAGTATGGATAATGAGTTGAATGCTACATTAATAGCTGCTATTTTTAGTGGAAAATATATATAAAATATATGATCATTAACCAAAGACGTTCACGCAGATCTATCCATAAGAAAATATCCGAGTATGGACTTCTTATGTGTTCCTTGAGTTGTCTACAAGAGTGCAGCCCTATATAGCTGTGTCTTGTCATAGATTAAGGTTGAAAATACGTAACTTACATTTTAGCGTGCCTGATTCCTGCCTGGTTTAAGGATAGTATTCTAGCATTAATAATCTGATTTCATTTTACTTGTATATGTCTGCAGAAAGCTGTTGAAAGGACTTCCTGATGGGCCTTTTAAATTTAACAAACGTAACAATAACTCCGAAAAAAAATGGCTGCAGAATGTGGAGTCACTGTGTGTTACACTCCTATTGGCCTGGCCTTTTACTTCCAGCATCTGCTGGATCCAGCTGAGGCACGAAAGAGGATTTTTGCAGGTGTTTCAGGTCACCACCTGTGCCAATATCATCATTATGGGCAGTGAATTAAAGTGTTTCCAAATGGCTCTGGGAAAACACATTCACGAAATGCTGTGTTCCTTCTGTTGGAATGCTACTTTTAAGCTCCCAGGATGATCTGGGAGTACCAGGACTTTGGTCTTGAGAATTGATACATTATTCCTAAAGCATGCAAGCCCAAATCTTTTAGTTAGGTTTTAAGCAAGCTACAGACCTTAATGAGTAGATGCAGGGAATTTTAAGACATTTTTAGGAGTTTAAAGATAGTTTATGATGTCCATATAGACATAGAATCTAAATCTCTCAAAACAAGGATTTGAATTATTTGATTGAGTATCCTGTTGCAGTCAAAGAGCATTGCTGAGTTTAAGAAGACAAATCAGATCTTGATCTAAATGCCTCTGCTTTATAATACGATACAGTATAATAACATGCACAGTGAACAGTTGAACTCAACACAGACACATGTGAAAAGGGACACTTCTTTCACTTAAAGAAAGCTGTGAAAAACTGGCCCAGAGGCTAGACTCCCTGCAGAGTTTACAACAACCTATCCTACCATTGCATCTCATGATTGTGCTTTCAAGGTTTACAATTCAAAGTCAGAAGTAGGATGTGTGTCCCCAGGAAACAGATTTCCCCCGTCAGTCTACATACTGATGTGATCTTATCACTGAAGATTCTCGAAGCTGGTTCATGGACATTACAAATTTGTTCTCCTCAGTTCATAAAGGTAGGAACATAATATTTTACAGGTGTGGAAGTGAAACACAGATGTGAATATTTTAAGATGTATAGCCTGGACAGTCTAAACCGAATACTTAAAAGCATTCAGCTCATCTTGTAACATTTCCAGGTAGACCAACAGCTGGTTTGTAGTTTGCCTTTGAAAGTCTAACTAGTTACTGAAGCATCTGAATGCAGGAGTACTGTCATTTTTCTAAAATCCTTATCAGGTTATTTGCACAAGAGGATGAAGAAAATTTGTTGTTCTATTGTGAAATGAATACAGCTCTCTCAAGTTTCTGAATATCTTCCTCCCACCTCACTCTTTTCCCCATTCTGAAGACTTTTTTTCTAAATTCTTAGAAAACCATACATCTCTTCCATGAACCGTCCTCATTAAATCTTTCTTTGTCTTGCTACAAGCTGTAATAGAGGGGGACTCCCAATAGTTCTCTCTTGAAAATCCCCTAGTGCACATTAAACAATGCTGGGTCCTGAGCCCTGAAGTATCCAAAGGTTTACTGGATGATCCCCTTTTAAGATCTCTGTTGGTACCAGTTGTACAAAACATTGGCAGGTCTCAGAAATCTGTAAGAGCAGGTCTCTGCAGTTTAATATATCTCAGGAGATCGGCTAAGAGAAAGAGGATGATTAAAGTTTATGGCTTGAGAAAGAGGAAGTCAGAAAGAACATTTCCTAGTGTTCTTTTTATGAGAATTTTTAAAGGAAAAATATTTCCACTGACAGGCCTTTCTAATGATTGAATGCGCTGTGAGTTCTGTATTTGCAAGAAGGCCTAGAGGAACGCACTTTTATTTTCTGCTAGAAGACTGCAATCTTTAGCACTCTCAATATTAAGATCATTTGAGCCAGGGTTCCCTGCTGATGTTACTAAAATGAACTTTAATCAATCTTGAAAAAAGACTTTAATAACCCGACTTATGGCCCCCAGTGCTAGATCTTTGATAGGGGTGTGAGCTAGCGGTGTTGATTTCCTCATGCTTAGCATTTCTTCTGATATTTTTGCCAGTTGTTAGCAGTGTGTATTCTAATAAAACTTCAATTTATGAAGTGTCTTTTCCCAGCAATCTTTCTGTGTTTAAGTGGAATATTTTTACATCATTCACATACAGTTTTCCTCATTTCGAAACAATTACATTTTTTTTTTGTGGAAGACTGTGGATTCCAAAAGCAATCTAAAAATGGCAACTTGCTTCCCTCTCTATGACACAGACTTTGTCAGTCCTACCAGGTGGGGAAGATAAGCCAGAAAGTAGCATGGATAGTCACCAATTTTATTCTTCCATTTTCTCTTTCACTGTAAGGAGGCAAATTCTTTTAGATTTTCCTGACTCATACAGCATTTTAAGTCTTGGCCTTTATGATTATAAGAACTTAGAGCTGGTTTTGATAAAATAGCCTGGACAGTTTTAGAGAATTCGGAGCTTACCTGAGATAACTGCAAAACTAAAAGAACTGGGAGAAAGGAGCTTTTGGCCAGGAAATCTGATGAGGAGTGCACATGAACAGTTTGCTAGTAAAGAAATGGCAAAAAAGCTGAAACTACTAATGTTGCTAATATTTTTGCAAATTTGTGTTGTAACAATGTGTTTTGCAGCAAAGTTCACAGGTGGCATCTTGTATGTGGCTTGCAGCCTTCTGACCTCCTTCTGAAAGGTGGCCTTGTGGTTTCATAGGTTAGCTGTCCATGAGTAAGCTGTTACTGAGCAGACCACTAATGCTTCTCCACAGCACTACTGCTATACCTTTATAGTGACTGCTAAATGACGTGGTATGTACCACAGAGACTACCATCCAGAGGAAAGTGCTGTCAAAGACTGAGAGGGGGTTAACCACAAAAATATTTACCATTTTAGTGTGCACTGAAAAAAAAATGTGGCTGAAAACAGTATTTTCCTTCTGCTCTCTTTGAGCATTGTGGTTTTACGTTGGCTACAAAGAAGAGTCTGTAGTGTTGATTCTCTAAAGAAGATGGCAAACAATGATTAACCAGTTCCTTCCAACTGCTCTTTAATGAGCAGAAACCAAGTTGAACCAGTTACTTCTATTGAATTAAGCTTAAAAAAAAAAAACATGTAGTTACAAGCTTAAATGTTCTCATCTAAATCTAAACTTTCCCAGAATAGTACAGTTGGGGCTGGATATCTTTTTTCAAGGTTATTTCTAGTGGCAGAGGATATAAAGAAGTAAATGATAGTAAAATATGATTATCGTTCTTGATTTAATTTAAAATTATTCCACTGAAAGTGAAATACTGATGCACAAGGATAGGACCACTGAACCAAGCCAGTCTTATGCAAAAGTAATTTTTTTTATGCTGCTGTCGAGACTTACCTAGTCATAAACTAAAGCTTCATTAAGATTTGAGTGGAAACACTGTTCTAGCAGTCCTGTCATAAAACGGTTTGCGTTAAAAGAGACCTTAAAGACCATCTAATTCCAACCACCCTGCCATGGGCCGGGGCACTTCCCACTAGACCTGGTTACTCAAAGCCCCATCCAGTGTGGCCTTGAACACTTCTAGGGATGGGGCATCCACAGCTTCTCTGGGCAGCCTGTTCCACCTCGCCACCTTCAGAGTAAAGAATTTCTGCCCTATATATAATATAAATCTACCTTCTTAATGCCATTACCCCTTGCCGTATCATTACACTCTCTGACAGAGTCCCTCTCCTGCTTTCCTGTATGCCCCCTTTAGGTACTGGAAGACTACTATAAGGTCTGCCTGGAGCCTTCTCTTCTCCAGGCTGAACAACCCGAATTCTCAGCCTGTCTTCCTAGGAGTGTTCCAGCCCTATGAAGGGTTTTAGATGTATAGCATTAAACGCTGAGGTAATAGGACATACATTTGCTGTACATTCACATTCCTACACTGTTTTATGCATGGTACTTCAAGGCCGATAGAGGCCTAGGATAAGATGGTCTTTCAAATTTAAAAATATATAAATACATGTACATAGATAAATAAAAGTAATCTTGATAATTTGAGAAGTGGTGTATATACTGCCATCAGTGAGACAATAATGATACAGGCTGGGGGTCAGCTGTGTAGGAAGAAGTTTTGTAGAAAAGTATCTGGGGTTTCTGGTACACAACTTGGACATCAGCCAGCCACGTGCCCTTCCAGCAGAGCCAACTTGCATCCAGAGCTGCAATAGCAAGACTATAGCCATCAGTTCTAGAGAAGCAATCCTCTTCACTTTCTAGCACTCATGAGGCTCCATTTAGAGTACTGTCTCCTGTTTTGGGCTCCCTAGTACTAGATGCCAACCATCATAGCATGAGTTCAGTGGAGGGCTGCCAGGCTCACCAGGGCTGGAGCACATGATGAACAAGAAGCTGAGAGAGCTGTGTCTGCCCAGGCTGGAGAAGAAATAGCAAAAGGGAGACCTATTGCTGCCTACAACTATCTGATTAATTGCTGGGTAAGGAGATGATGCCAGACTCTTCTGAAAGGTGCACAGTAATAGAATGAGGGCTAATTGATGCAAGTTGGAACATGAAAAATTCTAGTCAGATATAAAGAAAAAATTTTTACCAAAGAGTGGTCAAACATGGGGACAGGGGCCCAGATTGGCTATTGGATCTCCATCCTTGGAGATGTCTAAGACTCAGTTGAATACAGACCTTAGAAACCTGATCTAATCAGACCTGCTTTGAGTAGAAGGTTGGACTAGATGCTTCCAGAGGTCCCTTCAAAGCTAAGTTATTCTTTGGTTCTTGAATTCTGTCATAACTAGTACTAAAACAAGAGTGATATAGCAGACTTGAACGACCGGAAGAGGGCAAAGAGTTTTTAACATTGCTTAGACTGTCTTTTTAAAATGGCACTTGTCAGCAGAGTGTATATAGCCTTGTTGGTATGATCATACATGTATGATAAAAAAAAGTCAAGGGCGTGTTTCCTCTTCTTACCTAACTTACCTATTGTACTTTATAATGTTGCTTACAGTATTGACTACAATTTTTTAATTGGGTCTGTGCAGTGTGTGCAAGTATGGATAGTGATAAATTCACACTGCCAATCTACATGGCCCATAAAAATTTTGTGCAAGTATAAGAAGAAGTTACTGCAACTGTAGAACCATTTGGGAAACGAAAGTGCCTGTTTCAGCAGTGTGGGTGTGATCCTTCAGTGCAGTCAGTATTTTGGATGAGTGAAGGTGCATGCATGATTATGAATTTAGAATGGTCCAGGAATGTTTAAAAATAACAAAATACCTCCAGTGTAGAATTTAATTTCTTGATTTCTTCTACCCAAATATTCATAATATACCCTTCCATAAGAAAAGTCAAGATCTAAGAAATCTTTATTAGTATGTTACACCCAATTCCACTGTTTAGCATTTGTTGTGATTTTAAAGTAATATTAACAACATTTTTTTTGATTCTTATTTGACAAGTCTTCAGAACTCGTTTCTTTGAAATGTTTTCCCTATAGTCATGAGGGAATTTCACATACTTGTAGAGAATCTGACATAATACATTAGTCCATTAGATGTAGCATTAAAAAAAAAATAAATAAATAACATAAGACTTGTGATTCTGAGTACTGATAATGCTGCTTTTATGATTTAAGAAGACTTTTTTTAATGGAGCATTTATATGCTTGTATGTGAATCCGTTACGTGACATGCAATGTGGTTAGCAACAGCTTTTGTGTATCATGGCTCAGGTTCCCATACACTCCTGACAGTATCTATATTCATGAGATTCATGACATTTTCCTGCATCTGCTCTTTTAACAGATTTCATTTCAAAGCAGCACTTCATTGATGTAGTACACTAACGCATTTTACGTATAATTGCTTTTCATCTGGTTGTATGATTATTTTGTGACACCTAGTGGATATATTGATAGTAGTGCCAATTTGAATTTCTTTTGTTGTTGTTCTTTGGTTTTGTTTTTCTTTCTTTTTTTTTTCCTTTTTTTTTTTTTTTTAATTAAGATTATCTTGATATGCATTCTGGCCTGAAAACTCAATTCCCATTACAAACACATAGACTCTATTTCTTTCTTGCTTTCTCTCTTTCTCTTTTTAAATTTTTTTCTTTAACTTTGCTTGTGTAATGACTTGTTCATAACTAGGTGAACAGATACACGGCACCAGTTTGAGGAAATTCCATGAATCCCAACATTTGAAATTTTACTGGTATCGTTTAGTCAGAATCTGTACATGTGCAGTGTGTGGTCTTCACACACCAACTTTTTCTACTCTGTCAACTTTTTTGTGTTGTGCTTCAAATATGCTGTTCTCTTAGGGATTGAACATATGTCATATAAATTTATAAAAGGTAACAAAGAAGTACTGAGACTTATTACCTTATGAGGACTATTAGAAATCCAATTCCTTTTCTGTTCTTAAAAAATGAAATGTGATAAATAATTAAAATATTATTCTGTAAACACAAGAATATATTTAGAATATTTGCATCAAGAAACAGTCTAGAAATTCCTTAAACACATGATCTACTTTCACAAGTAATATATATCTTATGAAGTATATGTTAATTTACATGTCATGGATTCTGAGCCTGAAGCTTATTTCAAAGTCATCTCTCCAACAGGAAGATGTTGAATTACTGTACAGTGTAGTTGCTACAAAAGCTGTGAGATAGGAAGGCAGGTATTTTCATATGACTCTATCTTTTATGTTGATAAGGGGAGGGGAACTGATGTATTTGTAGACAGTGGCATCAAGTCTGCTTGCTGTATTGGTGGGTTGATGCTGTCAGTGAGCATGTTTCTAACTTCACAGAAGGTATAATATACTACTTGCCCAACAGGTTTTTAATTCTGAAATCTTCCGGTGTCCCAGTGACAATAGCTTACATGATAAGCTAGGATACAATTTTAGTTCTTAAAAAGGAGCTAAAAGGAATGCAAGGTACATGAATTTGTGAGATTATGTATTTTTCATATTTGGGGAATTTGAATTGAGTTTTTCAGAGGGTATGAAGAAATTGATTTTTAAGACCATCTTAAAGATATTAGGTTTTAGCTTGTCACTCTTCAGAGAAAATGTTTAATATTTCTGCTCCCAAGAGACGTCAAAATCAGAAAATGTTATACTAAACTGTGTCTTTAATACTAGTTGATGTGGTGTTCTTTTCCTGTTCTCTTCACTGTTGCTCATCATAACATCTCTCTTGTGACTTTCGTTTATGTAAAATTAGAGCCTGTAGCAACAGCATCATGAATAATGGACACAAAGGATCTAACACATCATTGAACGTTGGCAAAGATCTGCTTACTCTCCACCACCCGAAGCCGTGGTTTGAGTCCATTAATGAGTGTTTAACTAGTGAAAGCTTTAATCTCAAGTAAAAAGACTGGAGTAAATATGTTGGGAGCCCCAGTCACCTGAGAAAACAAAAGGTTGCACAGAGGGAACTGAAAACAGTGAGTGCTGTGTGTCTGGCTATCCGAGCTCCTTGCCTGCAATTCGTGAAGAGTGCTCGTTGTGCAAACAAGTGCCATATTGGTGTCTGCCCTGCTCACCCCAGGGCACTCTGAACACTGTGCACCTCTTCAGCTCCCTCAGGACACACATCTGCAAAAGCTGCCTCCCTGGCACTCAGCCTCATCCTGCCCATGCTTGAAGGTAGTGATGCTGCGGGCCATCATGGTGTGGCACAGCTGGTCTCATGGCCTCTGAATGAGTGCAGCAGCATGCGAGTGATGGTGAAATTGTGCCCTGGTAATGAACAGCATTTTTTGGTGATTTTTCCCTCAGTTTTTGAAGGCTTGTATTACGTACGCCTGATCTGAGTCATGGGCTAGTCTTCTTGTTGGATGGCTAATGAGACTGGTAATCTCATTAAATTGTGCAGTGAGAGTACATGTAAGCCTTCTTTGCTTTGTCATACCCACAGCTTGGAGTACTCTCAGTGGAAAATAATGGATCAGAACAGAAACAGAAGAGTCATGACAAAACCCACCTTTTTTTTAATCATAACACAAATTGAGACAACATCAAAGAGTAACAAAGCTGTTATTGTACATAGAGATCATCTGCTGGTAAGCAAAGAAAAACAGTAGCTAAAAGGAAAAAATACATCTCAATAGTTAGCAGTGTTGTTAGCGGTAAATTCATTGAGGTCCCTGGGAGCTGTAGACATGAAACATGTAGGGTCCACTTCAGGCTCCAAAAGGAAGGCAGAGGAAGGGGATGAAAGGCAGGATGTGAACCAGAGTTGCAGACTGCACAAGTATTTTCTCTATGTTATTGTATGTAAACTTCTAGGCTTCAGCTTCGTGACTATTGGTTGAACCAAGACCAATGGCTCAAGCCAACATACAGTCAAGACCTCAGACCATTGTTCTGAGCTGGAAATTAATTTTAAACTTTTAACAGTGTTTTAGAACATACTACATAGATTGTTGATTATACGCCAGTTTTTCATATAATGCTACTCATAATTCCAAATGCTACGGATCTAAAGTGATCGTGACAAATGGAACAGATTTTATTTGTCTGCCATAATACAAAATTTACTCTTTGTTAGCAGTCAAGTAACTTTATTGTGTTTGTGCTGATAGTAACTGTAAGTGTGCATTGATGTAAATACAGAATTTTAGGCTAAATTAATGTAATGCTCCCTATCAGTGGTAGAACATAGGTTAGATGTGACACCATGTGAATTGCAACTATTAACAAGGCCAAGTCTGGTTGTCTTAAAAAGCATATAGCTTATTTAATATTCTCTATGTAGTGAGTGTGGGTTTTTTTTGTTTGTTTTTTGTCGTTTGTTTTGTTTGTTTGTTTGTTTTCATGAGAAAATGCTTGGAAACATTATTCAAATAATTGCTTGTGGGATGGCCAAGTAAGTAACAAGATGGGTTGGAAGATGCTAATCCTGACTGTTCCCTGCACCAGTGATTGTGCCCTGTTGGATTTTTTATTTTCACAGGGCTCAAGGGGAAGTAGGAAAGATACAATTTTGAAGTATTGGGTATTACATGTAAAATCAAAGGTAAGGGTACTCAGTTTAAGTATCAGATTTTATATTCAAAAATGTTAAGTAAATCCAGGTGATGTCAGCTGACTTATGGGAGTTCAGCTCTTTCAAAAAAAAAAAAAAAAAAAAAAGTCCAATATTCAACATCCTGAAATAAGTGAATATTTGGGGGAAGGGGAGTAATTAATATTTCATTTTTGTGTCATCTGCATGAATTCAATCTGGTATAGAGCATGGAGATTAATTATGAATGTTTAGGAAATGCTTACTGTAAGAAAGGTTTTATTCTCACCTTTTATTCTTAGCCATCTCTGATGATAAAATAAAACTGACATGCTTTCTTATCTCTTTTCTTAACAAGACGCAATCCCTAATTTGGCACAGCTTCACCTCCTCTTACTGCAGATACTCATCTCCCAGATAATCCTCCCTTGCTTTTTGGTTTTTATGTCTGCTAAGATGTGAAGAATACCTGTAACATTTGTTTGTCATAAGACGTGTTTCACTTGCCCCTGGTGGATTTGCCCTTTCTACACAGGTTTCAAGTCCCCTGGCTGCTGGCCTCACCCTGATTTCTGGGCGTTGGGATCTGGTAATCATCATTTCTACCATCAAGAGCTGGGAAGCGCAGCCCAGCGTGAGTTCCTGCTGCTGCTGCTCCTGCAGCCGTCCGTGTCACTCCTGGCAGCCATCTTATGCTGGGCAGAAAGCCCACCAGGGCTAGCACAGCAAATCGGCTGGTAAGTGAGCAGACAGAAAGATTATGCTAGGAAAACATCAAGGATAAATATTTAAGTTGTACAAAGCAAATAGCTCATAATATGCTAAACAGTTCTGCTTTCCTTATGGAGTTTATTTTATATATATATATATAAATACACATATATGTGTGTGTGTATATATATATATATATATATAGACAAAAGTATCTCCTTAAATTTTTATTTGCTGAAGAATACAAGCGCAACATACAAAGTAGCTGGTGAATAGCCCTGGTTTAATTTCTCTTTTTGTGGAAGCTTTGAGGAATGCTGACTGTTTTCGTCAGTCTCATGAATACTAACTTTTATAGTTTTTTAGCATTTGGAGTATTATATATTATATAAGCAAAACTCAGAAATAAATGCTATAGAAAAGAAAAATATATGGCAGTGTAAGTGCTTCAGTTTGCATAAACAGAAGAAAAGATCAAACATTATAGAAAAATAAGGTGTTATTTTGATGGAAAACTGTCTTTTTCCTACAACATTCCCCTTTGAAGCATCTTTTTAACATTCAAGACATTTTACAGCACTAAGGCTATGAAATGTCTTTTGAACATGTATAGAACATGTCTGTGAAGGTGCAGAACTCCTGTGATGTACACCCAGCTCCAGCTCCTTGTCTTTAGCGCTAGCCAGATCCCTATACACTCATTCAGAACATTAAAGTAGCAATTACTAAGCATGTCCCATTTTTGTATAGTGTTGTAAACCTTTTCTGAAACATGTTACATGAGCATTCATTTCTATGGAGGAATTTCATTGAATTTAGCATGGGTCCAGGTAAGAGTAAGGAATCTCTTGTGCAGGTCTGTAGTAGATACAATGTGGCAGATGGAATTATCTACATTTGTATGTTTTCACATGCTGTTGCCATTTTTTTCCGTACATAGAGTTCAAGATTTTAGGAACATAGTAGGTTACTACAGAGCTCAGAGACATGTAGCCACAGAGTTCTGCTTTATTTCATGACTGTTCCTTTTTGCCAACTATTTCCAAAGAGTTTGATAAAGACAGTGGTTTCTGTGACTTTGTTAAATTATGTGATAGAACCATATTCTAGTACCTATAATGTTCTGTGTATTAATGAAGGTAAACAAAGGTGGACAACTACATAACTGATTAAATTACTGCTCAATACAAGCAGTCAGTTGCTCCTAAATTCTATTTTGTTGTGAACGTCTTCTGAGGATCCAGAAATGTTACCTTCAATATCTGTGCATTATAATCTGTGCTGTACTAGATCATCAGGACTATTTTCAAAGCCACTGAGATCATGTGAAGGCATACTGTTGTTTTCAATGGTGTATGAATTGTTCCCCAAGCCCACTGAGTATTTTTTCTTTTAAAAAGTCTTCTGAGGATTTCAAAGAGATCGTTCCAGAGCAAAACTGTGAACAGGGTTTGTAGAAACCAAAAGAGTGCACCTGTACACCGTAGTACTAAGTAACCTCACTACTGAACAAACATCATGACCAGAGCTGATCACCCATTTGGATATTCTCAAAAAGGTAGAGAAAGCTAAGTTTGGTCTCGTACTCACAGTCTCGTTATACTAATGCCTAGTTACAGATATTAAGAACTTAGTGTATGGAGGCTAATGTTCTTTTGTAGCCAGTTGAGAAAGACAAATGCTTGTACAGAGAACTACAGAGAGCAGGGCCTAACTGAAACAAATTTTAGAAAAACAACTGAATGTAGAGGGAGGCTGTAGAGACTTGATGCTTTGAATATTTCCTGTTGTACCTGTCTGAAGTTCCAGCAGAATGTATCTTAATTTATTAAGGACAATGGCTCTATGTCCCAGTGAAGGCTGGTGACAAGTTGTGTCCCTCAGGAGTCTGTTCTGGGATGGGTACTGTTGAATATTCTGTGATTCTGTGAATATCTGTATCAATGACATAGACAGTGGGATTGAGTCACCTCAGCAAGTTTGCAGGTGACACCAAACTGAGGGGTGTAGTTGATACAAGAGAAGGAAGGGATGCCATCCAAAGGGACCTGGACAAGCTTGAGAAGTGGGCCCACATGAACCTAATGAGGTTCAGCAAGGCCAAGTGCAAGGTGCTGTACCTGGGTCTGGGCAATCCCAGACGTGAGGACAGACTGGGAGAAGAACTCATTGAGAGCAGCCCTGTGGAGAAGGACTTGGGGGTTCTGGTGGACCAAAAGCTTGTTATGAGCCAGCAGTGTGCGCTTGCAGCCCAGAAGGCCAACTGCACCCTGGGCTGCAGCAACAGAAGGGCGGCCAGCAGCAGGTAGAGGGAAGGGATTGTTCCCCTCTGCTCTGCCTTGTGAGGCCCCACTTGGAGTGCCACAGCCAGCTCTGGGGCCCCAGCAACAGAAGTTGGATGAGGCCCTGGGCAACCTCATCTGCTGGGTGGCATCCCTGCCCATGGCAGCAGGGTTGGAACTGGATGGTCCCTTAAGGATCATTATGGATCCATGAGGACCATATCTTTAAGGTCCCTTCCAACCCAAACCATTATTATGATTAATGATTATTAAATGATTATTAAATTACAGTAAAGTTTCAAAATCAGTGAAAGAGACATCTTAGTTTGCCATCTTAGAAGCAACTTTATTTCAGTAGTGAGTTAAATTACCATATACATCATATTTCCAAGGAGTCACAGATTCACAGAATCTGTGTTTGTAAAATACTTTTCACTTCTTGAAGGATGCAAGCTATATGAAAGTATTATGTATGTTATATTTACTTAAAGATACATTTGGAAATACTGTGTGTGAAGTTTGTCATATGTGGATCTCAGGAAACTGAATCCTTCCCTCCACCTGTTGGTTTCTGTCTGAAATCTTCAGAAAAGTTACCTGCAATGGTACTGCTCTGTCACATCCGTAGCTCACATGATGATGTGACAGCTTAATTTCCTGCACAGAGTCTATTGGATTCAGTCAGAAAGATTCCCTCGGTCTCAGCATCTACCACAGCAGAACCTCAGCCATCTACCCTACAACCACTCTTAACAGCAAAAGTTTGTGACATTTATAATAGTGAACAAATAGTCTGCAGGAACAGAGTGGTGTCTGCATGACTTTGGAAGCCAGAAGATATTTGTTCTATGGAAGCAAGCCAGAAAGCACTGATCTGGCCTGCATCCAGACCCTTAACCTTGCTGGGGAATGTCCCTACCTTGTGGCTTACCTTTGAGCTGTGCGTTTCCCCAGTGCAGTCACCGTGCACTTCCTCAAGCCCACGCCTGGGGCATTTACCTACCCCCTGGGATCCTAGTGAAGTTTTGCATTTGTAAATCATTCTGAGTTTTGGGGTGAAAGGTGCTCTGAAACTGCAGAATGCTTGTTCTGTGTTGTCCCAGCGTCTGTTAATTATTAAGGCTTTTAATTATATAACAACCCAACTCTAAAACTGTCATCTTTCCTATTACATCATAGAAATAGCAGAGTTGGCTCTGTGCCTTTTTAAAAGTGACTGCTGAGGTATTTATTAACATCTGTTCCAAGAAATTCTTCACTGAGCAGTGAGAGTTAGAATATGGAAATGTCATATTTTTCCTAGTATTAAACAGTTGTTAAACTAGAAACATAACTCTTGCCAGATAGTTATTTTGTATTCGTATCTTCTTCATAGAAAGAAAGTGAACATGCACTTTTCTTTCATTAGGTATTTTAAAGTTCATCCTTGTTTGGTGATCCAGACAATTAAAATAAGTTTATGAGCAGCTTGTAAGAGCAGGAGAATAATTAATTTTAAACGTTGGATAAAGCACATTCTTTTCCATTTTTGTTTGCTAGTGAATACTTTAAACTACTAATACCCATAATAACTGATCTTACAGAAAATAGAACTACACAAGGTTTATATTGCTTTACAAATAATTATCTCAGTGTCTATGAAGTAACAAATTATTCCTTTTTTGTGGAAGAGTATACATTAAGGCAACATTATGTCAGAACTTCAGGTATGGAGAAGAATCTTAAACATTGTTATCAAAAGCTTAGCTGCATTCAGTAGAAGATAAGTGAATCTTTTTGAAATGTTTCTTAAAAGCTCACATTTTTTTCAAAAGGATGAACATTTTTCAGTCTCCCATTACACCCATGAGTGAAAGATAGGCAGTATAAATCATTAAAACATAACAGGTTTTCCAAAATTTTGCCATTGTTTGGGTCTGTATTTTCACATCTGTCTCTTGGAGTCACTGGAATCAGCTGCAAGGATCTTCATCTGAAATTTCTGGTGGTTGGAAGTGTTTGGGTCTGTGGGGTAGGCTGAGCTTTTCAATGCTGTAAACACATCATTTTTAATGCCAGAAATTCGTTCTTTGAACTGTTTTCACTGGGCCATCCAGCATAAAGAGCAGTTACACTGAAGTATTACGTTGTTTTTCTTCTTTCACTCTAAAACAAATGCTTATCCAAAAGTCTCACTTTGAAGTAAATCACACAGTACACAGCTTTCCTCCAGTTATTATGTGCTGGTTTATATTTATATAAGCATAGGGTTTGTTTTAAACTATAGCCCTTTCTGTGAGGTGACTGCATAAGTACACAGGTACACACCCAGTGTTTCTAAAATTTACCAACTTCTGCACAGAATTTTAGAAAAGGCTCCAATACAAATTCCAGGCTCCTAGGAAAAATACTGAGATCTCTGGCTGCACACATAAAGAAGATGCTTGTTTTTAAACAAAAAACAGGCACGGGAGTTTTTTGTTTTTGTTTTAATTTTCAAGTGGTTATTCGGAGAGTAATTGACCTTACCCAAAAGCTGGCACTCAGAAAATGTAGGTATTTCAAACTCTTAAGTGTATAGAGAAAACTGTCATGCTTTCTGCTGCAGAGGTTTCCAAATGGCTTTCATCAATTGAGGTTAGAGAGAGCTTTGTTACTAGTTATTACCAGTTTATGCTAAAGAGATGCTGAAATCTCTCCTGCTACACTTTTTTATATAACATACAAAGAATAATTTAATGAATAATTAAATAATAATTTAATGAATGATTAAATAATAATTGGGCCTGCAAGGGCATAGATAAGTTGCAAAATCTGGGGTTGTACAGTATTCACTCTCATGCAGTGGTCTCAGAGAAGTCAAGGTTACACCGTTCCTGTTTTGTGCCACAAATATGCAACATGTACAGCTTGGAGCAATCAGTAACCTCTTTCTACATGTGGTCGCAGTCCACTACAGTGAAGTGATCTTTGAAGTTGACAGTATAATGTTGCCTTTTATAGATTAACACATTGCTATCTAATTTGGTTAGGCATTTGCATTCTCTTGTTCCTTGAAGGTGCAGTAGCTAATACCTCTGCCTGTCTCTGCAGTGCTCTTAACATTTGAGTCAATCTAAAGAAAATACCTTTTCTTTTTTTCACTGTGCTTTGTCTCTTGCCTGTCTCTTTCAAATTGGGGGTGCCCCTGGGCCTGTGGTATGATTGGGATAGTAACAAGTGAAAGAGAAAGCTGGTGCTGTGCGTGGTTGTCTTTGAGAAAATGTACAGAGAAGCTGCTCTCTGCTTTTTCAGTTGCTGTCACTCACCTTATAATTATTTTAATATGCATAGAAATGAAGATGATACATGCATTTTCTCTTGCTGCTCTCTTTTTTAGGTTCCCATATTGATTATGCTAAGAGCAGTGAAAGATCACTTCAGTTGCCCTGAAATGTGAACTGCCTCCTTTGGGGTGAGATCTGCTTCATAGTGAAGCATGGCTTTAGTTTCTGTGTGTATCATTTATTGCTTTCTTTAGCTTACTGTTAACAAAGACTAAGTTAGCTTGTGAAGTTAGGTTATTTGCTTTGAAAGTCTGCTTATTAAAGTGGTATTTATATTACAATATGGACTGGTATTACAGTTCTTTTCACTTCTATGGATTTTCCCTCAATGGGATGTGTTGTGATACATCAAACCAGATGGCAGGCAATAACAAGCTGGTCAAACTCTAGCATAGGTGTGAGATTAAAGTAGATTATACTATAGTGGCAATTTTGCTAGTCATATTAACAAAAGTCTATGTAGTACAGTAGTGTATGCTTAGTTTGGCCATTGATTCAGAGCTGGTTTACTGTCCTTTGAGGAGTAGCACGTTGCTTAAGTAACATTTTCTCACAGTCTGGACAAATTCTTGATTCAGTCTTACAGATTTACCCATGCAGAACTTGGAAAGTCAGTCAGAGAAACTCAGCTGTTCCCCATTAGGGTAATAGAGGAATATCTAGAAGGCAGTGTTAAACAATCCCTCTAAATCAGCATCCACTCTCTAAGTCATTACAATGCCTTTCTTAAAGTGACAAAACTGGTTTGATAAGATGCAGTCATGTCAGAGCTGGAAGTACAAAAGTGCATTTATTAAAAATGAATGCTGTATCCTCTTTCCCCTTGTGTATCTCGTCACTGACATGACTTCACAAGTTGCAAATCTATTAAATGTTTCAAATGTGAAACTAGAGCTCATTAAGCAAAATGTCAGCTGGTATGTAGCAAACTGTTTCAGACCGTACACTGTTAATATTTATCTCCGGAGTTTTATGTCTTCTAGGTTGTCACCAAGTCATCCAGCTGTCTGGGAATATAGTTTGTCTTTCGTCTGATCAGAGTCTGACTGTCCTTTGGGGTGAGGTAGTAGGTTGTATAGTTTTAGGGTTATGCCCTGCCTGTCAGATAACTATACAATCTACTGTCTTTCCTGAAGTGGCTGTGATATCATCGCTGGATATGTCTTCAAAAGGCAAAGTAAATATATTTCAATTGTAACATTCTCTGGCTCTGGCTACATGTTGAATTTGGTTCTCATAGCAGGGTTATGAAAGAACACAAATGTCCTTATATTGTTTAAATTCCTGGATCTGTCATTTAGATTCAAAATTAATTTCCTTTTTGTCATCTTCTCAGAAGAGGTGTGTCACAGGGCACAGAGATACAACCCAGTCTACTGTGGATTTGCTCATGCTCAGCTTTCTCCAACTGCCAGCATGCTCTTTAGAGTGGCTGTTTGTAAAAAGCTGACCCATTTCTTCATTACTTTGTGGCATTTGTGTTTATACTCAATGGAAAATGCCAATTTTGATTGAAAAGTTATTTAAACCCACTTTGCACAAGCTGTTTGACAAACTAAGTGATGACTTGGATAATAAGACAAAGAGGATGTCTTCCAGTTGCTCGTGTTCTGCCCTGGAACCGGTAAATGCTAAGTAAAAAGACCCTACATCTCTTAACTAACTTTAGCAAAATCCTAAGTAAAGGGATTTAAAAAAATCAGTTTTTGAACACTGATTTAACATACTTTTGTATTACATAATGCTAACTTGGGAGGGCATGTGCTTTCCACTGCAGTTCTGTCTGTGGAGTCACCCGACCAATTCTGATGAACTTCCAGGAAGAACACTGAGGAAGGGTTGACAGGACATAATTATGGTCTTTTTAAGACTAAGATACATGTGGGATAGAAGGTGTTCAGGAAATATTACTTGTAAATGATGAAATGCTAGTATTTTTCAAAAGATCTACTTGATGCTCTAACAGGATGAGGTAGTAGGTTGTGTGGTTTCAGGGTAGTGATTTTGCCCCAATCAGGAGATAACTATACAACCTACTGCCTTCCCTGATAAGCAGCATAACATCAGTGTCTTAATTCACAGAAAATCAAGGGCTAAAGTAGACTTCTGTGACCAGCACAGTAAGTCTACATACAATTGTTGTTGCCCTGTCCCTAATAGCTCTAACTTTCATGTCTTGCTTTGTTTTTAATAACTGCTTGTGAAATAATGATCTTTTTTAAACTATTGAGAAAAAATGAATTAAAGAAATTTTGCTTATTACAAAGTTTGTCTGTTCTTGATCTGTTTCATTTCTGATTCATTTCAGTGGAATGAAGTTATCGTGGGAAATGATTCCAAAAATGCTGTGAACGTGCATTCAAGATGTTCGTGTTTCCTTGACATCTTAGTTTGAGTGCAACAAATTTTCCTAGCAGAGCACTGTTTTTGTTCAACCCTCCCTGCCTCCCAGGAAACTTCCAATGTTTCACAAATAGCAGATTAACTCACACAACACTCTTCAACAGATCAGCTTTGTATTACAAATAAAAAGCTATAACAATTAAAATCAAGGACCAGATTTAAAAAAAGAAAAACAGACATTGATTTTTTACCCTCAGTTGCTCATAGGCAGTCTCATTTCATGACACTGAAATGGTCCCAAAAGAGAATTCATTGACTATCTAAAAGGAACAAATTGCACCTGGAAAACTGTGGACAGGAAATATTAGATCCAATAAAGATGCTTTGAGAATACAAACTATAGTCTTACACCCCCTCCCTCCCAAAAAAATAAAAAAAAATCTGTGGATGAAGGGGAATATAGCAACAAGGTGCTGGTTTTAGTTCTAGGCACTGAAATCATTCTTCCACGTGCAATATATACCAGGAAATATGAATCATGTAAAACTTAAGGTTACCTTAAGATCAGGGGTATCAAGCTGGTTATGTAGAGCCATTTGTGTATATTTTGATTACACAGCATCTGATTAATGTAAAGCGGAATGAAAATTTTAGTTAGTTGTAATCCTCTATTCCTATCTCAAATGCTATACAAAAGAAAGCCTTGCTCACATAAAAACCATTACCCTCTTACATATATGTAGGCAAGCTCAGACATCCACGGTAAGAAAAAACAAAGAACCCTGATGTTACATTCAGCAGCAAAACTTGGTATTTTATTGCTTCTCTCATCCAAAAATATCACACATATCTGGACTCGAAAGGTTTTTGAGGTCACTCAACACTTCAAAACAGGGTCATTTGTTAATACCTTTAATAAATGGCTAGGAATGTTACTTGACTCTTGTTCATAGGAATAAGGGCAGTTGGTAGATGAGGAAAAATTACTGTGTCTGAAAAACATAGAATAGGCAATACTGTGGCTGCTTTTAATCTTCTCTTTTCTTCTTGCTGTTTAAAGAGGATCTCTTAATTTAAAACTGCTGTAGGGATACTTACCATGCTGGCCATGTTCAAGGGCTCCGGGACATGTGTTGCAGATCCTGAACTCTTCTACTGAAAATGCAGGCTCATAGCTGCAGCATAAAGATCCTAGATGAGTGAGAGTAGTGATTGCACTGTGTGTAGCTTAAAACATCCTGCTCCTCTCCAAGATGCAAAACTGTCTGGAAATTTGTAGCTTAGTTTTACATTCAGTAAATACTGAATACATAGCAAATGTTCTGTACTGGAGGAAGAGGTGAAAAGAGGGAAAGTACTCTCCACATTCTACAACAGCCTTTTAGATCTTGCCTCTGAAGTCATTTTAAAGTCTTCCGTCTCTGTCTGGGTCAGCATTTCGTTCTTGGTAATGAGCTGTGAGTTTTCAGATTCTAGTCATCCTGGCAATCCCATTAAAACAAAGAGCCAAAAAAATCCATAGCGTTCTCTTCACTGGGACCTACAGTAAATGCAAAAACATGTACCTATATTTAGCAGCGTGCAAGCCTGCGGTTAATAAGGTTTGTCCTTAGCAGTAGGTGTCATTACAGATAATGGGAACAGCAATAGAAACTTGAAAGAACAACTCTATAGTGCCAAATATTTTCCAGAGTTGTATACAGAAAAAGTTTGTACCAAAACATTAGTAGCCTGGGCTAGAATTGTTATGGAAAGTGTTTTGTTTTTTTTTTTTTTTTTTTTTTTTTGTTTGTTTGTTTGTTTGTTTGTTTGTTTTTTAATTCAAGTCAGCATTTTGGGGGGAGGGGAGTGTTTTGGTTGGTTAGTTGGTTGGTTTGGTTTGTTGTTTTTTTTTTTGAGGTCATGCACTGTTTTGTGCAGACTCACTAGGTGTGAGGAAAGCACATGATCATGAGCTACGTAGCATGCAATTTTATAATCTGTATCTGCTTAAACATTGTTTTTTAGTCCAACAACAGCATTAAGTGAAGAGAGGCTGAGTATTTCTTGCTGGGACAAAGCCTTTGCATTTGATTATAACAGACTAAGCGAAAAGCAGTGGGCACAGAATTTTCTGTGAGGCCAGGATTTCAGTTGTTTGTTCCCCTTCTCTGCCCAGGAGAAAGTACACATATATACAACATAAACATCAACCAGCTCCCTGCCATCAAGGCCACCATTTACAAATTTTAGATTTCTGCAGCAAGTATGTGTGGAACATTACACTTCTTCTTCCACAAGGCTGGTAAGTTTTTGAGTTTTGTTTTAACATGTGCAAACTTCCTTATTCTCCAAAAACAGATGTCCAGCATGAAAATTTTGACTCCATTTGCTAAAAGACTAAAACAAATGTAAATGTTTTTAGACAAGCTGGGTAACTCTAGCAAAAGTCTGTGCTACCAGCCACACTTGCAAAAATTTGTACTACTACTGTGCATAGGTACCATGAAGTGCCCGCTGCAGGGCTGTTCCTCTGGATCCACTCTGGAGAGGACAAAAGCCTTGAACACAGAAATAGTTACTGGGAGCTCGACTGAAAGAGCAAATTACAAGGGGGATTTATACTGGGAGAGGATCCAAAAATGCGCTAAGACCATAGCTGGTATGCCAGTCAGCATTGATACAGATTCAATGTATGACACAACATACTGCAAAACAAGAGTTGCACTTGTGGTTACAGGGAGAGAGATGGTGAAAAAATGCGCGCCTTCCCTTGTGCTCGAAGAGCTTCCCCAAACTGCCTGTTCCCAAGACTGTTCTTCAAACAGGAGACAAACATTAAATGAGAACAAAATAAAACTTTTAACTGAAGTCATCTGTGATAAAACAGTATGCACCATTCAGAGAAGGTGAGGTCTGAACATATTGCTAATTACCATGAATGTGATCATGCACAGCGGTTACCTTAGAGATTGTCACAGCTGAAACCTGTTTGGGCTTGGAGGTTTTCTGTAACTAACGCTATGCAGTTCTCAGAATATGAATGCATATTAGTTATGGGAATAATGGTTATCAAGATAACTAAAGAAATAATTTCTGTCATGCAATACAAGAGCAAATCAAAGGTGGGAAGGGATGGGAGGATGCAGAATTAGATTAAAACTGAAAAAGTAGTTGGCAAAAGCAGGATGGGGCTATACAAGCTGGAATTTGACCAGTGTCTGCAGTTAAATCACATACTTTTTGGACAAAAAAAATACCACCAAATGATCATCCAAGTAGGGGTATTCTACCTCTTACACTGACCTCATGTTTTCTGCTAGGCAGGCAGATCAGAAGCAGACATCCAGCTGAAAGCTGGCCACATACTTTTGCCTGTCAGGAGGCAGGGCAGCAGCTCCAATGGCCACATCTAGCAGCTCCCCACACGTCTTGCATCACTGCACACAGAGCGGAGAGACATCAGTGCACTGCAGGGGTGACACAAGGTGTGTTTGTGTCTTCACATCTCTCTCTACATGAGGCATGCTCTCCTGGGCTGTTCCCTTCTAGCTCTACACATTGGTCTTTGTTAGTACAGGAATTAATACACTTAATGGAAATGAAGTTCCATCTAGGTGCATACAAAGGCCAGTCAAAAACAGGATGAAACAAATTGTGCCCCACTCACCTATTGTGTTTGGAAGTTTTTGAAGTGAAAATACTGGAAACCAACTTTACAAAAGCATACAAGGAAAAACATCCAAACTATTTGCTCTTGTGATTTGGTATATTCATGAGGATGTTAGCTTTGAGGTGACAACCTACTTCTGTGCAACATGATAAATCCTGCTGATGCCATTGATTTTACACAGGTGCAGCTGGGGCTGGAGTAGACAACACTGAAAAAGGCCATTTAACCACGTGCACAAGCTCCAAGAGCATGCGTGCTTACAACTGCCAGCCAGTCCTTTGGTACCACTGCACTGCCATCAAGGCAGGCATGCCTCTTCTTGGCAGAGAGGGGTGTCTGCCAGCAACACCCAGGATGTGCTTGCATGGCCTCCGAGCACTGCCCACAGACCCTGATTGCACCCAAATGCCACTGTCTTCTATAGTGCTGGAACCCACAGTGGCCAGGCTTGGTCTGTAGCACAGCCCAGCTCCTCCAGCCCAGGCTCATGGGTACAGCTGTCTGCAGTAAGGCTGGAGTGCTTGGTTGTGCCTGCCTGCCTTGTTCTCACCATGCTGTGCTGGTGTTTCACAGGGGGTGATGCCAAGGAAGGAGAGCTGCTGGGCTAGATACCTCCCACACTGTGTGCTTTGCAGAGAGATGTGGGCTGTGGGCAGCTGAGCTGCAGAAGTCTTTGTGGCTGCAGTGCAGATGCAGCAAGTGAAATCAGCAAGTGGGATGCATCAATGCAGCAAGTGGGAAACAATAAAAATAAAAAATTAGGCCTGTCCTAAGAGCAGCATACAAAATTTGAAGGATGGGAGGATTAATAACGTATTTTAAAGCTGCCCTGGCATGGCTCTGATAAGTGTGTCTCTAGTTAATCCGTGAAGGTAACTTCCATTAGAACACTGCAGTGGATAGCAGATTTGAAGATGTCTGCAAGGGTATGGTACTCAGTGACTTGGATGTCCAGATCTTACCAAAAAAATCTGTGCCAGCAGTGCTGAAAGAGCAGGACAACAGCATCAAAAAACTAGGCCAAAAGTACATTGATTTTCAAATAGATCTGTGCTCTTAAGTCACTTTGGCACTTTTGATTGTTTTACAATTTACAGTAATGATTAACAGTCATGCTCAGCTTTTGATCGTAATAAGGCTTTTGTCTGGTTGTGGAATACTGTTCATGCCCAGTCTCCAACACAAATCAAAACCATATGAGTAAGCAGGTTAAGAGACAACCAAGTTGTAACCAAGTTGCCTGATGTGGCTTAGTTTTGTATTCCAGCCAGGGCCTGAGGTTCTTACTAGAGGTTTTCCCTGTCCAGCTTGCATATTCAAATGTAAACAATAATATTTCCATCCTTGAGGAGCTCATGTGAGATTTTATAACACAAACAAAGGCATTAGTGTGTTAAAAAGGTCTCTCAATCAACTGAAAGTGTGCAGCAGTTTATATATTAGTACATGTTTTTAATTAACACTTGGAAGAGAGAAATACTTGATGCACTTAAGAGTGACACAAATAAAAGTGCCTTTCGTACATTCTCAATGTAAACATCTAAACTGAAAATAAAATTATTCCTGCTCTCACAGAAGGCAACTGGCATTTAGCTTTTGTGAAAAATGGCAGCTTAGTCTTTTTTTTTTTCACACTGCCAGACAGGTTTTTCAACCGACTTGCTTTTAGTGATGAAAACATCTCACTTCCTGTGCAACTGTGAAGAGAAAACCCCTGTTTGCTGCACCCCAGGGCATGGGGGGTTCCAACCTCATCTCAGCCTTCACAGTCCTTCCTGAGCAGATGACTCTCGTGTGGCTGCATTCACACGCTCCTCTCTGCATTTCACCCGAGTTTGGTACTGTGTCTTTTACATCTGCTAAAAAGCTACCCTGTGAACTTGCTAAATGGTGTTCCAGAAGCAACTATTTGAAAATCAGGTGGGGAATCCCAGAGGTCCCATTTTTGTTTAGGTTTGGCTTACTGTCACATCACAGTGACCTCCACTACAGTTAGGCATATGATATCAGGTAGAATGTAAAAAAAAAAATAATTTTCCCCTCAAGTTTGAACATGTCTTGCAGTTATATTTTCTTTTTCTTTTCTTTCCATTTACCACGGGTAAAATTTAATGGTTGATGGTCCAGAATTTAGAGATTAAACTCTTATTCGCCCTCCTTATCAAAATTCAGAAATGTTTTGAATTTTGAATTGACAAATTATTTTCCACTTCATTCCCCTGTGCAGTTCAGTATTTTTTCCAAAGTTTACGTTTTAAGACCTTCTGTCATTGCAAAAGGAAAACTTCTGAATATACTAAGTCTTAGACATTCATTTCTGTCACATTGTACCAAGTGACAGAAAAGGTAATCAAAAGAAATGATCGTTCCCAAATTTTATTAAAATATGAGAAAAAAAAAATGAGAATAATCTTCTTCAGAAAGTTCCCACACATAAAAGACTTTCCATATTAGAGCAAAGAGAAGGAGATTGTATGATCCACAATATGGTACTGTGTCTTTTATTCAAGCTATTTCCAAGTTTCTAATGGGGGAGCTGCATCTACATTACTTCGGGTAAGTAAGTGAACCCAAAATAAGGAACAGTTGTTGCTAACATTAAGCTAAAATAGCTGCAGAAAGAAAATACCCTCAACTGATCATCGTGTGCTCCTGTGTACAGCTACTTGAACTGTGCAGAACATCTGCAGTGGGGAGAAAAGAAGTGGTTTGACTGTATGTGAGTCAAAGCACACGATGACTTAGTTTGTGCAGGTACTGCCAAGGGGAGGTAAGCACGTCACAGTACTTGAAGAGAGCAGGGGCTGGAGTTTGCTTCAGCTTGCTGTTGCCCACTGAGTACAGCACTCGTGTTAAGCAGCGGCAAGTCTCATTCAGCAGTTTTCCAACAAAGTCAGTAACAGAATGAAGTGCAATTTTTCAACAGTATTTAATACACTTTTACCTCCATTGTCCAAGCCTGAAGAACCCTAGAAATCTTTTTTGGTCAGTTGTTTTGTTCGTTTCTGGTTCTGATTAACCAGTGCTGTCTATCACTAAAGAAAGAAAACAGAAAAAAAAAAAAAAGAAAATAAAAAAAAAAAAAAGCAGAATGTGTTGGTTGTTTACTACTTGCAATTTCTAATTTAATTCACTTTGTGAGGTCTCTCCTCTGCTGTTTAGCTGTCCTGATGAGTTTGGGAGGGATCAACTGAGGGAGAGGATGAGAAGACCAGCATGGCATTGCGCTGTTACTGATGTGGGAGAAGATTATGGGGAGTTGTGTTGAGGTTACAATTTTTTTTTATTTTTTTATTTTTTTTTGTAGGGAAGGAAGAAGAAGAAGGAGGAAGATGCCACTCAGAAGTTTGCATTATCAACTTTTACAGAAGTCTGCTCATGAGGCTGCCTACAGCCCAGTCCCTAAATATACCCAAAAGTGCGCAGGCCCAGAAGCAGAAAGCTAAACTAGACTGGTTTAGCGTTTAGCAGAAAGCTAAACCAGACTAAACACCGTCTGGCTGCTGGTGGCAATGCCTAGGCCGTGGCCACCCTGGTCTTGTCTGGCCTTGGGTGGGTCTTGTCAAAGCTTCACCATGTTGAGTGTATGTAAACATAGAATCACAGAATCATAGAACATCCCAAGCTGGAAGGGACCCCTAAGGATCAGCGCCTGACTCCACACAGGTCTACTCAAAAATTCAGACCATATGACTAAGTGCACAGTCCAAATGCTTCTTGAACTCATACAGGCTTGGTGCCGTGACTACTTCCCCGGGGAGCCTGCTCCAGTGCGTGACAGCTCTCAGTGAAGAACCTCCTGATGTTCAGCCTGAACCTCCCCTGCTGCAGCTTGACACCATTCCCACAGGTTCCATCAGTGGTCGCTAAAGAGAATAGGTTGGTGCCTGCCCCTCTACTCCCTGTTGTGAGGAAAAGAATTAATGATCAAGTCATATCTTATATGACTAACTATTGCCTATGTGTTACACATGCCTATTCAATTGGTTTTTTTTGTTTTGTTTTGTTTTGTTTTTTAGAATAAAATCCTATAAAGAATTTAAAAACATTGAATGAATACTTTAAGTTAGAAAATGTGAATATTTTTCTAAAATTTTTTCTTCCTTTTAAGAATAGCCCTATATGATAATTATTCTTTCAAATAATAAAAGTATTTAATTTTAGGTAGTTGATTTCATGTAGCTGAGACTGGAGGAAAATTAAACAAACAAGGTACATCTGTGACTTCAACTGAAGCTTACATGAGTTCCAGTCAGCAAACTGGACATGGCAAAGCTCATCCCAAAAGAGAGAAAGGGAGAAAGAGAGAAAACATAAATGATTGAAAATCACAACCATGACGACAAATAACTTTGAAAGGATATTACTTCATGGAAAACACCACTTTTAAGAGAAATACTAGGAAACTAAAAGTGGTAAGAAATGCCGTATAATCCCTTTTAGGCCTTTTTACCTGGCCTCTTTTCTCTTGCCTCATGTATGTCATGGGTAATCCCTACAACTCTTCCAGGCATCTGCCTGTCCATGTCCCTCCCACATACCTGTTCTTTCACTACTCTACCTCCACCATCACACTTGTAATTCACCCCTTTCCCTAAACTCCATTTAACTGTGATTTCATTTATTCTTTTTCCCCTAAGATGCTCCTTGCTTTGCAGCAGGAAGGCTACTGCAGGTGGGCTCTCTCCAGCAGCCAGGGACCACCACAGGTGGGCAGAGAGAATGGGGAGGATGGCAACTGCTCTCACCTCAGCCTCCAGCCCACTTCTCTAGACGAAGCTTTGCTTTGCTGATTTATGACTGCTCCTGAGCACCTTGGATGGAGTTATAGCCCCATGTATTACACAGTGCCTTCTCTGTTATTCTTGCTACAAGCCACAGATTTACGGTGGCTTTTAAGCCAGGCAATGCATGAAGAAATATGATCTTAACAAAACATAGAAGGGACCAAGGGAGGTCAAAATGTGGGCGCTGAACGCTCTGTGGTGATCCAGGATTTCCCTTTATTTACTGCTCACACCTTTTCAATCTCAAGTGGATTTCAGCTGTCTTGGACAGCCCTAGCCAACAGATGGGGAGGAATCTGCAGTCTGGTGAGCTGAGAGGCTTTGCCATCAGCAGATGACTTTTATTGTGATTTAGCACACATAGGAAATTCCGAAATATCATTGGTGAATTAAATCAATTTACACACAGAGTGCCAGAAAGATGCATAGCATCAACAAAAGCAGGAATCTCACAGTACGAGTGCCATCTTGTACTGCGTCATCTACCTGTGTTTGTCTAGGTTAACCATGTCCTACAAAGCTCTGCTTTTGATACTGAAGGAAAAAAAAAATAAAAAAATAAAAAAGTGATAGACTTTTACAGAGAAGTGAAGCAAAAGCTATGCCTGATTTCCTCAGTATGATGGTGTGACAAGGAAAATAATGCTGTAAGTAATTTTCTTTTATAGTATTTTTTACATGTATTCATAAATGATATGAAAACAGTAACATAGAAAAAAAGGCAGGCACTCTTCTTAATGTACAGATGGATAATGTGAGTCTGAGCAGCACACACATGAGGACACGTGCGTAAGGGCAGAGCTGCAAGGAGTCACCTGCAGGCTGCTCTGAACCCTCTGTGTCAAGACGCAAAGTGAAACAGCTGGCAAAGGGGGAAGAAAGGTGTAATTACAGCCAACAAATGACTCCTGAGCCAACATCAACTGATGAGGCCCTGGTCTCAAAACAGAAGCCAGGAACAGGAGTTTTTTTCCTCCTAGGTGAGTGTCATAATCCCCTCCAGCTACAGCATCATTCTCGTTTTTGATAAGACAGCTTCCTCTTGATCAAAGATTTATTATCATTATTTCTCTATCCAAGGAATGAAATTTATCTCCCTTCTGCTTAATCTAGGGCTATAGCAAGAATCCTATGGCACTTGGTTTTTGAAAGGGACCCAGCAATCCAAATGGGCACCTGCTCTTCCAAGCTTCCAGAACAACAGTCTCTAATTCTCAGATACATCATGCTGCAAGTTCTTCCTAAAGCAAGGAAAGTCAAAATAGGCCAGGCCTTGGATACTTTTTGGTAATTCTTTTTGGTAATTTTTTTATCCCTTTGTGCAGAGCCTTGAAGCCTGGGCTTTGCCCTTGAAGGTCGTGGGTGAGGTCTTCTCGTGAGATGCATGGTCTCCTCCAGAATGGCATTGAAAGAATGGTGAGTGATGTAACTTTGCAGGAAGGGGAGATGTGTGCCCGCTTGGGATTCTTATGTTCCCCAGCTCTCTGTTTTCCAAATAATTACTTTTCTCATGCTTGTTTCCTCACAGTATATGCTGTGTATCATGATGTCAAGAACAATAGATTTTTCAAATATTAACACTGCAGCAGGCATTGAATATAATGATTCTGTATTGTGAATATACTATATTATGAACGTAACATATACCCAAACCTCTCACAATCTGAACATGCTACCTCCTGTTTTTTCAATATTATGATGACTTACCTCATCTGAAGATCCTATGTATTTTCTAAGTGGAGTTTCACTCAGCCTAGTCTTTGATTATTATTGATATGGAGAAAGCAGGGAACAACAGTGTCCTGCTTTATGCAGTAAGAGACCTAGGGAATGCCAGGTTCAAAATGATCAAAAAGAGATGATTCTTCCCAGCCTGTTGAGGTTAAGCAGTGGAGATCTTTTCTATTAAGTGTACCATGGTGCCCTTGGCAGGCCTACAGCAGCAGCTCAAAGAACAGTATGAGTGAGAGAAGTGTGTGGATGACCACAGCAGATGTAGCACTCCTGTCTCAGCTTGGGATAGATCCTTGGAGGGGCAGAGCCTAATTTTGTGAAATGGCTTTTTCACTTTAGTTAAAAGTTGTCAAAGGTGTCTCTCATGGTAGGAGCAGTAGCTCAAATGAGCTTCCTCAAGAAGCAGTATTGAAATTGCTTTTGTTTAGATGGCTTTCCCTTTGACATGCTTGCTTTGCAATAGAGACTTGGCTTGAAAAGAAGATTCTAAAGATGAACATGGTGAAGATAAATCTTAAAGCTACTGCAACTGTGGGGGCATTCCCACTTTGGACAGGAAGTAGACTTACAGTTCAAAACCATCTCAACTTCATAGCAGATTTTGTGAGGGGTGAAAGTTAGTTACTTTTGCATTAAGCTTCAGTACTTTAAAAAATAAGGTGCTCAGTTTATGCAAGAGTCATGAGGCAGTTCCTCTGATTCTGTTCTTTCTGTCAGGAGCCTCTTGTCCTTGCACTTGATTTGTGTGCTCAATTATAGCTGTTCCAGTGGGATACATAACTTAGATTTTATAATAGACTGGAAGTACAAAGCCATAGCTTAAACTATATTGCAGTAGCACTTCTTGCTGGCCTGTTATGCATATTTCAATAAAGAAAGGTCAAAATACTGCACCACCACAGAAAGGGGCTGCTGATGTCTTTATATGTAGTATAGGGAAAATATTCTTTGCTTATGTGCCAAAACTTGCTCTAAATTTAGAGACACAAAACCTGAAGTTTTTTTAGTATGGCTAAAATACATTGTGACAACTGCCAGATACAGGTTAATTACCAGTGATTAGGGGAGTGGTGGAAGATGAGGGGGAGTGTGTGAACCTCTTATTCCTGGTATTGCTGATCACTTAAAAGTTTCAAATGAATGCAGCGTTTTGTTTGCTGGGGGGGGGGGGGGGGGTAGATTATAATATAGACCATGCTGCTGCTGAGGTAATGAAATAAATTACTGGTTAGTTCTGAACTTTGAAAATGATCATTTTTCTTTTGGTGGCAGTTCTAGATCAGGCTTCTATATGTGGAAAACAACAACAACAACAAAAACCCATCTCCTAAATATAGCTTTAGTTTTCTACTTCAGAGCTACAAGCAGAAAATACCCATGAATCAATAATGGAGGCCTGTAAACACTCTTCTGGCTCTATAGTGTACTTAATGTCAACCAGGGGCTGTAGTAAACCACAATTTCCCAGCTGCAATAAATGCTGCAAGCTCCAGAGCTGAGCACAAAGTTTAATTAAAAGCAAACAGATATATATAAATCTGCTGACGCAATCTCTCACTCTTGCATCTGAAATATATAGAGGCCTCATCCTGGAGACATTGGATGATTT
The DNA here is from genome assembly GCF_964035555.1 of Netta rufina. Classification (NCBI taxonomy): domain Eukaryota; kingdom Metazoa; phylum Chordata; class Aves; order Anseriformes; family Anatidae; genus Netta; species Netta rufina. The sequence goes on from NC_140123.1 coordinate 135,757,499, forward strand.
AGAATTCAATTTCACTTAAGAAGCCTCTCAAATATACTATCCAGCGAGTCTCTGCACATTACATAAAGACATCCTGTTATCTAAGTGCATTGATCTCCCATTGGTTTACATGCCTAGTGTATCAGCTGTTGAGTTATTTGGCTTAAATTAGCCAAATGGCTTAAATTAGACAAACAGAGACTCAGCAACATTTTCCTGTGCTCTAAATAGCCAGACATCCTTGAACTTTCAGGAGGAACTACGTTTGGCAATTAATGGGTATGACAGCACTAGTGCAGTATATTATATTTTAGCTATAAGTAAGCTTAGCAGTTTTGAGGAAATGCCCCACTGATGCTTAGCTCCAAACAAGCTCTGCTTGTATTAGCCATGTTTGACAAGCTATAAATGTTCTATAAATGTTTAATGACATGCAGTTTCTTGTTGATTCGTGTCCTAAGTCCTTCCTAGCTCTGCACACACTTTGGCCTGAGCTTACCCCTTCTCCTCCTCCCCGTGTGCTCTGGTTGTTTGCTGGATGTGGCACTGCAGATCCCATGTCTGCTTTGCAGATTGATGGGGAAATCTGAGTTACATGGGACCTCTGGACCTGTTACAAACTGCTGTTGAAAACAGAGACTTAGATTAGGTTATCCAGGGCACTGTCAAGCAAAGTCTTGAATATTTTCAGTGAGAAAGGACCCACAGCCTCTCTGGGAAGCATGTTATGATGTTCAGTTGTTCTCAGGCTGAAAAGTTACTATTTTTCTTATATTGAATGAGTTTCCCCTAAAGCAAGTTGTGCCCACTACGTCTTATCCTGCCACTCGCCATCCTTTTGAAGAGAGCATCTCCATCTTTTCTACCACTACCTTCTGTGGGTATTGCAAGGCACTGATTAGATCCATCCTGAGCCTTTTCTTCTGAAGACCGAACAAATCCAGATCCTTTAACTTTTCTTTGTATCTTATTTTTCTTAACTTTTTCTTAACCTTTCTTAACTTACTAACTTTTCTTTGTAGTTCTCCAACCCTCTGATTGTCTTGGTGACCCTCAGCTGGACCTTCTCCATTTTTCTAATGTCTCTCTTGAGCTAAGGGCCCAAACTGGACATTAAATTCCAGGTATAGCCTAAAAAATCCTGGGTAGAACTATAAATACATCTGTCTGACTTTGAGCCAACTTTGATGCTAATTTTTCCGAACACAGAAAAGGTGGAGGATGACAACTGTTATGGGACTTGGGAATAAAATGAGACTTAGTTGGCTTTGCTTTCTCAGCACTTGTTCCTCATAAATTAAAAGTATCTAAAAGTATATGTGACACTAGAGTTCTGGAATAAAGTGTATTAAAGCAATATTCCAGAGGCAAAACAGCTTCTCACACAATATGAAACACGCGGTTAGTTCTCAAATAACTAGCTCTCAAAGAGTTAGAGTTCATTTATACTGGGGAACAAACCACAAAACCTTTGAACAAAAATTAATCTCTTCCTCTTGTTTTATTTATAGTGGTCTTTGTGTATTTATATCCATATGGTGTTTTGGCTGGCATGCAATCTATTGTTGCATTGCTAAATAAAAGTGAACCATGAAGTCTTCAAAGCCAAAACTTTACTTGTATTCTTGAGGAGATACAGTGATGCATTTGTTGCCAATGTGCACCTGGCTGTATCCGTAAAGACAGATCTCTCATTCATGGATGTTTTAAGAGGCCTTCAGAAGCTTACTGAGTTAAGGATATCCCAATCAGCTACTGCTAGACTGAAAGAGACTACCACATTTTGCACTAAAGGAAGGCTTTTAAAAAATTAAAACAACAACAACAAAAAACACTAAAATTTGTATGCATTAACTGAAGCTCTGTCTTCAGCAGTAAAGATACACAAATCAAAACAACAGGAGATACTGCCTGCAGTTGCAGAATTTTGCTTTAGATGTGCTTCAAATTTGCTTTCATATGGAATAGCAAAACCAAGAATTTATGGAAAAAGAGGTTAAGAGACCACCTTGCAGTTCTTAAAACATCTAAAACTTAGCTTGGAAATATGGAATTAAGTTCTTTGTGTACAAAGACAAGTTCAGAACCACAGCTCAATTCATGCAATTTTGCAAGAAACTAGAACAAAGGTGAGACATCAAAACAAACAAACAACAATAAAACACACCACTGAACAGTAGTTATTTCATCAAAACATAGACCTTAAACCAAATTTTGTCTTTTTTGTCTTACTTACTTTGCCTGTTTCATCTTAGTCATGGCAGTTGTCTTGCCATGGTTAGAGTGACATGGGGGGTAAAGCAGAGGAAAATGAGTTCAAACTGCATCATGATACAATCCAAATATTCAAAGCACAGTAATATGTTTAAAATACAAAAATTAATTAATTTTGGGGGGGAAAAATTCTACCTGTCTTTCTAACATTTTTTACTTTTTTGATTGAACAATAAAGTCAATGTATTAAAGTTGCACTGGCCTTTATTTTTATGTCTGCATTAACTAACTACAGTAGTTACTGAAAACCAGAATAAAGTCTGGATATGCACTAATGGACTAGTATTTGTAATTAATACCCTGAAATTTGTCCATCCTGATGTTAAAATCAAATGTTTAGTGGGCTAGAAGTACTGCAAGCCAAGATAAGTTTGAAAGCCAATATAATGATGTTTGTCCATTTTCTCCTAAATGAGGGGGGAATCCTGAAAATGGAAAATAAAAGAAGGAGGAAGCAAGGACATAGGGAGTGACTCAAGAGGCGATGAAAATGTTAGTGAGATTGCATATATGCAACATGATCAAGTTGGAAAAAACATTTGGTAGGAGGACTGCAAGATGAACTAGTCGTGGAAGAAGTCACTTTAGTCAGGAGGTAGAAATCTGATGCTGGAGGGAGTCTGAAGATGAGTCTGATCAATCCATTTTTATTTTTTCAAAACATGAATTATTCTTAGTCAACAGGACATGATCTAGTGAACAGAGTATACATTAGCTTAAAACAACTCCATTTGAAATGGTCTTGAAACTAAAAGTTTGTCTAGAACAGTATTTGAACTCTCAAGTGTGTGAGATTCTGCAAGCCAACTGAGAGCCAGAAGGATCTCCTGAAATTCAATGTTCAACAGCTATTAAAGCTTTTATTTTCCTAGTGTGCAAGAGTGAGTCACAGAAAAAAAAGAGTCAAGGGAAAAGAAATTTTAGAACTGTTCCTGACTTACAGGTGTAAATATCCAATGAAGACTGAAGTAAATATGGGGGAAATGGCAAATAGGACTAGGAAAGAAACATGGAAGCTGAAAAAGATAATGTTTCAGTGCTGTCAAAATTGTCAGTGAGTGTATGAAGACGGCAAGTATGGAAAATGAAATACTGGTTTAATACATCACATTGAAATAAAGTGGATCTGAAGAAAGGCTAGAGAAAAATCTGATAAGGTCATCAGCAGTCACAGCAAGGATGGGGATGTATGACACCTACAACTGCATCAGAAATGTAAAATGAGGGCTTCAACTTCCAAACACTAGGAAACTGTTTTTGAGAGTCATCTGCTAGTCTTACCTGAGATTCTGGGATATGCACGTGAAGCTTCCTAGCAAAGACAGAAACTGAGATGCCTGAAATTTTAGGGAATATTATCTACAAAAATCAGTAAAGAAGCAATAGGAACTGTAAAGGTAAGCATTGAAACTTGGTTATCGTGTCTTGCAATCCCAAAATACGAATGTCTTAACATCTTCCTTCCTCACTTCATATAAATTTAATGTATTTTCCATGTACAATAGTGCCTTTATACAAAGTTTCTCAACTCTTTTGCAGCAAGTGTTACTGCTTAAATAGAAAGCTGCTCTTTGAAAGAAGAGTTACTTTCCCTTTTGGCACTTCTGAATATTTCTGTTTCAATTTTCTGTTCCTTTCCCCCTAAGATCTGAGTTGCAGAGCTGCTTACTTCAGTCTCCAGTGTAGGCCTATTTGTATTGGCTTTGATGTAAGCAGTAAGCTTCTTGGTTTAATTTTAATGTTTCAGGGGAAGAGTTTATTCACATATGAATTACACAGCATGAAATCTTAAAAGCTTCGGTTAGATGCTCATAGAAAAAATGCATAATGAGTTTGGTGGGGAAAAATATTACAGAACTGATGTTCTCCTAGTCTAAAAAGACAATGTGCTTTTGGGAAGAGAAAAAAGAGTGAGCAAGATGGGAAAGAGAGACTTCAGCACAAAGAAGGCGCTGCAGATTGGCATGTAGTATGCCTGTTAGGTCAAATATACATGTGCAGACTGGAATGAGAAATGCTACATGGGGAGAACAAAAATCCCAGATTTCCAAGCAACAAGTCCAGTGTCTAGTCCGTTGAAATAGCCACCTTGCTGTGACCTTTAGCAATGCTGTGTGCAGGAGCAGGATCTTGAATACCTTGTAGGCATTACAGTTATTTTTTGTCATGTCATGAACCTCTGGTCATTTGTTTAGTACCAGCAATGTGTATCATACTTTTTATTGCCAAGAGTGGCAATAAATTTTTCTGCTTGAGGCTGGGTAGCTCCCACAAGCATGGTATCTTTGATCCTTAGGAAGTCACAGAATGAGCTTCTTGAAAGTGTCTTACTGCAGTGCACAGTTAAAAACCACAAAAGAAATCTTGTCAGCAGTGCAACTGCCCCAAATACAGGAAAAAAAAATACAATCTATTTTGATCTGGTCGATTATTTAAGAATTGTTCTATAAAGTCACTGTAATCAAACTCATCAGTACCCTAAAGGCCTGGGATGAGCAGAGGATGAGAGATAATATCCGACAAAAAGGACGGAGACATGCTCATGTGTTTGCAAAATCCATCCCGAGCCACTGGATGGCGGCAGGAGCAGCTGCAGTGGCTGCTCACAATGAACGCAAAATCCAGTGCAGAGCAACAGGCGGTGATGGATTAGCTTCAGTTAGAAGCATTTATGAAGGGAAATCACTTGGGCCTGAATCTAACGATGAAAAATAGCATAATATATCCATGGGTCCCAAGAAAACATGGAAGAAAGTAAAAGTTGCATGAACAGCAATAATGTGTTAGCTTTTTCGAGTAAATTTGGGTAATGCAAATAGGAAGAAGAGTATAATTAATTTGCTTAATAGACACCACAAAGTAATGCAGGACAAGCAAACAAAATAGTTTGATGTGGTGCAAGGAGGGAGACATGACAGCCTGTGATGTAAGAATGAGACTCTCAATGTAAATTGTTGTTTTTTGGGGGGGGGGCAAAAGCTACATGTATACTTTGAGTAGGTTCCCAGAAGTGTCTAAATCAAAGCATTAGGAAATAAGCCTATTTAAAAAAAAAAAAAAAAAAAAAAGCTGTCTTCTGTTGCAAGGAGGTAGAAGGGGAAAAAGCAGCGTGTGCTGCTTCCTGGTGCGTGGGCTGAAAGGACGGGTGGGTTTGCCAGAAGATCCTCAGCCGTGGTCCAACTGTGGTGTGAGGGTCCAGCTGTTGTGCCAGGCTGCAAGGGGTGTGCAGCCGACATCTGGCAGAACAGTCCCTTGTAAGGTTTTGAGGACTTCAGTGAGACATAGCTACGATGCCAACCACAGGTTGTCCAAAAGCACATAAACACGCTTTACCCACCATGCAGATGTTAGGGTCTGGCAGTGACACCAGAGCTTGAAGCCCTCCAGGCTCTTGGCTCTCAGCTGAAGCCATTGCCTCTCTTTGCTGTGTCTCCTCTTTTTACATCCCCTCAAATAAAACAGACACACCTGCATCTGCAAAGGTTTCTCAATATTATCCTGCCAGTAACACACAAGGAACATCTCCATCTGCCATAAATCACACTCAAACTAATATAAATATTTGTTAATCTAGGTCCCTTTCAAAGCTCTGTTACAGCTCTACCTGTAATTCTCATTAGACAACACTGCAGCTTATATCTGCAATAACATCTAAACTAGTTGTTTTTCTGGAACATCTGTGTTCAGCTGGGGAGGTGGGAGGGAGGAAGAGAAAAACACAGTCTTACTGATGTAACTACACAGCTAAAGCAAGTTTCTGCCTCCAAAAGCTGAAGTTGTGGCAGTTATCTGTAGCTGTGTGACCTCTGGATTGGTGAATATGGACTTTATCCTGTGGAACGGTCAGCTACAAGTTAACAGAGGAAAAATTATTCTTTGTCCTTTGAATCATGTTATCCACAGAATTATGGCACTATTTATTTCTCCAACTACTTTTCTGTAGTTCCTAAATTCCAGTTTAGTTCAACATCAGAATAATTCCATCCAGACTGAATATGAATTTCAATTTCGGCTCAATCAAAATCCTTGTTGGTTCAATGCCCTTTTCTTGTTGTGATAAACATGTTGTCTAGGATTCAAAAGACAATCAAGGTAGTTGAGTACTAACATTATGTTCTGACTTTTTAGGACTCACGTGGTTGTATCTGTTCCAGCTTTTAGGCTTTCATGACTATTGGAGCAAGAATGAAGCATCATCAGAGTGTGTATTCTATGTAAGCCAGATATGATATCAGAAAAACACTAAATAACTCCTACAATACTACTTAGAAATAAAGGAGGTATATATTGCCAATATGAGAAACAAAACAAGATTAAAAACTACTAGCTTTGGGTATTCTGACTCTTAAATGTTCCAATCTAGACTGAAATTCTGTCACCCAAACTTCCCCCTTCCAAAGCCCGAATTTATTTTGAAATTCCAAGATGAAAAGAACCCAAATGTAAACTTCCAAAATGAAAGTTTTTCAACCATTTTTCTATCAGGTCAACAAAACTGTGAACCAATTACCAATTACTAAAAAATGTAATTAAGTGTTTCACCAGAAGAGGCCAACTTGTGTGTGCCCAAGGATCATTATACTACTTCAGACCACTAGACTGATTTAAACATCTTATTTCTAAATTAAATAGTTGGAAAGTGCTCACTTTTCATACATATTTTGCTGCAAGATAAAATGAACTGAAATGTTGATTGTCTCATTTGTCTCTCAATTTCCCATATATATATATGTGTACATAAGCATGTATATTCCTTCACAGGAATAGTTCATGCTAGAGCATAAATTCTCAATACATTCTCCTTTTACCCCCTGTTCTTTGGACCTTGAAACCTTTTTGCATGTAATAATATTAACAAAGACTTTGATTTTGTACTGTCTGACTTCTATATAGGCAATTACATGTATAGGGTTGTGTAAATTTTTCAGTGTAAATCATTACATGGAGCATCACTGTTACTTTGGGAGGATGGCAAAGTATTTTGGACTTAGGTAACTTACAACTGTGAACTTTTTGAGTGCCAAATAAAACAGAACAAAAATATATTCCCTCTGTGCCTAGCAGTTGCAAGGCCTTCACAAGAGAAAACACAGCAATCTAACTATAAATAGCAACTTAACTAAAATTAGATAGAACTGGCAGGCTGTAATATATGAATGGGAGCACTGTTACTATGCTCATCGGGTATTGGAAGGGCTCCAAATCTGACAAGGAATGCTACAGTGCAAACTGGCTGTGCCTGGAAAAATGAACAGAAATGGCTGAATGAATAGGGCCAGGGATGTTTTCATAACTGGATAATAATTCCAGAGACTGCCTGACTAGGTTGATTAAATTTAAATAGAGTACTGCAAGTAGGAATATTTCTCCATATTCCTTATTGCATTGGTTTGCTTATGCTAACAGAAAAAAATACCATTAAATCTAATGAATAAAGAAATGTGGGAAATCATTTAGGGGAAAATTAATGCCAAAATACTCAGTAAAGTTAAACCAAGCTAGCTAATGGTGTAAATTTAAAGCGTGTAACTGCTTTTGTATGTTTTCATTCAAAAATGGTTAAGTCCTCTCTACACTCCTAAACAAAGATATGAATTTACGGTACCCCAGATACATGTACTCATCTGCTGCTTGACCCCCTGCTATAGAAACACCAAAAATGCTTTCGCCTCAAGTAGCTTTTTCTAGTTCACACTGTACCCTGCAGCATAGAAAGTGCCATTATGGTCCCTGAATGGTAGAGAGACTTCAATTAAACAGATGATAGATGACTACCTTCCTTCTACATGTAAAACCACTGAAATACAATCACTTCTGCACCTGCTATCAATCAGCCTACACTTCCATATATAGCTTCCATTTTATTTTACTTTTTTCCTAAAAATAATTGTTACCTCATACAAAGGCACCTTGAGGGCATGCTATATTTCCACAAGGGAAGTCAGAGCAAAGTAGCTGATGAATTGTGAATTTACACTGAGCTTATTGTACAATGTCTCTCCCATGTTGATATACCATCAGTTTATTTCAGTGTAATTCATTCTGAGCGTGAATTAAGTTAAGGTAATCATGTCCAGCTGACTCCTAAATGAGTGTCCATAGAGGAACTATATGTGTGCTAGGTATATTCACATCTTTTCTGTTAATTCACTTTGACATCTTGTGTAGAACAACCCATTGGATATCTTGGGCTTCTGCCAAAGTACCTTGAAGATAAGGAAGGAGATTTTGAACTAGTCTCAACAGACAGAACAAAATCTGTTTCTCAGAGGCTTCTAAATTAAAAATGTTACACAAGTTTTTCTATTAAATAGAAAATATATAAGAGGATCAAGCATAAAAATATGTTTAAACACAACAATGATAATTTAACTTTTTTATTATTATTATTGAGAAACATTAAAATTAAAAAATTTAGTCTTAGTCTACACCTTTTTCAAATCAGTGTTTGTCAACCATAAGAAAAACATAAACTCACCTCTATTATGTCATAACTAATCATTTAAATGGGCTACAATATTTTCTACCATGGCTGTTTATACAGAAATCATATCTTCATATAGCTGTACTAACTTGTTTTTAATGTACAAAATTATTTGAGTCTTACGTAACTCAGTTTTCATTCTGGCTTCAGGAAATAAGCATAAGTTATTCTAACTTGAACTCTAAAAATAATGAACCTTTGAATCTGACAATGCTCCAGCCGGTCTGCAGATTTGTCACCATCACATTAACAAGACTGTTTCACTGGCCTGAAGCCTTCGTGAAGCTGTAAGGAAAAGTATATTTAGATTGTAGCTAATGTTTTTGGCTTAGGAGAAAGTTTGTATTGTAGTGATGCAAACTAGTGCTTTGAAATTTAATCCTGCAGGGGTTAAAACAACATTGTTGGCTCTCATTGAGGGGATTAATATTTAGATTAGCCACACAATTAGGAAGGCTATGACCTTTATTTATGGAATAGCTACTGTATTTTTAGTCCAACAGGAATGCAAATTTTGATGTACAGAGTGCTGATAGTAAAGCATGTATTTTCACTGGGGAAATGTTACATGTCAGTTGAGGAGAAGGAATGAAGTCTAGTGAGGATCCAAATGCACTTGTTGAATAATTGTGTGTGCATGGAAGGGAGAATTATCCTGCTGAAGAAACTTACTAAAAACTTTCTATGTGAAGTTATAAAACTTACTAGAATGTTGCTATATTTCTTTTGGAAAACCTCTTTTTGGAAAATTGTTTGCACATTAATTAAATGAAGTAATAAACACAAAAGATTCAAGAATATAAGCTTCAGAAGCAATACTATCCTGGATTCTGAACTGTGATCTTGATGGCAAAGATATTTAGACAAAAACTAGTAAAGCAATTTATGAAAGTTCAGGCTACCTTTCACAATTCCAGCTTATTTTTTAACCATTTTTCCCCTTTTCAACTCCTTCACTTCTTTCTCATATTTAAAGCATATTCTGAGAAAGCTGCCACTAGAGGTCAGATGTTTATCATTATCTTTATTGTCTTTAATAAGTATTAGCACTATATATTTGGAAAATAAAATTACTGCAAACTGGTTAAAATTGTTCTTTTTCTTATATGTTTATGATGAAAATATAAAGGCAACAGAGAATCACACCATTTAGAAAGCAGAACACTTACAACTGTTTAGTTAGAATTTTTTATAAAAAATTATAGTTTGATTTCCATTGAAAGCCAGTGTTCCTGTGTAATTCATGCCTCAGGTTGATGTCCTAAAACCAAAAACCAACCAAACAAAAACCACCACCACCAAAAAACAAACAAACAAGCAAACAAATAAAAAAGCCAATCTGGACTATTAAGTATTTTAGCAGTCTCCGTGGAAATGCCACTTGATAAAATTTTGTGAGGGGTGTTGTAATTTGCTATGTATGAAGAGGGAATTTCCAAACAGGTGAAGAAGATAAGTGCATTAATGTGAGTTATTGATATACTAGACATAATAGAGAAATTATAGCTTTCACATTAGTAATGGTAATGAAAATAATTGTTAGATGCAGTATTTCTACTTTTTTAATTGTGTATGGCAGTTATGGCAGTATTTTTATTTGGAAGTTTTTTTATTTATGGCAGTTATTTGTGCTAGCCCAAAGTAGATGAATGTGCTTCTCTTTTGGTGGCAGATACTCATGTTCCTTGCATTTAGACAAGGTTCTGGTGGGATTATGTGGACCTAGCAATGTAGACCTCATAGTCAAATGTCAACCAAAGTTGCCAGGGGAATATTAAATTCAAATCAAGTCCCCACAAAAATGCATTAAAGAATGGCAACTGAATAGTTAAAAGCAATACAAAGTATTGCTTACCCAAAGACTGGCACATATATTAATACAAAGGAGAGTTGCACACTGCGCAGGCAGCATGAGCATAGGAACAAACCAGCATCTCCAAAATGAGGGATATTAGAGAATTACCATTCAGTGTAGGGGAAAGAATAATACAGAAAAGAAAGGAAAGAGCTAAAGGGGGAAAAGAGGTGGCTAGTTGATGTATAGAAACAGTTCAAATAAAGTAAGCCCTTAAATTTTCCAGCTTGTTCCCAAACACTTTATTAACTAGACAATCACTAAAGCTACTTTGTATAAAAATACAAAGAACATAGAAAGTTTATTGATTTTGCTCTTTCCCAGACTGTGGTAGATGCACATATGTTTTTATACAGGACAATAATATAATTTTTAGGCTCAGAAGTGCCAAAGAAAAATCAAAAAGTTAATTTATTAAAATAACACGTTAACTAAAACAGCAAGAGGGGGTGACCACCACAATTGCAGTCTAGCCCTGGAGAATTCCACTTGTGCCATTTCTCTCTCAACATCACACGTTTCCCTATGAATATCATTAAATAATCTTATGACAATGCCATCTACAGACCAATGACATACGATAGCCTGTGCAACAGGGATTTAGTAAACACACTTGCAGTCACTTGCAAACACAGGCGGAGGACATCCAACTGATTAATGGTGTTTCTTAAAGGACCACATCAGCTCACCAAAAGGATACTTCTCACTTAACTAACTCTTCCATGAAACTATTTCCATGATATGTCCTTATTATATAGATCTAAGCAAGAGCATTGCTTTTTTGCTTTCTATAGAGAGACAAAAATCATCTCTGCTATCCTTTCCTTAAGTAAAATGTTGGGTTCCACATTTTGTCAGAAAACATCCAGTAGTAAAATGAGATCTGTAGGCCATCTTGACACAGCCTTTTGGATGTGTTCTGAGCAGTTCCAGGTATCGCAGCACTTCAAATTTCTGGTTTTACTAGCTTTTCATTGGGGACACTTTTCATTTTCATAAATTTTCTCAGGAGTCTTTGGAGAGAATTCAGATTCACTTTAAAATGTATCCCACCCAATATGAAGACTACCTCATGTAGACTGCACAAACAGAGACAATTTTCTAAGCTTACTCTTTCCTTCACTCTCTTTCAGCACGCAGTAAATTCTCTCACAGAGGTTTCTGCCAGGAACAGCTAACATTAGCCATGTCCCTGAATGCAGTCATTCATTCATTGTCATCACTGCATTTTAAAATTATTTTTCAGGTGTGCTTGAAACACATCATGTTAATTTGCAACCCAGCCTTATACCTCCACCCAAAGCTCTAGAGGATCTTTGGTGCAATGTTTTGGCCTTCCCACCAGGGTGAAGGATATATAAATTTTACCACTGAAGAACTCAAAGTGTGCTGATTCCAAATTTGAAAGAGATATGACTTTGTTATCATTGGATAAATGCAGTAATGGAATAGAGACCTAGCAATCAACTTGCAGAGGACCTTGCTGTCTTCTCCAAGGAGTTACCCTTTTCTCTTTCCTAGCATTTATCCTGATTTGTGTTCTTTTTGATTAATAGAGAATTGAGCTCCAGAACAATAAGACTCTAGACATTACGGTGTAAAGCCATAGGCCAGCAATTAAACCAAACCTTTATCATTTTTATTAATATATATTAATCAGTAATTAATATATATCAACTGATTTATATATATATATATATATATATATATATATATATATATATATTCTTATAAGAAATGCAGGCCACTTCAGAATCTCTTTGTAAAGCTGGTACCATCATGTAGTTTTGAAAATCTTCATCAGAGGATCACTCTGACCCCAGGGCTGATCTGGAGTTCAGGGGGAGCTGTGACAGATCAGGTTGCCAGTAGTTAAAGGGTAAACCTGTAACCATGTTGTTAACCTTCATGACACAGCTGAACATGCTCTTCTGTCCATTTCCCCAGGTGGCTCAAGACTCTTCTAAGTTACCTGATTGTATTTTAAACTTTTTTTTTTTTTTTTTTTTTTTCATTTGGTAAAAGAATTCCTGTGCTTTTGCTAGTATTTTACAGTGGGGAAAAAAGTAGTACTTCATTTTATTGCAGAAAGGTTCACTATGATTATTTCATTCTGCATTGAATGTATAAGAAAGCCTGTTTTTTTCTTTTTTAGCTTTACATAGAACTATGCTTTTAAATGGAACAATACAGTGAACATTTAAAGAGCTTCAGTATTTCCCAGTTCTCTGAAATCAGTAAGCCTCAGAGCCAGCTGTAAAATTGATCACATCCACAGGTGAATTATGACTTTTGTTAGAGATTTTTTTAAACCTTTTTCATTGAGGAAAAAAGAAAAAGCCACCTGGAGACGGTTGTTTCCTGGAGTTACGGTTTCCAAGTGAGCAGAGGGAAGAAAAGAAATGTAAGGATGTTTTTTAAATTGCAGAAGATGAATCAAAACATCAAATTCATGTGGCTCCAAGTTCAGGATCTGCACATGGGGAGACTGTACCCCAAGGTTATGTGTGTTATGTTACCCCAAGGTTATGGTGTGTGTCAGTCTCCCCTATCCTCAACATGGAGAGATGCTTAATTTTTTGCTAAGGCTTACAACTCGGAGTGCACCATAGGTTCAGAATGTCTTTTAGAATCTGGCCCAATATGAAAAACCTCAAACAATATCCAAGACGGACTGCTGCTCTTTCTGCTACAGAACTCTCTGCTAGATGATTTCTGGTGAAGTAATAAAAATTGCAAAGCTCTGAGTATCAGTCCAATGGACTAGAAATAACGAAAGTTCACAGTTATGCAATGTCCATTTACTTCATGCAAATATTTTTATTATGATAGGATCATTATTTTCGAGGATGGCACAATTGTCCCGTTACTATTTTAAGCCAGCTGTTGGTAATGTGAAACTATTCACAGAGTACTGTAGAATAGTACCTTATGGTATACTGGGGGTTCTAGGGTTTACTTGAGTGGTTTTGATGACTGATTTGCTCAGATCCTGCCTCATCTGCATCTGAGAACATCCTCAGAAGAGGGAATGCAATGTTTTATTCCTACCAGAGAGTAATTTAAACAGAAAATATCTCTTTTTAGATTTAAATCATTTCTGGGGCAGGTATACTTTTTTATTTGTAGAGACAATATATTCTTATTAGAAAAAAAAATAAATACAAGTTTAAGGGAAATCACCTATTGTATTCTTGTCATCCTGTAACACAAATAGAAGGAGAAATATTTTTAAATGATAGGAAGCTGGTTCTATTAAATCTAAAATTGATGGTTTACTTTTCAGTTAGTCTGAATATAATTTAGGTACTGCACTGATCTTCATTTGGTGCAGACAGTGCTTGCTAAATGGTCATGTAATTCTGTCAAATGTTTGAAAGTCATTCTAAAATATCACTCATTATATCAAATTCCCCCTGATTTGTCACTGGCCCTGGAATCCCTGCAATGTGTACTGTGTGTGTTTTTTACTACTTTTTTAAATAGTAATTTTTTGTTGTTGTTGTTCAGAAGCACGTCGGTATATGCTGAACTATTATAGTGAGAAATGCTTATCCTGGCAATACGTTTCTTGACACCACCACCATCTCTGCATTCAATCACAAGAGCAGTGAGGAAGAGAAAGCCAGTTTTATTTCTGTACTATGACCTTGCAAAAAGTTCTGTGTTGCAATTAACAGAGCATTCAAAGCTCCTGTTTAGGGCATTTGCTAGATATTGTAGAGAGTGTATCAATGTGCTTACAGCATGATACTACAAAGCAATTTCTTTTGCTGTGCTTTAGATGTAGTTTCCATTTGTGCTGAAGGACCAAAAACACATGCCAATTGATCCCTTAAGATCAGCACCATCTCATGTGAGATCTGAGGCTATGTTCTGCCTGATGTGAACAAAAGGTGTTTTTGTTAGTTAGGTATTATCCTTTTTTTTTCCTGAAAAGCAAGGTGTTTTTTTTTACATTTAATGCTACCTTCTCAGGTTAGTATAAGGTGATGTGTTATGTATTCTCTGCTTCTGTCTTAATCTCTCTAAATTCTGACACAGATTTTTGGAGGCATATCGATAAAAGGTGGATATATACAAGAAATATATGCATCCATACATGTTACTCCTGAGACAGGGATTATAACTTTGTTACACAATCTGCATGAAAACTGACCTCTTATTAGCTCTCTTACAGGCTATATTTTTACCATGTTGACCACTGATACTTTTTGGTAATGATATTGGAGAAAGATGAGAATATATTTTTCCTGTTTATTTTTGGGGGGTTTTCTTTTTTCTCTCTCTCTTTTTTTTTTTTTCTCTCAATAATTTTCTGGGTTTGTATCTCTTCTACAACCCCCCCCCCAAAAAACAAACAAACAAACAAACAAACAACAACAACCAAAAAAACACGGAGAGATAAAACCCTGTCATTTTGCACAAGTCCCCGTGGGGCATGAGGTGGACAGGTTGTGGAGACTAAAGGGCTAAAATGTCTACAGTGTCCTTCTGTCTCCTGGCTCCACTCAAAATTCTTCACTGCCAACAACATACAGTATGAAGGTCTCTGTTTCTTCCACAATGTCTCTGCATCTGGTACACCTCAGCAGTACATTCCCCTTCCTTATGCCAGCTGCCCACTGCTGAGCACCCATAAAAATTGATGGAGCATGTGAAGTTCAAAGCAGTATTAGCCAAATATACATGCCATGTCAAGCTTTCATCATGACCTTTAATTTGACCCTCATGTTCCCCCACTCCTCCTGGGTGTTATCTCCTGCTATAGCATAAGCTCCTAGGGGAGGAGATATCCCTTTACTTGCTGTAGAGCATTCTGCTCTCCTGCTGTGAATAAAAAATAACAATGGTGGGTTGCAGCATGCATGGCATGAATTACTTGCCTGCCAAGAACTGAGGCTTGATCCTCACAATCCCCCAAAGAACAGCTCAGTGTATTTAGCCCATTGCTCTGAGTGAGTAATCCAATGAGAAGAAAAAGAAAAAAAAAAAAAAAAAAAGAGCATTTTGTTGTTGTTGTTAAGGTACATGAATATTTTAAAAGTAAGTTTTAATTTTGCTGAAGCACCACAAAGCCTTGGAATTGAATTATCAATTTTTTTCTAGCCCTATGATGACTTGTGACCAGGAATGAAAAAAACAATATAATATAGTACACTGCTGTATGAAACATATTTGTCCAATAATCTTTGGTATCCAGGAGCTTATCAGAAACCTGGTATCCGGTACAGGCTGCTCTGGGTACAGCCTGGTGTTTCACATTGGAGCTGTATAGAGTCCAGCCACACGTGTCCAGAGAGCTGCAAACAGACACAGCAAACATTCAGGGTGGATTTTCATACATATGTATTATCAAACTTCTCTTTTAATGTATGTTTTGTCCTTTCACCATGGAGTAGCTATAACTGGAGGCTGTTTAGAGAATAGAATTGATAGGCTTGGGCCCATTTGACATTACTGTTTTTTTACAGAAGAAAAAAGCAGAGCCACCAGATTAGCAACTAAATTAAAAATAGATGTTGAAGTACATCCTCAGGTAGATAATATACATTTTTCAAACATATGGACATGAGCGGATGTCTGAGAAAAACATGAAATCAACCATAATTTATGCAGAGACAGACAGACTTTCATGAACCACAGAGCCAAAAAAAAAATGTGAATGCCTTCCAAAAGAAAACACTGTAGTTAGGTCTCAAAGGTAAATAAAATCTGTCTAGATTAATTTAACATCTGTAGGTATATTTTTAAATCAAAGCATCATTAGTGTAATGTATATACCAGCTGTAAAGTTTCTATTTCTGGAGTGAAAAAAAATAATAATAAAAAAAAGTGAACATAAGAGGTAGAAACAGAAAAAAGAATAATGAAAAGAGGTTGGTTGTTCCAACTGTTCCTTGAGGAACTGCACAGATTTTTAAAATTCACTGTTGTATTAATCTTTTATTTTTAATCAGAATTTAATTGCTTTTGGATTAAGGATACTTTGATTCCAGTGCTTGACTCAGACATTTTTTAAACGTATAGTTCAGCTTTATTACTTGATGACATAAATTTTCCTGTATATGGTTCAGGGGACTGATCATGGGATAACAACCAATTCAGATCATTGTCTTTTCTCCAGCTAGGTGCAAATGGAAGCTATTAAGGTGTCTTGAACTCTTTTGCTTCGGCAAAACTAAAGATAGACAGATGACACGCTACAAAACTTGGTTAAGTGTAACATTTTTGCCCCCCAAAACTGGTATGGTTGCTTAGGCTAACAGGAGCAAGAACTTTGGTATAATTATGTAAATGGTAGTCAATGGAAAACACTAATAAAAAAGAAAACAAAAATTACAAAAGAAATAGGGCTTTTAAAAGGGCATCTAAAGAGGACAGGAAAGGACACTGTGTGTTTGCTAAGGGGGTTCTGCCCCAGTGAATGGGTTTGGAGACAAGGGGGAAGAAAAGAGGAATAAAACTGATCTTGGTTGTATCAGAAACCAAGCCACCCAACAGTGATTTCAACCACTCCTTGATCTACTTTTAAACATCCCCAGTGAGTGGCCTTTGCCACCTTCCTCCAAGGTGTGGTTTAACAAACATCTGAACTGATGTAATGTCTTACAGCTGTGACAGGGAGCATCTTGCTTCCTCTTCCCTGGTCCTGAGGACCTCTCCTCTTCTGTGGGCCTGCTCTGTTGTTAGTTGCCTCCTGGATGAGTCAGCCCAACCCACTAACCTACAGAAAACTACTTTTTGCCAGTATAGTGAAGCAAATTTTGATTCACTAAGGGGGCTGAAAAACACCAAAGCCCAAAGAAGGTAAATGGCAGGGCTATAGGCCTGAAGGAAGAGTAAGAGGAGGGAATGGGATTTTCTATTTTCAGTAATGCTGAGTGGCAACATTGGCATTATTCCAAAGGATTGCTCTGGTGCCCTAATACCAATGAAGTACAGTTATGAAGCCTGAGACACCTTGGTTTGAGGAATTGTTTTGGGGCCTCCCTCATTGGAGATAATTAAAAATCTGCCTGGACAGAGTCCTGGGCAGTCTGCTCGAGGTGGCCCTGCAGGAGACTGGGCCAGATGACCTCCAGAGGTCCCGTCCCACCTTGGCTGTTCTGTGATTTTGTGACTCAGTTTCCCCTCTTAAAATTAAGCTATGGCATGGCCCTTTAAAAGAAAAAGATGAATTTTAACTCTGTGTTGAAATGAGAGTTTTCTTGGATCAAAAAAAAAAAATAAGGTTCTTGTTTTTATTTACACCAAAGCACTTGTCTTAGAGCACAGTAATATGTAATAGCTAATCTAACTGTAAAATCTTAAGTGGAGAGACAGCACTGCCAGGCAATTAGGTGAAGTCAGCACACTCACACCCTTGGTTAATCTTAGCCTCATTTACCCTATGATAACATAACAGTGCCTCGTCTTCACTCCATTTTCTCAGTGGTGCAGGGAGCTCACTGCAAGTACACTGGTATATTGCATTAAAGGCTTTTTTTTTAAAGATGACAGACCTGTTGACATGTGTGAGACTGACAGGGCACATTTTCTTTTGCATATCTTCAATGGGTAAACTCCTAGAATGTAAACATTTCGAAAAGAGACATACAGGGTAGGAATACAGAAGATAGATTTTTTTTTCTTTCTAGATTAATTGGAAATAAATTAAAGATATATTGAGAGAGCTGATACATTTGAAAATCCTAGTCAGGACATTAAACAAATATTTGTAGTACTGCTCCCCAGGATAAACAGCAAATATTTTGAGTTCTTTAGCAAATATTTGCAGGCATACATGCAGATGGATTAGGTAATCAAAGAAACTGCAATTGGGTAGCATGATTTAAAAAGATGTGAAATGTATGCAAAGTCTCTAATTAAATGCTCTTGTATTCTGCTTCTTGTACTTAGTTTCTTGTAGAATGGCACTTACTAGTTTTTCATGTCCCATTCTTGCTGCTTCCCAGTGGCTTGGGAACCTCTGGGGTCTCCAGCTATGGCTGTCAAAATATGGAACCCAAATAAAAACTGCATATAAACTCCGTGACCAGCAAGTAGCTGATAGGAGAACATCTTCTGAATATTTGTTCCTTTGCATACTAACAGGATGAATTTGGTCTGCCAGTTCCTATAAAATGTAGCAGCAGACTGAGTGTTACCTCAAGGCATGAACAGAAGGTGAAAGGGAGAAAATTATATTAATATAGGAAAGAATTAATAACAATTAAAAAAAAATAGGAGAGGACCCCTAAAACAATTCAGTGAAAAACTGAATATCTGGTGACACTAATATACAGAAAAGCAGATTAGAAAGGCCTGCAACACACAGAATGCTTTGCTGTTGCCTTTTTTAAACTATATATCCAGATTTTTATCCTGGCACTCACTGCATTTGGAGCTAAGTGATCTGAGAAAATGAGGTTTCTTTGTGTATTTTTTCTTTAACAGGCAAGATATTACCTTAGGGATTATTACCAAAAAACAAATGATCAAACAAACAAAAAAAAACCTGCACTAGATTTGGATCCAACTCTGAATGCAACAGGTTTTATTTCTCTCAGGTTCAGTATCAGATTATTTCCACAAGGTTTCCAGAAGCAAAGGAAGTGTTTCAGACACAGTTTCACTAAAGAGAGACAGGTCTAGCTGCACAAGGATCTGTCATGTGCAATACTGTTTACTTCTGTCTGTTTGTTAACCTCAGACTTCAGTGAGTCATGGTATTTTTACTGCCATACTATCCATTCCATAGGCTTTAGCACACTCCTCCACTTAATTATTAACAAAGTCCAAAGGTATCCACCCCTCTCCCACACAGATCTTCCAGCTAAACACAGCTCCATAAGCTCTTCTTATTTAAAGTTGTTCATTACAGTTTAGATAAATACAGTGTTAGCAGTGGATGCTTTGGTGTTGCTGAAATAGTTCCTCTCCAGGTTTCTAAATTCAGAGAGTTTTGAACATCACAGCTCCTGCTGCTGTTTTCATTCTTCACATCCAAGTAAAGAGGGCAACCCCATGTGCTGGTTCTAGACATCTACTGGTTTTGTTCTTCATCCATTTGAGAATCACCTTCTTTTTCAGGATTCCCTGTAGACACCTTCTAACAAAACAAGCTCTTCTCTCTCTTTCCCGATTCCTCAGCTCACCTGCTGCTGTCTTCTCCTCTGTTTCTCTGGTCAGGCCTGACCATGGTTTGGGGCCAGGCAGGTTTCAGAGGTACCACAGATTGAAGGAATCAGTCAGCATTCCTTCATTGCAGCATGACACCTCTCCGGTACATGGGGGATGTGCCAGGAATTAGGTCAGGAAATGATTCCTATTTCCTGCAGCTTTTAAAAATTATTTTTCAGCTGACCAGGCCTCCTGATCTGGTTCACAGCATGGCCCTGCAAAGAGCTGGTGGTGGGAAAATGGAAGGGTGATGCAGCATTGCATGAGGATAAGAAAAGGTAGGCCACAATATCAGAAAACTATGGTCTTTCTGCCGCTGGCCTCAGATGAGCCTGCCCTGAATGTTTGCAAATTATTTTGTCAAACATTTTAAGCAATTTTTGAAGTACTGTCTTGCTTTCAAAATGTATTTGGTAATTAATTATGATATTCACATGACAGAGCTGACTAATTTAAAGAATGGTGAGAAATATCTGAATGAGGACGTGAACAACTGAAGCGTGAAGCAAGAAGTGGCACCTGAAAAGCATCAGCCCAACTGCATGTATGCTTCTTTTGCTTAAAAATCTACCTAGTAGGCATGTAATAATTGTGAAGTGTGAAGCAAGAAGTGGCACCTGAAAAGCATCAGCCCAACTGCATGTATGCTTCTTTTGCTTAAAAATCTACCTAGTAGGCATGTAATAATTGAGCAAAGGGTCCCAAAATGAAATATATGTTTGTTCTTCATAAAGTGTTCTTCTAGCATATGCTCGAAATATCAGTCATGAATGCTGGAAAAGATGGGTGTAGCACAGTGGGAGTTAGTCATGGCCTGAAAACATGGTAGGAAAACAATTTAAGATGAATAGTTACTCAGCTAATTGCTTTGAGTAAGTCTCAGATTTCACACACCCTAGCACCCAACTCAAATTTTTTACTTGATACGATACACTTAAAATGACTAGGAAGAGAAACCCCTTGCATTAAGGATCTTGGAGCTGTGTAAAAGTGTGGTTTAGATGGGCTCTGGAAAATGCACTGCAGTGGATAAAAAGTCCTAGTAATGCCTGGTGTGTTTTCAACCTGCTTGCCACGTGCTGCCAATCTCAAAGCAGCATGCAACCTGTACTTTAATTGCCTCAGTTAAAAAACAAAATAAAAAAATCTGGGAGCTTAGCTTTAAACTCACCTTCAAAAGGAGCTTAAGCCAAGTCACTGGACTTTGCACCTAAACAAACATAAGTGCACATGATTCACGCTGAGTCTCCTTAGGTGCTCTGGCAATAACACAGCTTTTAAAATCACAGCATCTGCTTGCTAAATACATGTATTTATACCTTTGGTGCATGAAGAATGAAGTGTATGTGGTTAGTATGGAGGCAAACATAACTTCCAAGTTCAGTTCTAATTTCTGTGTCTGGACTGAATTACTTGCAAAGAGCTGAGATCATGGGAAGCATGACATTTACATTCACTTCCTGAACTCTGCATAATACATGAGCAAAGGCATAGAAACTATTGAACCTTAGATTAAGGCTACAACTAAAGCCAGACGAGAATAAATAAGTATTGACTGAAGTATGCTGGGAGAATTTACCACTTGGGGTGTACGCTAATCTAGGCATACGCACATGCTGCAGAGGTATATAAATGAATGCAGTATACTTTCTAAAGAAAACTATGTATAACTTGGTAGTAATTGTATTGAGAAGCAAATTCCACCATGCATTCTTTTTTGCTTCTGTGTTTTGTCTTGCTCTTCGGGAAAAGTGTAGATTTTAGCATGATTATTAAGGGACAGCAGGCAGTGCACATGGTCTTATGGGAAAGAAGGGTTGAGAATTGGATGCAGCCATTAGAAAGAGGTACAGAGCTGGTGCAAATGCTGAAGAGGCTTGAGAGGGACAGTAAAGAATAGCTTTGACTGGAGAGTGGGAAGAATGGAGGCCAAAAAAAGGTGTTGCAACAATCAAGTAATGAATAAGATATGAAGCACAGTTATGGTGGTGATGACAGAGATTTTAAAGATGTCACCCAAGAAGAGAATCACGGCATGATAGATAAAACACTGAATGTGAAACAGAGACTGGAGAAAAAGAGGCAGCAAAGACTTCACTGAAAGAACAGAGCAAAAGCTGTAAGGAGTGAGAAGCCTGGAGAGGAAAAGAAACACTGTCTTTGAAATAGGAAACCTTCAAATAGTATTCAATCTGCTTAGTGAAACCGAAATGCATAGAAAAGGAGTCTTACACTGGACGAAGAAGGGATTCAGATGACATTGTAGGGTGCATTTCAGAAGCTGAATAACATAACAGTTGAGGGTTAGGAGTAATTGTTTTTTCCCATACACTGTTTTCAAGCTGATACTTTCCCCTACGGTTCCCCTGCAGATGGGTCAAGTGATGGGTCAAGTCAGGAAGACCATGGCGGGGGCTGTTCATCTCCTCTCTTTCCATTTACCCTTAATGTGTGCATCCTTTGTTACTGTAAGAGAGGTGCTTGCGTACCACTAACAGCTTTTCTTCAAAAAAAACAACTTTTTTTCATTAAAATGGAGAAATGAAATGGTTACAGTTATAATGATGGGAGAACTATCATGTTAAAAAACAAACAAACAAAAAATAACAAAACAAACAAACGTAATTCCACAATTTTCTCATCAGAAGAGATGTACTGACATCTGGAATGTCTGATCTTGAGACTCTGACAAATAATGAAATATTTCACCAGCAAATAAGAGGTAATGGTAAAGTCACTTTCAAATATGGATAGAGATGATTTGAATGGCTGGGTCCACACTTTACATTGATGATATGTCATGGTAAACATCCATAATGAAAATTAAATATAAATAAAAACTTTAATCCCTTATTTTGTTGAAAAATTAAGCCTTGGTTTAGGCTAAAAATAATCCAATATATAGAGAGTTTTGTGGAAAATTAGACTTGTGTAAACCTGTAACCTGTACCCTGGTTCTCTTCAGAACCTGTCAAATTAAAATGAGGCACGTGAGCCTGAGATGATTTATCTTAAACCTGTTAATTTACCTGACATAGAACTTTGTTCTAATCCAGCCCAGAGACCTGCATCTAAAACCAACCAGCGTGCTCTAAAACAGCAACAAAACCCAGCAGCACAGACCTTTCAGTAAAACAACTGCTATGCTGGGACAGGGCTTCAGCAAAAAAAAGATCAGGATGGGCATGTCACAGCTCTCCTCTGTTTCAACAGCTCCTTTGCTTGTTTAAGTGGGTTGATTTGGAGAGAGAACTGCTCTTTTAACAGTAATCTCCCTACCATATATGCATATAAGCTATGTATTTAACTGAAAGAAATCACGGCATCATCTTCCATTCATTATCACTTGGGACTTTTGTCTTTGAGCTATTCCGACCAATCACAAAGGGGCAGGATTCAGCCTGAACAAAAATATGCATAGAAAGTCTTAAATTACACTCAAAAGTTTTTATATACTTGGTAGGGACTTCTGTTCATGAAGCTTGCTCTTGTGAGAGCCTGGCCACTTACTTTAATAATTCAGTAATATTAAAATAATTTCAATCGAATAAACAGTAGTTCAGTAAAACTTTGGTAGTCACATAAAGAGAAACTGAACCACGTATGTGCTATTCCACCTTATGAAACGCCGGATATGCTGTTTTTCTGTTCAGATAAATACCTAAATGGGAAGCCCCCATTTTACTTCTTATCCTGACCTTGTTAGGAAAGCCTTTCGTGATGACACAGCAAAACTGAGGCACATTGTCTGTTAAAATTCCTATCACTGGATCAGCAAGAGAAACCACAGCAAATATTTGAGCGCAGGGGCAGCCCACTTCCTGCATGTCACTGGGAGCTGGAGGAGGTGGTAAAGGCACAACGAGCTTTTGCTGTTCTCGTCCGTTTCCCAAAATTCTGATCCACAATCTGGCTGAATCTGCTCATCTCCTTCCACATAGCTGTTACAAAACTTCCTGCCTGTTGTTTAACAACCAAACAGGCATTTTTGTTTTACAAATGAAAACATTTTATTACAGAAATGCTGTGTGTGACCTCTGACAAAACCAGCTGGATGCTGAAAAGATGGAAAATCAGCTACTGCACAAGTCTGACTGCTTGTTTCACAACTGTCAATCTGTTCGGCAACACCAATATGGTTATTGCATATTAATAGAATATAACAGTAATTAAAGCTTATTCCATCTAAAAGCCTGGTAAATAATCTAATTTCAGATTTCTAAAAGCTTGCACATTTAAGTAGCTAATGGGTGTTTACAACATTTAGTATGTTATTAAGATTCAAACTGCGATACAGATTTATGCAAGGTACACACAAAAATCACTTTCAGCACCAAAGGAATCAATCTGGTCTCCTGGATAATACTTGAAATGTGGGATACATTTTCCTTCTTTACTGCAGATACGGTCTGCAACACCAGCCACTTACATGGACAAAACATACACAACCTATTGAAAGGAAAACATTTCCAGTGTAGGGCTGAGTAGAGTTCTCCTCCATGTCTTGGATATTGTGGTCCTCTTCACTGACTGTGCTGCAGATGGAGGCTGCTGTGATCTTGATTGTCAGTAAGCATGCGGTGGGGAACCTGTAGTTTGTCAACAGGAAACGGCCCACAGATCATTTTAAATTTCAATAAATATTTTCATGGTTTTACTGAATTGGGGATCACATTATGTGTGACCCAGTACAAGATGAAGATTTCTTTCTTTCTTTCTGAGAATTTCACCGTAGTGCTTGTCATCTCCAAGACCAGTAGTAGTCGCATGCATGTGGATAGACCACCTAAAGCTAGTTCACTGTAGACACTTAGTGTCCTCACTCTCCACAGCTTCCTTAACACAACAAGAGGGGAAAGAGTTCTGTTTTTAAGAGCTGATCAAGTACCCAATCTAAACAATATGTATTTGTAATTGTACAGAAACTCATTATGTTTGGATATATTGGGGGGAGGAGGGAAGGTAGGGACAGGGAGAACAAACAGAAACAAAAGCATACAATACAAAGCTCATCTGCTCGGATAAGATCTTTTATAGTCCCTGATCCTCGTTATCAGCTGAGCTCTCTTACACACACACTGTGAGGAAATATGTAGGTGTTAAAATTAGGAATTAACTTTCTAAACCGGCTGATTCTTGCAGCATTGGGTGTTGGCCTGGTTTAGGATGGAACTTGGAGCAGCACGACTGGTTGTGAAGTCAGGCTGTGACCAAAACCACTTTGAAGAAGCCTTAACTTACTATAAATGTGTCAGCATTCCTTAGCTTCAGTTTTCTGCTGTTAATAGTGCCTTTTGCTACTTTTCACTGAGACATGCCTTCTGGGTGTTTTCCACCCTCTTTTCATTGCTGTTTCTGTAGTGAATGCTCCAGCATCCAGGTCCAAGTGCTTAACCTAGCGGCTAAGAAATGTACAGAACCGAAGATGGCCCAGATAATCTCGGATGTCTCTTCCAACCTTAATGATCCATGGTGTTTGCTGCAGTAGGGTGTCTTCAGTGCAGAGCTCTTTCCTTCCATTCTGGTCCCATTTCTGTTTTCTGAGCTATCATAAAGTGTGATTCTATGCAGTAAAAATAAGCAGAAGCCGTGTGCATGTGCGATACAAGTAAATGAACTTCCTGTTGTAAATGCATGAAACAGGCTGTGTTCTCTCCTCCTGACATCCCTGTCTTTAGCTACTATAGCCAGTAATGAGTGAAACATGAAAATAAAAATGTAGTTTACTATTTAAAAAGTAATCTAGTGATTATTTTTTCTGTAGCGATAACCACAACAATTACGAGGATAATCGAGAAACACGGTATGCATGGAGCAGTGAACAAGCAGAAGGGGGATAAGCCAAACCACAGCGCTTGCGGCTTGTGCTACCTTTTGAGGATTTACGAGAGTCAAGAAATCAAAGGCCTTCACACAGCTTTCCTTGGGCTTTTATTCAAGGGGTGTGTGTGTGTGTACCAAGTGCTGCCTGGGATTAATTCCCAGCACACCAAGCCCCTGGGGGCCCTCCTCGCCCTCCCTGGCCCCCACACGGCCGCCGGGAGCCGGGGGGGGGGCACACCAAGCCGCCCGCGCTGCGCCCGCCCGCGCCGCTCTCCCCTCCCCGCGCCCAGCCAATGGCGCGCGCCCGCGGCGGGAGGTGTGTGCCGCGACCTCACTTCCGGTACCTGTCACCCCGCCGCCGCCGCCGCTGTTCGGCCTCAGGACGCGGCGCCGCCGCCCCCCCGCCCTCAGCCCCCCGCCCCCCCCACGGGCAGCGGCCGTTGGGAGGCGCCGCCATCGCGGCCGGGCCCCGCCCCCCGCGCCCATGGGCGCCCGGCGGCCGCGGGCGGTGGCAGCGCCTCCACGGGCGGCTGCGGGCAGGGCCTGAGCACGGTACGGGGCGGCGGGGGGCGCCCGGCCGGGGCCGGAGGGTGGGATTGGGCTGGTCTGAGTTGGGCTAGTTTGGGTTGGTCGGGTTTAAGTTGGCTTGGTTCAGTTCGATGGGGTTGGTTTAACTTGTGTTGGATTAGTTTGGGATGGGTTGGGATGGTTTGGGTTAGTTTGGGATAGTTTGGGTTGGTTGGGTTGGTTTGCTTTAGTTTGGGATGGTGTGTTTGGTTTAGTTTGGGTTGGTTTGGTTCAATTTGTTGTTTTTTTTTTTGGGGGGGGGGGGATTTGGGTTGGTTTGGTTTATTTTGGCTTGTTTTGGGGGGAGTTGGCTTGGGTTGGTTTGATCAGTTTGGTTTAGTTTGGATTGGTTTAGTGTGGAGATGAGGGGACACTTCTTCACAGTGAGGGTGATAGAGCACGGGCACAGGCTGCCCAAGGAGGCTGTGCAGTCACCTTCTCTGGAGACATTCAAAACTCACCTGGATGCCATCCTGAACAGTGTGCTCCAGGTGATCCTGCTCAGTGGGGGGTTGAAGTGAGTGATCTCCAGAGGTCCCTTCCAACCCCAGCCATTCTGGGACACAGTGATTTTGTGGATGGGTTGGGTTTGAATTGGTTGGGTTTGGTTTAGTTTGGTTTTACTTCATGTTACTGCCATGTTCTGCTGCTGGGCTGTATCCTGGGGGTCCAAGGGCAAGCGGGGGCATCCCTGGTGTTTGAGGCTTGTGTTTCTAGACCAAAAACCAATTCTGGAAACTTCAGGGAGGCATCAGGGTGCTGGGACTCAGGGAATAGAGAGATAGGAGGTGATGTCCTGGCACACAAGGTGCCAGCTTGGTGCTGTCCTGTCGCCTTGATGTGGCCCATTTGAATTGCCTGTCCTGTTTGGGAACCAGATGGAGGATTTGTACTTGGAGGTTGCCGTGGCTTGGCTGGTCAAGGTGTGCTTTTTTCATGATCAGAGCAGGATACCTGTGGAGCAAGGAGTGGGTCTGTGGCAGCTCCCCCTGTATCGACTATTGTTGGTTTGACAAGCAAATTGTGTTTCCTGATGGTCCCTCCCAGGCTGTCCACTTGCCGTCTGAAAGGCAGGTGGAAAAGATAACGTTCAAACAGAAATGGAAAGAAGTGTTACAAGGTCTCGCCTTGTGTATTCATATTAAGATTAGCACAGTCTCACTGGCATGAGTAGCTGCTCCTAAGCTCTCAGATAAAAGCCATATGAGTACAGGCATCGTCAGCCAGGATTATCTGGACTAACAATGTTTGGCACTACAGTGGCATTGGATGCCTTAGTAGTACTTCACAAATAAAGACGTTGCATAAGTTTTGCTGGGACAGAAAGGTTTAATCAAACTGTGCTTGTGTTACAGAACGTGCACTGACTTCCCTAATAGCATTGAACACAGATTGTAGGGTTGTGATTCACGTGGTCTTTGCAGGTAGCAAAACTGAAAAGCGTTTCACTTAAAAGCTCTGAAGTGCTGCCCTAACACTGAGTATACCTGGTCTCATGCTGAAACTGACGGCAGCGGTGCTTCATGTGATGTGGTCACAAGCCTACGCTAAGCTAAACCAGTATCATAACCTTTGTTAGTTGGCATTAGCTGTCCATCCAGCAGCCCTTGGCTCTCAGTTACCTTTCGTGGCAACTTGTTGGATTTTAAGTAGTGCAAGGTATTGTTTCAGAAGGATGAGTGTGTGCCCAGACCTTATCAGAGGTTTGTACAACTGCGTGGCCAGCATGCTCTCTTGCTTTTCCCATGTTTGGAAGGAGCACTTGACATAGTCCAAAAAAAAGTTCTTATCAATCTGCTGATGCCTTGTATTGACTCTCATCCTGTACATTCACGCGGCATAGAGAGTCTTGCTTGCCTGTGATAATCTTGTACATCTTGAAAGCCTTTTTCTCTTTTGCAGTTCAGTTTTGTTGTTGTTGCTTTTTTAATGTCTTCATTTTCTGTTCATGCCATTCAAAATAGTCCTCTCACAGGAAATTATGAAATCTAAAGCAAAGAATAGGGGTTGCACTTCTGTTGAGATTTTTGTGTCATTATGTTTTTAATATTTTGTGTTCAGTGTTACAAAAGCATTAGAGAAGATAGTGTCCTACAGCACAGTAGGATAAGTGGCCTAGGATATTCATCTTGTTCTAGAAATTGGATTACAGTGTTCACTGTTTACCTGAAGTGATCAAGGAGGACAAAGGATTGTGTGTTTTTTTTTTGTTGTTGTTGTTTTTTTTAATTCTCGGCTTTTAGAAGAAGTGCTTTCTTCAAAATTGCAAACAGGGCTTTTTTCTTGTTTACGTTGCCTTGGCTTACATGCTGTGATTTCAGTTCCTAGTTGTCTCTCTTGCAACTGGAATATTTATTATGAGACGAGGAAGAGAATGCCTTACTTGTCTGGGAAAATAAACAACGTTGAATTTATATCTATTATAAATATGAACATGTTCTTACAGCATTCATGAATTTTAACATTTTTAATTTAATCTGTCTGCTCTTGCAAAATCTCCCTAAATTTGTTTTGTTTTTTTTTGAGTTGAGTGGACAGGGGAGTCAACTTAATCAAAACAGTATTTATTTTTATATAGCTATGTATGTGACTTTTTTTTTCTTTTTTCTTTTTTTTTTTTTTTTTTTCAATATGGGCCTTGTAAAGTATGTAACAATAAAATCTCTCCCTTTGCAATTGGCCTTTCAAGTACCAACCACACCCCAAAGACATCTTGTGGGACATATGTGTGTACCTCAGGATCCATAACAGTCTGTCTGCATAAAGACTTAGACTTCTGTGAGAACGCTTCTTAGGAGTAAAAGTATTTTGTTTTATAACAGATAATTAAAATACCACAGGGCTTTGACTGAGGTGGTCTTAACTGAGGGATTTTTATTTTGTTTTGTTTTATTTTATTTTATTATTTTATTTTATTTTTAGCATGAAGAAAAAAGCTTGGAATGATATTGGCATGTACCAGTCACGGAGCCTAGTTAGCTGAATGTCAGTGTAGTCCTTCTGTAAAACTAAGTGTTGTATTTACAACCTCAGCCATTTAAAAAAACGAAACAAAACAGGTTTAGCTCAAGTGAAGTGACAGTGTTGTTTTTTCTGAAGAGACGTGAATACAAAAAAGCAGTACATTATATGATATCAGTATAAAGTTAGATTAGTAAGCTATGGGAAATCTTGTTGACTTTTTTTTTTTTTTATTTTAAAGAAAGAATGTTGGCACTTTTTTATTAATGAAGAGACCCTTGTTATCGCCAATGTGCACGTGAAATGGAAGGGTAACGTATGGAAAATGGCTTCTGTTTCAACCTTGCAAGATGCTGCGTGAAGTGGTGAGTAAATACATGGACTGAGAATTACCTTGGCAATATTTTTGTACAACTAGAGAAGAAAAAATTCAGCAGTACAGTTTCTGTAAAGAGTGATTAATGTGTAGCCAACTGACAAGAAAGAAATCTGAGCAAGATGTACAAACAAATAGTTGACAAACGAAAGGTGGCACAATCAGGAGAACAGTGTAAGTAATATTTCCTTATGTTGTAGCGTCTGTTGCTGTGTTGGACTTTTACATAGAAGGAAGTTGTGTATAGGCGCTACCCAGTAGAATTCTTAATTAGATGAATTCTTAATATTTTATAAGTTTTTAAAAGTGTTTAAGAGTGTTCAGCATCTCACAGGACCAGGTCTGTAAAATGCTGAATAGACACTGAGTGAAAAAGTAGTTATCCTGTAAGATAAAGCTCTAAATCATCTCTATGCTCAAAATAAAAGTGATTGTTAGAAACTAAAATCTCTCTCTTAAAAGCATAATATCTGGCATGTTTTGAAAACACTAAATAGATATTTAGCAGATTGTTGTGTGACCAGATTGTATGTTGCATTGAGATATTGCCAAATGTGATTCTGCTTCCTCATACCAGTTCTAATGGTTTCTGCTTATGAAACAGTATTTATTTATAAGTGCATTGCATGTGTCTTTTAAATATCTAGGAAGTATAATTTCTGTGTCCAGCAAAGGGCTTCTTTTGCACAGATTAATACAAATTGTAAAATACAATTCACTGGTAATTCTAATCCTGATACAGGCTTAAGTTGTTACGTCACTGGTTTATGTGGTTGCTTGCTGTGTTTTAAAGTGCTGTAAGCATGATTTATTTATTTTTGTACATTGCAGATTGAAAGATGAGAACAAGCAAACAGGATAGTTTGTTGCAGTATTACATTCATTAAATTTATTGTTTTAGTTCAAGTTCAATGATACATATGGAAACACTAACAATATGAAAAATATTTGCAAGCATTTGGAAAATTACCTATCCCTCTCTAGAAATGTTGATATACAATCATATGGTTTTATTTATTTATGTATTTATAAACTAAAAAAAATATTCACTTAAAGTTCCCAAATGGTGAAAGAAACATGGTTAAAGATGCATCTGCCCTGAGTAGCAACTCAGTGTTGCTACTTGGCACTTAGCAGCTACTGAAGTTGTAAGGTTTTTTTGGCATTTGGTTCCAGCCAGCTGACATGCATGTGAAAGCAAGTTAGTCCACTGTTTTCAGATTTCAGTAGTCCAGTTTGTTGGTAAGTAGGTAAAAGGAAACCAGAGCTGATGTTCAGTGTGCAACTAAATTGCTGGCTGGGTAAATTGTTGTTCATCCAAATATGTATGAAATCCTGGAGCTGAGAGCATTTACTGTTGTGAGTAGCTTGGAGTATGATGTATTTTGCATGGAAAAACGTTATCACAGTCTGTCCTAATGTTATTTAGATTTAACCAAAAAAAAAAAAAAAAGAATCAAACTATTCTGTCAAGGTTTTGATGCAGGTCTTACTGTCTTAATGGTTATATCTACACATCCAGCACAGCTCTACTGTCTGAAAAATTTCTAATATCTGCATGTAGACTTGTATTGCAGTTTTGGTTTTGTTACATAAATAAGACTGTACATGCCTGTTTCATTTTAATTATTTACTAGAAATTACTGATACAGCAATTCACAGAAGAAACTGTTGAATTTAAACTATAATGAGAGTGTTCACATGGTAAGAACTTTTGTCTATTAGCAAAATCTCTTTGAAAGTGAAGACTTCAATTACTGTTGATGCTTCCTATTTGCCTGTTAGTGTTGCTGCTTCAGCAAGAATGTTATTAAGTACATGACATCAGAGTCATAGTGCAGGCTCATATAAAAGATAACATAGCATCCTCGTGTATTTATTCAACATGTATGGAAAATATTCCCTGGAGTAGTTAAATTGAAAAATATAGTATGAAACAACTTAGATTTGAGGGTGGAAAGAGGGAGAAGATGAGAGTTTTGTCAAGAAGGGCTGGTTTAAAGACTCCTGTTTTTATTGCCAGGCAGTGCTTGCTGGCATTCTTTGCAATGGGGCCAAGGAATGCTCCATTACAGCAGTCCACAAATCCACCCACTCTTATGTGTTGCAGTGCACGGGTCATAGTGAATATTGTGGGCTTGTGGGCAGTTTTCAGGGGAAGACAACAGGAGCTACACATTGCCAGCTTAAAAATGTTTCTCATAGAGGCTAGAATTATATTCATGATGAATGTTAGTAGTCCTACAAAAAAAATGGAAAAAATAACCAGCATAGGTATGCACAGAATACCGGACAGTGATGTTTAGTCGGCAAAGTTGGAAATGGTTAAATGTGACTTTTCAAATCTTTTTCTTAGCCAGTAGGTAAACATCCAGTTTGGAGTATGTTTGCTGTATTACTGGGTTTTCCCAGGCAAATTTGTTTTAAATGGAAGATGCTGTATGAATGCAGTTTCACTAGAAAAGAGCGATGTAAACGGGAGAACATTCTGTCTGTGGTAGTTTCTGACATGGTGGTTATTGAAAATTTTGCTCAGTGGCATAAAGTGTAGTTATACTGTTAAGCTGTATATACCTGAAACTTAAAAATGGTGCAGTGTGTGTACTCGTATTGCACGTAGCTGCCCACAGAGAAGAGCATGTAAGAATTTTGAACTGTTTATTACCTCTGAAAATATTTTTTAATATTTTATTTATTATTATTCTTATCCACTGTGGAACAAAAGACTGCTGTGTGGAGTTACACAGGCCAGACTGACTAGAAACAAGTCAGGTAGCAGCTTTAGAAAACATATAGGTAAGGGACAAGAATAGTTTGCAGCTCAGAATACTGCTTTTGAAAAAAAGCAGCAGCTGTACTTTTTGTGTACTGTGCTTCCATAGAGATGTGGCTGTACATAAACAGGCCAATGTTTTCAAGCAGCTGCCAAATTCTCAGCTTTTAAATGTATGTTTTGGGCACCTGATTTTCAGTGTACTGAGCTGCCATAATTCTAACTGTTACAGGGAATTGCATTTTCTCAAGATTATAAATTCTGTTGAAGTTCAATAGTGATTATCCTTGAAGAAGATAGAAGAGTTTAGTTTGCAGCTATCAGTCATTTTATTTCTCTTCTACCTGATATGTGGGTATGAAAAAAGCAGAATCAGCTGTCCCCTCGCTGTGTTGTTGCTGACAGCCCTGCAAATACGAAGCTTGTAGTGAGAGGTGTGGTTGCACATCACTGCCTGATCTGATCCAGCAACTGTTGTTAAAGATCAGACATGCTCTCTCTTCATGCTTCTTTCCTTTGCTGCCAGCCACGTGGATGCCAACCTTCCTTCCTTTCTGCTGCCCTTCAGTGAGTCCGTTCAGCTATCTCAACCTATTTACATTTTTCCTGCATTATGTTTCTACCAGTTTAATGAGCCAGATTTTTTCACTGAGGCTGTGTCTATACTAGGTAATAAAATATGCTGGGGATTGTTCTCTGGACCCAGAGCGAAGTGGCAATACCGCACACACCTAACAGCCTTCTTCCCAGAACAGATAGCTGTTTC
Source organism: Netta rufina (assembly GCF_964035555.1). Classification (NCBI taxonomy): domain Eukaryota; kingdom Metazoa; phylum Chordata; class Aves; order Anseriformes; family Anatidae; genus Netta; species Netta rufina. The sequence continues at coordinate 135,790,522 of NC_140123.1, forward strand.
CTTAACCAGGCCTGGGCGTTTGGTTGGGAGAATGCCAAGCTGCTGTGGGCCCAAATGGTGTCAGAGAGAATGCTAACATGTATGGCTCAAGCCTGAGCTCTGACCCTGGTTTATTTACTCTTATAGATGTGGCCAGAGAGGTCAGACAGTGTGGGAGCCAGCCCAAAGGTAGGCTGGAGTTACGTGGCTGGAAATGAAGAGGGGAGAGTAAAGGCACAAGACTGACAATGTCAGAGCTACGGCAGGGATATCCTTTTGATGTCATGGAGCTATTAGTTACTTAAGCTGGCTGTACCCTTAATGCAACTTTATTTTGCAACCCGAAACTTCTGTGTGGCTCTGCAGAGGGCTGTGAGTGCTGTCCCCCTTGTAACTGCTTTCTCAAAGTTCTATTCTGTCAGCTAAAATGTCTTACAAATTAAATTCAAACTAATATATGAAAGTATATGTGGGATTCTGTAAACAAAATTTCTTGTCCTGACTGTTTCGTTGGTCTGTTGGTTGTTTCTGTCTTTTTTTTTTTCTTTTTTTTTTTTTTTTTTTCCCACCTTGCTGTAATTCAGTTTCTTCCTTGGTTTTTTCAAAAAAAAAAAAAAAAAAAAGTGGGGAAGTGAGGTGGAGTAGCAGGCAGGCAGCAGTGGTGATACTATTGTTAATATGGTGCTGTTAAACCAGTAAGTAGATACCCTTTACATCATGTGAAGGATGAGCAGAGAACTTAGATGTCAGGAAAATAATTGGTTATATTTTGATGTTTTTGATCATGCAGGAGTGTGAGCTTGTGATCTCTATACTGTAGCAAGTGACCTGATTTAGAACTGTGAAGTCATGTGAACCAAGTATATCCTCTGACATGTCAGTAGCTTGGAAGCACAAGTACTTGATGTCCATTTGCCAAAAGATGTAGATTCATTGCATTCATACCTGTTGCTAGGACTTCAGTCCACAATGTTAATTCAATGGAAACTTTGTTTCTGGGTGATATATTTGTCATGCAGAAAAGCTTCTTATGGTAGGAATTTGTAAATTATTGGAACAAAACTGAAGACTTCTTTCACTCTTTTTTGTTGTTGTCAAAAAAAAAAAAAAAAATTTGATTCACATTCCACTCTGGGTACTCTGAGTTGTGGCACGCCATTAAATCAAACTTAGTTTATTTTTAGTAGGGTTTTTTATTATTTAAATGTAATCACTGAGCAATGGGAGCGTGTAAAAAATACTCTGAAGGAATGAGCAAAATTGTAATACGCTGAAGAATAAGTAAACCAAGCAATTCCAGGTGCTGTTTATAGAAGGCATTAGTCTACTGGTAGAAGCGTACAAAAGCTAGCTCCTTGGGATTACTCAATTAATTTCCAGAAGAAAGGGCCTTAATCTGTAATATCTTTTCTGAAGGTCAGTCTCTTTTATTGGATGTAAATCTTACTAAGCTGAATTTAGGTTATCAAATATACTTTGCTAGTATGTCTGGGCAGGGAATGAAGTTTATCAGTGGAAATAAAACCACAGAAAATACACAGTGGTGTTCTTCTCCACTAAGAAGGCGAATTCAGGCTTCTTGAATCTCTTCCAGAAACAGATGTAAATTCCACTGTAGCTTTTCAAATAGTGAATAATCATGGTCTGTTACATTTGATGATGAATCACGCAAGGGGTTGCAGATGGTGAGAAGAGTGCAGCTGTGCAGATACTAGAGGAGCTGAGATGGAAGACTAGAGGACCCGAGGGAATGAAGGAGGTGATTTGAGGGTGGGATGATAGAGCTTATGAAAGAGAAGGATAAGACAGCTGAAAGACTATTGAAGCTGAGCATGCTGGGGTAAAGCCAAAAACTGAAACCTGAGATTTGGGGATGGGGAGAGTGCTGGAAACTGAAAAGGATGTATACTTGAGGTAAAAAAGATTTTTCTTGTTGCTGATCTCTGAATCAGAAGTTGCAGCATTAGATATCAAAATAACTTTGCTTTTGTCCCAGGCCAAAGTAAGGAGACAACCCTAGATGGAAGTTTAAGCAGTAGATGAAAAGAGGAAACTGAAGGGCTTCATGTACCTTGTAAAGGAATGATGGTCCTAAGTAGGAGAGCTACTGTAGTTACACATACAGATGCAAAGTTGTGGGTTTTTTTGTTTTGATTGTTGAGGATGGGGCTTGTGCAATGAAATCAGAATTGCAAAATTTGGGAATTCACCAGGTAGAGAAGTTTTATCTGACTAGGTGCTCCTAAATAAGGGGGATTGCATGTCCCAGGTTGTGGTTGAAGGGCTGTGAAGATTCAAGTGAAGCTTTGCATAATCTCAGTGATAAAAGGAATGATCTTAAACCAACATCCTAGAAAATCCAAACCATCTTTCACCTGTTTGCATTGGGTAATTTTAATTGAATCCATCTTTCTCCCTTGATTAAAAAGTATTGTTCCAAGACAACAGCTCTTTTCTTTATTCAGGAAAGATGTTGCCGTTAGAATCTCTGTAAGAACTACTATTTTTGCCTACAGGTCAGAAGTCCACAGCCAAAGTGAATATTTAACCACTATTTCAAGGACAGCCAATTGTCTTTTTCTTAATAAAGTAAGCAATTAGGAGTCAAAGTGAGGGATCGTGGAAAACTAGAATACTTCAAGTACTAACATAGCTTCAGGCATCCATTTTGTGTATTCTACAAACCTTAGTAAGTGCAAAAGAAGAGTTATGCTCATAAACTGCTGTGCTGATAACTGTCTTCAGAATTACTTTCTTAACTCTTTTAGTCTTACTACTTCAAAAAGTCAGGTATATGCAGTATGGTCTGCCTTCCTCTTCCATTAACTTTGAACCTACAAGTCTTGCCAAATTTGACAGAGGAGTGGTGGTTGCAAAGGTATTGGAGTCGCATAATTTTTTGGGGAGTTGTAACTGGACAGAAGGAGGGAAAACACATTATTGACCCAGCTGAGGAAATGACGCAATAAGAATTCAACAATTCTCTGTTCTATTTGGCCAGTTAATTGCCAATCAGCACAGGAGCACTGGTTGCAACATGCAGCTCTGAGCCAGCTTACAGCGTGTGCTCACTGTTTGCCCAGTCAGTTCAGGGACATTGCGTGGGGAGAGGGAAGTATTGTGAAGAAGGGAAAGATCAGGGAGTCACGATAGGATGACGTGGGGTTACAATGGTATGAAAATGTTATGTCTTGGGAAGCAAATCGATAGAAATTGAAGTGTTTTATTTCTTCTAACAGCAGTTACCCCTTTTCCAGTGTTTTAATGTTACTAGTAGTGAATACCAATATGAATTCTACCTTCCACATTTAGTTACTGTCACAACATAATGCTGTCATGTTTTTATCACGTTGCTTAAACTCAGTTATATACAACTTCAAAAATGTCTTTATGAGGTAACAAAACTACTTGGTATCCTTAAAGTATTGTAGATTGTGTTGCAGAATTTGAAGCCTAGTGTTTGTGTTCAGTTGAAGTTGTAGGAACATTGCTTTGCTTTGTTGAAGAATAAACAAGGATTAAATCGTACAGGAATAATAAGTATGCTCACAAAACAAATGATAAGTTAACTATTTCTCAGCCTTCGTTTTACTACGAATTTATACTGACGGCAGGTATTTCTATTTACAAGACACCAAGAATTCATAGTTTTAAGAGTATGTTATTACCAGTCCTGTCAGGAAGAAATTATTGACAATATATACCAATTGCTACCACATATAAGGGTCTGAGGAGATAAAACAAATGCGATTCTTTTATCCTAGTTAATAAGGACACATTTTAAGACATCCGTGCATATACGTGAACCCTAAAGATTGTTGCAATGTTATTGGAGTTTTAGAAATTGCTTCTCACTAAATCATCTAAGTCTTTGCTTGATTCCATAAGTTAATGGCAACTGATTTTTTTATTTCTTTATCTAAATAAATATAGTCAGTCTAAAGTCTCACATTTGTTAGTAAGAGCTGCTAGACATCTTTGCTTGTAAAAGTTATGATGTCCTTTTGAATAGGACAGTGTTTTTTAATTTTTTTATTTTTATTTTTTAATCTAGCAAAGGAACAAGTAAAGTTTCTGAGTTAAAGGTTTATGTAACAGCATCATCAATATGTTTAATGGAAAATGACCAAAAAACCTGCCTGGCACTTCTTCTATATGTATCAGATTTAATTTTAATGGACAATTTTATTTGCACAGATGTCTTTAATGTTTCACCCTCTGAAGTTTATTTTTACCATATGTAGTAAAAACATACTCTGCAGGAAACTTAGTAATAGACTTATTTTATTTACTCAAAATTTGATTATATTGGAGATAATCATTTAGTCACCACATTAAAATGCAATTTGTATTTGCCTTTTACCCTCAGATATCTTTATCCTTCAACAAAGGAAATCTCTGTGGAATGGCAGGGCATGGTTAGAAAATTGTTGAGAAGTCACTTTGCATAATCTGAGATGCATTACTCACACATGTAAGGGAACAATTGCAACATTTCAATTTAGTCTCAATGATGTTTCTCAGTGAGCAGCATGTTAAGACAGATGTGTAGGCAGTTTGTAAATGCTGTACACATAGGAACCAACTTTAACTTAACCACTAAAACTTCCTTTTACATACTATTTTTAGAAAAGAGCATTGGTAATGGTTTTATGACGTCTAATATGTTCATGCGGTTCGTAAGACTTTTTCTTTTTTTTTTTTTTTTTTTTTTTTTTTTTTTTAACTTCTCTTAATTTTGCACATACTAGGCAAGTAGGTTTATCCTCAGTTTGAGCACACTGACTTGGAAAGTCCAGGTGTTCCTAGCTGTTAATTGATTCAACATACTGGCTTAGGTAGTTTGCTTGTCAGATGTTTGGACAGTAACGGAAAACTTAAAAAGCCAGATGACTTCCAAAAATGAATAAGGAGTTTGGGGACAGATGGGGAAAGTAAAAGAACTTTGAGTTCATTAACGTGGTAATAAAAATATAGTAAGTACTCAGATGACACGTTTGTATGAACGTGACCTTGGTCTTGGATCAAATAGCAAATACATAAATGTCATGTTTGTCTGAATGTGACCTTGCATTGGTTCAGATATCAATCATAAATCTAATCCTAGATTTTAATGTACATGTACAAAAAATGGCCTCTTAAATGATGCATCGGATCTTTGGTTCTCAGGAGTCACGGTCTTCACATGTAAGTGTTCAGCAAACACAAAAAGCACGTTTGTGCAAAACATTAAATTATTTTAGCTGCATTGCCTACAAGATGCTGTCAATGAATGATTTAGAATCTGTTAAAGCTTGAAGCGCAAATTGCTATGACTGCTATGATTAACATGTATAATCATTTGAATCTCGTTCAAGTATGGAATAATTTGAGTAGAATATAACAGGGACCTGAAGAGCCATGGACACTGAAACAGCATTGAATAAAGAGCAAAGCCGGTGATTGTCTGGAGAGAGGAAAAGAAAAAAAGGTAGAGTGTGCTGCAAGCATAGATGTATATACATGTACATGTATAACAGTGAATTGGGGGTTTTATTAGAAACTGTGATGAGCTGTAAGAAGTAGTTGTGGGGACTTGAAAGAGAGCATGTATCAGAGAATGCCATGTCCTCTGTAACATAATGATTACTAAGATGTTGCAGTGGGTTTCTTGAAGCACATTCCTATTGTTTTTTTTGATTCTTGTATTAATAAAATATACTTAGGTCTGTATTGATGCCTTAAAAATATGTGATGTTATTAATTCCAATCTGAATAATTACTTTCATGGTAAATTGAATGAACTTCCCACATACTGTTGTCTAGGCTGTTTTTTTTTAATGTCATATTAATTATAGTATGCCTATTCTATAATTTTAAGCATGTAGTCAATTCTCAACTACGTGTCAGTGCTCGTTATTTTATGTAAAAGTTGAACCAGAACCAGGATTAATGGAGAAAGGCAAAAAATCACAAATTGCCATTTTTTCAGGATTTCTGTGCATCCCAACAGCAAAAGTCAAAGGAAAACAAAAGATTTTTCCACAAAGATTTTTCTCCCTTATGACTTTGCTGGTACTTACCTGTTTTAGAGTCAGGAATAATCTATAGATCAGACTGGATTGTACTGTAATTAAAAACTAAAGCAAAGACCCCATCGAAGCACTTTTTGAAGAAAATAGTAAAGTGAAGGTTCACAGTCTTGCTTACCAATAGTCCTAATATAATATTCTGTAGTTTGTTGGCTTGTACTGAATTCCTGACTAGTCAAGTCTTAGAAGAATTTAAAGGATTCAGCAGACATAGACTTAAAAGAGAGATTTAAATGCTTTACTTTGGCATATAGCTACTTCTGATACAAGTTTCTGCTTAGCCTTCACTAGAGATGAAAAGTAAAGTCTGATCTTTCTATTTCTATATGTATCTTTCAGTTACAGAAATGAGTGAGGTATTCACCTTTTGGATATGAAAATTCTCATTTAGAGGAGGAAAAAACAAAGCAAAATCTGTGAATGTCATATTGGTATTCCGTATAGAAATACAGATGTAAATCTGTTTGAGCTTTGTGTCAGTTCAAGCAATGCCATCTCCATTCTTTAAAGAAATGAACTAAGAAAAATGGACTTTTGTTTTATCAGAAGGACCTTGGTGCAAATTTGAGTACTATCATATTTGATATATCTGATGTCCATTTATGCGGAAAAAAGCAAGTATGGCTTCAGATAAATGTAAACTTGAGGTGATAGACCTGTAAGTCTTGTGTCTGGTGCCTGAAGACAAGGTTGCAAAACCTTTATGTCCTGTAGCTGACAAAGTCAAATCTGGTTCCAGTTGGGTTAGCAGTGGCTAATTTAAAGACAGGCTTCAGTTCTCATCATACTGATAACTTGGAGCTGTGGTATTTCTGTACATTAAGTCAAGATGTGTCTGCTAGAGGTTGACTAGGCTAATGTTGTGGATCAAATACAAAATTCAGATGAAATGTATTTCCTGGTCTAATATTTGGGCAATGTAGATGTCATATGTAAAAGTAAAGTGTTCTCAACTGAGTTCCTATTTCCCTTGTTCTGGAGGGGCTTGCTGAATTTAAAATTTCCCACTAGGAAGCCATTTGATAAGGTGTTGTTTTATCTGTTCTTTGAGCTACATTACATCTTTCAGAGTTTCTAGCATTGGAACTATTCTTTTTTTTTTTTTTTTTTTTTTTTTTTTCTTCAGGAGTGTTGTTGTTTCAGCTGAGAGTAAATGCCTGTATCTTCCATTTACTGGATTTCTAAGAGATTTTTACTGTTGGAAGAATGATGAATAACTGGGAGGTGCAAGAGCTTCCCAGCCTATAGGGAAGTCCTGTGGCCATATCAAAAGATGATACTGCTTAGTCCAATACAGAGGCTGCCTGATTTATAGAGCAATTTTATGCTCTCAACAGCCACTGAAGTGGCAGGGCTGCTTTACTTCAGGCAATGCAAAAGCCTAATTTAGAAGCCTAGACTATTGATACAGTCACTGGATTCTTCCGAGAGGATTCAGTCTGCACATCCACAAATACATTTGTTGGCTGTGCAGCACATCTATCCCTCTCCCCAACTGCTTTTTCTGTTCCCCGTGTTGAGCCAGCAAAAATATTTGTAAGGCTTTGCAGTGAACTGGATTGGAGAAGTGATCTGGTTGAAAAATCCTGCTTTGTAATTGTCATTGTGGTCTCAAAGACCAGTCACAGTCTGGAAAGTCCATTGAGTTCTGCATTACTCAGATGTGTAAGTGAGGTGAGATGCCTGTTTGCTGAAAATTAATTCCTGCTTTGTATTTTTTCTTTGCCCTTAGTAATTGTTTCTGTCCTGTGAGAAGGAATTCAATTTGGAAGAAATAGTTTGTTTACCTCCTGGACAGTGCTGTTGCTGTTCTGTTACTAGTCACTTCTTGAACAGCAATCTTGACAAAACCAAAAAATTGTTACAACTACTTTATATAAAATGAATGTGTTACATAATTTAAAAAATCTGAGGAAATAATATATAAACATGAAGTTATAGAAAGCTGCTAAATGGTTTTAAAGCAGAAATGTTGCTTTTGAAAGGGGGATGAATTGCCCTGTTCAGACATTTATCCTTCTCTAGTATATTCTAGGAAATGAGATTCCACTTCAGAGAGGCAGGACCCATGAAGTAGCTTCTGTACTCTGTCACTAAATGTTGGAAAGAAGCTACAGGGAGATGCCAACAGGGATTGAAGCTGGCTCAGTAAATGCAAAGTAGTTATATAGGGACTACTAGCAATGATGTCATTGGCCATTGGCCTCTGCATTTTTTTTCAATCTGCCTTCCCTCCCTGCCCCTCCCCCCCCCCCCCCCGCTGATTAGTCACTTTTTTCCACTCTTTCTGTGTAGAGTATACCCAAATTTTAATAGCTGAGCAGTGTTAAGGAATTATTTCCATAGGTATTTCAGGCTTTTTGGTCTTCAAAGGTTATGATATTGCTGCAAATGCTAAATTTTGAACAGTGCCTCTGTATATACTGCAGTTACAAGTGATTCAAAGTTCTCTTTTATAAGGAGATATGATAGTATTTTATTTAGTGGTGCAGAAGGACTTTGAATGTTTTGCCTTTTACTGAGTGTTTTTATAATCATACAGATTGAGGTTTTATTTTTTTTTCTTGGGAGGGACATAAATGTTAATCAGAGGGACATAAATATTAAACAGATGGTCCTAGAGCCTTGAACTTCTATTAATATTCTGCATTGTGGCTCCTATGCACTTGAATATTAGGTAAGGAATCTTTCATGTTTAGTATGGCTACCTGTTTGACAACCCTTGTTAGTTTTCTTTACAGAGTTTGTATCCTGTTATGTTTTACTCTTGGTAATACTCTTTTTGCCAAATAACAGGTGTTGCTTGTTTTAATATCTCCTTAAATATATTCTTATTTTTAAAATTGTTTGTACCAGGAAAAGTGTGGATTTGTAGCACTGTTATGTAAATGATGTTTTATAGTTTTATTAAGACATTTCCTTACTTTTTCAAAGTAAAAATAACTGAGTAACAATATGGTTACATGTTAAGAACTGAGGATTTTTATTTATTTATTTTTAACTGGTGGGAACCTTCATCTGCATGCGAAATACCATGTATGTTGCATGATAAGAGTTTCTGGCAACATTGTTGTACCTTGCTACAGAGCTGGAAAACTTCTGCTCTGCATATGTCACAAAACAGATTTAATTTTAAAATCTCATCGCTTTGCCTAAATGTCATGTTAGCTTTATCAGTAAATTTCTGCTAGTTGTGGTGGGCTAATAGCTGGTGCTGCACCATGGAAGTATTGTGTATTTCCCTGCCAGTCTGATAGAGTACATCTAGTTGAAGAGTGCTCCTGCTTAATGCGATGTGCAGTCAGTTGCTCATGTGGTTTTGTTCACACCTAACCTGTCATTAATCAGCACTGCTCGTGTGCATCTTCTTACTGTTGACTTGCTTGTGCAGCATGTTAATTCATCTGTTTTTGTCCTGTCTTTACAAGTGTTTGCTTTTGGTGTTGGCAAATTACATGTATGGAAAAGTTGATAAAGATTGTTAATTTTCAATAAGAAAATCTTGCCTTTCCTCTCTCTTTTTGGACGTGATGTCTTTTAAAATTCAGCAGGACAGAAAATCCTGGGACCAAAGAAACGCCGCTGCCTGGCTCAGTAAGTTCTGCTCGGGTTTGGCTGAGTAATATAAAAACAAACAAATACTCCCATATTGTTTTTACTACTTTTAGTATCAATCAACAAAATATTTGAAGTGTGTCGGAGCTTTAACAACACTTCCCGTGTAGTTTTAGAAGTGTTATCTCTGCATCTCCTGATGCAATTACAGAAGTGTTTTCAAGGGAGAAAAGTACATGTAAAACTCATCATGCTCCCCACTTCTGTAAGTCAGTAGGCTTGTCTCCATGGCCTCTGCTCCTCCTTCAAGAACTCTCTACTGTTTCTTCAATTCTACAGGTATATTTACAGATCAGAGATATTAAAATCAGATAAGAGAAAGAGGATTTTCTTTTCTACCACTTTTCCTAAGCAAACAATATTTTTCCCTTTTGATTGACCAATAAATTAACAGCTTTTCTTTTTTTAACGCTGCAGACTAGTATAGACTGCGTTGTCCTATGAGCTGTGTAGTTACATTTCTGTTTAATACATTTCCACTTGTAAAGGGAATAATTTGGGGAAAGAACACTGCAGTATATAAGTACATTCTGTTATTGTGCCTAAAAAAAAAATGTGGTTGCATAGACGTTTTTAATTTGTAACTTTTAATAGTTTAACTTTGCAATTTTAGTATTACTTTTGAAAGTTAAATATGTGAATTTTGGTTTAATTTAAAGGCAAGGATGCTTACAAGTTGTGTATGATATCTTGGAGTACAACTGTATAAAAGGGAAAAAGCATAGTTTCTGTGTACACATGCATGTGTGCAACTGGCAGCCATGATGAAGAGGTGGCACATGAAAAAGATTCATTTGTAAATTGTTTTATGTTCTTAATGCTATGGAAAATACAAAATATTACTGGTGTGGATGGTTACAAAGTATCAAAACTATTAAATGTCAGAGGACAAAGGAGAAAACATGCACCCTTTCCCAGATAGGAGGTAGGACTTCATACTTTCAGGTGCCAAATTTTATTTTCTCTTGATGATTTTTATGTGTTGAAGCAGGATATTGGAAATATCCTTCAGCTTATTTATTTGTTGAGGGTCTTCCTATTCACCTAAGTTTTCTAAAAGTATCTACTGTACTTGCTATTTCTAAATGTTCTGTATTCAGCTACAATATTCTCAGTGACCTGAAGGTAATGATTGTTTCAACTTTAACCTTGATATTTGCAAGCAAGCCCTTTAAACGATCAATTTGTTTATGCAGTAAATCCAGACTTTGTTACTGTTTCTCAGAGACCTTTCAAAGAGATCTCTCTCAGAGATCTCTCAAAGATCTGTCTCCTTACTGGGATTATCCTTAGTGTGGCAAGTATTAAATGTGGAACAGCCAGGGGTTTAGTCTTCCACCAACCCTTTCCAAAATGTAGCAAATTACTGATTGCTACATGAATAGGCATTTTTCTTTGATTATCTGTCTGTGATTTCTTTAAAACCTGCCTCAAGTTTATAGGTAAGTTACTCATTGGTTATTTGCAATGTGGTGGTGGGAGAGGGGGACTTTCTCAAAAAGATGGCATATTGCGGAGATAATAGACTGTAAGAGAGCTCCAGTAAAATCTGTTTATCTTTAAAACAATAATTATATGAAACTGTGTTCTCATTTTTCTATATCAGTCTTTCTTGTTATCAGTTTCCTTTGTGTGTTTGCATGCGGGTGTAGGAAAGGTGGTATGGAGACTAGAATATTGTGTGGGACACTGAGAAAATCCTCTGACAATGTCCCAAGCACAGGATTTTCCTAAAGTCTTCAGAATAAGAAGAAATGTTGATTTATACAGGCGTGTGAGTGGATACTGCAGCTACCTCCAACTACTCTTGCAACATGTAAAGCTTTTCTTGTAAAGCAAATTACTCTCTGAGAATGTTATTTAAATAAACTTTGTACTGGTTACTCTTTTTACGGCGGAGGTTTTATTTTCATATGACCTGTATTGATGCATATTAAGTGAAAGCTGCCAATGAAAGCATGTGCATGTATAAACATGCACAATTACAGAGAAGACAAAATGCAAGGAGTTCATTGTATGAATACTAGGTGGTTTACATTAATGTTTTGTTTCTGTGCGTCTGAAAAAAAGATAAAAATATTTTTTTCAGCAATGGAAAGGTTAGTATGTTTTGTCTTCAGAGATGGTTATGTAAGAGCTGTGCTCACTAAAGTAGCTAGTTAACCATTGACATGATCCATAATGATTAAGCAGCTGTAATTTACTGGCAGTGTTTGAAAGTACAAAAGGGTATGTCATTTAATAGTTAAAAACAAAAACTACTTCATTTATATTTCACTAGCTGTTGAGCTGTTATATAAATTTAGCTAAACAGTCTGGTGAATTTTAAATATTTACTGCAAATGTGGAGAAGTATGACTCAATTTGGACAAAACTGTGCTGTTGAAAAAGCTGTTGCCATGTTTAGAGTTCAGCTATCAAGTCTTTTCATTGCTTTCTTGTCAAATAAGGCCTACTTTATTGAAAGTTGAACTTTGCTGTTCACTTAGTCCAGCACAAGTATTTTTAAAAGATTAAGGGGTTGCTGTTACAGAGGCGGGTGTGATTCAGCAGGTAGCTTCAAGTAACACTGGGCTGGCTACCCAGAGCCTGGTGCTTCCTGAAACTTCCCCAGCGATAATGGGATATTCTTGCTACACGTCCACAGAGGAACGTCATGTTTCTGTGCCATGAGCAATGCTGTTACAATCAGCACGCTGGAGGAGCAGTTCTGATCATAATCTCTGCCATTCGTTTCTTCCTTTTTCTGTTGATGGCTCCTTAGGGAGACAAATTTGGTAGTCCACTTGGATTGCCAGAGAACAGTTGATATTATTCTCAGCTTCCATTATCAAAATGATATACATCAAGGTTTTTTTTTACTCCTTTCCCTCAAAACAATTTACAGCAATAGTAATTTAACTTTGGTTTCACAAATAAATGCATAAGTGATTTCTTGTTTCTCCACTGAAGTCTGACATCTTCCAGTTAAATCTGGGGAGAGTAAGATGTGTAATAAATGCTGGTGGCACCAGATTTGGACAGGGCTAGATAACTAACAGCAAACTGCAGAGTTAGTTCCAGGTTTTATGGAGATGGTTCATGCTGCCTTAAGAGAGAAATTGTACAAATATATTCCCAGTTAAAGGTACTAGCAGAGAATAACAAACAGTGTTAACCAGAAATGTTTGCTGTTGCTTCTTTTTCTTACTTTTTCAAAGTAGTGCTTTGTAACAGCCTTTGCAGCAATCTCTGAGATTGGGAGCATTGGTCTGAATCCATGCAGATGGCTTAACAATAAAATCTGTCAAATAGCACACAATCTGTGGCATTTTCTTTTGATGTGTGACTATATGCTCCTAAAACATTAGGCTAATTTGTGTTTTTGTTTTGTTTTAGGTGGAGTGTTTTATTTAGTGCTGTCATTCATACAATTTCTGAGCCTTTTTTTTTTTTTTTTCCAGAAGTAACTATGGCCATGTATGTTGGAGTGATGTTAATTTTAAGTCTTCTGTCATCCTTATGAGTATCAAATGTAGATATTTGTTAATATTTTGTCATGTCACAAGCCAGTAAGATTTATAAGAGAAACAAAGGTAGTTCTTGGAGACAGGACAACTGTTGAGCTTTAAAAGAAAGTGATATTTTAAACTGATTTTACTAAGTAGTCTCAAATTGTGGTATTTATGTAGTGACTATAATAGATATCAATTACAGTTCAGTACTTTATGTGAAAGGAATTATTCTGATTCAGTTTTCCAATATAATGTTCTGTTCCAAAATAATCAATTATCATAATCACAGTTTCTTGGATGCTCTTGAGGTTGAGATACAGATGAAAATCCTTGCATTGCTGATAAATATTCCAGTACAGTGCTGGCAATGTCCTACTGAGTACTTAATATATCAAATAGGATAGTTAATTTACCTGTTATTTCTAGATACACTGAGCTGTGTATAGTGATAGAATAACAATGTGGCACATCCGAGTAAAATAAATAGTGACATACAGTGTTGTAACTGGTGTTACAAATCATGGATAAATTCTTATTCTTAGTCTCCTAGATATTCTTGTTTGCTACCTCGTAATACAAAACACATTTGTATTTGCTACTGCTTCTTTGCTCATTGTTTGAATGTTTAAATTAATGTAACTACCAGACACTGATTTAAAAGGGATGTTTTGTCATTATTTCAGTATTCCTCTGTAGTTCATCATGCAACCTGATAACACTTCAAATAAAGTGGATTTTGCCAAAAACAGTAATTTAAAGAGACAGTTACTGCCAAGAAAATCTTCTTTATAGTCAAATTATTTATTCATTTCTAGTTAAAGCTATCATGTTTCAAATAATGTTTTTCTTCAGGGAGCCTGAGTATAGTTTACAAATAGGAATTTATATTGCTATAGGTAATATTGGTGATTGGGGGGTGGTTGGACCAGATGATCTTGGAGGTCTTTTCTAACTTTAAGAATTCTATGAAAAACAGGTAAAATGGTGCATAGAGCTGTAAGAAGGAATATATAGAACATATTGTTTTGTTTTAATCGCCAGAGATTATGATTACAATACAATTTCAATTTCTTCCTGTACCTGAGGGGTTAACATTCACTTGGCTAAAATGAGTGGTGCATAATGGTACATCAGCTGTACTAGTATGACGTTGGGTATAAATATTTAAAAAAAAAAAAAAAAAAAGAGTAGTCTTAAAATCAGAGGAAAATTTAGAGAAGACTAGTGTATATATTTTAAATAACATCAATTGGCTGGTCAATGCTTTGAAGGATGCAGACTGTGGGATAAAAAGCCTTATGCTATACAGATATATATATGTATATTTTTTGTTTTGCTTTAACATCATATAATGAACACATTGGAAAACACCGCAGCAATGATATATATATGAACCATTGGTTTTCCATGAAATAGTGGAAAGAGCATGTTGCTAAGTGCACTTGGAAAATAAATCTCTTAAAAACTGTGTGTACCTTGCAGGTTGTTGCAAGCGTGACTCTTAATCTTCCGCAGAGCAGATCATTCTGCCCTCAGTTACGTCTGTGCAAATATAATTGAAGGCAGACTTTTGCCATCAGTCTAGGGAGAAAAAGCTTGATGGCAGGTAACTTGCTAGTCTAAATCCTTTTAAGTTTTTATATAACCAAATACAAGTGACAGCTGTCTTTTGTCATTAGTATGTAAAGCAGTAGTTCTTTGTAGCACTCATAGATGTCATCTTTTGGGCAATTATATAGCAAACAAAACAAAACTGTTTAACTAGAACTAATACCCAATTTTCATAGGATTAATCTGTCATTTACAAATTATCAAATACATGGATTGATTTCTTAATATAAAGCATGTAGTGTCGTAGAAGCCAAACTAGTTTTATATAAAACTTTAAATAACATCAAGGAAGGTTGGGTTTTCTGTTTGTTCACTTGTTTTTATCATGACCTAGCACTTTTTATTGAAAAACCAGTATTGGCATATCCCCATATAGCCAGTAATTGGCAAATTCAAGCTCCATGATAAACTGCAGTATACACGTGGCTCTTTGTGAAGCTCAGCATTGAGTAGTAACCACAGTAACAGTCAAAGCTTCCCTGCAATCCAGCGTGTGTTCATTGAATGGTCAATACTGAATTGAGATGTGTCTGTACATGTGCGGAGTACAACACAGCAATTAGTGCAAAAAATTAGTTTCTTTTAGCAGTATGTCCTGGCAGCAGCAGCAGCAACATTCTACAGCACATTTATTAGTTGAAATAACTACTTCATTTTTTTAAGAATCTGTACTGTTACTCAAAATTGATAATGCTGGTGGCAAGTTTGGAAGGCAGCTTTGAAAACATATTTCACTGTGGGAAATAAATCTAACTGTAGGAATTACAGGTGTGTTGGATTGCATATGCTGGAGCACTCTTGATGAAGGTGTTAAGTTCATTGACCTAAGCAGGTCAAAACCCATTAGTTTTACCTGCTTCTATAAAGATTATAGTATAAGGCAGTATTTTGTTCTCTGCAGTGTCATAAGACCTATCAAATAAATCTAAGAGATGAGAACAGAGGACCAAATCAACATATCTAAACTTGTTAGATGAAGTGAGAAAAGACTGCTCTCACACAATATGTAATCATATTGATACTTATTTTTCTGTGAAATTTGGTGTGAAGTGATTAATGCGTGCTATAGAAACATAATTTGTAACCTTCAACAGCAAAGGAGAAAAAACAACAACCTATCCATTGATCTCGTCATATCTTTTCATCATATTGAAATATTTTTTGGACTTTTTTTCCCTGTCCTGTCAATGATTCATGTTGCATAAAGCTTCTGGAGAAACAGAATATTGTATAATATTTCATTATCAGATTAAAGTTCATGTATTCAATATTCTGAGTGTAATGGAATTGAATATAAATATATGTATTCTGAATTTGTAAGCACAGGACTTTTTTTTTTCCCACCAGCGTAAAGAAGTTTAAGTGACAGCTCTACTTGACCAAAATGGTGGACACTGAAAACCAGCTCTATCCACTTACTCCCTTGGAGGAGGATGATATAGGTAGCCCTTTATCTGGAGAGTTTCTACAAGAGATGGAGAATATTCAAGACATTTCTCAGTCTCTAGGTGATGATAGCTCTGGAGCTTTAAGTTTAACAGAGTTTCAGTCACTGGGGAATGGTCCAGGATCTGACGGATCAGTCATAACAGGTAAGAGAGTTTTTGGTTACCATGAAACTTGCTTTTATAAATACATAATAGTAGGAATGAGGAACTTTTTAATGTAATAATTGTTGTTTATGACTAAATGACACTAAAAATATATAAATTGATAATAGCTTCATCTTAATATATTTAGGGCTAAAATTGCTTAACATAAACTTGCTGCTTTTTAAGTTATCATTACTATCAATGTTTTCTTTTTCAAAATAACTCTTAATATCACTATTTCTAGAAAAGATGTTATATATTTTAGTCATATAGGATGTAATGATATTGCACTAAAACAAATACCATTTCTTTAGTTTCTTTAAATCACAAGTGTTTGAAATGTACCATGAAATATCAGTCAAAAATATATTTACAATCAAGCTCCTACAAGTGCACCCAGAATTCCAGTATATTTTAATGTATTGGTGTTTTTAACTTGCTGTTTTCTCCCCCTTCTCATGAGTAGCATTATTCAACTAATGGTTTCTACCCTGATAAAATTAACTAATCTGAGAGTGCTATATACTACGTAGTCATTAGTCAAAAGATCTTTCTTTGTGTGAGATTTGTTTTGAGGGTTCACAATGGAAATTGTTGAAATGTTGTGGGACACTGCAATAACATCAATAACATATTCTTTCTGAAATTGTGGCTTTACAAACCTTTTAGCAGTACAACCATTTTAAGATTAAGTTTATGATTAACCTTCTAGTTGTTTTGCATTCTGTTTTGTTTTTGCTTTTGTGTGTTTTTATTTTTTTACTGTAAATTAATTCTTAGGCTGAGATCACCAGATCACAATTTTACTTTACAAAAATTGTGCCAATAAAACTGAGGTGTGCCTCTGTGCTACAAGTGGTTGAAATTAATAGTGTAAATTTTGGAAGAAAGAAGAGCTGTCCCTTGGCACTCTTGCCCAAAGAAATGCTTGTTAGAATACAGTTTGGGTCCATTTTGGTTGCAGAGTTCCACAGCTAGAGATATGCCTCATACAGGAAAAGTTTATATGTACTGGCTTTATAATACAGTTCATCTGTAGTATGATTTTTTTTAATTATTTGTGTGTGTATATGTGTACAAGTCCTATAATCCTATAATAATTTGGATCAGTTTCTAGTATCAGCTTATTTTCAGTATTCAGTGTTCATTGCGAAAACTCCAAGTTTTGCTGTTACTGAAGATGGAAAACGTAAATGTTTAAGGCTCAAATTCCATAAGACACATAAAAAGAAATGAAAATCATACTTTAAAAAAAAATCCTGGGTTTTAGGCTGTTGTTGATGACTCTACCTGTGGGCTTGGCAGTGCTGGCAATGAAGACTGAATTCTATGCCAAGTTTTTTTTTCCAATGTAATACTTGCTGACCTACATTTGTAAGTGTTTCTTAATCTTTCTGTTAAAATAACACACCCATTAATTTGCTGAAGTCTTGTGGTGCAAGTTGCAAGATGGAAGATAAAAGAAATTCTGGCCTCAGAAAATATTTTCTTCAAACAAGGTGGAAATATTAATTGAAATAATTGAAGTTGGAAGGTGTTGGTTCTGTAACGTGTTATCTAGTAGTAAAATTGAGAGTTTGTTTCATTCATTGTATAGCAATCCAGAAATTATTTTCCCATTATACCCAAAAGGTAAAATATTTGAGCAAGACTTTTATTGCCTCGTTATCTTAGAAGTAGACACTCTTCTTACCTTCCTTTTAATATTTGTTTAGCCTTTTTACTGATGTGAAGGAGTATGTTTTCACTTTGATAAAAATCTTTTCTTTAGAAAAATGATGTGTTTAACTGCCTTTTAGTTCTCAGTTTAGATGACCATTTAAAACTATGATAGCTTTTCACTCAGTGGGACTTCTAAGTGTGTCTTCAAGTGCTGGACTAATTCAGCTTGAGCTACAAATACATCTCTTGTCATGCTATAGTAATAGACCTCATTCTGAGCGCTGGCAGAAGAGATGGTAACAGCGGGATGAGCTCTTAATAACCTTTCTGGAAAGAGTGAGTGACAGGTTCAATGGATATTGTGATACAGACTTGAAGCCATGGGGGAGGTCTCTGTTGTTGATGTAGATTTTTTTTTTCTTTTTTGTATCTTTTACTATTTGTCTTGAGTAGTAGATACATGTTGAATATTGTTTCTTGGTTTCAAATTAGTTATTCGTGAAGACAGTTACATGTGTATTTTTATATTTATGAAATTTTCCTTGGTTGAAATGAAAAATTCTTTGAATACTTAGTTACTTATTTTAAGTATTGGGATTAAACAAGTTCATATTCACATCAAACTGAGAACAAATTGAAAAATACAAAGTAAAAAATTAGATGTGGGAAAATCCAAAAAAAACCCTTGATTTTTCTCTTTCTTTCTCAGTAAGGCTTTTTGTTTGTTGACATTGTATCGCATCAAAATTAGCAGGATATGCCTTGTATTTTGTATGTTTGTATGTTAATATAAATATGAAATACTTCCAAACTCTTATTGCCAAGTTCACTTAATGGCTATGATTATTCAATTCTGACTCAAGATTATTTTTTAAAATAATCTCTTTTGTTGTTGTTGTGGGTTTAGTATAGTATTTATGAAGTGTTCCTTTTTCTTTTAGACACCCTTTCACCAGCATCCAGTCCTTCATCCATTAATTTTGCCACAGCTCCAAGTAGCATAGATGAATCACCCAGTGGAGCATTAAACATTGAATGTAGAATTTGTGGGGATAAAGCCTCAGGCTACCATTACGGAGTACATGCTTGTGAAGGTTGTAAGGTACAGTCGTAATTTTCTTTTTAAGAGCCTAAATCATGTTGCTTTATTTGCAGGGTTAAACGGAGATAAGCATTTGTTTCATAAATGTTTAATATAATTCTAGCCATTAAAATTATTTCTATGATAAACATATCTGTGATCTTTTTTGAGAAATAATTTGTTCAGATACTGTAACTGGCTACGGTAACTCAATACCAGACCTTCATCAAGCAGAGGCAATGCACAATGACAATTTTAATGCTGCTTTTGTGGAACTAGTTAGTTAAACACTAAAACAACTTAAAACACTAAACTGTGACCAAAAATAAAAGCCTACTTGCTCCACTAGTGTTTTATTTGTGTTGGGAGTATAGCTGTGAGAAGCATGCGAGCCTGCTACATTTCCATTGTAACACTAACAAATCCCAAATATTTCATCTCCACCACATTCTGCTTAAATCATTTAGTATTGTACCTCTTGTAGTTTTGGACCCAGTGCATATCTGTGGGGCAAAGTAATGTTATCATTAATGTATAATTTTGGGGATGATATGGCCAAGGAATTAAAAGATTCTTTTATTTTACTTCCAATGTGTTGTTTTTTTTCTCCTCTTTTTCTTTCTCCTCTTTTTCTTTCTTTATTATGTCTGATAAAAGAATTAATTTTATACATGTATATTTTTCTCTCACGCTCCATGTCAGAAGGTGATAATTCAAATATAAATCTTATAAATTAATCCCAGAAACTGTACTTGCCTTTGAAGAGGTGGAGAGCTAGTTCATAATCAAATGTGGCCAGAAAGCCCCAGAGCCTAGATGACATCTGTTACTATGTCATGTGAAGCAAAGTGTTGCAATGACTTTAAAAAGCTTTGCTAACCCTTTAATTATTTCTTAGCTTGAGACTAGTATTACATTGCAGTATCAAGACATCACGGTAAGGTGTGCTGAGGTATAGCCTTTTCTGTAATGCCTATTTTTGTGTCCTTGGCTCTTTCTACACACTGTGCTGCATTGTAATAGCCCTCACGTTTGCTGAATAGAGAAGAGATGTGTTAAATCTCTGCATTTGTGTAATTTACACATATGAAAGATTAAAGTTGTTTCTGTCAGAGGACACAGAAAATGTATGCAAAAGCAGGATGTGACTGTGTTACTTAGTCCTTAAAAGAAAACTTATTCTGGTACTCTGGGGTCTTGGTTCTCTTCCAAGAATAAGAGCTGAAAGCTGCTTCCTCCTTTCTTGTTTTCCATTCTGTATATGCCTTCATACACACCACTTCACCATGTAGAGTGGGAGATTCTTACCTTCGGACAGATTGTGCTTTGCATATTGTTTTTCTACTGATATCACTAAACAATTAAAAAATCACATGTATCATAAAGTTCAGTAGTCACGACTATTTAACATTACATATTGTCTTCTCAAATTTCTTGTAGGGTTTTTTTAGGAGAACAATCCGATTAAAACTCATCTATGATAAATGTGATCGCAACTGCAAAATTCAGAAAAAAAATCGTAATAAGTGCCAATACTGTCGTTTTCAAAAGTGCCTTTCAGTTGGAATGTCACATAATGGTAGGTAAGAGTGCCATTAATAATTTGCTTGTTCCTACCCAGGGTCTGCTTCTGGAAGCAGACACTTGGATAACTTTTATGCTTATTTGTATGAGTTGAATCTCAGATTTTTACGGTATAGATCGGAGGGGGTAGGGGGACAACACCAATTTCCCTAATGTCTAGTAGAAGTAATTGATAAACAGCTGCTAAATCTACTCTTCTGAATTTTACACAGTTGTGTTGAATGTTCATTTGTCCATAGTATTGTATATTTAGTTGCTTGTTGGTTTTTTTTTGTTTTTTTTTTTTTTTCACCCAGAACTTTGACACCATTGGTGCCATTGAAACAAGTTCCAGTACTGGAAGAATTTTGGCCGGGGGAGTTTTAGAGGAGCAGGAGGAGAGCTAGCTTATTGTGGGAGGGCATGACACAGGGAGGAAATCTGTAGGAAACCAGACTTAATTATTTTGCAGATTACAGTGCAACAGCTCTTGGGCAGGTGGTTCAGGGAGTGTTGGGGGGAGGGCTGACTGTGGGGCAAGAGTTAGAAGTACGTTGCTTGTTAAATGGAATGGTAAAAATTCAGAGTGTTTAGATACACAGTTTAAGAATTATATTATTGTTTGTGTTAATGGCTTAACTCTGACTTACACACCAATATTACCCCCACAAGGCAGTTCTATGCACTGTATGTAGCTTGTTAAGCAACTTTGGTAAAGAGGGGAGAAGAAAGAAGATAAAGCACGGAGAGGCCAATCCACGAGAAAGCATATTGTCGTTGGCCAGATGACAGCAGTTTGCTTTCCCTACGTTAAGTCTTATGGTGTCAAGGCTGAACTTGAGAGCAGGTGCAATTTGGGAGTAGGTTGCTGGGCTACATGAAAAGCTGTGGGCTGAGAGATGAACTTCCTGAGGAAACAATGCAGTCGAGATAGTTGGGGTGGGGACCCAGTTGGGAAAGCCACCTCTGGCAGCATAGTCTAGAGTCCGAGCAACAGACATTGGGAAAGCTGACTTTCTGGTTCTGGGGGAAGCCTGGTTCCTGTGTGTAACGCCTTGACTGAGATTAAAGTGCATTTGGAGAGTCGCATTTAGGACTGGTAATAAACTTATTGAAACAACAGACTTAGGAAGAGTGTGCCAGCTAACAAAGTAACATCTCAGGGACAGGAACTGAGTAGGGAGCTGTGTTGGATGGCAGGGATTAGTGCTCAGTTGAAGCTGTTTCATGCTATTAAAGCACTGTGGGCACCTGTGCTGAAGGAAGCAGCAGTTTCACTGGAGAAAATGTATAGGAGGCTGAAGGGGATGAGAAGACTGCTAACTTGCAGACAGTGCTTCTCAGGAAAATAACCTTAACTAGATTTACAGCTATGACCTCTATCCTGTAAGTTTCAGCTTAGGGAAGATACTCTTACACTCTTCTGATAGACCCATGGCCAGATTCAGAGCAGGACATCCATGGAAGGACTTACATTGAAGTCCAAAACTGCATTGCAGATCATGCCTCAAATCACCTTCTTGTGTCATAAGAAGATTCCTCAGGCATGTTGAAGCACTAATTCTGCACAGGCTTGGTGTTGCTCAGTTAAAGCAGTGAGGTTTTGTCCTCCCAGTGGTTAGCTGCTGAAATAGGCAAGAAAGAGCAACCAGCTTTATTAGCCTTCTCAAAACCTTGCTTACTATCAGAGGGTAGGCCCCTGTATAAAATTGAGTTATTTTAGTTTTAAGATGAAACTGAAGAAGCATGTGGACATGCCTATTTTAGTGCTAAATGGCAAGAGCACTGGCCCAAGAAATGGGAAGACCACCATGTCCAATGGTGTTTCAGACTCACATCTCCTGCCTTTCAAAAGGATGTACTAATGACTGGATTGCATGTTCAAACTCTATTCTCATCCTCTCTAGTTTTGAAGGGTTAATCTATTGATTCTGGGCATGGGAGGAGATTGTGTTGACTATAACCTTTGTGCATTAATGAGAGTTTCTGGTCTGTTTTGTTCTCACCAGTCAGTACAGATACATTGAACTGAACATCCAGTGCCTAAAGAAATGAATACCCTAGCCATTTCAAAATCAGCACTGGAATTTGGGGCTACCTCCCTGCAGAGTTCCCCCAGGCATCTTTTGACAGAGCACTGGAACAGGCTGCCCAGGGAGGTTGTGGAGTCTCCTTCTCTGGAGATACTCAAGGCCTGTCTGGGCGCCTACCTGGGTAGCCTGCTCTAGGGAATTTGCTTTGACAGGTAGGTGAGTTGGACCCGATGATCTTTCAAGGTCCCTTCCAGCCCCTACAATTCTGTGATTCTGTGATCTCTCCAGTCGGTGTGTGTTTCCTCTGCCAAGTTCCTGACATGACTTTCCTCACTTAGCTTTTTAGAATTCCCATGGTGGACCTTTGAGTTCCATGTTGGGCACTGCAGGACACAAAGAGGAGAGAAAAAGATAAAACTACTTAGGTAGTGTAGAAGGAAAAAGTCATGTATTCTGCATCATCGCAGATACCAGATTGTGTTTTGAAAGGTCCGATTACTTTCAGTGTAGTACACTAACCTGATGTGCCAGGTGTTGTTAGTTGGGTCTCAGTCACTGTCTGTTGGAAAGGATAAGACTACTTCACTCATGAATTTATCATAGTAAGTCTGATACTTCTACCTCAGTTTTTCTAGATGAAAAATCTTACTGCTCTATTCAGCAATTGAAAAAGGGGTAGGTTTTTGTATAACATGTTTGTTTTACAATTATATCTTCCTATCAGCAATACGTTTTGGACGAATGCCAAGGTCTGAGAAGGCCAAGTTGAAGGCAGAAATTCTAACAGGTGAAAGTTATATTGAAGATTCAGAAATGGCAGATCTTAAATCACTTGCTAAAAGAATTCATGATGCTTACCTGAAAAACTTCAATATGAACAAGGTTAAAGCCAGAGTCATCCTTGCAGGGAAAACTAATAACAATCCAGTAAGTACTTTTGCTATAACTTTAAAGTAAAGCTGGAAAGCACGTAAGGGTGGTACAATGATTTGTTAAACTCATAAGCAAATCTTTCAGAAAATAAATAACATGCTAATATGGAAATGAAATACACACACACAAAAAAGAATACCTATAGTAAATGTAATTGCTTTTAGCCACTATAAGAACAATAAAAAGTTTTAGGAACCTTAAATTATAGAGGAGAGATAAGGGAAATAAAATTAGTTCTTAATCAAGAAACAGAATGTGAATACCTCTTGGTATGGGTGGGGGAAAATGGTTCAGATTTAATTTCCTAGTGTGAAAGTCGGGGAAAAAAATAATTCAAATGCTTTTCAGCCACAGATACCAGGATAAATACTGTTATGTTTTAGGGTGTACAGAAGCTCTGAATGACTCTTGTTCTAATCACAGAAGTATAAATGGTAGGAAAGAGAACATGAGTTTGTAATTCTTTGTTAACAGTTCTTTCCACTTCCTCATGCAGCCTTCCTGGTTTTAAATGTATGGTTATTTTGAAAAGGAGAAGCATACAAGTTTCTGATGACATGTATGCTATACTGTTTATTTTTCTTACAGGATAAGTTATCCACGATTTTATAATGAACTGTTATATGTTACATGTTCTCTATGCATTTTTACTTATAGTACTTTGGTCATTACTAATTAGTATGTATTGTGCAATATTTACTCACCAGTTGCACAACATATTTGATATTTAACTGTGAGCCATACTGTTTTGATAATGTGCATAACTTTTCTAGAAATGGTTGAATACGGCAAGGAAATCAACATTGGACAATGAAGAGCTTGGTCTAGGTTCTGCTATCGACTGCTTTTTGTTCTGTAGCACACAAGATTGTAAGGACTGACTTGTTTCACTTTAGCTACAATTTCTATAATTCTATTGTAATTTATCATATAGAAAAGATAAAATCAGTAGTAAAATAGGAGTCTTATTTTCAGGATGAATCGGGGCGGGGAGATGGGGAGATATTTTCCCCCAGTAGTGTAGTCTAGCCAAGCATACAAGCTTCTATATTAAAAGAGAAATGTATGAATAATGCCAGTCTCTTTCTCTGGGTTGATGAGGTGCTTAAAAATTAAGAACAACCATAAGCCATAAACCTTTTTGGGATACAAGCTGACACGAGCCTACAGTAAATACCATGCTTTAACACCTTACCAAGTAACTATCTCCGTATAGTCCTTTTCAAGCTTGCTACCACATCAGAATCATAAGTTGCAATATGTAATGTACATGCAGGGATCCTAGATCTCTACATCTTATTTTTTGTGTTTGTATTTATGGGATGAAGTTGATGTAATGGCTCTCAGATTACAGTCATCTGTAATAATATCACCAAGTAATAGAGGCTCGCATGTATCCTAGTGAATTTACAAAAAAAAATTGCTGAGGAATCAGAGCTAATATATTGCAAACAGGCTGTCCCTTTATTCTTCAATATTCAGGAAAAAGGAGAGTTTTTCAGCTATTTCATCATGTCTGCTTAGGAAAAGAATCTTTTAACAAAACCTTTTTTTTTTGGGGGGGGGGGGGGGGTGTTGTTGGTAATTAATAATCCACCTGTTTCTGAACTATGCAATAAGATTTCACTTCAGAGAATCCTAATTCTTGGCATCACTATAACTCATTCCAGAACAAACTAGCATTTTTCGTGATGGCAAGATGTCCTTTTTAAATTTGGATCCTAAGACCTTGGCATTACCTGTTTTCTGCATAGTGAAATGATGATAAATTCCAGAAGAATTTACATGACAGATTACATCTAACAAAGTTCAAAAAGTGGTGTTTGATTTTTCTGCTGCTTTTCTCTCATATCCACCTGCACATAAAAATTTCTGTACTAAGTACAGAAATCCGATGGAATTGTTCTAAGCACTGGAAAAAGTGTACAACATCCAAAGTGATTCAGTGGACTGTAGGGAAAAATTAATGTTTTACAGTTTCCTAAGTAAAATAGATGAATTCTATTTATAAAGAAATACAAAAAAATATCTGTGATGTTTAATCTGAGACAAGCAAAACAGCACGGGGATGGTACTCTGCTTAGCATTTAAGGAAATAATGTTTATGTTCAAGGCCAATTGCTATGACTTTGATAGACTGGGA
Organism: Netta rufina; assembly: GCF_964035555.1. Lineage (NCBI taxonomy): Eukaryota > Metazoa > Chordata > Aves > Anseriformes > Anatidae > Netta > Netta rufina. The sequence continues at coordinate 135,816,299 of NC_140123.1, forward strand.
AGCACTGTTGTTGTTGGTTTTTTGTTTGTTTTTCTTTCATAAATAGTCCTTTGTTTTGTTTTGATTACTGCTCTTCAAATATATAACAAAATATTTTAGAGTTCTGTTTGATTGTTAAGAAAGTGGGAACGCTTTTTTATGTGATGTTTTTAAGAGACCAGCTCGTCAGATTGTAATGCATGGACCTTTTTAAATAGAGGGGTTTTTATTTATGGAAAAGACGGTGATCAAGACTGAAATTTAGTGTTGTCTGACATTCTAGTGGGATCTGGGTTTAGAGATGACTTAGCACTAAAAGGAGCTAGAAAGGTGAGCTAAATTTATGTGGAAGAACAGCTGAGACCTAGTTTATGAAAATCTGATAATAAACGCAAGAGTAATAGATGAGTCACATTCTTGTGTAAACATGCTGTCCTGTATTTGAATGATTGTCTGTATTCCCCTTAGGATACTTCAGGAAAGCATCACGATGTGCATCAAGTGTAGTTAGTTAGGAATTGATAGGAAAGTAGGAAGAATAACCTGGACTTCTGGAGAAGGTAATACACGTCTTTTAAGAACCTTCTGGGTCTAACTCTGAGATGGATATATATATATGTATATATACTACACACAGTACTTCTGGATATTCACTGTGAATATGTCATGCATATTTACATTTTGTTTTTTGCTGAGTCGTTTGCAGGACAGACTTGCTCTAAGACATTGCATTTTGTAGTTCAGTAATGTGTGGTTTCTCTTTATGCAGAAATATGAAAGAACTCAAGGTTTATTGATAGATGAAAACTGATTAGTATGAAACTTAAAAGGTTCATCAAAATTCGTTTGTTTAGGAAACCAATGATTAATAGCTTTGATTTTGTCAATGAATTAATACTGTTTTCTCTGTAGCCATTTGTTATACACGATATGGATACCTTGTGCATGGCAGAGAAGACCCTTGTGGCAAAACTGGTAGCCAATGGAATTCAGAATAAGGAAGCAGAAGTTCGAATCTTCCACTGCTGCCAGTGTACTTCTGTAGAGACTGTCACAGAACTTACTGAATTTGCCAAATCTATCCCTGGCTTCTCCAATCTTGACTTGAACGATCAAGTGACACTGTTGAAATACGGAGTTTATGAAGCCATCTTTGCTATGTTAGCATCAGTAATGAACAAGGATGGGATGCTGGTAGCCTATGGAAATGGTTTTATAACACGGGAGTTCCTGAAAAGTCTGAGAAAGCCATTCTGTGATATAATGGAGCCAAAATTTGATTTTGCAATGAAATTCAATGCACTGGAATTGGATGATAGCGATATATCCCTTTTTGTCGCTGCCATCATTTGCTGTGGAGGTAAGCACTACGTATTTGTTCTTCAAGGCTGCAAATTTTCAAGGTAGACAGGGGTCTATTTACTCTGCATTTTTTAAAATGGAACGTGAAGTGTGATGGTGTGTTTTTGTTTGGGGCTTGGCAGATTTTTTATGAGTTTAGGACTGGGTAGAAAACTTTTTATCTACCAAATGGGCAGAAGAGCAATTTGTAAAGAGATTGGAGGCAGATGCAGGTTATAGCTTTGCTCATCTTTTGACTCTTGCTGATTGTTCATTTTCAGGGTGGGAGGGTGTTTTATGTTTCTTTTCCTTGCTTTTGTGGCATGGGTTGTATTTAGTACTATGAACTCTCTCCTCAAGTAACTGTGGGCGTTGAAAACAATCCGTCCTGAGGGGTAACAGAAATATTATCTATTACTATTATTACTGTAATAAAGATTTACTTTGAGCCTGTTTCAAACCTATTGAAATTGATGAGAATATTTTCATTGCCTTCAGTGTATAATGTAAATTTACACTGTAGCCTACAACATCGAATCTTTGAAGTAGTATACGATAAAGAATATTTTTTTAAATTGTGACATGTATTTTTCTGTTTGTTTTGAGAATAGATCGTCCTGGTCTTGTAAATGTAGGACACATTGAAAAAATGCAAGAGAGCATTGTGCACGTACTGAAACTTCACTTGCAAACGAACCACCCTGATGATACCTTCCTCTTCCCAAAACTTCTTCAAAAAATGGCTGACCTCCGACAACTTGTCACAGAACATGCTCAACTTGTTCAGATAATCAAGAAGACTGAATCTGATGCACATTTACACCCTTTACTACAGGAAATCTACAGGGATATGTATTAAGGATTTTTAGTATTTTTTTCCACAATATTTAAAGACAACAGCAATATTAATAATAGATGGGAGCAAAACAACTCAGTTATCAGCTGATCACTCAGTTCAGTACATGAACAGTTTAAAAGCTAGGTAACTGGAGTGCTACACTTCTTTTGGTTTGGGTTCTTTTCTCTTTTGAAAGAGTTCTGCAGAAAAACACTGATTATAATGCTCATGAAGTGTCTTACAGCTGTTCTTTTATTTGGAAATCTGAAGATTGGTAAGGAATTCATATTTGTATAATAAATCAGAATGCTAAGTAACAGAAATGAAAAAAAAAAAACAAACAAAAAACAACATATATTTCCTCTTGGCTTAGTCATTTAAAGTTAAAATAACAAATTTAGCAAATTCTTCCCAGAGATTTTATATATATATATATATATATATATATATATATATATATATATGAAGATTACACATTCTTGGCTAACGGTAATTACTGAGAACCAACTAATGATTTTTCTTAAAGACAGTCAGTCTAGGTGTATCAAATGGTTTGATATTATTGCATATACACTACTAAAAAATTTGAAAGACTTTGATGTGCCACTGCTTGAATTTCATGAAGTGCAGTACAGATTCATATAGTATGACATTGGTGTACTTTAGGATTAGAATGTTGAAAAGAAGTACTTTTGAGAATTTAAGTAAAATCCTAAGTGGTATCTAAAGTACAACAGACATGCTTCATTCAGATGTTTCTTGAAGAGTAGATGTGATAAGCAAAGAAGCCCTTGTCTGGAAAGGGTTTTAAGGAAATACAAAAATGTCCTTGGGGAAAAATATGTTATACTATGTGTATTTTGGAGAACTTGTAGTAGCTCAAGATGCAGTTTTGGTGTAAAGTTGCAATTTTGAATTCATCTGAGTTTTGGAGAGACTGAAAAATCTGATCCTAGTACAGAAATAATTTTAACTGCACAGTATTCCAGTGCAGTGATAGCTTTTCAGTGATCATTTCTAAAGAAAAGATTATATAAGAAAAGCACTTTCTTGTCCTGTGTTTTGGCAGTATAGAATCTTTGGAACTTGTTTACTTTTCTGATGAGTACACTATTATGTTTTTTTCTTTTTTTCAGTTATCCACTCAGATATATTTCTATTCTTCCGTAGGCCTTGTCCAGACAGGTAACAGCTAGATTATTTCACCAAGTTTTGTTCTTGTCCTTACAACCATAGTGGATAAGGTGACAGTATTACCAAGAGTGGAGTTTAATTGTGTAACATGAAAGAGAGTACAGTCGAGAGTATCTGAAGGCATATGGTGGTTTTACAAGAGTACTTATTCTTGATGCAAAATAAGCCAAAATGAAAGTGCTTGACTTCGGTATTTTACAGGGTTCTTTATCAGAGATTAATGCGCAAAATGTGGAAGCAAATGCTAGTTGCATGCAAAGCACTGTACTATTTCTTTTTCTTGAATTTTTTAAATTTCCTTTTTATTGGTAATTTCCTGGTATTTCTACATAAATTCCTACATAATACTGTTAATTTCCTTTTATTATTCCCTTATTTTATTATCAGTTTCATAACACAAAGAAATCAGAAGCCAATCCTAGTATTTTCACAATAGTTAAGCTTTCAGTTGCACAGGAGAACACATTGTGCTTGTTTTATTGTAGTATGTTCAAAGACTTCAGAATCTTAAATCTTTACTGAAAAAATTAAGTTAGTTGCATAAAGTGAGAGCATCATAAAATGAGGCTTATTTTTGTCACAACATTTGTTTTTTAAAGGCCCACTGGCATGGCTAAACATTGACTGGTCACATTACAGATTTGAAAATAATTTGGTCTTTATCTAGGTGATGGCCATTCATACAGGTCCTAGTGTGAAATACTAAAGCATCGGCCTTAAATTTGGTGATGATCTAAGGCAGGATAGGAGCAATAGATGCATATGCACAAAACTCTCTCACCTTCCCTGTCAACTACCTTCTCTTCTCCCCAGCTGGGTCTTAGAAGCATTATGTTACAACTACTTCTAACACTTAATTAAGAGAAGTTTGTTTGTCTTCCCAGGAAACAGTGGATGAGAAATGTGTTGTTGTCTGTGTCTTGCAGCAATATACAGTATGCCCTCAGAAATATGAGGATTTTAGCAATGATGCTGCTTGATTCTTCAATTCAGCCTTGCCTTACTATGGGCTGTGGGCTTTAGGCAATGGATATGCTCTACTGCTTACTCCAATTTAAAAAAGTGTCAAAATGTCATGATGACATACTAAGGATCTGTACATGTGGCATGGCATCCATACACAGGAATTGTGTAGTGCAGTGCTTACCACACTCAGTGCAGCTGATGACAGTCTAAATTCTAAGTTTGGAGACTCTAATAGCAAACTATCTTAAGCTGAGTCTTAAATGCAAGCTGCATTTTTCTTTTTCCCAAAGCTCGTATGTGTGCAAAATGCAAATTTGAAAGTGCTGTTCCATTGTTTGCATGTACTGAAGTTTCTCATTAAAAACAAACAGACAGACATAATCACTGCAGAAAAAATGCATTTTCCCTGTTCTTATTTTCAAAATTGACTAAAACACTTTACTGAAACTTTTCAAAAACATGGAAAATTTAATATTGAATACTTAACTTTGGCAAAATTATGAAGAATTGAAAACAGCATTGTTCAGTGGAAAGCGTAATGCAGCTACTTTGTAAAAGGATCCCACTATACGCATTAGGAAAGTAATTTGCGTTTTTTCTATTCTGAATGCATTTTCTTTTTTTATTTAAAAAAGCATGCATTTTTTAATAATTGTTTGGACAATGGCATATGATTTCTGTTTTAAATTAAATCATGGACCTTTGAACATATGGAAAGAACACATTGTGAATTACAGAAATATGAATGAGATGTTAACGTAGCTTAAAATTCTGGATAAATTCCAATGTCTGCAGGGCTGCAGGATGCACATATCCACAATATCTTCAAAGAATGACACAGAGCAGACAATTCACTTCCCAAGTGTTAATGTACAAAAGAAGTTCTTAATTTCAGCATTACACATCTAATAAAGTGTGCTAACAAAGTACACGTTGGCTACTTCTGTAGATGACTGCAGTAGGCATTTGCCAACCAGATGTCAACAAATGACTCCATTTGTGTTCATTTTCTGGAATTTTGGAGTCTGCCAAATTTTAGATGTATTATTGAGGAGCCTTCAGCATCTCCACCTTTTAGAGATGGTCTAATATTTTAATCTTTGGAGGGAAAATGATCAGATTTTAGGATAAAGATTTGTTAAAGGCTTACTGGCTCGTTATGTATAGTTTTGATCTGATTCATACCTATGCTAAGTTATTTTAATATCGTAGCACTGAAGAGCCCTGGTTAGGCACCAGGTACCCACAAGCAGCTTAGAACAAGAGACCACAAGTGGATAGAGAAAAATCCTAGGGAACAATAGTACAACTTAATGTTTTCAACAAACCTACAGCCTATTCAATTTTTAGGGTTGTTTATTTTTTTGCTTTAGTGGGATCCAAGAGGTACTTTGACAGAAGGGAAAACAAACAAAAAGTCAAGCAAGCAAAAAAAAAAAACAAAATGGTTCAAACATTAGGGAAATCTGATATTCATTTTTACCTCTCTAATACTTTGTTTAAAGGTGTACTATTCTGTGTGCACAGCTTTCCTTTTAAAAAAAAAAAAAAGTTACATTGTACCTGTTAAATTTCAGATGTCCACTTTAATTTTAAAAAACAAATTGTATTGCAATAGACAGGAATGCTTTCCACTTACAGAAATTGAATCTTTCTTGGCATTTATAGATTTTTTTTTATTTTTTTTTTTAATTTAATTGCCATTTCCATGTGCCTTTGTGCTTTGGTTCTAGCCAGCTGCTAGAAAGCTGAAGTGTTGCCAAAGAGCATATTTTAGCTTTATTTCTGGCCTGCACAGATTTAGGAAATACCAGCAGTTGCACTAAGTCCGTTCTCATGAGAGAGCTAGCACAAGTTTGCAAATCAAAGAGCTTATAATAAGCATCTAAACATTTGTTTGTTTATTCAAACTGCTAAAGCTTTGGAGATTTACTCATCACGAGAGCTGGGTCACATAATATTAAATTTGAATTTCCTCCTTATTTCTAATGGAAAGCATGGTCAAGTTAGCATCTCAGACAGAGAAACTGGAGGTTACACCATAGCTGCCTGTACTCTGTCTGAAGAGGAACAATTTCAGCTCTGTCTCTCCTTAAAAGCAACCATGTTACTTAGTTGAAAATCTGCAACTGTATTTAACAAATGCATTTGCAGCTGTTGGGATATTACTTAAGCATAAGTTCTTATAAATAATGGTTCTTCACTGAAAACCCCAATCCTTTAGTAAGTGTTGAAATGTAAGGTGTAGTATGGTATCTGGTACTTGCTTATATCTCAAGTGCTTTCTTGATAATAAGTTGCCTTTTTTTTTTTTTTTTAATCTAGATTGAATCAGCTTTGCTATCCTCTTACTAGAGATTTAAATTATATGTGGGATTGATCTAAGAGTATTGATAATATTATGTACTGTGGGATATTTTAATTTAATGTAATACCGTTTATTCATGTTTCAATTTGTAAAATACCAGAATATAATTGCAAGGTATAAACCTTCACTAAATTATATTACAGAGGTGCTTTAAGAAAAATATGTAAATTATTTAATTTAAATATGTTTCATACTTTACCTTGTGAACCCTTTTGTACAGTGAGGAAAGATTTACTTTATGGGTAAGGATGGTGGGCCTGCAGTCAAAGACAAACAGCTATTTATTCCCATGTAGCCTTTATTCCTCTGTCATTTGTGAAGTATCAGAAATTCTGCAACTTATCAAATATTGGTATTGATAATTGTAACCAAATTTCAAAATGTAATTTCACATAGAACATAGACTTCCTTTTATTTCATCTTAATAGAAGTAAGTCTAGGTTAGGAAGAGCTGTAATTTCAAAACAGAGTTAATATTATCAATGTTTTAACTCAAGTTCACCAACAGGAAAGATGAATAAATTCATCTTTGCTTTACAGCACAGTAGTAGTTCATTTTTCTCAAAAGACTGAAAAGAACTAAAAAGAGGTAGATCTCTAAGTACTGCATTATTGTTATTTTCTGAGAAACTGATGCATGGTTTACTAGAAATAACAATGTACGTTGATAATTATTTCCTTTTATCTGCGTGGAGATTGATCTGCAGTTCTTCTAGATGTGTTTTTAAACAGTAATTTGGCAGTGCAAAACAAAACACAGAAAAGCCAATAACAGTATTTCAATAGGAGTGTTCCCTTTACAGTTTTAAGTAGAGATGAATTCAGAGCCTTTTCATAGGTATTCTGTGTCCTGCGATTCCGGCGTGACAATCTGTGCCTCCAGTGCTCCTGCTAATGAATCCTGGTGTAGGAGCAAAATGTACCAGGAATGTCCCTGCAATGATTTATACTTACTGTATCTTATTTGTAATAGATAAAATTGTATTTCCCAAATTGCTGCAGCTTGAAATTTTTACTTGGTCAGTGTCATCATGCAGGTATGTTGTCTATTACGATATTTTTGTCAAATTTTTTAAAGCTCTACTGAACTTTCTTGTAACCTACAGCTACTTTTCTGAATTTCTTAAGCAGCAATGAAAAAAACACAACCTGTAAAAGGTACCATTAGATATATCACTTTACATTGCAAATATGTGATCTAAATTCATGGTTAACTAAGCTCATCCTGGGCAAGGGTATTCCTCTTCTGTTTTCCGTAAAGTGCTTACAGGTTTTTAAAGCTTTTTCAGCTTCTGAAGCTGTTTTTTTTGTTGTTGTTTTTGTTTGTTTGTTTGTTTTCCTTTCCATCTTTCCCTTGATCTTCTTGATTGTATTAGTGCTATCTTGTCAGATTCCACTGCAAGGATATTTGAAAACAGAATTTCTACTGCAGGGACCTCAATTTCAGATGAGCTGAAATTTGGGGGATAGGCTACATGCACAAAAGAGATTAAGCTCATTACAGGCTTGGCTTTAAATAAGGACTGGACTGCAAGATCAAGAGTAAGGTACTTAAAGCCATTTTTAAATATTTTGGTGTATTTTCTCAGGTTGGGTATGCATGTACAGTAATTCCCGTTATGGAAGAAAAGAGCATAATCAATGCAAAAAGTTTTATGGCATTCTTTACCCCTGGAAGAAAAAAAAATGGTGGTGGAAAATATTAACCAACCAAAATATTGGCAACATGTAAATAGTATATTCTCCTCCCACTGTGTAGGAGTGTAAACATTCAACATTGATGTGCAGCAGGAATGGTAAGATTAGCAAAACTGCTCGATGATTCATATGCAAATAACCATGCCAAGTGCTGTTCACATCCAGACTTACTACCTCTGGCACATTCGCATACTACAGGTATGTTTTGCCACATGGTAGCCAGCTAGCGTAGGGATTGCCTTCATGAAAACACAGTGCCTTTGCCCTTGTTCTCTGATTCCAGGCCCTCCTTCTAGTTAGTACTGCTGCACCACTGAGGGCTGTTACCGATGCTGTGTGCAGGTGCTCACCGCTAGCTCCCTTGGGCAGCTCCTCACTAAGCAGACTGGTGATGTTCATCTGCTTCTGTCCTGTGGTGCAGAGAAGAGGAGGAAGCTGCTTCTGAGTCATTCACTCTGCTCCCTTGACAAATGAATCCCGTGGGATGGCGGGATGTGTGAAGCCATGTATCCACAAATATTTTCCTCTGGTTTCAGAAGTGGACAAACATTTATGGCTTTAGTTATTTCTTTAGTAATAACACTAAAACTTTGATTAGCTTTGTTACAGCTTTTAACAAGAACACCCCTTTTTTACTGTTCGATGTCTGGTATATCAGCTTCTCAGATGAGCTGCATTTCATATTGCTCCTGCTATTTCACAATTTTTACAATTGCTCTTTCTTTAGGAATATAACAACAGTTTAATTACATCATGATGTTAAAACACTTCATGATGTCTTAAATCGTCTGTTATCTGATATGACACAAAAAAGCACATTTTGGTTAGTGTTGTCGAACTCTGATAAGTAAAGCTACCAAGTGTTTAATTATATCAATCAAGATATCAATATTAAAGGAAAAAAAATCATTGTTTCCAGCCACCTTTTTTATTTTTATAGGAGTTTTTGGGTGTGTTTTGTTTTAAAGAGCAGACAGTTCTTGCAGGGAGTAGTCAAACCTAATTCTCATGGAATGCATGTTTCCAGTAAAATACCACTAATTCAAGCCGAGTTCCCAAGTTTCTTTATGTCAGAGCAATGCAAATGACATTTTCAAGAAAGAATGGAAACACTGGTCCCACAGGGATTTGTAGGAAAGACAGTCACTCACACTTGTGTATGTAAAAATTACGTATAGCTAAATATGATAATGGATTCTCAAATGTTACCAGCCTACTGATTGAGAATGAAAAAACTTGAACTAAACATTTTTCTTTTTTTACATTCTGATTTTTTCACTTCTCCGTAAAAAATAAGAGGTTGGATTCAGTGTTTGTATAGAGACTGGTAGGAACCTATGTGCTTTAAAAAGAAAAACGTCATTCTGTAAGACTGAATGTAAACACAGTTAATTTGAAATATGTTTTTGCCTTAATGGTTTAAAAAAATAAAGTATTTTTAAAATGAAATTAATGACCCATGCCAATGTTTTATTTCCAGGAAAATAACTCATGGTGGTGGTGTGGTTTTGAGACAAACGTTGTTACCCTCTGCTGACTGCCTCTTGTACTTTATCCAAAGCTGTGGCAATGTCTTAACTAAATCTCTCTTTTGATGAACGTGCATACATGAATAGCTTTTATGAACAAGAATGTAGCTCTGTCTGAACTCATGTACAACCACTTAGGTTCTCAACTGATAGCTTGTATAAATATTTGCAGAATCAGAACCTGGGGAGTGCAGGGTGGTGGCACACCTGGAGAATCCTCCCAGGTTCTCTATTCCCGCCCATCATTCTTGTGAGAATACCAGTGGCATGAATGGGTGTTTTGTATGCTTCCAGTGTAATTAAGAATTCTAATGATTTTGCCTTAATTTGATATACAAGGCCCTCCTTCAGAAAACACTTAGCTGCTTAACTTTATACCAGGGAGTAATTTTGCATTTTTAGTAGTGAGCAAGAGCGGATAAATCAAGCTTTGATGGGCACAGTGCCAAATTCTGGGGGGTTAGCATCAAGTATTTAAAAAATAAAAAAAAGTATTATATACATTTGCTATAAAATAAGATGTGGGTATTACAGGGGTCTTTAAAGATGTTTCAGATATCATTCTGTTTTTAAAGCGTTGATGTTGGCAAATTAACTGTTAAACATTCCATTAAGTTAGGAACATGTATGTAATATATATGCATTGTTTCCTTCAAGGGGATTTACCCCTTTCTGGGGATTTACTGAATTGGTAAGAAAAATTACAGTAGTGTGAAGAATCACTTTTTTTTTTCTTCTATCAGCTGTGTATTGGAGCATTGAGGGTCTGGTTTTCAGCAGCAGAAAGTACCTGGGGAACCCAATAAAACCAAGTTATAAAGGCTCTGTATATCTTGAAAAGAGGGCCTCATAGCTGATAAGTGAATGCCTGCGTTCAGTAGGGATATTAGAATGCAGAATACACAAATTTTAATAGTTGGGCACAGATAATAACCCTTTACCAAATTACATGTAGGTCAGCCTTCTTTCCCTAACGCATGGACTACAGATGACAATGTATCTGACAAATCTGGGCTACTGCACCACTTTGTGGTACTTGCTTCGAAGTAAGTTTTTCTTCACCTAAAAGATGCGTGTAACCAGATAACTGTGAAGCAGAGGTATCCTTAACTTAGCATTTTCTGTTGTACTGTACTTAAACTAGGTGTACAGGGCCAAATCAAAGATTGTGTAGTTTCAGATTTTGCCCCCGTTTAATACTGATTCCACTCCCCCCTCCAGCTGAACTTAAGTACTGAAAGGTAGAGTCATTTCTGAGGGGTTTAAATGATTCTTAGATTGTGATTGCAAAGGTAATAATTATGAATAAATGAGTTAACTGTGCTTTTCTTAGAAGGCACAGAAAAAGTTGAATGGGAGGGAATACAGCTCAGAGACCAGAGAGAGCCTTCCCAGCACACAGTGGGTACACCTTCCATGGCTGTGGCATGCCTACATGTCATGCTACCCAAAGGCACATTCTTACTGAGGTGTGAACTGCTCTAGCCAAGCTTTTAAAACGTACTTTCAGGCTAAGAGTTTAAATACAACCTGCTGCAAACGTTATGAAATAAAGGAAATAAACACTTAGATAATGTTTGAGAAAGACATTTGCCAGTATAAACACATGATATGATTTCACATAAGTATGTTGGTTTTTGTCAGCTTATGCCTACAGTTTTAAGATGGAAAGGCAATATGATTCCATTTATAGCACCTCACTCTTCAGAATTCTGATTTGAGAATGAAACTGAACTGAAACAAACTAAACTGAAATTTAATGCTATTCATTTTAAGTAAGTTTTATATCACTTTCATTGAAAGAATAATACAGAAGGACGCTAAAATATTAAGTTCTCACATGTAACTTTTTTAGGCAATTAATGATGCGCATGTTTTTTATGTTTTAAAGCAACCAGAGCTTGAAAAATATACTAATAGGTCCATCATTGCTACTCTTAGTAACTGCAAGAAATTCCAATCTCCAACAGGGAAAACCAATATCCTGGGCTCAGTAAAAACAGAATGAAGGATTTTAGGACATTAGAAAGTCTTAACGAACTTAAAATATCTCACTATGTTGATTGCTTTCTAACAGATGGACAGTTTTAAATTTAAATTTTCCTTGTAATTAAGTCAATGTCAACACAGTTAATCATGAAATTAGTATTTAAACTAAACACATTGCTTTTTCCCTAACAATTTTTTATGTTTTTTTCTTTTCTTTTTTGACTGAAACTGTTCCTCAGATCCCTACTGTAGCTGTTCAATTGTCCAGTTTAGGAAGGAATTGAGCTTGGGAGCTAAATAAGGGTCCTTGGGAGCATAATAAGGGTCCTTAACATCTCCTATTGCTGTGCAGACATGGGCTGGATGATTGAATAGAAAGTGACTGCAGACTTGCATCACATTTATTTATTTTTTTATTACATTATAAATGCTCTTACCTTCAGAAGTCTTAATGCTGTGATATTACCGAGCTAGGATCTTGAATCCAGGTATTTCTGTGGGTACCTATGACATTTTCTCCCAACAGTTTTATTTTACACTTAAAAATAAAGCTTTGAATTTCTTTCCTACTGTAATCTTACCAAGCTAGCACTGTCAGGTTAACACTTGGTATATATCAACTTTCTTGGACGTATACCGAATTATATATACCAAATGGATAAATCTCTCTGATTTTTCACAACACTGTGGGAGTGTCAAGAACAATACAAAACAGTGAAATAACAAATGAGAAATTTGGACATAGTTCCTATACTTTAACACTGTTTATTTTTTTTTACTATATGCATTTGGCATGTGACAACAGGCTTGTCTGCCTTTCTTTCTAACTTTTCAACACCTTAAGATGTTATTGCTGGTGCTGCAACTGCTGCATGATGATGCTTGAAGCCAAGCCAGTTGTAAGGAAATATGTCACTGTTTTCTGTAGTAGTGAGCTGATAAAGGTTACTTCTTTAAAAGGAGCAACATGATAGTCTTAAAAAGGAGAAAGCAGAAAGTGAAGCCAAAGAACTCTCTCTCTCTCTCTTGTCCTTCAGTATTTATGTTCTTGTATCCATCTTTTTACCAGGGAAGGATTTTTTCTGAGGCTTTCTTCTATCCATATCTTCTTGTATTTCCAAAGGAAAAGCCTGTAGGTTTTCATTCACGCAGGGGAGACAGAACCTTTTGGAATAGAACAGACTACATTCCTGTTTAAAAAAAAATAAAAAATGTTAGTGGTACACAAAATGGAACTGCTTAAATTCCAATCTCATTAAACCACATTCGTATTTAGAATTCTTCTTATGAATTAAATTATTCTTCTAGGTTAAAGAACAAAGCAATTTTGCTCCTTCCTTTTCAGTAATTCTAACATCTGGTTAGAGCTAACTGAAAAATAAAAAATTGGACTGTAACAATTGCTAACCAAATGAACTATCACATTGTTCACTTTAAAGAAATGACCTTCATCAGCTTACTACTACAGAAAACAGTTACTCATTTCCTTTCAACTGGCTTTTCCTTCAGCCACCATCCATGATTCTCCTGGAGTTATCACTAAATTCTGAACAGGAGTTAATGGGTTAGCAGGAGCTGCTGTTGCTGATGGATTATCCCTGGAGAGTTAAACAAGAATAAAGACATCAGTTCAGATGGATCAGAACATCTTTCTGGGAGTAAGAGATTCTTCTAAAGCTAAATCTTCATTTAGCTGTTTGAGATTTCTACCTACTGGGAGGATCTTTTGACTTTCTGCACTGGCATTTGAGACTTAAAGGTTCAGAAAGCTCTTCCTCACCAATTTCCACAAAATGGCCTAAGGGCAAACACTATGACACTGTGATCTGGCATAGTTAATATTCGATTTGGTTAACAAGTGTTACAGACCCCAAATTTATTTTTCGTGCAGTTAGCTCTAAGCAGGTGCTACAGTTATGGAACAGGAAGAAGCAAAATTGCTGGAATATTTTGATCCATTTGCAGTGCAGAGTTTGGACAACTGGAGGAGAAGTTTATTACAGTGTTACTTCTTTGCCATGCACGTGGTTCTGTTGTGCCGATCACTAAATTCCAAATAGGATTTAACAGGTAAGCTAGGGCTGGTGATGCTGATGTCTTTATTCATGGGGTTTTAAGCATAAAGACATCAGATAGATCAGGACTTCTTTTCGGGAGTAATGGATTCCATGGGTTTTACCTAAATAGCAAAGTTTTCCTCTTGCCATGGTCATTTGTGGCTGGTCTTTCTCTGGGGGCTTGGCTTGGATCTTTCCACATTTCTGGTCTCACTTTTGTTTCCCATGCCTCTGTCTGCACTTCAGCAGCAGGCAACATATGATTACAACAAAATCACAATCACCCTGTCTCTGTGTGACTTTCAGTCCTGAGGAACAACTTCTCTTCATCTATTGTCCTTTTCTGCACTGGCTGCCAGGCTACTTCATATTCACAGCAGTGTGAGACCTCAGTCTCCAAAAAAGCGCTCTGAATGGTCTGAGGCTGGATTTCAGTTGCCCAGACTCCACAGCCTATTGTTTTTTGTCTCTTGATATCCTTAATACTTTAAGCTTCTGATTAAAAAGGGAAGATTAGACTTTAAGTTGGTCCTACTATTGTTGTTTGTGTTACAATATGGCATTTGGCTCCCCCGCCCCCAAGTTAATTTCATGGCTCCATAGTGATGGACTCTGCACCACAGGCTCTTGCTCAGCAATGGCACAGGAGAGGAGAGGCTTTTCCCCCTCTCTGCAGATGGGAAACTGATACGTGAAGACCCAGCCACTCACAGATATACAGGCACTCAGCTTGCAGCCTTTTAGCTGAAATGAGTTGCCAACTTCTGCTGATTTCCACCTATGGAATTCATGCAAAAACTATCACTATGAACCATGCACTTCTGGATGCTGGGTCCACACACCTTTAATCCTCCCCTCCTCTCTCGGTAATGGGATAATTCAGCCTCTCTGTTGTTTTAAAACCATATGAATTACACTTAAGGTGTATATTCAAGCCCTTCCTTGATCATAATCCTGATAGGACTCTGCCCTTAGTTGGATAGCTGTTTAATTCTTTAATGTGTTTTACACCTTCTGCAACCAAGGCAGGAGGGATCATTTTCATTACAAACTAAATAATCCAGTGCAGGCAAAACTGAGCTGCCAAAGCTGACTGACAGTTTATTTCTGCTTTCACATGGATCATGTCTCAAAGTTATATATATAGGGGTATTATCTTAACCACACTTGTAAAGGAAACTCTAATGTAAAGGAAAGGTTGTGCCCAACCTTGTCCAGGACTGACCTTACTGGCCTGACCTGAAAGTTAAGTGGAAAGTAGTTGTAGTGTTACATTTATCATTTAATACCTACAACCATGTCCAGGATCAGTGTTTACTCAGCTTCTGCTGTGGTCAGCAATAAGGGATGAAATTTGTATTTCTTCTCTAAAAGCCACTTCTTTCAGGTGTTTAAAACCTCTGTTTAGTAAGTTTTGCAAGAAAAAGAAAAAGCTGTTTGAAATGACTAATATGGTCAGCTTTTATCATTTCCTCTCCCCTTTTCTGAAACAGGAAAAGGGCACTTGACCTTCCTAAGGACTTTTACCAGTAGTTTTATTATCCTCCTTTTTATATTTTTGGCATGTTTTAAGACATTACAGATAATGATTAGAATTATTCCACTTGGACCAAATGCACTTACTAATACATTATGCTAAAGATTGGTTCAGCACAGTGATGTGTGCTGCAAGCTGATTGAAGTAAGTGAACTTGGTGAAACTTCAGAGAACATTTGAAAAAGTGAGCTTATGACCATTATGCAGAACAGTTGCTAAGTCTTGACTTACTTTGACATGGAAACTGTAAGGAAAGACCCTTCAGATAGCACAGGATGTCTCAAGAAAAGCCTAAAATTTGATCAGCCTCCTTGGATATAAAAGCTAGCAAATTTAATCCAAGCCCTTTGCCAAATCTAAGGTCAGAAAAGTCTTACTCTTACCACATGTTAGCCTACTAATATTTTGAATTAACATAAAAATGACAGCAATCTTTCACTGAAAGCTTTCCATCATACTGGTCCAGCTTCTTCGCAACAGCGGCCCAAGAAAGAACGATTTTCGTTAACTTCAATTCCTATGTTAAAACATTATGGAAATGCTCAGTGTAAGGCTGAGTTGATGTACTTAGGTCAAGCATAAAAAGGAGCCAAAACAACCCACAGAGATATTAATCTGACTTTGGCTCTTTCTACTGCCTTGGAAAGTTTTTACTTCCCTGCACTCTAATCTTCCCTACATGAAAGAGGAATAGTATGTGTTTACCTACTTTGGTGTGGGTGTTTAAAGCATTAATTATCATTTATGCAGATCTCTTTCAATGTTACCTAAGCAGCATTGCTAAATAGATTTTGAAACCATGGTTGTATGCATGATTCACTATCTAGCCTGGCCAGTTTGGTAAGGAATTTATTTTCAATAATTTACAAGCAAGGTTTTGCCTCGAGTGATACCAACAGGGCAATCTTGAAGACTCAGATAACAACAAATAAATGACCGACATATTTCTCCAATAACTAAAATAGGCAAGAATGCCAAAAATACTGAAAGAGACTTTTACTGGCTCACTGCTAATGTCCTCCATGCTGTCATGCCCTAGATAAAATTTTCAGTTAAATAAATCTTTTAAAAGACAAAGGCCCGCCTTCATTCAGAAAAGGCACACCGTGTGGAAAGATACTGAGGCTGAAACTCAGACCTTCTGACAGATTTACTTGTCAGATTTGAAAATATCTGTTAAATCCTTCATAAAGTCAAACACTCCTTAATTTGGAAATGCAAATAGTGAAATGAGCTCAAGTTTGCCCCAAATGTGCCTGAGATACTAATTCCGTGCTGCTAAAAAGGAGGGATAAGCCTGACTTGTTATGGCAGGAATCAAGCTCACAAGCCCAAACTATCTGGCTAGCTCTACTTGCCTGTATGTTTGCTCCTCCTCTGGCTGTGTGTGGGAGTGAGGCAGCTACCAGCCAAGACGCGGACATTGTCACTAGGAAGATCTTGCTCCCATGTCAGCTTTGCCTCCACACAGTGCACACACGCACAACTGCCCTAAGCTTGATGGCTCTGGAAACTTGACCCAGCTATCGAAAACATAACCAGAGAGCACTGGGGCTTCATCTGATTCCCATAGGAATCCTCAGGTAGTTCCAGAAAGAAAAACAAGTCTCAGTTACAAATTCTAATCTGACCTTTTGGTGATTTTCATTAATTTAAATGACAAAAGTGACTTCAGAAAAGGGAAACAAACCTGATCAGGAGAAATGTGTTATTGCACACTCTCCTTAGTGCAGCGGGCCAAATCTATCCTTAGTACTACCTCCCTGCGAGTTAGGTTAACACCTAAACTTATCCAAGAGTGCCAGTTTTCTTCAGCTGTGTCTGTATAACCCTCTAAATTTTGTCATTGTAATTTGTCCCTTTGCTTTTTGCTCAAGAGAATTTCATATGCATTGGCATATGAACTGTCTCAGTTGTCCATACCATCTCACCTCTGGCTCTGATCAAGTCAGAGGTGTTCTTCATCCTACCTTCATCCAATTATAACTGGCCACCAGAAACCATAAAAAAATTCCACACCTTTACAAAGTGCACATCTGTTTTTTGTTGTTTTGTTTGTTTTAAACTGCCAGCTACTTTCATCAAGTATCACGTCACTGAAGCTGGCCCCTAGCAACTGCAGCCAAAGAATGGGCTGAAAAGGTTGTATTTGAAAATTGCTAAAGATGACACGTTAGCTGACACCAAGGCACATGTGATTTAAGCACATTGCTCCAGGTTAAGAACAGCCACATTGATAGAGAAGGCCAGGATATGGCTGCTCTCTGTGCTGACACGGTGGTGTCTGGTTGAACAAACACATGCTGTTGTCCAAATAAACAATCCGATGACATGTCCTCATGGGTTGAATCACCCATGCATCTGACTATTACATGAGTCCTAAGTCTCTTTCAGCCACAGAACTGGCTTGATAAGGGAAAAGAGTAGAACCTTGAGTTTTCCCAATTCATTCTGCTGCCTCAAAGAAGCACAGTACAGCCTCCAGACACTGATAACTGTGTAATAACTTGTCTTCATTTTTGCTTTGAACTCACAGCAAACAAAGGGACCAGTTTGGCACTGAAGAGAACTTATTAAGACAGCTGTAATTTTGCACCACCTTTCTGGACTGCACTCAGATTCCATAGCTTAAGGTTGCCTACCAGCTGCTATTCAAATTCATTCTTCTTTGGAGAGCTATCCTAGCATTGCACAACTATCCTCCCTGCTCACTTTCTACATCCAAGCTTTTGCAAACTGGATGGCAACCCTGTGTTGTGGATGCAAACCTAATAATCCATGGGCGTTCATAACCCCTTTAAGGAAGAAAAATCTACCATTGGTATAGTACAATATACCATGAGACCTTAAGGTCTTGAAGTAATATGTGAACTCCCCTTCATTTTCATGTGTTAATAAAGAAAAAAGAGCATGAACTGCTTTTATGAAGCTAGACTGTGCTCTTCTGTAAATGACACACTTAAATTTGCTGATCATTTCTATTTTATACAAAGAGCTTTATCTGGGAGAATCAACAAGAACATACAATTAGCCCACCTTAAAAATAGTCTCTTTGGGTTTTTGTTGCTTGCTCTTTCTCTGATAGATCACCAGGGCTGGAACAAAAAGTGATTGAAAAAACTTGTTTTGATTGCCACTTACTGCACCAATGCACACTGATAGGCCACACAAACTGCACAGAGACCCAAGGATGAGGATTTTTTCCTTGTCAGGTGTGAAAGGATCCTTCATGACATAGCAGTCTTCCAAAAGCCTATAAGAGAAGAATGTCATGCTTTCAAAGATAGATCTTGCAGTATGGGAAGAGTTGAAAGGAGGCAGTTGCACAACTTTAAGTAGGATTTCTGTTCTGAAGCTGTCTGCATCTGAGTATAAAATAAAAAGAGCTTTCACTGCTCTTAATTATTTTGGTGCTGTAAAGCTATGGTTCCCACCTCTTGCTAGCAGGACCTACTAGCGGAGAACATTACAATGATATGAAATATTCTTACTTTATGTCAGAGACTGTACTGTTTGCTTCAGGGTAACAAGGGAGAACATTTATTGATAATTTGGCAACCTGGTTGGGAAAGACTAAGGCATTATGCTTTCCGGGAGCTCCAGGCAAAACAGTGCAGAAGTCTGTTGGGTGTCTGTCTGCACAGGGCACCCTGCAAGGCTGGCTTATTCTTGCATCAAGCTTGGATTCTGTAGTAATACGGAGTACAATATATATTTAAAAGGTATTCTGTTAACTCATACTACCTTTTAATTGCCTTTGTACACACACACATGTATTTACACGTGCATCTGTAAGTGCATTCCTTTCTCCTTTCTCCTTTTCCCTCCACTCAATGAAAAAGTGGCAGGGCTTAAGCTTTCCACTGGTAGGAAGGATCAGGGATATTTAAATGGCAGATCACCTTCTCAACAAGTCTTCTAGTGTACAAAGACTGGATTACCTTTACAAAGCTCCCCTTGCAAGATTGAGTCTTAATGTAGTTATCACCAGTGCAGAGTCCAGGCCATTTTACAAGCCTTCAGGTTTGGCATGTTTCCTGCAGTACTGCAATTAGGCCCCATGAGTGGACCAGAAAATAAGTCAATAAAGATAGAATGCAAAGCTTTTTCTTCTATGCACATACAAAAATGTTATGCTTCTGCATTATTCTCTTGCTTTTTGAATCCCAGCAATTCAAATAAAGCTGAGATGCTAAAACTGAGCTTGGATAACCTAGTTAAGGTTCATGTTCAGCTTTGATTCACACTCTTTATGAAGGGACCTGATCAAAGGGGGTCCATTTCTCTTCTGAGTGGAAGACGGGAAAAACAGGAGCACTATGGGATTTGGAATGATAAAAATACCTTTGCTTAAGGATAACACATCAGATCTCAGCCCAGCTAACTAGGTGGTGACCAACAGCTGTTTCCGTTTTGTAAGAAAGCGAGCAGTCTTAGTGGGATGAAACATTGAGTACATGCCTGACTTCCAGTTCTAGTGAGTTCCTGGCCATGTTTGCCTGATGGGTTTGTTGAGTGGGATGGCTTCAACAGAGCTGCTCACGTATTTAAAGCTGTTTTGTTCTGTGGAGAGTTTGATGTCTACAGACAAAGTAGTAACTGCATTTTTTCTGGTCAACCTATCCCTACTTGGCAGAGAAGAAAAAGAATCTCCTAAAATGTAGGTATGTACTAAATTGCCACGCTTTAATGTCATACAATCAGACAAAGAATTTTCTAAGTCATGCAAGAAAGCATCGCTGTTCAAAACTCCACATGCCAAACAGCTCTTAAAAACTGTATTTACCATACATATTTAATTCATACAGTGTTTATGTTTTGCCCAGATGACATGGCTGCAAGGAAATGCTGTGCTGACACAGTCAGTGGTATTCTAGTAAGTAAATTATGGCACAGGTAAATTGTAGGGTGGCCAGCAGGGCTGGAAATACATTAAATACAAATCTTTGCATGGCACTGAAGCGGGATCATAAAGTTGGTATCTGTCCTTGCTATCAATACTGTACAATTTATTTCATTTTTTTCCGTTGGAAAAAAAGAGGTCACTAAGTACCAAACCTCCTATTCAGGGTCAATATTGTGTATTACTGGGTTAACACATTGCACATCATTCTGCAGCACAAGGCTTCTGATGCCCATAGCAATACTGAAATCTGTAATGTGGAAGACTGTACTTACTCGATAGAGCATGTGTTTGGTGGTTTCTGCCCATAGTATGTGTATGGAGCTGTTAAGCCACATAGCTGACATTTGAACTCTCCTGAAGGCTGAGGTTCTTTGGGAGAATCCATCTTTAAGTCACCTACAAGAAAAGCAAAAATCTTACAGTTCCAAAATGCAGTACATGCCTGCAACTAAACAGAAAACTGACTATTGTAAACCCTCGTTAATACATCTTTTCTCCCAAACCAAGTTGGTTTCCTATGTCCCAGTTAAATTTCCAAATTCCTCAGGTGATAGACTTAGAAATTACAGAGTAGGAGTCTAAATATAAAAGTTCACCTATTCACTTAGAACTTGAATCTGGTAAAAGGCCTGGAGCACAAGTCCTGTGAGGAGTGGCTTTGGGTTGTTCAGTCTGGAGAAGAGGAGGCTCAGGGCAGACCTTATTGCTCTTTACAGCTGCCTGAAAGGAAGGTGTGGGGAGCTGGGGGTCGGCTTCTTCTCACAGGTAACCAGCGATAGGACTAGAGGGAATGGCCTCAGGTTTTGCAAGGGAAGGTTCAGGTTGGAAATGAGGAGACATTTCTTCTCAGAAAGAGCAGTTAGGCACTGGGACGGGTTGCCCAGGGAGGTGGTGGAGTCGCCATCCCTGGGGGTGTTCAAGGAAAGGTTGGATGTGGTGCTCGGGGACATGGTTTAGTGGGTGATAATGGTGGTAGGGGGATGGTCGGACCAGATGATCTTGGATGTCTTTCCAACCCTACTGATTCTCTGTGTAATCACCTGGTATCTAGGTAGAATATTGGCCCATTCAAACCCCACAGGACAGAGACGGTACTCTCAAAAATGTTTGGGTCTTATACCTTTTATGAAAATAGGCAGAAAAAGGAGACTCTGCTTTACCTTCATTGAAGATACCCGTATATTTCTATAAATGAGAGACTGAAATGAGATGACTGAAAGATTTCGGTCACCCACTACAAAAGTGTAGTTATCAACACAAGGCAGAAAACATCAGAAGCTGTGCTTTGTCAGCTTTGGTGTCTATGATACTACTTGTTTAAAATCTTGGCCACAGATTTCCATTTGGGAGCTTAGCCTTCACTGATTCCACTATCTGAGAGTCACACTGTGCAGTTTTCAAAAAGTGTGGTGTAGCACGTATTCTTTTAGGACCGACTTTTTTGTGTATCCATGATCAGTTCAAACACAGCTAACCATGTCCATGCCCAAAACTTGCACCTATCCATGAATGAAATGTGTTTACTTGTTTGCAAATCAGGTATCTTTGCTCACCTGCACCATTTTCTTGAATGGACACTTTCCCCCTGCAGCTAGTAAGAAATGTCAAGTTTTAGCTAATGCCCTCATGCCTTGCACAGCATGCAGCTTTCAGCTATAAACCTCTCATCTTTTTTTAAGTGAACCAGCGCCAGCATCAAGCTGTTCAAAAGATGGATGCCAGGAAGTCAGATTTGGACAACATCTGAGCAGTTACACTGTCCATGCTCACAGCTGAGCTGACATCCAGCTCCCTGCTGCCTAAGGACAGAAGGTCATTCCCCCTCTTCTTGGCCTTCCATACGTATCCTTCCCCTGCAGAGCTGATTCAGTTCACTAAGGCTGTGTCTCTATTTATGTTTCAGCTTAGGTCAGGGGTGTTCTTTGGGAATTAGTTGCCTGACTGTCCCCACTTGGTCTGCATCACGAAGCAGTCCTAAAGCACACAAACTGGACAGTTTCAGATAGAGCTCACATGAAATACATGTATGTGCTCCAAAAGCATACCTAATACACCCCGACCTGAACACCCAACTAACGGGCATTCCCTCTACAGGATAGGACTCGAAATACCCTGAAACACATAGAGTGGGCAGCTGATACCTGGCATCAAATACTTCAGTCTATGGTTTTACTTATTGTAACACACCAGTTACTAATGTAATCAAAAATAAAAGAGCTACCTTTTTTTTTTTTAACCTCAATGCCTTTTTTTTTTCCTGTTGTGGGATAAATTGGCTTGCAGAGGAATCCAACAACTTATAACAGTAGCAGAAGATAAGAAGCACAACTACACAGCCAGAAGGGGAGGGCTGAGATGAGGGACCTGTATTTCCCCCTTTCAATGACAGTAAGCTGCTATTTCTGCTCACCCTATGTGGTGAAACTGAATCCTTAGAGACATATGCTGCTAAGGTGAATTGGGGGCAAGGTGAAGTAGAGCTGTGACTACTTGTCATGTAATATTCCAGAAGAACAGGGAGCCCCAAGATCCTCAGAGGTTACAGAGGCTTCATAACAGACACTTACTTCATAAAGTCCTACCCAGTTAAATCCTGAAACTTAACTTTGTGAATAATCTCCCTTACCTTGTCATTCTTTGACCACCAGCCTTTCCACTGCCATTCCTGGCATTTCTGTAATACAGGTAGTTCTTCAAATATAACACACACGGGGCTGGGTACTAGTTTCATAAATAAACACAACTCTTGAATACCTAAGGCAACTACGTTTTTTGCAAAGTGATGTAAACCTTGGATATTATGTATTTTACCTACCTCATAGGGATGTGGAGAAAATTCAACAAAGTGCTTTCAGATTTTTCAGTTAACGTGTAAACATAATAACATATTTCTCCCTGTATATTAAAACTGGGATTCTTCAAACTATACAAATTCAAATAGGAAGCCTGCTTTTTGACCCTTACATTTTAGGTTTAAAACATAACCCCCACAAACATACCTAAAGTTACTTTTTTTGTTGGCAGTCAGTAGCAATACTGAGACATTCACCTGTCTGAATGAAATTCAGTCTAGCACACTATGCAATTTTTGGACTTTTTTTTAAGAGGAAATAATTAACCCTATAGAGGTAGAATATGGAAATTTATCTGAATTAAATAGAGAACACCATCACAGTGATCATTTTGTTAAAATAAAGCAAAATGCTAAGAAAAACAAAAACAAAAAAGGATATTTATGGCAGTTGGTATCACAGACTTTGGAATGAATGTGTCCTTATTCCAAGTCAAAAGAACAGCCCTGGCTTCAGAGCTGAAGTGTGTTGGATATAGAAACACCTGCTCTCATATAGACCACTGGAATGTAGAAGAGAATCTGTTCAGTGACTACCACTGGGAAGGAATGATATCTATGTACAAACAGATATTTGGCTATGCCAATTGAAAAGCATATGATCCTGCCTGCAAGGCACAGATGAATTTATGACGCTTTCCATTTTACTTTAAGCTTGTAAGTCACTAGTATCAGCTGTACCAAGTTTTACTTCATTGGGAACGGCATTTGTCCTGAGAGCTTGTCTGCACAGCAGCGCTTAGGAAAGTTAAGGTCACTAACTTAAGGTGTGAAATTGACACACACACACAGATTTCAGGGTGAATGCTCCCACTTGGAAGAAAAGTTTGCTATATAACAAAGTAAAGCCATTCTCCTTCTGAAGAAAGAATTTTAATGACATGTAATAAACTTTTTGTTTATGCATGTGCTTCACAGCTTTAGTCTAAACCAGCAAGCAGAAAAATCCTACTCACAAAAAACTTCTGGTACTTCCAAAAAGCTCATCTGCAATTAAAGAACCATATTTTTATGTCAGACAACAAATGCACAAAAGCAATTCTGGGATAAAACCACAGTCAAGATAGACAGACACTGACAGACACCAAGTATATACCAATTACAGGATGAAGGATCTCTTGAGGAGGTAAAAGTCAAAGACGCTAATCCTATTATAATCATGACAGGTAAATTTGTGACCTCAAGTGACTTGAGTCATTGCTAGTAATGGCACCAAATGTTTCTGTTTTCTTTGGGAATTTCTGAAGAAGCACGTTGTCCCAGTAACGTTTACCAAAAAAATCTTCAAGAACAGCTTGTTTAGAACCAAATTCTGCCAAGGGCTTGACATTTTGGCTGTAAGCCGCAAGGTGCTTAAACACATACTTACTTGAAGCACACGCACAGCTCTTCTGAAAAGAACAACACAGCTACCAACACACACTCGATTATGAAGCGAACACTGAACTAGCACGCTCAGCAGAAACCTGCCAAGTCAAGCCCAGATTGCTGCAGGACGCGTGAGGTTGGCCCAGGTGTCATGGCAAGAGGTAAAGCACACTGATCTGAATGCCTTGCTGAGGAAATAGTTACAGTAAAAGAAAGGCCCAGGTTAGACAGCAGTGCTGTAACAGTGTTGCTCCATGCTGACTGATATATGATACCCTATGGATGGAGGAAATGGCTCCCAGTGTGGTTCTCTAGGGACTCCTAAAAACTTCAGGCCAGTTCTGCTTGGAGCATTCTGCTAACAGGCCTGGAAGGCATGCCAGAAGTAGTAAATCACCACCAAATTGTCAGGGTCAGTGGCAAAGTAGCGGCACTGATAAGTAATCTGATTTTCTTTGCTTGAAACCTTGTTAGTGCAAGTCTTTACAATGCAAAGGTTAAAGCCTCTCTTAATACTCCATGGGAGACTTGTGTATTTCTGAATCACCAGTAAACTAGAGCAATTATGCAAGAAAGAAACTGCTTACAAACACAGACTTTGGTCGGAAGGGATGTCAGCTAAAACCAACACTGACACACCTTTAATCCTCTCCAATTAAACCCATTTCTTCTTCCTGCCAAGATTTTCCTGCCATATCCAGTGCTGATGATGGTGACCTATTAAAATATTCACAGTTTGACCCTCAGTGGGAAGGAGTGCTCTCTGCTGGAAGGCTAGGAGCCTCTGAATTCATAGCCTGGTTGATGCCAAGCTACTCTGAAGCATTTGTCATGATATAAATTTAAATCCACTTCAGCACCAAGAATGCACTCACCTCCTTCAGAAAAATCCATTGCCCAACTGCCCAGCTAACGATGAAGCAGCAGAACCTTCTTACTGCTAGTTAATCCCCGCCTGAACAGCTCTCTCCCTCCAGTTCTTTCATGTTATTGCCCTGAAGGCGTGTTTAGGGCACCTGTTGGCTGCCTCCCTGCTCTTCCTGAGTTGACTTACCTTGGGCTCAGGGTAAGGAATTAGCCCAGGAATGCAATTTCACCAAGCGCGGCCATTTGGAACTTCTACTCTTATTACCTCTCCCAAAGATCACTTGACTGAATTAAGCCTTGACTTGTTGCAGCAACTTCTCCCTTCAGGCCAGGAGGCTGGTGCTGGTCCTGCTGTGCTCCTTCTGCTCCGAAAGAACTGATGTCTCAGCAGGACACAGGCTTCCCTCTGGCAGGCCCCAAGCCCTACTTTTTAATGACAGCTAGCCCAGGTCCCTGTGGCAGCAAGATAAGCAGCCCTGCCAGGGACTACGTTATAGGGCTCGCCCTGGAGGTGGCCAGAGATATGAAAGCATGTTTTCTGAACACTTGGAGAGAAGTGTTTGAACAGGGAAATGTGCCAGAGGAAAGAAAGGAATAATATAGACAAGCAAATCAAAAATATTCCTAATGTAAAGAGGTTTTAGGAACGTAAGATTCATCTCAGAAAGGCACCTATCGATAAAATGCATGGTTTAACAAAGCTGAGAAACTATCACTTAAACAAACAAAAAAAAAAACACAACTAGCCCAACCACTCCTTACTGGAACATGGCAGCAAGCCAGCTCTGAATTAGACAGCATTTAATAAAGAATTTCAAATTAGGTGAGAATTTAACAGCTTCACACAGGAATGCTGCAACAGGGCACCAGTTCCCGGGTACATAGCGCTGTCCTCTAGTGGACACACCGGAACTGTACAGCCCCGCTGCTTGGCCCTAGTGCTGACAGTAGCTGCTGGGGATTCCTTTTCCAGCAAACCAGCTGTTATGAGTGGCTCAGGTGTAAAAGCCCCACTGAGTGGATGATGCAGTGAGGGTGAATTAGAGTAAAATAAAGGCAAGTTGCCCAAGCACACATGGCAGAAGCCATCTCTCCATGTCTGTCTGCAGAAGCACAGTGAGTGGTGGACCTCTGTTGTGTGACAGAACAACCCTGCAGAGGGAGAACTGCAGGGTCATTAGTTCTTCCTTTCCTTCCCCTCCTCGGGCCCTGAAATTATCTACGGTCTTTTTTGTTCTTTTGCTCAATTCCCCTCACTACTCTTTCTTCTGGTCTCCCAACTGGCTTTCCTAAGCAGAGTGCAAATCTTATCACACATCACTATCATCCATGCTAACCGTTCTATACATAAAATGGCCTAGAAATTAATTAAAATAAGGACAAGAAAATTTGTTTCTCTTCTCACAGCAGTTACAGGGACTTGGTGAAGATGCGGTAACATAGGACACCCAAACAATGAAGTGAAAACAATTAATACAACACCACTTCTGGATCACAGCTATTCCTTGCCAAAAGAGGGAAAGCAGACCTGAGGTCTGATTTCATTA
Organism: Netta rufina; assembly: GCF_964035555.1. Classification (NCBI taxonomy): domain Eukaryota; kingdom Metazoa; phylum Chordata; class Aves; order Anseriformes; family Anatidae; genus Netta; species Netta rufina. The sequence continues at coordinate 135,843,334 of NC_140123.1, forward strand.
AATCTCCCTTTTGGTGTAACCAGATTAAGTAAGCATGCTACAACCATAGGCTACCCAGTCCTGAACTGATTTTGTTCTCCTTCCAAACTGCTGCTCCCTATTATAGCTTTGTTAGATAAATATCCATAGTGGGGAAGAAGAAGAAGGTAGTAAGGCTCTATTAATATATGTGATGATGCTTCCCTTTAAGTTGTCCTTTAAGAAAAGTTATGGTGGGCCACATATGTACCAGTGAAAGTACCAGCATGGTTAAGCATAATCTAAACTTAGTGCAACAGTTTTCTACGTAGCCTAAAATAGGAACACTAAGATTTGGTGGAAATGCAGAAGGGAAATATGGGAAATAAGACACTGCAACTTGACATAATCCTGAAAGAATTAAATATAGCTTCAGTGATTTATCTCTGCAGAAAGCCAAGTTGGTACTGGAAGGAAATATCCCCTACTACATGGGGTTGCATGCTGCAGTGTCCTTATTGTGACAGGCAGCGCCAGCTTTCCTGTGACCAGCAAAATGTTCTTATTAACATACCAAGGGAAGAGAATTCTTTCTAGTAAGATGTGGCTGATGCTCTCAGTTTGTTAGGACTGATCAGCAAGTGAGGACTTCATAACAGAGAAAAGCAAAACCTTTAAAAAGAAAACACAGAACCATTGGGGTGGGGTGGTATGGGGTGCATACTGCCTGCTTCAAGGAAGTTTGAGAATACAGAACAAAGTCCTGACCCCACTATATGCATAACACTCTCATGCACATAGCCCCCCACACCTTCTTGCAGGCACATCCTCTTCCCCCGAAAGGCGCATTCCTCAAGTTTTGTTGTCCCAGCTATTGTGAACAGCAAGCATGAGAAAAAACAACAAAGTGAGAGATGTTCCCTATGAAGCCCCCTCCCACTTAACCCTTAGAAACCCTTTTCTTTTCCAGGGTACTTGGTGGGAGCTCTAAAACTTCCTTTTTTTTCCCAATTACAGTGCAAATCAGAGCTTCAGAAATGAGCTGGCAGCTTCAAGCCTTCCTCACTTATGCATGTAGTAAATTCTTTTCCTGACATGTAGCGATATGAAATAACACGAAATCAGCCAGGCACTACCACCATGAACTTTTACCATGTTTTCCAGTTAGTCCCTTCGCTCTTCTCTGAAAGACTTTGCTTTCAACCATTACTTGGATTACTTTGCCTAAAAGCACATACAGAAGCTAAGGCTGAACTTGCTTCTCTCAATACCTGATACTCTCACTAAATATCAAGGCTCACTTCCATGATTTTCTGTAGACACAGAGAAATGATATTTGTTATCAGACAGTGGGAGACATCTTTTACCATAGACAGACAGTCTATTGTTTTTTTTTGTGTGTATGTGTGTGTTCTGTATTTTGCACAGCCTGTCAGCCAAGCATGTGCGCTTATGCTCTTCTTCCCCTCCAGAGTTCTTTTGAACAAATTTCCTGCTCTGTTCATCACAGGTGAAACAGGAAGGAGGCAGGTTTTTCACACTGACAAATCTCACGATGGATGAAGGTGCACGGATCTTAGAATTCACCCCAACAGAATGGTCTGCTCCTACTGGGTCATATACAAGGAGAACAGGTGTGCAAAATCAGGGTAGTTGTGTCTTGCTGCCCTAGAATCTCAATAATCCAGTGACAATCAGCAGCAACCTCAATGAGTCATAAATATTTAAGTAGCTTTTCTTTGCCTTAAGATCTCTTTGTTCAGCAAGCGTAAATGGGACTAAGACCTCACTGAGGACCAAGAGAAGAGTTTGAACTGCAGAGTAGAGCTAGTTAAGTAGCAAAGTTGATGGGGTCTTGACAGAAATTTTATAGGCCGTATGTTTAGGTCAAGAGTTTGTAAAACTATCAGATACAGCTACAGATAGCACTTAAGCATGCTGTGAAGTTTATGTCACAAATTTAAATGCACATTTCCTTTTTGCACATATGCATACACCTGTGATTAATTAGTAATAACTGAGCAATGGAAAAATTATGACAAAATTAACAGGAGGGGAAAGAAGGCTTAGCAGGGAATTATCGGGTAGTTATAAGACAACCTTATTGGAGGCAACATGTTTCATGGGTCAGCTGGCCAGTAAAAAGGAAAAAACAAAAAGAGCCGGTAAAAAGGGTTCAACATGCACCGAGGAAGGAACACTACAGAACAGTCATTGTGATTTATACTTGTGATTTATCACAATCACTTGTGATTTATACTGGTTGAATGGGTTAAAAAAAAAAAAATTAAGCTTTTTTGGTTCATTGATTTTTGTGCCAACAAACACTCTCCTTTAGCAAAAAAGGCCAGCGCAAAGGTAATGTACACACTATTTCTGTTTAGCGCCTCAACAAGTCTGCGGAGCAAGTTTCCATTCCAAGTCAGGTTGATAACGGAATCCAAATCTTTTCCTACTGTTGCCAACAGATAAAAACCTCCTTCAGTCAGAACACCTCCAAGCAAGTATGCTCTATGGTTGCTCTATGTCTGCAGAGTAAATGTTTCAGGGGATTCTCCAGTGCTCTTGATGATGCAACTTTGCCTTATTTGTAGAGATGTACATCCTTATGGTATTTGAGATGAGATATAAAGTAATCCTGCTGTTACAACAGCTACGTTGCCCAGCAAATTTCTCCCTTTACTTCACAAATCAATACATGAGGAAAACAATGTCTTTGACGTTCCATCTTGGAGCATGAAGGACTTAAGTTTTGTCTATGTATCTTTAATTTCTTATCACTTTAATGTAACCACTTTTAGTGTAATACCTTCATGTAGGATTAGTTATGGTTACAAAATTGTGTTCGTATCAGTACACCTTGCCAACTAGACCAGTTAAGGAAAATTAATCAACATATGGTATCTTTGCATTAGCATAGGTCTACCAGTCCCTCCAAGGTATTATATTGGTAAAATCAGAGCAGGGAAAGGTACTAATGGAAAAATCTTAACTAATGCACAAACATGTGAGTGCTGAGGATTGGTCTCTTCTCCCAAGCATCATGTGGTAAGATGAGGAAATGGCCTCAAGTTGCGCCAAGGGAGGTTTAGGCTGAATATTTGGAAAAATTTCTTCACTGAAAGGGTTGTGGAGCGTTAGAACAGGCTGCCAGGTTAGCTGTTGAGTCACCATCCCTGGAGGTCTTCAAAAACGACACAGATGTAGTGCTTTGGGACATGGTTTAGTGGTGGGCTTGACAGTGCTAGGTTAAAGGTTGGACTAGATAATCTCAGAGGTCTTTTGGAAACCTAAATGATTACAAGAGTCATGCCCAGTGTGTTTTCTAGGAGTCACACTGGTATTACAAACTACTAGGACACATCCAATTCTCTGATTCACAGATGCCTAGAGATGGAAGACAGCTTAAGGGACTATTCAGTCCATCACACTGAAGACACAGCTGGCTTTATGTATGTTGATGTCACTTTGCAGTGTTCATAGACTCTCCTTCCAGCTCAGGTGCCTCAGAGACATTGTTATAAATGAAGTCTCAACTCAATCTGAATTTAGTAATATTAATAAAAAAAATATTCATAAGAAGTATAACAGCTATAAAAGGTATAAAAGGCAAGTAAAAAGCACTGGGTGTGCGAAGAGTCTACACTCCACCAACAGGCACACACAAACATCAAACATTCTAAATATACAGAACATTGCTTTACATACTAAATGCAAGTATGCCTATACATTTGTACAATCAGAAAAGGTAACAAACAATCCTTTAAGTTCCATGACTTAACAGTCTCCATTTTCCATTCCTTTTCTTGATTACTAACAAGTCTCCATTTTCCATTCCTTTTGAACAATATGTCTTGCTTTAAGTTGTCAAGCAACTCGGTCTTCGGGCCTTACGTATCCCGTTCTTCCCAGATTGAAGAAAAACATATCCATCTCCTTTTCAAGGCCAATGTGGCCTGGGTCAAAAGGCATGCTCAGGTCAACAGAGAGCGTAACAGCAAAAGCCTTTGATGGCTGTAGCAGCAGAGGGGCCCATGGCGTAGCAGTCGGATCAGTAAAGGAGCCCACAGCTCCCTCACTATCTGGCAAGCCACATGTTTGTGATTGTGGGTCCACATGGCTCTTTAAGGCCTCAGAGATTGCTCGCCAGGTGCCAAGCAATCCCACTGCAACCTTGTCATTTTTACTTGCAGAGTCCCACACCTTGACCTCAGTTTGGTCCCATATTTCAGGCTCATAAACTGTCCAATAAGGAAAATTAGCTGTAAGTTTACCAGGACAGTCTTTGTTCCTAAGGACGTATGATTCCCCATAATGCGCAACTGCTTACCAGCGAGAGGCAGTTGTGTGCACGGGTCTGCTTCTCTCAGCTCGGGCTTCTCTCCAGCTCCAGTGCGCCTACTTCCAGCGACTTTCTGTACGAGCTTCTCTGAGCAGTTTGCTGAGTCTGGCCGAACCTATCTTCATGAGGCAATCAATGTGTCTGCTCCCATCCTGGTCTCTGTTCTGCCAGCCTGTTCCTCTTCACTTCTTTTTCCTGCTTATTTATTGATGTAACTTCATCGTGTTGCCTTTTTTATCTTGAGGGCAGGCTCCCCTCTTATGCCCTTCTCTCCACAGCAGTTCTTTTCAAAACAATTTTCATTGGTCAAACAACTTTGAATATAACAACAACGACAGCAAACACCCAGAAACATCCATGCCTTAATGGCTGGAGAACAAGAAACACGAGACTGCATGGAGTCTCCTGAATCACCCTTCTTTGTTCCTTCTAAGCTTTTACATTCCTGATGGCCTCATCGTTGGGAGTCTAATGTTATCTCAACCACGGGGCTTTCCAACCCCCATGGCCACACTCTCAAATCTCCCCCTTCTTTATTAATATCAACCATTTTCTCGACACGAATTACCACTCCATATATAACACATGACTAACCTCTCTTCTTAGGAGAGGACTCTCAGCACCTTTGAGATACGGAAGTATTCCCTGGGGTTCTCAGAGCAAATTCAGAAACTGTGCTGCCACCTCTCGTACATATTGCAAACTTCTCATTTTTAAAAGGCAGCTGAGTACCCGAGGGGCCATTTGTACTCCCAATGAGGCGCTCTGGCCTCCCTGTTCCTGTAGAGACGGCCCTCCCAGCCCAAAGCTGCGATCCCCAAACCACCAAGGTCAGCTGCACGCAACCTCGTACCAGCAGCGCCAGAGCCTCACTGGACACAGGCTTTCCCCCAAGCCCTTAAAGCCCATTCCCCGCGGCCCTTCGCAGGGCTGCACCCCACCGCTCCCCGCTCGGCTCAAAGACCCTGGCAAATAAACCGGGCGCCCCGTGCCCGCAGGGCTGCACCGCAGAGCCCGCGGCGCACGCACAACCACCGGGCCCCGGCGCCGGGCCGCGGCCGGGCCGCGCTGTCCCACCTCTGTCTCGGCCGAGGGGAGGGGAGGGCCGGGCCGGGCGGGGAGCGGACACGGGCCCCTGTCTCAATGGCTTCGCAGCGCCGCTTCCGCCTTCCGGCTCCCCGCCAGGCCCGATCCCGCCCCGCTCAGGGGAAACAATGGGTAGACGGCAATTAATCGCGGCTAATAATAAGCTGTGAGTGGTGATACGGTGCCTGGCTGTACGTAACGTCCGTCAGGCCAGCCGGGAGCACCACGCTCCCTGCAAGCGGCGCTCACAGCCGGAAATTTCAGGAGCGAAGGTGACGACAGTGCCTGGCACCTTCTGTGCCTTTACCAGAGAAGGTACAAAATAACGCCATTTAACCCGTGCGGCGCGCTCTGTGACACTGCTGAACTACTCCAAGATCTGAAGAAAGGCTCATGCCCAAAACAATCTTTTTTTTTTTTTTTTTGAAAAACAAACAAAACTACATCTTTGGTCTTGAAAAAAGATACTACCTCTCTTCACAAACTTCATCTAACACCTTTCTGAAGGAATATAATTCTCTTCCCACCAGCAGCTCACCCCTCTGCAAATCACTGCAAATCCTACCATGGCAGCCCTGTCCGCAAACCATGTGCCTATTTACCTCCAGGCTGTCATACGTGGCTTTGGTGTGATGGTTGAGAGTGCTCAGGCAAGGAGTGAAGGTAGTGTTTTCTGGTGCCAGCTGTTGTGCGACCTGGATGAGATGCGGAAGGAAAAGAGGACTTAGAGATGACTGTTGCAGACAGGAGCTGACCATGCTGAGTGGGTAAGACAGACCTCGTTTCTGAAAATCTGTGACAGGCAACTATCAGTTTTCCCAAATTTCCAGAGAAACGCAGGGCCCTTTATTCTGGTAACTCTCTCTTGAGCACTCCTGGCCAGGTGAGGCTGCCTTCTCTGAGGTTATTTGCAGCATAAAAAATACTGTCATGGCATTCCAGTGCAGCTTTTGCACTTCGAGTTCCCCAGGAAAGCAGCAGCAGCAGAATGTAACAGGTGTTGTTCACAATTTTGGTATTGTTTCACAAACTTTGTGGATGGAGGTCCGCAAGCTTGGTAGGAGAGGCTGCTGAAGGAGGGAGCCTTGTGTTGGCAGGATGGCCCTGTTTTGGTGGCAGAACAGTCTTGAGGTCCACTGGGCCCGAGTGAAACTTTTTGCTTCTTTATGTGTAAAATAAATATTAAAGTTAATACCCATGAGTAGGATAATGAGCTTAATGAAGTACATGCAAAACAGATATGACTCTCGCACTCAACTCTTCACTCAAATCATGCAAAACATACCCCCAGGGAAGGAACAGATAAGATTAGGATTTAAAAGAGTGATAGGAGTTAGTGTGAGAAAAAGAAGGAAAGAAAAAGCTAGCGTCAGGGAAGAAAAAAAAAAAAAGTGAGGAACAGTAGAGCTGGGGAGAGACAGAAGAAGAAACTGTAAACTTAGCATAGCCAGTTGACTGGCTGTGCTCCTTCTCCTCCACCTAGACAGGGACGCTTTCTTGGTAAGCTCTGCATCTTCACCCTTTGGTGAGGAATACCTGGGAGAGCATTTTGCTAGCACTGGTATCATATCTTAGCGCTGTTGCAGTAAGTGTATTTACCAATGGAAACTTCACATCTGTTATGTCTGTCACCTTATTGCAACTAATTCAACTTGATGAAACTGTCTCAGCAAAAGCCCTTTAGCAGGGCTCTGAAACTGGCAAACATTTGATAACTCACTTTAAAAGCGACAGCTGTTGCACTGGGAGAAGGGGCAGGTTGCATTAAGCACATCTTTTGACAAAGTCGTTAGATTGTACATCAGTGACCTGGGTCTTGTGGGATGCTTCACCATAATTTTCAATTTTTATGCAATAAAAATTTCTTGCATCCATTCTGCTTGAGAGTTTACTCTTTTGCCAGGGACTGCGTGTTATTAATGGGTTTGCTTTTTGGGCTCTGTTTATTTTTTTTTTCTCTCCACACGTTGAAATTCCTATGTGGGACTATGGGATTGTTTGCACAAAGATGCCCCACAGTTTCCCCATGCCTGAGTGACACAGCCACCTCCACATTTCCTTATACATGGTCTGTTTTGAAAGTAGTAGGACTGGCTTTTTCCTGGGTGAATGGGTGGACGAGAGGTGGTCTGCGCGCGCAGGATCGGTGGAGGGGGATATTGGGAACACTGGGAAAAATTGGCAGTCGGCTGTTGGCCGTTGAAGAGAGCAGGTCGCTTGTACTGTGAACACCTGTTGAAATGCCTCGTCACGGAGAATCATGGAGTGTTTACTGGAGCAGCGATATGCGATCAAATTTTGTGTAAAGCTTGGTAACAAGGGCAAAGAGACTCACGACATGATTAAGGAGGCCTATGGTGATGCTGCCATGCGTAGATCGGGTGTTTTTGAGTGGCACAAGCTGTTCCGAGAAGGTAGGGAAAGAGCGGAAGACGACGACCGCTCCGGATGCCCTTCGACCAGCAAGACCAACGAAAATGTGTCGCGAGTGAAAAATTTACTGAACCGTGGTCGCAGGATGAGTATCAGAATGATTGCTGATGACTTGAGCATTCCTCAAACCCAAGTTTTTGAGATGGTGAAAGAAAACTTAGCCATGAGGAAAGTGTGCGTAAAGTTTGTGCCGCGAGTGTTGTCAGAGGAGCAAAAGGCCAACCGGAAAGCGATCTGCCAGGATCTTCTTCATCATGTGAATGAGGAGCCTGACTTTTTGGACAATATAGTGACTGGTGACGAGATGTGGGTGTTTGAATACGACCCGGAGAGTAAGCGGCAGAGCACAGAATGGCACACCCCTGCTTCCTCACGCCCCAAGAAAGCACAAATGAGCAAATCCAAGCAAAAGTCTGTGCTCATTTGCTTTTTTGATCGACATGGAGTCATCCGCAAAGAGTTTGTAACACCCGGACAAACAGTTAATGCAGTTTTTTTACATGGAAGTCCTCACAAGACTGCAAAAACGCATTGCTCGTGTCCGCCCAGCCATCATCAACAATTGGCGGCTGCACCATGACAACGCGCCCAGCCACACAGCGTTCCGCGTAGTGGAGTATCTTGCCCAGCACAAGGTGGCAACGCTGCCTCAGCCCCCCTACAGCCCCAACTTGGCCCTGCCAGACTTTTTTCTGTTCCTGAGAATAAAATCGACCCTCAAGGGGAAGCATCACGCATCAGTAGAAGCGCTTCAAGAGACTGTGATGGGGGAGCTAAACAACATTCTGGTCCAGGCGTTCCTGGAGGCGTACAAAAACTGGAAAACTCGTTGGCAGCAGTGTGTAGATGCGGAAGGGTGCTACTTTGAAAAATTCTAATCGTTTGTTCTATTCTCACGAATATTTTTTTTTTTTCAAAAAAAAATGAGTCCTACTACTTTCAGAACAAACCATGTAAGCTTTACAGATAAATCTTTGGCTCATAAAAATTTGTGTATGCTATAAGGATGGGCCTCTCTACATTGTCAGCAGTAGGTAAAGCTACTTTTGTCCTGCAGTGTTCCTGAGTCCTAGGATATTTTCCTAGAACATTTGACTTTTGTATTTTTTGGAAGGAACGAGTGAGAAAGTTTTGGACCTGCAAACAATTCTTTTGTTGGAGATGTTACTTGAAGTTAGCATACATAGGGAAGGAAGTGAAACCTACTCAGGCATGTATAAATTACAGATGAGCATATATGAGCGATGTTCTGTGGTGTGGTCTGTAAGAAGAGTGCAGAAAAGCACTGGGAAAGCATCTACAGGTGTGGGCCCTGTTTAGCAAGTGGCTCAACAAAATAAGTGAAATATCCCACTCTGCTTGCACTGAGGTGCAAGGCTGCCCAGAGACCCTCAAAGGCTGCCCAGCGCCAGCACCTCGCGCCAGCAGCCGGTGTCACTCTGCCATGCCAGCACCACCTGCAGCTTCCACGGGTACAGCCACTCGTCCCTTGCCTCCTGCAAGTGATGTCGCATGGGGGAGCTGTGCCCTACTCTCAGAGCAGGCCTGCCTGGGCCTGGCCATGCCTACGCTGCTGTGCCCAGGCCCAATACTGCAGTGAGCAAGCGGGGGTCCTAGCGCGAGGAGCTGCAGGGTGTGGTGGGTGCTGCTGCGGGCAGCAAGCAGCTGAGGGCTGGTAGGCAGTGTCCAGTGTGTCAGCAGTAACGTCCCAGATTAGTTAATGATGCAATGAAGGTTGCCCTGGATTTGAAAAGAGTATGGCTAAACAGTACTAAACAGTATGGCTGTCTGATACGATTGTGAAAGGTGCTAAACGTCAGAACTCAGAAGTCAGGAAGGGGTGTTTAGGGACTTCATGATTTCTATCATGCGGTCAGCTGCCTTGTCAAAGAAATCAAGGCGGTGCATCATTGGCTGTAGGACAAGCGTGACAATTTGTAAGCTTACAGAATGGCAGAATGGCTGACCTGGGAAGGGACATGGTGCTAAAACAAAACCACCTACAGCAGACTGTACAAGGACCATGTCCTGGCAGCTTTTGAAGATCTTCAAGGACGAGACTCCACAACCTCTCTGGACAGCTTCTGTCAATGCTCCATTACCCACACAGCACAGAAGGGCTTCCCAATCTCCTACAAGTATGTAGCGATGCCAGTGCTTTTTTACAGCAAGCCCCTCACTTTTTCTATAAAAAGAGAAGCCTGATTTTTTTTATATAATAGAACCTCAATGTAAGTACAAGAATCACACGTGTCATTGCTGAGCAAGTGAAGTGCTTTGTTGCAGATACATTCTGAAAAGCAAATGGATTGTGTGGACAGAAAGAGAATCTTATGAATATTTTTCCAAGAAAAATTTATTTATTAAACCTAGGACTGGTTTCACTTATAGAAAGGAACATGTTAAGCAGTAGGGAGATAATAGGGCTTCCAGAAGTACACAAGTGACAAGAGGAAGACCAGGGAAAATGTGGGACCTGGTTACACAGGACAGGAAAAAGGCTAAGGTTTAGGCTAAGGTTTAGGCTGATGAAATTTCTTTTGAAAATAAAAGTCCTGACTTTCATTTTTTCCCTTCCCAGCACCTTTGCAATTTCACCAGCTTCTCAAGGCTTACGCTGCTTGTTGTCTTGGATTTCGGGAAGCCTAAGGTGCTTCTCCTTCATCTCATCTTCATTCAGCATTTCCTTACCCAGCTCTTGGAATACTTTTTCTGACTTAACCGTGTAATGTTTTCAGAGCATTTTGGATGAATCACTCTCAGAGCTGAGACAGAAAAGGTTTTAGGATATGAAAGAAGAACACTCTCTTGAAAAAGGAGGTTGCTGATCCGAACAGCCACTCGACTCAAGTCTGGTAGCCGTAAGACAAACTGTATAGGACAATGAAAAATGATGATACCCCAATTACAGCTAGAACTAATGCCCATGAGAGGCAGACGTACCACCAACCAAGATCTACGTGTAGTCTCTTGTGAAAGAGCCTGGAGGAGAGGCCTACTGGCTTGCTTCCTTTCAGAAAGTTGCCCCCTTCTTCTGCAGAGTCCTTCTGGGCCAAGGCACGAGGAGAAGGTTCCCTCTGGGAATACTTAAATAAGGCAACAATAATCTTTTCCAGATGCCAGGTCACCAAAAATTCCTTTTATAAGTTCCTTTTCTAATGGATCTCAGGTACCTCAAGTGCATTGGATACTGTGCATTCTTGCACTGTTAGAAGTGTCATGGGGTTTTTAGGGATGTCTGCTATGAGCGTTTTCTCCAGGTCCACCATGTTGGGGGTAACTATTACTTTGGCTGCCAAGAACCTGATGTTGAATGTAAATCTTTGTGAGGCCATATGCACTGACAGGCTTCTGTGACTCTGCTTCATCTTGCAGATGCAGTGTACCCTCTGCCAGTCAGTCAAGGGGCCAAGCCTGCACAGGTCTTCCCTCCACTGACTTCGAACTCCACCCAGAAACAAGCACTGAACACTAAAAGTGTTGATACTCACCAGCCCCGTGGTTGGATACCTTGTAAGGTAGGGTGTCAGCAAGACAATGGAGATGTTCTGACTGTCGGCACCACTTCCTTGAGCTGCGGCTTTCAGCAGTGACTCTGGGAGACAGATAACATCTTGATGTTAAAACCTGCATTAGTCCAGGATTTTTGGGGCCAGATGGGATCCACCCGAGGGTACTGAGAGAACTGGCAGAGGAGCTGGCCAAACCGCTCACCATCATTTATCAGCAGTCCTGGCTATCAGGGGAGGTCCCAGTTGACTGGCGGCTAGCAAACGTGATGCCCATCTAAAAGAAGGGCTGGAGGGCAGAGCCGGGGAACTATAGGCCTGTCAGTTTGACCTCAGTGCCAGGGAAGCTCATGGAGCAGATTCTCTTGAGAGTCATCATGCGGCACTTGCAGGGCAAGCAGGCGATCAGGCCCAGTCAGCATGGGTTTATGAAAGGCAGGTCCTGCTTGACGAACCTGATCTCCTTCTATGACAAAGTGACGCGCTGGGTGGATGAGGGAAAGGCTGTGGATGTGGTCTACCTTGACTTCAGCAAGGCTTTTGACACCGTCTCCCACAGCATTCTCCTCAAGAAACTGGCTGCTCTTGGCTTGGACTGGCGCACGCTTCGTTGGGTTAGAAACTGGCTGGATAGCCGGGCCCAAAGAGTCGTGGTAAATGGAGTCAAGTCCAGTTGGAGGCCAGTCACTAGTGGCGTTTCCCAGGGCTTGGTGCTGGGGCCGGTCCTCTTTAATATCTTCATTGATGATCTGGATGAGGGCATTGAGTGCACCCTCAGTAAGTTCACAGATGACACCAAGTTAGGTGCGTGTGTCGATCTGCTGGAGGGTAGGAAGGCTCTGCAGGAGGATCTGGATAGGCTGCACCGATGGGCTGAGGTCAACTGCATGAAGTTCAACAAGGCCAAGTGCCGGGTCCTGCACCTGGGGCGCAATAACCCCAAGCAGAGCTACAGGCTGGGAGAGGAATGGTTGGAGAGCTGCCAGGCAGAGAAGGACCTGGGAGTGATGGTTGATAGTTGGCTGAATATGATCCAGCAGTGTGCCCAGGTGGCCAAGAAGGCCAACAGCATCCTGGCTTGTATAAGAAGCAGTGTGGCCAGCAGGGCTAGGGAAGTGATTGTCCCCCTGTACTCGGCTCTGGTGAGGCCACACCTCGAGTACTGTATTCAGTTTTGGGCCCCTCGCTACAAGAAGGACATCGAGGTGCTCAAGCGAGTCCAGAGAAGGGCGACGAAGCTGTTGAGGGGCCCGGAGAACAAGTCCTATGAGGAGTGGCTGAGGGAGCTGGGCTTGTTCAGCCTGGAGAAAAGGAGGCTCTCTACAGGTACCTTAAAGGAGGCTGTAGCGAGGTGGGGGTTGGTCTGTTCTCCCACATGCCTGGTGACAGGACGAGGGAATGGGCTAAAGTTGTGCCAAGGGAGTTTTAGGTTGGATGTTAGGAAGAACTTCTTTACCGAAAGGGTTGTTAGACATTGGAACAGGCTGTCCAGGGAAGCGGTGGAGTCACCATCCCTAGAGGTCTTCAAAAGATGTTTAGATGTAGAGCTTAGGGATATGGTTTAGTGGGGACTGTTAGTGTTAGGTCAGAGGTTGGACTCGATGATCTTGAGGTCTCTTCCAACCCAGAAATTCTGTGGTTCTGTGAGGATATGCCTTTGGTGATATTTGCCTGCAGATCAGTTCTCCAGGGAAGAGGATCACTTCAAGGCCACACCTCGAGTACTGTGTTCAGTTTTGGGCCCTTCACTACATGAAGGACATTGAGGTACTCAAGCAAGTCCAGAGAAGGGCAACAAACCTGGTGAGGGGTCTGGAGAACAATTCATATGAGGAATGGCTGAGGGAACTGTTCAGCCTGGAGAAGAGGAGGCTCTTCTAAACCTAACCCTGACCCTGACCCTAACCCTAAACCTAACCTCATCCCTAGTCCTAACCCTAGCCCTAACTTTAACCCTTACCATAACCCTAAACCTTTCCCCTTCATGCCGCCTTGGCTGCTGTCTGCACTAGCAAGACCAGCCGTCAGGAATGCCAGGTCACAGAGACCAGGGGAACAGCTGGAGCAGGGAAGATGTACCCTGAGTGGAAGAGGATCAGGTCAGGGAATACTTCAGCGAAGTGAGCATTCCAGAGTCCGTGGGTCCTGATGCCATGCACCACCACGTGTGGAGGGAGTTGGCTGCTCACCTTGCAAGGCCACTCACAATAATCTTTGATCATTCATGGCAACTGGGGAAGTGCCTGAAGACCAGAGAAAAGCAAATGTCACCCCTATCTTCAAGAAAGACAGGAAGGACGAGGCAGGGAACTATAGGCCTGTCAGCCTAATCTCAAACTTTGGGAAAGTGATGGAGCAACTAACCCAGGAAACTATTTCCAAGCACACAAATGACAAGAAAATCAAGAGCAGTCAGCATGGATGCACCAAGAGGAAGTCAGGCTTGACCAGCTTTATAAACTCACATGGTGAAATGCCTGGTCCGTTGGATGAAGAGAAAGCAGTGGATATATTCTGCCTGGACTTCAGCAAGGCTTTTTATGCTGTCTCCTGTAAAATACTCCTACACAAGCTCCCGATGTTATCGGCCTGATGGGCAGTGAGGTGATCGAAAACTGCCTGGATGGCCAGGCCCAGAGCAGTGTGATCAGTGGCACAAAGTCCAGCTGGAGATCAGTAACTAATGAGGTACCCCAGGGGTTACTACTGGGCCCAATCCCACTTAATATCTTCATTAATGATCTGGATCATACAGAAGAGGGTGCCCCCAGCAAGTTTTGGGACTGCTAGGAGTGGCTGATTAACCACAGGGTCATGCTGCCATCTGGAGGAAATTGGATGAGGGATCTGAAGAAACAGTCTGACAGGAAGTTCTTGTTCTCTTGTATTGGCTGCACTACTCATGAAGTTCAACAAGGAGAAGCATGAAGCCTTGCATCTGGGGAGAAACAACCTCATGTACCACTATATGCTGGAGGCTGCCCAGCTGGAAAGCCGTGTGGCAGAAAAGGACCTGGGCATCCTGGTGGAAACCAAGTAGAATATGAGCAGGCAGTGTGTATTTGTCACAAAGATGGCCAGTGCTATCCTGGGTTGCACTAGGTTAAGTATTACCAGCAGGTCAAGGGAGGTGATCCTTTTCCTCTGCTCAGCACTGGTGAGGCCACACCTAGAGCACTATGTCCAGCTCTGGGCCCCCCAATAAAAGAGATGTGCATATGCTGGAGCAAGTCCAACAAAGGGACATGAGGCTGATGAAGGGACTAGAGCACCCCTCCTGTAAAGAGAGGCTGAGAGGGCCGGGACTCTGCAGTCTCAGAGAGATCTCATCAATGTCTATAAGTACCTGAAGGATATTTATACCTGGAGGGTCTAAAGAATATGGAGTCAGTCTCTTCCCAGCAGTGCGCAGTGCCAGGGGACAAGAGGCAGTGTGCACAAACTGGCAGACAGGAGGTTCCCTCTGAACATCAGGAACCCTTCCATGCTGTGCAGGTGACAGAGCACTGGCACAAGTAGCCCAGAGAGGTTGTGTAGTCTCCTCATCAGAGATCACTAAAACCACCTCCTCATTGGATATCACCAAAGGCATATCCTGGACTAATGCAGATTTTAACATCAAGGCTCCTTATGTTATCTGTCCCCAGAGTCACTGCTGAAAGCCGCAGCTCAAGGAAGTGGTGCCGACAGTCAGAACATCTCCATTGTCTTGCTGACGCCCTACCTTACAAGGTATCCAACCACGGGGCTGGTGAGCATCAACATTTTCAGTGACCAGTGCTTGTTTCTGGGTGGAGTTCGAAGTCAGTGGAAGGAAGACCTGTGCAGGCTTGGCCCCTTGACTGACTGGCAGAGGGTACACTGCATCTGCAAGATGAAGCAGAGTCACAGATGCCTGTCAGTGTATATGGCCTCAGAAAGATTTACATTCAACATCAGGTTCTTGGCAGCCAAAGTAATAGTTACCCCCAACACGGTGGACCTGGAAAGACCACTGATACAGACATCCCTAAAAACCCTGTGACACTTTTAACGGTGCTCTTCATTCTTGCAGTCTACTTGCTCTTGTCCCTCTGGGCCATACAAAAAGACAGGGCTGACAGGGCCAGCAAAGACAAGATTAAAGTTCTGCCTGACAGCGACCCCTTGGACAGAGAGCTTTTTGGTCACCTTGTACACAGGAAGTCGCTGGGGAGCTGGAACCAAAGCTGACGTTTTTCTCCAGCTCATTGGTCAGAATGGCACAAGCGATGTCCACTGCTTACGGCACCCCCAGGTTCCTTCTTTCCGTCAAGGAAGCACTGACTGCTTTCTCTTGACAACTAGGGAGGACTTAGGAGACATCTGCGCCTTCAGGGTCTGGCACAATAACAGGGGCCCATCTCCTGGATGGTTCTTAAGCAGAGCCAAAGTTGAAAACACGTCCACTCGGAAGACCTGGCTATTTATGTGCAGGAAGTGGCTTTCTCTCAACAGGGGAGATGGCTTACTGGAAAGGACATTCTTTGTCACAAACCCCAAAGATCCCCTACCCAGAAAGGACTGCTTTTTGATCCATCTCTCCAGTCATCTGAGAGAGATTATCCTCTTGCTTTACAAAATGCATCAACAACAAAGCACATTATCCACTGATTAATGACATACATGATTCATGAAGTTACATTCTACTCCTACTATCAAGAAAAATCAGGCTTCTCTTTTAATTGAAAAAGTGAGGGGCTTACTATAAAATAACACTAACACCCCTACATACTCGTGCAACTGTATATTGGGTTTACATGGCAAGGGCTTGGGAGCACGGGTGGGTAGAGGAGTGGCCTCCATGAGCAAAGCCCAGCTGCTGCCCCATGTCAGATCAGAGCCAGTTGCACACAGCTCCAAAGGGACCCGCCCCTGGCCAGAGCTGATCCAGTGAGGGATGTTGGTTGTGCATCTGTGGGAGCAGATTTATTAAAGGGAAACAACTGCTGCAAAACAGCAGCTGGGAGAGAGGAGTGAGAATCAGCCCTGCAGACCCCAAGGTCAGTGCAGCAGGAGGGCAGGAGGTGCTCCAGGCTTGGAGCAGCAGTTCCCCTGCAGCCTGTGGAGAGGCCCCTGGTGGAGCAGGCTGTCCCCCTGCAGCCCATGGGTCCCACATGGAGCAGATCTCCACGCTGCAGCCCGTGGAGGAGCCCCCGGTGGAGCAGGTTTATGTTGCCTGGAGGAGGCTGCAGCCCATGGAGAGCCCCCGCAGGAGCAGGCCCCGGGCCGGAGCTGTAGCCTGTGGAGAGGAGCCCACGCAGGAGCAAGGGGTTTGGGGGAAGCTGCCGCCTACCCGTGGGGGGCCCATGCTGGAGTAGTTTGCTCCTGGGGGATGGACCCTGTGGTACAGAGCCATGTGGGAGCAGTTCTTGGAGAGCTGCTGCCTGTGGGAAGTCCCACAGGAGCATTTCGGGAAGGACGGCATCCCATGGGAGGGACCCCACGGGGAGCACAGGCAGGGAGTGACCATGAAGGAGCAGTGGAGACAAAGCGTTGGGAACTGACCGCAGCCCCCACTCTATGTTTCAGCTCGACACTCAGATTCCCTCCACCCTCCTCAGCTGCCTATTTTCAGAACACGGGGGAGAGCATAACATCTCTGAGACCACATCTTACCTGACAGACTTGAAAACCAGTAGCTAACCAACACACATGCTGCTGGAAAGAACCAATGCACATACCTGAACACACACAGTGATTGCTTACACGTGCCTTCCTCATGAAACAAAACTCAGTACAGCTTTTGTCTAATCCTTCAGCTGGTAAGGAATGTAACAGTCAGCAACACCAAAGACTGGTTTATCCACAAGTCCCTTCAGACCCCATTTTTCATCATACCTGGGTCAGCGCAGCATCAAGCAGTTGAGAGGATTCGGTGCTGGCACTGGACGAGCCAAGTCCAGAATCCTGCCAGGCCTCCACAACAAACAGATAAGAAACAGAGGATTTCACACACTGAGATGACAGACTTCAAAAAGTGGCGATGTTTTGATGTTTTTCAGCTATGGCCTTTGCTTTTTGTGTGTGTTTATTTATATTTGTTTTGTTTTCTTCTGTTTCAAAGAAGGGAAGAGCTGCAAAGACAAAGTGAGCAGCTACGCAAATCTCTTGTGCAGCTGTATGTACATCTGAAGACTCAATTTGTTGGGTTAGCAGTGGGGATAAAGAACCAAAAATTATAAATTGTAGAATTTGAAAGGCTATATACCTTACAAGGTGAGGACCACACTTCACTCCCTGCACACAAATTTGAGCTGGTTCCTCTGCTGAAGATACACCTCATATGAAACAGTGACACGGGAAAGGAAGACCCCAGGTTTCTATATACAGAAGCAATACTGCCTTTTCCTAAACAGGATGGCCACACAACCACCACATTGGTCACCTCACTACGTCAGGGGCTTTCCTTCCCAATTTACTCACCTAACTAATGCCGTAGTTGTCAAAACTTTTAGGGAGCCTCGCAAAGACATCTTTTCCAACAGTGCTCAAAACTGCTTTCTTTTCTCTCACTGATTGGCTTAAAGACTCACATCCCAACACTTCTAGTACTCAAGTGTTCACTTTACAAGCCTGGGAGACGAGACCAGAATAGAACGTTACAAGTTTGCTTTACAACTCACACTACATTCAGAAACAGCATCAAGGAAAATGCCAAGAAGGCCTTAAAGTCAGGCCTGCCAGTTACAGACTACCTTGCAAGGACCCCCACAAATAGGCCACGGACCACTCTCCTCACCAGGCTTCAAAATCAATTTCTGCTTGAAGCAGTTCTCCAGGCCACCGCCGGTTTAGCACATCAGCCCCAGTCAGCCCAAGGAGAAAAGGTGATCCCATTTGGAGGAGTTCTGTTGATGCCAAGGCTCATAGGAATGAAAACATTTGGGCATGAACATCAGCTAGGGCTGAAAGAAGGCCAGCATTCATCCCTAAGGACACGGCTCCCAGCTCATCTGGTTCAGGTACGTGCAGTTTCCATCCAGCCTGGAAAGCCTCTGCCCTCACAAGGCTGCAGCATAGCTCACTCCTCACCAGAAGACTCTCACACTGACAACAGCAGGATAGCAGCAAGGCTGCACCGTTTCACCTCGGCTCCTGTTAGCTCACCAGGACAACAGGCTGGACAAACCACCCACTACACAGCAGAATTTCATGGAACAGACCCTCCTGGAAGCAATGTCAAGGCATGTGCAGGACGAGCAGATGATCCAAGACAGCCAGCACAGCGTCACCAAGGGCAAATTGTGCCTGACAGGTCTGGTGGCCTTCTGGTGGTGATGGAGTGATTGCAGCAGTTGACAAGGGAAAACACACCCACGTCATCTACCTGGACTTCCCTGAGGCCTTTCACACAGGCCCACATGACATCCTGATCTCTGTGTTGCAGAGAGATGGATGTAAAGGGTGGACCATTTAGTGGGCAAGGAATTGGCTTGAAGGCTGCATCCAGAGAGTGGTGGAAAATGGCTCTAAGTCAAGGCAGAGGCTGGTGATGAGTGGTGTCCCTCAAGGGTCTGTCTTGGGACTGGTACTGTTGAATATCTTTATCAATGACATAGACAGTGGGATTGAGTCACCTCAGCAAGTTTGCAGATGACACCAAGCTGTGGGGTGAAGTCAATACAAGAGAAGGAAGGGATGCCATCCAAAGGGACCTGGACAAGCTTGAGAAATGGCCCACATTAACCTAGTGTGGTTCAGCAAGGCCAAGTGCAAGGTGCTGCACCTGGGTCGGTACAATCCCAGACATGACAGACTGGGAGAAGAACTCACTGAGAGCAGCCCTGTGGAGAAGGACTTGGAGGTTCTGGTGGACCAAAAGCTCATCATGAGCCAGCAGTATGTGCTTGCAAAGCCCAGAAGGCCAACTGCATCCTGGGCTGCAGCAGCAGAAGGGTGGCCAGCAGCAGGTCAAGGGAGGGGATTGTCCCCTTCTGCTCTGCCTTGTGAGGCCCCACTTGGAGTGCCACAGCCGGCTCTGGGGCCCCCAGCACCATAAGGATGTGGGGCTGTTGGAGCGGGTCCAGAGGAGGGCCACAAGGATGCACAGAGGGCTGGAGCACCTCTCCTATGAAGAAAGGCTGAGAGAGCTGCGGATGGTCAGCCTAAAAAGAAAAGGCTCCAGGGAGATTTCCTTATGGCTTTTCAGTACTTTAAAGGGGGCTTGTAAAAAGATGGAGAGCAATTTTTTACTTGGGCAGATAATAACAGGACAAGGGGGAATAGTTTTAAACTAAAAGAAGGGAGAGTTAGATGTTAGGAGGGAATTCTTCACTCAGAGGGTGCTGAGACACAGACAACAGGTTGCCCAGAGGGGTTGTGGATGCCCCATCCTGGAAGGTGTTCAAGACCAAGACTGGATGAGGCTGGGCAACCTCAGCTACTGGGTGGCATTCCTGCTCATGGCAGGGGGTTGGAACCACATGATCTTTAAGGTCCATTCTAAGCCAAGCCGTTCTTTAATTCTATGATTAACAGATGAGCACACCTAAAAAATAGAAAAAACTTGCCCAAACCTCATCCGTTGTTGCCAATGAAGAACCTAAGAGCCAATGGGTGCACATGAGAGCAGCACCCATTGTCCCCTGGGTCATAAACAAGTGATCCTGCCCAGACTGCTGGGGACACTCAGGTCTTGGGGCTTGTGTGTACTGGCATACGAATCTGTGACTGAAGGAAATCCAGGAGAGCTGAGTAGGTACAAGGCAGACGAAGAGCTTGTAAAGCAGCCATCACCTTCCCTTTTCACACACGCTGGCTCTGCTGCTTCTTGCGCTCATTTCCCCTCATCCTTCTCCCTAAACCCAGAACAGACTGCCCGCTGCCAGGCTTCCTGGAGGAGAGTGCCATTGCCTCCACTCCTTTTCCTGCTTTGCCTTTTCTCTTTTGGGCCAGACCAAAGCCTTGCCCTTGCTGCTGCTTTCCTGCTGACTCTTCCCTTCTAGCAGTGTCCCTGCTGCCATGACACCCCCTGCAGCTCCTCGCACTAGGACCCACTTGCTGCTGCGGGACTGGGCCCAGGCACGGTGGCCACAGCATGGTAGGGGCCAGGCAGGCCAGCTCTGAGAGCAGAGCTGCAGGGCTGAGGGCCAAGGGGAGTCAGGAAAGCCCAAGACTCACCCCCTTCATCTGGAGACTCCACGCTGACAGCATGGCTGCTCACCTTGCCCCTTGCTGCTCCCAGCCTGGCCTTCTTTCTGCGCTGTCTGTTCTGCAACAGCAATGAGCAGTCCGCTCCAAAGGCTTTGTGTGGGGCTCAGGCTGGGCAGACATGCCTGCAGGTGCACTGTGAGAAGTCATGCTCAAACATATTAGGGGATATTCTGGGTGGTGGGGAAGGACAGACAGAGTGAGAGTGAAGAAAAACCATCTGGCTGCTGAGGAGGAGATGGGAACTCCAGCTCACGGGGAATGGCAGCCACGTCTGCTGGCGGGCAGCTGTCCTGCCTGCCCCAGCACACCAGGGCCAAGGCAGCCCAGGACTGGGCAGCTGCCGCCCAAGGGACAATGATGGCACCTGCACCAGGCCCCCACACCAGGCCCCCTTGCCAGCTGTGCCGGGGAGGAGGGGGTTAGGTCCTGGTCTCCATGGAGCACATTCTGATCTCCAAGGGCACCCACTAACAGTTGGGACTCCTCAGCTGGCTCCCACTTGCAGGTAGCACTGTAATGCCAGAGCTCCCTCAGGACCTTCTGGTCATTGCTGACATGCCTCCGTGCCCTCTTCTCCTCCTTCCGCTGCTCGGCTTGTTCCACCAAGCCCTGCGAGCTTCCTCTCTCCACCTGCAGCCACCACCCCTGCTGCTCACCTTCCTGGACACTCTTGGAAATGTCTCCCAACAGCACAACACCCAGGGCTGCGTCACGTGCCGGGGGAGCAGCACCAGGGTGATGCACTACCACCTGGGTCCAGGAGCAAGACCAGAGGCTGAGAGGAAAGAGATGCAGCCACCAGCTGCACCACGCTGCACCTGGTACCTGAACTCGGCCTGGGTGAGGAGCACCTCTCGCTGGGTAGGGCAGGGCATGCTGCAGACAGGCCTCTCACCAACAAGTACTCCTCTGCCCCAGAGAACTAGTCTGGTGGCAAATATCGCCAGAGACATCTGCAGGCTTGGCTCTGCGAGAGACTGGCAAAGGGAACAGTGCATCTGCAAGATGACGGAGAGTTGTGGAAGCCCATCAGTCCATGTGGCCTCAAATAAATCCACATTCAACATCTGGTTCCTGGCAGCCAAAGTAATAGTTACCCCCAACATGGTGGACCTGGAGAAAATGCTCATAGCAGACATCCCTAAAAACCCTGTGACACTTTTAACGGTGCTCTTCATTCTTGCAGCCTACTTGCCATTGTCCCTCTGGGCCATGCAAAAAGACAGGGCTGACAGGGGAAGAGGAGGCTCAGGGGAGACCTCATTGCTGTCTACAGCTACCTGAAAGGAAGGTGTGGAGAGCTGGGGGTCAGCCTCTTCTCACAGATAACCAGTGATAGGACCAGAGGGAATGGCCTCAGGTTGTGCCAGGGAAGGTTCATATTGGAAACGAGGAGACATTTCTACTCAGAAAGAGCAGTCAGGCACTGGGACGGGTTGCCCAGGGAGGTGGTGGCGTCACTGTCCCTGGGGGTGTTCAAGGAAAGGCTGGACGTGCTGCTTGGGGACATGGTTTAGTGGGTGACAGTGGTGGTAGGGGGATGGTCGGACCAGAAAAACTTGGAGGTCTTTTCCAGCCCTACTGATTCTCCGATTCTACCTTCAAGAAGCTCATAAAGGAAGAGGGGTCGCGGCAGGGGCGGGCGGGGCCGCCGGCGGCGGGGCCGGGCCGGGGCCGCTCATCCCGCCGGCCGCGCTCGCTGCCGAGCCCCCGGGGCCGCCGCCGGGGCCCGCTGCTGCTGCTGCTGCTGCCGCCGGCCACGCGGGGCCCGGCCGCCCCGGGGCGCCTCGGCAGCCCGGCGGCTCCCTGGCCCTGCCCGGCCCTGCCCGGCCCTGCCCTGCCGCCGGGGCCGGGGGGCGGGGGCCGGGCTCCGCGGGGCGGGTTCCGAGCCGTGGCCGTTAGGCCCCGCCGGCGGTTGGGGCCCCCCGGCCGGCTGCCGCCCTGCCGTCCGCAGCGCCGGTGCTGCCCGGGGCCCTCGGGGCGCCGCCGCCATGCCCCTGCGCCCCGCGCTCCTCCTCCCGCTGCTCGGCTCGTTCCTCCGAGCCCTGCCGGCCCCTGCTCCCCGCCTGCAGCCGCCGCCGCTGCTGCTCAGCTGCCCGGGCCCCCACGGCCGCGTCTCCCGAGGGCACGACGCCCGGGGCTGCGTCGCGTGCCCGGAGACCGGCACCGTGACGCTGCGCTACCAGCCGGCCCCAGGAGCGGGGCCCGAGGCCGAGAAGGGAGGGACGCGGCCGCCAGCCCCGCCTCGCTGCCTCTGGTACCTCAACTCGGCCCGGGCGAGGAGCACCTCGGGCTGGGCAGGGCAGGTGACGCTGCAGACAGGCCTCCCGCGGCCCGGGCACGCTCCTCTGCCCGCAGCCTCTGGCCTCATCACGGTGCAGTGCTCGTCCAGCCTGTGCGCGGCACCCAGGTGTCTGCACCGCAACATCAGCGTCGTGATGCTGCCCAGACGTGCTGTCCTCAACAGCACGGACATGTGCGGCGATCACGGAGGAGGTGCGCCACGGCTGGCTCGTCGTGCTGCGCCAGCCTTCCACCCCGAAGAAGAGGCAGGGCTTGTGGCAGAAGGGAGCGGCGCCCCGAGGGGGCTCGTGCCAGGTCTCCTGAGGCTCGCGGTCAGTAACAGCACCCCGGGAACAGTGGAAATGGCAGTGCTTCGGCAGGCAGCAGCCTGTAAGCTAAACTCCGTCGTAATTCAAAAGCCTCTTCACACGTCTGTCATCCATCAGAAAAGGGGCATGACTTTCTACCTGTATGCCAGAGTGCTGGTGGACTGCAGCCTCAGCTTGTCTATAAAGCCGGAGTGGATATTCTATGCTGTTCCGGACATGAAAACGAATCCGGACTGGGAGAAACCTTTAAACGTGTCCTTCCTGCACGGCGTGGACACGGTGCAGCTAACTGTCCCCGGCTGTACTCTGAATTACGGCATGTATCAGGTGTATTTTACTGCTCGAGTGGATGTTATTGGGGCTAAAAGACACTTCAGTCGCACGGACAGAGTTTTCCTTCAGATTGAGAGAAGTGATCTGGTGGCGAATATCGCCGGAGGCACGTACCGGACGGTGGGTTTCTCGGATCGCTGGACTCTTGATGGCTCCGCGTCCTACGACCCTGATTCGCAGGAGCCGCTTGAGGGAATCGCGTTTACTTGGTACTGCACTAAAAAGGTGTCGGACTATGAGACCATGCAAGTCAGTGCAGGACAGAAATGTCATCGCTCCCAGAGGGACTTGAAATGGCCAACACCTACGGGTTCTGTTCAGGCAGTGCCACCAGAATTCCTCCCAGGAAATGCTGCATACCACTTCCGTCTGGTCATCCAGAAGGACAGTAGAAAGAGCTATGCCAAGCAGACCGTAGACGTGAGGCCTGGCTCCCCTCCTCTTCTGGCCGTGGCGTGCCTGGAGAACTGTGGCGGCGCTGTCATTCCGACGGAGAGGTTTACGTTGTCGGGAAAATGCCTGAACTGTCCGACAAAGAGCCAGCCGGTCTACCTCTGGTCCCTTTGTTTGGAAAACTCTACCGAAATCCGCTTTGACTGGTCTTCCAGAACTTCAACGGGCAGGTCTGGTCCTTTCCTCTCTATACATGCTCTGACTTTTACAAATGCTGCGCATCAGTCATACACGCTGCTCTTAAAAGTGACCACTCGGGGCGGTGGGTCATCACTCTACAGATACGCGTTCAGAGTGAATTCTCCTCCCAGGGCTGGGACGTGCAGCATCAGCCCACACCGGGGTACAGCCTTTCAGACTAAATTTGTTGTCCAGTGCAATGGATTTTCTGACAGCAACTTACCTCTGACATACAAAGTAATAGTAGCTTCTGATGTATCCCAGACCGCCAAAATAAGCTCGTTGGAGGAAAACACTTTTGGCATCATTCTGTACGTTGGCTATCAGCCTAGAACTCCTCCGTCTTTCCTGCCAGTTGGCGTGCCCTCTCGGAAGTCTACTTTGACCCTGTATGTTCAGGTCAGTGATTCTCTCGGGGCATTTACCCAGGTGAGCTTATATATCCGAGTGGAGAACCCTGTGAAGAGTCGACCACTAGCTGTCGTCTTCCATGAAATGCTTGCCTCAGTGAGCGGTTTAAGCGCGCCCATGACAGCTTATCTGCAGACCGGAGACTATTTTAATGCTGGTTACTTGGCTTATCTTGCAGCCTCGGTCCTCAACTATATTAAAGCTGCACCAACAATCCAGATACCCAAGGCTCAGTTTCGGGAAAGCCTGATTAAAACAGCTGTAAATATTTCGGTAGAGAGCATGATGGAAATCAACCAAGTAGTTGCCTCCCTTTTTCAAGTCACAGAGGAAACGGAGGAAGTGAACATTCGTTCACAGGAGATTGCCATTACAAAACTGACCGAAGTAACGAGAGTGCTGAAAGTACAGAGGAATGAGAGCCACTGGTCTGAACAAATAGAAATTCAGACCAGCGGAATACTAAGGTGCTTGTCCAACATCATGAGGGCTGCTCTTCTGCCTCGCAGGAATGTCAATGTTGGTGGAGTCACGCAAGTCTTCTCCATCATGGAAAACTTAACAGAGATAGTTTTCCAGGGCAAAGTCCCCGGAGAGACAGACACTGTCATGGAAACAAAAAACTGGAACATCACTTTGAAGAAGGATGAAAACTGGAATGTCACCAATGCGTTCTCAGCCACAGAAACCTGCAGGAATTGTTTCTATCCAACACTGCAGAAAGGACAGAATTCAAGTCTGCCCCGCAACGCTGTCATTTCCACTGCGGTTTTTGAGTTTGATGAGAATCCTTTCCCATGGCTAGGTTACACATCGGAAATCGCAACAACCGTCTTGGGCTTCAAGATGGCAGAGACCAAGGCTAACGGGGATCTGCAAGGGATCCTGCCTGAAGAAGCGGACATTCTTATCGCAAGGAAGGATACTGAATCAGCAACTTTTCGATTAGCAGTGGGACCCGATAGAACAGAAACCTACACTACTGGAGGATTTAGTCTTGAAGTGAACAGAAATACCAAGATCATCTACATCCAGATCCTGACAAAATTAAAAGTGACCTTCCAGGTGGTAGTGTTTACGGGCACAAACGTCACTCAGGCTTTTCCCATAGCCTCTTTTGATGCTTTTCCTGATATGCCGACAGTTGCAAGCAAAACCAAGACGGCTAATGCGGACTGTAACATCAAGGCTCCTTACGTTATCTGTCTCCCAGAGTCACTGCTGAAAGCCGCAGCTCAAGGAAGTGGTGCCGACAGTCAGAACATCTCCATTGTCTTGCTGACGCCCTACCTTACAAGGTATCCAACCACGGGGCTGGTGAGCATCAACATTTTCAGTGACCAGTGCTTGTTTCTGGGTGGAGTTCGAAGTCAATGGAGGGAAGACCTGTGCAGGCTTGGCCCCTTGACTGACTGGCAGAGGGTACACTGCATCTGCAAGATGAAGCAGAGTCACAGAAGCCTGTCAGTCCGTGTGGCCTCAAATACATCCACATTTGACATCAGGTTCCTGGCAGCCAAAGTAATAGTTACCCCCAACACGGTGGACCTGGAGAAAACGCTCATAGCAGACATCCCTAAAAACCCTGTGACACTTTTAACGGTGCTCTTCATTTTTGCAGTCTACTTGCTCTTGTCCCTCTGGGCCATACAAAAAGACAGGGCTGACAGGGCCAGCAAAGACAAGATTATAGTTCTGCCTGACAACAACCCCTTGGACAAAGAGAGCTTTTTGGTCACCTTGTACACAGGCAGTCGCTGGGGAGCTGGAACCAAAGCTGACGTTTTTCTCCAGCTCATTGGTCAGAACGGCACAAGCGATGTCCACTGCTTACGGCACCCCCAGGTTCCTTCTTTCCGTCAAGGAAGCACTGACCGCTTTCTCTTGACAACTAGGGAGGACTTAGGAGACATCTGCGCCTTCAGGGTCTGGCACAATAACAGGGGCCCATCTCCTGGATGGTTCTTAAGCAGAGCCAAAGTTGAAAACACATCCACTCGGAAGACCTGGCTATTTATGTGCAGGAAGTGGCTTTCTCTCAACAGGGGAGATGGCTTACTGGAAAGGACATTCTTTGTCACAAACCCCAAAGATCCCCTACCCAGAAAGGACTACTTTTTGATCCATCTCTCCAATGGTCTGACAGAGGGCCATCTGTGGCTCTCGATTTTTGCTCGCTTTCCCACTGGCACTTTCACCAGGCTCCAAAGGTTATCTTCATGTTTAACGATCTTATTATTAAACCTGCTCGTTAACATTATGTTCTTTAATGCTGACAAGGAAGAGCAATCTCCAATACACTTGAGGTACTTAAGATCAATAATAATAGGGATTGAATGTGCTTTGGTTACGATACCTGTGGAGATGCTTATCATTGCCTTATTTAAGTATTCCCAGAAGGACCCAACTGGCAGTCCACCCCTCCTTTCTGGAAGGCTTAAGAACGGGAAGGAACCTTTGCAAAAACGGTACCTCTCAGAAACTTCATCACAATCCGGGAATAATAATCCCCTGGAGAACTTTCCTGGCCCCAGCAATGCACAGGGCCCACTGCCTCACCGAAGGATGAGCAATCGAGGAGCTCCCCAGAACTGGAGCCACTCCCCCATTTCTGAAAGAGATGCCGATGCAACTGGAGCTGAGGAGCAGACTGCCAAAAAGAATTCCCCTCCAAAGGCTCAGGCCTTGCAGAGAGGGCTACCACCCAATTCCAGTTTCAATAAAAACTCTGCAGAAGAAGGTGGCAACTTTCTGAAAGAAAGCAAGCTGCTAAGTGTCACCTCCAGACCTTTTCGCAAGACGCCACAGGTGGTTTTTTGTTGGTGGTGCGTCTATCTCTCGTGGGCATTGGTTATAGCTGTAACTGGTGTATCATCATTTTTCATTGTACTGTATGGTTTGTCTTACGGCTACCAGACTTCCATGGAGTGGCTTTTAGCATCGGCAGCCTCCTTTATTCAGAATGTGTTTTTCCTTTCTGTCCTAAAAATCGTTTGTTACTCAGCTTTGAATACAGTTCGTCCTAAATACTGTGCAAACATTCCGTGGTTAACTCAGGAAAATTATTCTGAGATAAAGCTGGACAAGGAAACACTGAGTGAAGATGAGATGAGGGAGAAGCACTTGAAACTTGCCCAAATCAGAGGCACCAAGCAGTATAAGCCTTTAGAAGCTGATGAAATTGCAAAGATGCTGAAAAGGGCAAAAATTAAAGCCAAGGCTTTTGTTTTCATACGAGATTTCATTAGCCACCTTGTTTTTTTAGCTCTGGTATTACATTTTGCCTATTCCAGTGAGAACAACAACATTTTTCACAACAACCAATTTATTCAGAACCAGTTCTCTCCCAGACTCTCCCCTGTGGACAAGATAGAAGATATTTACATGTGGATGAATGATGTCTTCTTGCCCTTGATCCACAACAACATTCAGCCTTCCTTCCTTCCTGAGAGCTGGTCCAAAATCATTGGTTTGCCTAGGATGAGGCAAATACGGGCTAAACAGACTGAGAAAAAATGTTTCCATCCTCATAGCTTTGTAAATAAACTTGTGATCAGCGAAAGCCACTGTCTTCACAAATACGGCAGGGACACTGAAGAGAAAGGTGACTACGCTGGCAGTTGGTCAAAGATTTCCAACCAGTCTGTTTCCAAGGATGCCAGCAGTTGGCTTGGGTTTACTTACCAGCCAAACAAAACTCCGTGGAGTTATTACTCATTTGGCAATTTGCGCACATACGGATCTGGAGGTTACACCTTTTACTTTTTCCCCGAAGAAGGAAGACGTAATTCCACAGCAAGGCTGGATTTGCTGCAAAAGAGCCATTGGATCGATGAAAATACATGGGCTCTGATCATTGAATTAACTACATTTAACTCCGATGTGCAGCTTTTCTGCAGTATCTCAGTCATATTTGAACTTTCTCACCTGGGGACCATAAAGCCAAGTTTGTCGATACACTCTTTTGCACTCCCTATTTTTCATCAGCAAACAAAAGGTCAACAATTACTCTTTGTTGTTTTTGTTGCCTTTCTGTTCATTTACATCGCAGATGGCCTTTACATCATTGTGCAAAGGAAAAAATATACAAACAGCCCTTCCAACTTAATTAAATTTGGCTTAAAATCAGCATTTTTCCTTTTTGTTCCTTTAAAGGTCCTAAAGTTCAAGATGGGAGCTGATATAGTGAAGTTCTACTTACTTCACCCAAATGATTTCATTCCTTTTCATGCAGTTTCTCATGTAGATCAGATTTTAAGGATTACTACGGGCTTCTTGGCATTTCTTGTAGTTTTGAGAACTCTAAAATATTCTCAATTCTTTTATGATGTGCGTCTGGCACAGCGATCAATCATGGCAGCTCTTCCCGGAATATTTTCTATGGCTCTTGTGGTGGTGGTGTACTTCTTTGTATTTATGGCTTTCGGCTACCTTGCGTTTGGCCAGCATGAAGAGAATTACAATAGCATGATTCGCTCAGCTCAGACTATATTCTCTTACAGTGTTTTAGCTTTCAGAGACACTGACTTTCATTCCAACAGGTTCCTGGGTGGTCTCTTCCTAGCCTCTTTCATGTTTGTGATGATCTGTCTTTTGATCAATCTCTTCCAAGCTGTTATTATGTCTGCCTACAGAGATATGAAACAACCCGTGTATGAAGAACCATCTGATGAAGCCCAAGCAGTTGATTTTTTATTACAAAGGCTTAGAAAGATACTGTGTTACCTGATCTGTAGAACAGCCAAAACAGGTGAACCCAATCTTTTTCACAGCATGCTCTATGGCCAGCCTCAGAAGAGACGTCAGCAGCATTTAGGCCTCAAGAACAGAAAAATAAATGGAAAAAAAATGGTTTATCTTGTCATATGAACAATGCAAGATTTCATATTCCAGGTCAACTGTACTCTGTAATACTTACCTTTCCTGTAATACTTATATTTCCAATAAATGTTCATAAATACTTTTATTTTGATAATAAAATATTGTTTTCATAATAATTTATTATTATTATTATTATTATTTTGTATATTTTAACATTCAACCCATTGCTACTGATTGTGCTTAGAGTTTCTCAGCTGAGAGAAATTGTATGGTATGACCTGACAACTAAAATTAGTTCACAACACTGCATTTGTATTTGCAGGCTGATGGCTTTGTTAACATCTAACTTCTAGTCATTAACCTTTGACTGCAGAATACCATTTTATAGAGCCTCAGATTTTTTTTTTATTTTAGTAGAATTTTGTACTTTAAAACTCTATCCCCATACCAGTCAGTATATTACAATCTGTAGGTGAAGACTAACCAAGGTAATCTGTTACAGGCAAGACTGAGAACTTGCTCTGCTCTCATGAAAAACAAAGCACACAAGAAAGGAATGGAAAATTACCGGTCAGATGCTCTTTATATCCACAGAAGTATACTTTACAAAACACAACCACAATGACACACTTCACCCTCTGCTGGTGATACAGGTGATCCTTGTGGGACCACCTCTAACAATGACTCACTTCCTCCTTACTATATATTATTATTTATTTATTAATGCTGTTATCTAAATGTAGGCCTGCATTTTGTTAGAAAAAGTGGGCTTATCACCAAAAGCACTGACAAAACTACCTACTTGTGCAGCTTCCTCAGTACTACCCTTTGGGTTTTTACAAACTATTGGTACATTATTTAACTGAGAAAACAAAACAAAACATCACAACAATAACAAAAAAGAATGATTTTGAAAATGGATCTTGCCATATGCAGGCAGGAAAAAAAAAAAAAAAAAAAAAGAACCTTGCTGGTACACCTAGAAAAAAAATCTTATTCATAAGAGGTGGGAATTTTCCACACAGCTTACTTTGAATACAGAAGGATCACAGCATAGATAGCCAGGCCTGTTCTATGGCCAGCGATGCACCACCTTGACTTCTTCAAGGGGGCAGCTGACTGTGTGAGAGAAATCACAAAGTCTGTGAACGCACCTTCCTGATTGGGGAGAGCAGCCAGACTTGTCAGCATCACTGACAAGCACCAGCCTTAGGCAAAGGGGAGTTTTGCAGCTTGTTCTTGTTTATCTCTTTCACAAACTTGGTGGATGGAGGTCCGCAAGCTTGGTAGGAGAGGCTGCTGAAGGAGGGAGCCTTGTGTTGGCAGGATGGCCCTGTTTTGGAGAACAAGTCTTACGAGGAGCGGCTGAGGGAGCTGGAATTGTTCTGCCTGGAGAAGAGGAGGCTCAGGGGTGACCTTATTGCTCTCTAGAGGTACCTTAAAGGAGGCTGTAGCAAGGTGGGGGCTGGTCTGTTCTCCCACGTGCCTTGTGACAGGACGAGGGGGAACGGGATAAAGTTGCGCCAGGGGAGGTTTAGGTTGGATACTAGGAAGAACTTCTTTACCGAAAGGGTTGTTAGGCATTGGAATGGGCTGCCCAGGGAAGTGGTGGAGTCACCATCCCTGGAGGTCTTTAGAAGATGTTTAGATGTAGAGCTTAGTGATATGGTTTAGTGGAGGACTTGTTAGTGTTAGGTCAGAGGTTGGACTCGATCTTGAGGTCTCTTCCAACCCAGAAATTCTGTGATTCTGTGGTGGCAGAACAGTCATATCCATGTATTTTATGTAAAACCAGACCTTAATGAAAAGGAGGACAGCGTGAGTCGTGTCGCAAAAGAGAATAGAGACCTTATGGGTTGAAAAGAAGGGAGTCTTCTGTTGGCTAGACAACCCCTTTTTGGTGGCAGAACGGAATCTTGAGGGCCACGGTGTCTGAGATAAACCTTTTGCTTCTTTATATGTAAAACAGACTTTAAAGTTAATACCACTTAAGAGGATAATGAGCTTACTGGTGTTCATGCTAAACATACATGTATATGGCTCTAGCACTCAAATCTTCACTCAATCACTGAGCTGCGAGCACGGCTGCAGAGCTGAGGACCAAGGGGAGTCAGCAAAGCCAAGGGGTCGAACCCTGGCATCTGGGGACACCGCATCGACAGTATGGCTGCTCACCTTGCCTCTTGTTGCTCCCAGCCTGGCCTTCTTTCTGTTCTGTCTGTTCTGCAACAGCAATGAGCAATCAGCGCCAAGGACTTGGTGTGGGGTTCAGGCTGGGCAGACATCTGCACATGCAATTTAAGAAGTCATGCTAAAAAATATTAGGGGATATTCGTAGTGGGGGAAAAGGACAGATAGAGTGAGAATGAAAAAAAAAAACAAAACATCTGGCTGCTGAGGAGGAGATGGGAACTCCATCTCCCAGGGAATGGCAGCCACGTCTGCTGGCGGGCAGCTTTCCTGCCTGCCCCAGAACACCAGGGTCAAGGCAGGCCAGGACTGGGCAGCTGCTGCCCAAGGAACATGGATGGCACCTGCACCGGGCCCCCTTGCCAGCTGTGCCAGAGTGTTGTGGTTTAACCTGGCTGGCAGCTAAACACCACACAGCCATTCACTCACCCTCCCCCCTCTCTCTCTGGGATGGGGGAGAGAAACGGGAAAGTGAAGCCTGTGAGTTGAGATAGAGACAGTTTATTAAGACAGGAAAATAATAATAACAATAATAATAATAGCAATAATGATAATAGTACTACTACTAATAATGTGTACAAACAAGTGATGCACAATGCAATTGCTCACCACCCACTGGCTGACGCCCAGCCTAACCCCGAGCAGTCCGGCCCTCCTCCCCCCGGCTAGCCACCCTTAGATATATATTAGATATATATATGTATATATTGTTTAGCATGACGCCAGATGCTATGGAATACCTCTTTGGCTGGTTTGGGTCAGCTGTCGTGGGTCTGTCCCCTCCTGCTGCACCCCCAGCCTGCTCGTTGGCAGGACAGAGTGAGAAGCTGAAACGTCCTTGGCTTGGTGTAAACACTGCTCTGCAACCATTAAAACATCAGGGTGTTATCTACACTCTTCTCATCCTAATCCGAAACATAGCACCCTACCAGCTACTAGGGAGAAAATTAACTCTGTCCTAACTGAAACCAGGACCTATATCCACCCCTTATTCCATACCATTTATGTCATGCTAAGGTTACACTCTTTCCCATACATTCTAATTAATCATCATTTTCATCTAGGGTATATAGTAATCATGGTAGATATGACATACGGTATTATATAATAATTAACATGATACAATTCAACTCATGGGCTATTCTCACCCAGTATTAAATCCTCTTGAGGAATACACTGGACCTCTCTGTTTTTTGCATTACCTGCCAAGTGCATCCATGTCCCTGAGCAAAAGCAATTCCACGAATGGGTTTGCATTTTTCTGAGGCAGGAGTAGCCCAGACTGTCTTACCCAGCATGTTTCTTATGTGCACTACAGGAACTTTATCCCCTTCTACAGTATGTAATTGGGCAGGTCCAGCTTGGTTGGCAGATCCCCTAGCATTGACTAACCAGGTGGCCTTTGCCAAATGTGTATCCCAATGTTTGAATGTTCCAGCACCCATTGCTTTCAGTGTAGTCTTTAACAGTCCATTGTATTGCTCAACTTTCCCGGAGGCTGGTGCATGATAGGAGATGTGATACACCCACTCCATACCATGCTCTTTGGCCCAAGTGTCTATAAGGTTGTTTTGGAAATGAGTCCCATTGTCTGACTCTATTCTTTCTGGGCTGCCATGTCGCGATAGGACTTGCTTTTCAAGGCCCAGGATAGTGTTCCGGGCGGTGGCATGAGGCACAGGATATGTTTCCAGCCATCCGGTGGTTGCTTCCACCATTGTAAGTACATAGCGCTTGCCATTGCGGGGCTGAGGGAGTGTGATGTAATCAAACTGCCAGGCCTCTCCATATTTATATTTCAGCCATTGTCCTCCATACCAAAGAGGCTTTGACCGTTTGGCTTGCTTGATTGCAGCACACGTTTCACAATCATGAATAACCTGTGCTATAGTGTCCATGGTCAGGTCCACCCCTCAATCACGAGCCCACCTGTATGTTGCATCTCTACCTTGATGGCCCAAGGTGTCATGGGCCCATTGGGCTATAAATACTCCACGTTTATGTTGCCAGTCCAGGTCCACCTGAGCCACTTCAATCTTAGCAGCCTGATCCACCTGCTGGTTGTTCTGATGTTATGTTCTTCGGCAGCCTGAGTCTTGGGCACATAAGCATCGACGTGGCGTACCTTTACAGCCAGGTTCTCTATCTGGGCAGCAATATCTTGCCACAATGCAGCAGCCCAGATGGGTTTGCCCCTGCACTGCCAGTTTTTTTGCTTCCATTGCTGTAACCACTCCCACAGGGCATTTGCTAACATCCATGAATCAGTGTAGAGATAGAGAACTGGCCACTTTACTCATTCAGCAATATCTAAAGCCGGCTGAATGGCCTTTACTTCTGCAAACTGACTCAATTCACCTTCTCCCTCAGCAGCTTCTGCAACTCGTCGTGTAGGACTCCATACAGCAGCCTTCCATCTCCGATGCTTTCCCACAATACGACAGGACTCATCAGTGAACAGGGCATATTTCTTCTCATTTTCTGGTAGCTTGTTGTACAGTGGGGCTTCTTCAGCACGGACCACCTCCTCCTCTCATGATATCCCAAAGTATTTGCCTTCTGGCCAGTCCATAATCACTTCCAAGATTCCTGGGCGACTGGGGTTTCCTATTCGAGCCTGCTGAGTAATCAGTGCAACCCACTTGCTCCATGTAGCATCAGTTGCATGATGTGTAGAGGGGACCCTTCCTTTGAACATTCAGCCTAGTACCAGCAGTCAGGGTGCCAGGAGGAGCTGCGCTCCAGTACCGACAACTTCCGAAGCAGATTGAACTCCTTCATATGCTGCCAATATCTCCTTTTTGGTTGGAGTGTAGCAGGCCTCAGATCCTCTGTATCCCCGACTCCAAAACCCCAGGGGTCAACCTCGAGTTTCCCCAGGCTCTATCTGCCAGAGGCTCCAGGTGGGGCCGTTCTCCCCTGCTGTGGTGTAGAGCACATTCTTTACAACTGGTCCTGTTCGGACTGGTCCAACAGCTACTGCATGGACTATTTCCTGCGTAATTTGTTCAAAGGCTTGTCATTGCTCAGGGCCCCATTCAAAATCATTCTTCTTACGGGTTACTTGGTAGAGCGGGTTTACAATCAGACTGTAATTTGGGATGTGCATTCTCCAAAACCCCACAACACCTAGGAAAGTTTGTGGGTTTTTTTTGCTATTTGGTGAAGACGTAGCTGTTACTTTGCTGATCACATCCATTGGGATTTGATGGCATCCATCTTGCCATTTTATTCCTAAAAACTGGATCTCTCGTGCAGGTCCTTGACATTATTTTGTTTAATGGCAAAACCAGCTTTCAGAAGGATTTGGACTACTTCCTTTCCTTTCTCAAAAACTTCCTCTGCTGTGTCACCCCACACAATGATGTCATCAATGTACTGCAGGTGTTCAGGAGCTTCCCCTTGTTCCAGTGCAGACTGAATCAGTCCTTGGCAAATGGTAGGGCTGTGTTTCCACCCCTGGGGCAGCCGATTCCAGGTGTATTGGATGCCCCTCCAAGTGAAAGCAAACTGTGGCCTGCACTCCGCTGCTAGAGGGATGGAGAAAAATGCATTAGCGATATCAATTGTGGCATAACACTTGGTTGCCAATTCGATTCCAGTTTGTACTGGAGTTCCAGCATGTCCGGCGCTGCAGCACTCAGTGGTGGCGTGACTTCGTTCAGGCCACGATAGTCCACCATTAGTCTCCACTCACCGTTAGACTTTCGCACTGGCCATATGGGACTATTGAAAGGTGAATGAGTCTTGCTGATCACTCCTTGGCTCTCCAGCTGACGAAGTAGCTTATGGATGGGAATCGGGGAGTCTTTGTTGGTGTGATATTGCCATCGGTGCACAGTTGTGATAGTGATTGGCACCTGCTGTTCTTTGACCCTCAGCAGCCCCACAACAGAAGGGTCCTCTGAGAGACTGGGCAAGGTAGACAATTGTTTAATGTCCTCTGTCTCTAAGACAGCTATGCCAAAAGCCCACTGGAATCCTTTTGGGTCCTTGAAATATCCTCTTCTGAGACTGTCTATGCTAAGGACGCACGAAATTTTCTCATCCTAAGCCATTAATTTTCTCATCCTAAGCCAAAACATCCTAAGCACCCTACCAGCTACTACAGAGAAAATTAACTCTGTCCTAACTGAAACCAGGACACAGGGAGAGAGGGACAGGTCCTGGTCTCCATGGAGCATGTTCTGTTCTCCAAGGGCACCCACTAACAGCTGGGACTTCTTCGCTGGTTCCCACTTGCAGGCAGCACTTCAATGCCAGAGCTCCCTCGTGACCCTCAGGTCATTATTGACATGCCTCTGTGCACTTTTCTGCTTCTTCCGCTGCTCGGCTTGTTCCGCCAAGCCCTGTGAGCCTCCTCTCCCCACCTGCAGCCATCACCCTTACTTCTCACCTGCCTGGGCTCTCACAGACACATCTGTGAATGGCGCAACACCCACGACTGTGTCTCATGCCTGGGGAGCAGCACTGTGATGCTGCACTACCAACCAGAGAAGAAAGAGATGCAGAAACCAACCACACCATGCAGCCTCTGGTACCTGAACTCAGCCTGGGTGAGGAGAACCTCTTGCTGGGTAGGGCAGGCCATGCTGCAGACAGGCCCCCAACACCAAGTGCTCCTCTTCCCTGGAGAACTGATCTACAGAGAAATATCACCAAAGGCATATCCTGGACTAACTGGACTATCCTGGACTACTGTGAGACTGTGGCATCAAGGCTTCTTACATTATCAGTCTCCCAGAGTCACTGCTGAAAGCCGCAGCTCAAGGAAGTAGTGCCAACAGTCAGAACATCTCCATTGCCTTGCTGACGCCCTACCTTACAAGGTATTCAACCACGGGGTTGGTGAGCATCAACATCAGTGATCAGTGCTTGTTTCTGGGTGGAGTTCGAAGTCAATGGAGGGAAGACCTGTGCAGGCTTGGCCCCTTGACTGACTGGCAGAGGGTACACTGCATCTGCAAGATGCCCTACAAGCAAGCCAGTAGGTCTCACCTCCAGGCTCTTTCACAAGAGACTGCACATAGATCTTAGTTGGTGGTACGTCTACCTCTCGTGGGCATTAGTTCTAGCCGTAATTGGGGTATCATCATTTTTCATTGTCCTATACAGTTTGTCTTATGGCTACCAGACTTGAGTTGAGTGGCTGTTTGAATCGGCATCCTCCTTTACTCTGAGAGAGTTCTTCTTCCCAATCCTAAAAATCCTTTTTGTCTTAGCTATGACAGCTATTCTCCCAAAATATTGTGCAAACATTCCATGGTTAACTCAGGAAAAGTATTCCGAGATTAAGCTGGTATTTTTATGAGATTAAGCTAGGTAAGGAAATGCTGAATGAAGATGAGATGAGGCAGAAGCACTTTAAACTTGCCAAAATCAGGGAGCACGAAGAGCGTAAGCCTTGAGAAGCTGGTGAAATTGCAAAGATGCTGGGAAGGGCAAAAATGAAAGTCAGGGCTTTTATTTTCAA
Organism: Netta rufina; assembly: GCF_964035555.1. Lineage (NCBI taxonomy): Eukaryota > Metazoa > Chordata > Aves > Anseriformes > Anatidae > Netta > Netta rufina. Next base: position 135,880,309 of record NC_140123.1, read on the forward strand.
AAGAAATTTCATCAGCCACCTTGTCTTTTTAGCTCTGCTATTAATCTTTGCCTGTTCCATTGAGAACACCAACAGTTTTCACTACAACCCACGTATTCTGAACCAGTTCGCTCCCAGACTTTCCCCTCTGGACAAGCTAAAACATCCTCACCCGTGGGCAAATCTCATCTTCTTGCCTTTCATCCACAAAGCCATTCAGCCAGCCTTTCTTACCAAGAGCTGCACCAAAATCACTGGTTTGTCTAGGACGAGTTGGCAAGAACAGCTTGAAGGCACAGAGAAAATATCTTTCCATCCTCACAGCTTTGTAAATAATTCTGTGGCCAGTAAAAGCTGCTAGCTTCTCAAGTACAGCAGCGGCATCCAAGCTACTATCCTACCTGCCTATAGAAACTTCTGTTAGTGAAGAACCGTCTCAACAGTAGAAAAATACTTCTATTTTGATAGAATAAGGAATTTTAAAATGTTATTTCCCTTCTGGTTAACATGTTCCTTTCAGTAAGTGAAACCAATCCTAGGTCAAATAAATAATGTTTTATTGGGAAAATATTGGTACACTTCTCTTTCTGTCCACACAATCCATTTTCTTTATAAAATGCATCTACAATGAAGCACTTCACTCGTTGGATAGTGACACACACGATACTTGCCGATACATTTTACTCCTACTATACAAAAAATGTTCTGGTCACCCAGCACCAGAAGCATGTAGACTTCTTAGAGCGGGTTCAGAGGAGGGCCACAAGGATGCACAGAGGGCTGGAGCACCTCTCCTATGAAGAAAGGCTGAGAGAGCTGCGGATGGTCAGCCTAAAAAGAAGAGGCTCCAGGGAGATTTCCTTATGGCTTTTCAGTACTTTAAAGGGGGCTTGTAAAAAGATGGAGAGCAATTTTTTACTTGGGCAGATAATAACAGGACAAGGGGGAATAGTTTTAAACTAAAAGAAGGGAGAGTTAGATGTTAGGAGGGAATTCTTCACTCAGAGGGTGCTGAGGCACAGACAACAGGTTGCCCAGAGGGGTTGTGGATGCCCCATCCTGGAAGGTGTTCAAGACCAAGACTGGATGAGGCTGGGCAACCTCAGCTACTGGGTGGCATTCCTGCTCATGGCAGGGGGTTGGAACCACATGATCTTTAAGGTCCATTCTAAGCCAAGCCGTTCTTTAATTCTATGATTAACAGATGAGCACACCTAAAAAATAGAAAAAACTTGCCCAAACCTCATCCGTTGTTGCCAATGAAGAACCTAAGAGCCAATGGGTGCACATGAAAGCAGCACCCATTGTCCCCTGGGTCATAAACAAGTGATCCTGCCCAGACTGCTGGGGACACTGTACAGGCTCTGGATGGGATGCTAACCTTCCCTGCAGCAGCCCATACAGTGCTGTGCTCTGCACTTGTAGCTAGAATAGCAGCTTCAGCCACTAAGAATCAGTATTTTCCTGCTCAAGAGAGAGAGTACCCAAGACGCACACCACGTGACACCTTGTGGTTTTATCTGCGTGACCACGGGGAAGATATGAGGAAATGGGATGGTGTACCTAATTCAACCCTAGCTGCTCAGGTACATGAACTGAAAGGAAATACAGCAGCAAGAAGAGGGGCTCCTAAGAAAAATGCTGCTCCAGTTTCTGTTGGGCACTTCCTCAGAGGCAGTAGAAAAGCTGCTGTTATTCTTTATCCTGAGGAAGGGACCTCTGTTTCTCATTTGCAAGAATTAAGTGGCAGACACTCCAACCAGGACTAGAGGGGCCCTGCCTCTGGCCAGGTAGAGGAGAGGGATAACTGGATTTATTGGACTGTGTGGATCTGATGGCCTGGCACATTGGAACCACAAGAATACAAAGCTCTAGTGAACACTGGTGCATAATGTACCTTAATGCTGTTATAAATGGCTCAGGATTCAAATTAGGATTAAATAAAAAAATAGGATTTATTGAAAGAATATAAAGGAATAGAGGTAAGCAAACAGCACTGGGTGCACCGGGAGTCTCCGCTCCACCAGGACGCACACCAGTTACATCAAGCAGCTGATTTTTATGCTCCTAGACTAATACATATTCATTACTACTTCTAAAAAAATAGATTATTATAATTAGCTTCCGGGGTCCAGTCCCTCCTACTGGAGCATGCGCAGTCTCCCCTGGGGGTCTCTTCTGGGGGTCTCTAGGGGTCTTTCATGCTGAAGGCTCATAGTCTTCCTCTCTCCCTTTGTACTTACTTGGCACCATGCCAAGTTTATAGAACATTCTCTGCAGGTCTTGTCTCCCAGCCGTCCTTCAGCTTCTTTTTCCTTCCTCTTAATCTCTCGGCCCCCCTAACCAGATACCAAAGATCCGCGTAGTATCCCATAACAGTCACTAGTTGTTATCAGTTGTTCTGAAACTCCCAGACATCAAACACAAACAGCTTTCTTATTTGACGCTTCACGAGTAATTAAAACATTCTTCCCCAGCCATTCACAGACACATCTATAGCAGTGTTAAGTTAATCTCGAAGAAGACAGGAAAAAAAAGGCTGTAACTGTTAGAAATAGAAGTCTGGAATAACAAAAGTGTCGTGGTTTAACCCGGCTGGCAGCTAAACACCACGCAGCCGTTCGCTCACCCTCCCCCCTCCCTCTCTGGGACGGGGGAGAGAAATGGAAAGTGAAGCCCGTGAGTTGAGATAAAGACAGTTTAATAAGACAGGAAAATAATAATAACAAAATAATAATAACAATAATAATAATAATAATAATAATACAATGGTGATAATAGGAAAGTAATAATAATATGTACAAACAAGTGATGCACAATGCAATTGCTCACCACCCGCTGACCGATGCCCAGCTTAACCCCGAGCAGTCCGGCCCCCTCCCCCCGGCTAGCCACCCCTATATATTGTTTAGCATGACGTCAGATGGTATGGAATACCCCTTTGGCTAGTTCGGGTCACCTGTCCTGGGTCTGTCCCCTCCCAGCTCTTACTGCACCCCCAGTCTGCCTGTTGGCAGGACAGAGCAAAAGTCTGAGGTGTCCTTGGCTTGGTATAAGCACTGCTCTGCAACAATTAAAACATCGGGGTGTTATCAGCACTCTTCTCATCCTAAGCCAAAACACAGCATTCCACCAGCTACTAGGAAGAAAATTAATTCTGTTCTAACTGAAACCAGGACATCTATCCACCCCTTATTCCATACCATTTATGTCATGCTCAGGTTACACTCTTTTCCATACATTCTAATTAGTCACCTATAGTAGTCATGGTAGTGGTAACATACAGTATTATATAGCAGTTAACATGGTACAATTCAGTTCATGGGCTATTCTCACCCAGTATTAAATCTCCTTGAGGTACACACCGGACCTCTCCGTTCTTTTGCATCACCCACCAAGAGTATCCAGGTCCCTGAGCGAAAACAATTCCACGAATGGGTTTGCCTTTTCCTGAGGCAGGAGTAGCCCAGACTGTTTTACCCAGCATATTTTTTACATGCACTACAGGAACTTTATCCCCATCTACAGTACGTAACAGGTTTGATTGGGCAGGTCCAGCTCGGTTGGCAGATCCCCTAGTATTGACTAGCCAGGTGGCCTTTGCCAAATGCGTATCCCAGTTTTTGAATGTCCCAGCGTCCATTGCTTTCAATGTAGTCTTTAACAGTCCATTGTATCGTTCAACTTTCCCAGAGGCTGGTGCATGATAGGGGATGTGATACACCCACTCAATACCATGTTCTTTGGCCCAAGTGTCTATAAGGTTGTTTCGGAAATGAGTTCCATTGTCTGACTCTATTCTTTCTGGGGTACCATGTCGCCATAGGACTTGCTTTTCAAGGCCCAGGATAGTGTTCCGGGCGGTGGCATGAGGCACAGGATATGTTTCCAGCCATCCGGTGGTTGCTTCCACCATTGTAAGTACGTGGCGCTTGCCATTGCGAGTTTGAGGGAGTGTGATGTAATCAATCTGCCAGGCCTCTCCATATTTATATTTCAGCCATCGTCCTCCATACCAAAGAGGCTTTGACCGTTTGGCTTGCTTGATTGCAGCACATGTTTCACAGTCATGAATAACCTGTGCTATAGCGTCCATGGTCAGATCCACCCCTCGATCACGAGCCCACCTGTATGTTGCATCTCTACCTTGATGGCCTGAGGTGTCATGGGCCCATCGGGCTATAAATAATTCACCTTTATGCTGCCAATCCAGATCCACCTGAGCTACTTCAATCTTAGCAGCCTGATCCACCTGCTGGTTGTTCTGATGTTCTTCAGTAGCCCGATTCTTGGGCACATGAGCATCTACATGACGTACTTTCACAGCCAGGTTCTCTCCCCGAGCAGCAATATCTTGCCACAATGCAGCAGCCCAGATGGGTTTGCCCCTACGCTGCCAGTTGTTTTGCTTCCATTGCTGTAACCATCCCCACAGGGCATTTGCTACCATCCATGAATCGGTGTAGAGATAGAGAACTGGCCATTTTTCTCGTTCAGCAATGTCTAAAGCCAGCTGAATGGCCTTCACTTCTGCAAACTGACTCGATTCACCTTCTCCCTCAGCAGCTTCTGCAACTCGTCGTGTAGGACTCCATACAGCAGCCTTCCATCTTCGATGCTTCCCCACAATACGACAGGACCCATCAGTGAACAGGGCATATTTCTTTTCATTTTCTGGTAACTGGTTGTACAGTGGGGCTTCTTCAGCACGACCCACCTCCTCCTCTGATGATATCCCAAAGTATTTACCTTCTGGCCAGTCCATAATCACTTCCAAGATTCCTGGGCGACTGGGGTTTCCTATTCGAGCCCGCTGAGTAATTAGTGCAATCCACTTGCTCCATGTAGCATCAGTTGCATGATGCGTAGAAGAGACCCTTCCCTTGAACATCCAGCCTAGTACCGGCAATCGGGGTGCTAGGAGGAGCTGCGCTTCAGTACCGACCACCTCTGAAGCAGATCGAACTCCTTCATATGCTGCCAGTATCTCCTTTTCAGTTGGAGTATAGCGGGCCTCAGACCCTCTGTATCCCCGGCTCCAAAACCCCAGGGGCCGACCTCGAGTTTCCCCAGGTTCTTTCTGCCAGAGGCTCCAGGTGGGGCCGTTCTCCCCGGCTGCAGTGTAGAGCACATTCTTTACATCTGGTCCTGTTCGAACTGGCCCAAGGGCTACTGCATGGACTATTTCCTGCTTAATTTGTTCAAAGGCTTGTCGTTGTTCAGGGCCCCATTCAAAATCATTCTTCTTACGGGTTACTTGGTAGAGCGGGTTTACAATCAGACTGTAATTTGGGATGTGCATTCTCCAAAACCCCACAACACCTAGGAAAGTCTGTGTTTCTTTTTTGTTAGTTGGTGGAGACATAGCTGTTATTTTGTTGATCACATCCATTGGGATTTGACGACGTCCATCTTGCCATTTTATTCCTAAAAACTGGATCTCTCGTGCAGGTCCTTTGACTTTATTTTGTTTTATGGCAAAACCGGCTTTCAGAAGGATTTGGACTATTTTCTTCCCTTTCTCGAAAACTTCCTCTGCTGTGTCACCCCACACAATAATGTCATCGATGTACTGCAGGTGTTCAGGAGCTTCCCCCTGCTCTAGCGCAGACTGGATCAGTCCATGGCAAATGGTAGGGCTGTGTTTCCACCCCTGGGGCAGTCGATTCCAAGTATATTGGACTCCCCTCCAAGTGAAAGCAAACTGTGGCCTGCACTCTGCTGCTAGAGGGATGGAGAAAAATGCATTAGCGATATCAATTGTGGCGTACCACTTGGCTGCCTTCGATTCAAGTTCGTACTGAAGTTCCAGCATGTCCGGCACTGCAGCACTCAGTGGTGGCGTCACTTCGTTCAGGCCACGATAGTCCACTGTTAGTCTCCACTCGCCATTAGACTTTCGCACTGGCCATATGGGACTATTGAAAGGTGAATGAGTCTTGCTGATCACTCCTTGGCTCTCCAATTGACGAATTAGCTTATGGATGGGAATCAGGGAGTCCCGGTTAGTGCGATATTGCCGCCGGTGCACAGTTGTGGTAGCGATTGGCACTTGCTGTTCTTCGACCCTCAGCAACCCCACAACAGAGGGGTCCTCTGAGAGACCAGGCAAGGTAGATAATTGTTTAGTGCCCTCTGTCTCTAAGGCAGCTATACCAAAAGCCCACCGGAACCCTTTTGGGTCCTTGCAATATCCTCTTCTGAGATAGTCTATGCCAAGGATACATGGAGCATCTGGGCCAGTCACAATACGGTGCTTTTCCCACTCATTCCCAGTCAGACTCACTTCAGCCTCCAATACAGTCAACTGCTGAGATCCCCCTGTCACTCCACAAATATAGATGGGCTCTGGTCCTTTATAGCTCGATGGCATTATAGTGCATTGTGCACCGGTGTCTACTAAAGCCTTATACTTCTGTGCGTCTGATGTGCCAGGCCATCGAATCCACACAGTCCAATAAACTCGATTATCCCTTTCCTCCCCCTGGCTGGAGGCAGGGCCTCCCTAATCCTGGTCGGAATCTTCTTCGTTTCTGTGTTTGAAGGACTGTCTGCTGGAAGTTGGAGCAGCAAACTTTTCAGAGAATCCCTTCTTCCTGATTGTTTTCTTTTGCAACTCACGTACCCGTGCCTCTAGGGTCGCGGTAGATTTTCCATCCCATTTTCTCATGTCCTCTCCATGGTCTCGTAAGTAAAACCACAGGGTAGCACGGGGTGAGTACCCACCATATCGTCTTCCTTGTGTGGATGAACGACTACCCCTGATAGCTGAGACACTGCTCTGTACAGGTACGGAGGAGAATAATCTCTCTTCAAGTTGGTGAACCTTTTCAGAAAGTTTCTCCACAGTGTTCTCTTTTGGTCGGTGGACACTGGTTGGTTCAGGTGGGGATGAAGATAGATTCTCTTTAAGTTGGTGGAATTCTTCAGAAAGTTTCTCCACAGCTGAGACGCAGGCCTGTAAGGAAGAGGAGAGACTTTCTTCGTACTGCCGGAGTTGTTTAGCCACTTCATCCACTGTGGGTTCCTCATCCTCTTTCCAGGCCATTATTGCCAATGAGCTGGCATATGATGATGGTGCACTCCGTACAAACTTCCGCCACATGGGTCGCGTACACCTGACTTCATCTGGATCTTTGGATGTTTGTCTGAGGTCTGGATCCTCATAAATCACTTCCCGTACGGCTAATTCCCTCAGATACTGGATTCCCTTCTCCATAGTGGTCCACTTGCCTGGTAGACATAAAAGTTCTTCCTTGAAGGGATACCTTTCCCTCACAGCTGAGAGGAGACGCCTCCAGAGGCTGTGAGATTGTGCTCCATCTGCAATTGCTTTGTCAACGCCTGCATCTCTAGCAAGGGATCCCAGTCGCTTGGCTTCCCTGCCGTCTAATTCCACACAATTGGCTCCAGTGTCCCAGCATCGGAGCAGCCAGGTGACAAACAGGTTCATAAATTTAAGGAGTACTTTCTGAAGACTTGATAAATTGACTAGAATGAGGGGGAGACCGGGACACACTGCATCTGTGGTTCAAGAATTAAATTGCCAGTGCAGGGCCCAGAGGCAGACAGGATTCAAACAGAATTGTTCTTTATGGACACGAATTGTTAAAACATTCCTCACAATGCCATCAGGCTACCAAGGGACAGAACTCATCTGTATCTCTGGAGGGACAGGGGGATCCCAACAACTAACTGTATTAGAAGCTGAAGTGAGTCTAACTGGGAACGAGTGGCAAAAGCATCCCATTGTGACTGGCCCAGAGGCTCCATACATCCTTGGCATAGACTACCTCAAGAGAGGGTACTTCAAGGATCCAAAAGGATACTGGTGGGCTTTTGGCATAGCTGCTTTGAGCACAGAGAAGATTAGGCAGCTGTCTACCCTGCCTAGCCTTTCAGAAGACCCTTTTGTTGTAGGATTGCTGAAGGTTGGAGAACAGCAAGCACCAATCACTACCACAATGGTGCACCGACGGCAATATCGCACCAACCGAGACTCTCTGATTCCCATCCATGAGTTAGTTCACCAGCTGGAGAGTCAAGGAGCAATCAGCAAGACTCGCTCACCGTTTAATAGTCCCATATGGCCAGTGCGAAAGTCTAATGGCGAGTGGAGGCTAACGGTGGACTATCGTGGCCTGAATGAAGACACGCCACCACTGAGTGCTGCAGTGCCAGACATGCTGGAACTCCAGTACAAACTGGAATTGAAGACAGCCAAGTGGTACGCCACAATTGATATCACTAATGCATTTTTCTCCATCCCTCTAGCAGCAGAGTGCAGGTCACAATTTGCTTTCACTTGGAGGGACATCCAATACACCCGGAATCGGCTGCCCCAGGGGTGGAAACACAGCCCTACCATTTGCCATGGACTGGTCCAGTCTGCACTGGAACAAGGGGAAGCTCCTGAACACCTGCAGTACATTGATGACATTATTGTGTGGGGTGACACAGCAGAGGAAGTTTTCGAGAAAGGAAAGGAAGTAGTCCAAATCCTTCTGAAAGCTGGTTTTGCCATTAAACAGAGTAAGGTCAAGGAACCTGCACAGGAAATCCAGTTCTTGGGGATAAAATGGCAGGATGGACATTGCCATATTCCGATGGATGTGATCAACAAAATAACGGCTACGTCTCCGCCAACTAGCAAAAAAGAAATGCAAGCTTTCCTAGGCCTTGTGGGATTCTGGAGAATGCATGTGCCAGGCTATAGTCAGCTTGTGAGTCCTCTATATCTAGTGACTCGAAAGAGAAACTATTTCAAGTGGGGCCCTGAGCAACAACAGGCCTTTGAACAAATCAAACAAGAAATCACTCATGCAGTAGCCCTTGGGCCTGTCTGTACCGGACCAGCTGTGCAAAAATATTTTATACTGCAGCTGGGGAGCATGGCCTCACCTGGAGACTCTGGCAGAAAACCTCAGAAGAAACTCGGGATCAACCTCTGGGTATCTGGAGCAGGGGCTATCAAGTACACCCCAACTGAAAAAGAGATTCTAACAGCATATGAGGGTGTTTGAGCTGCTTCAGAAGTTGTGGGTACAGAAGCAGAGTTCTTCTTGGCACCACGGCTACCTGTGGATGTTCAAAGGGAAAATCCCCACTACACTGACTCATGGATGGTGGCAAATGTACTCTGGGGGTGTCTGCAGCAATGGAAACAGACCAACTGGCAGCACAGAGGTAAACCTATCTGGGCTGCTACCCTTTGGCAAGATATTGCTGCCTGGGTAGAAAACCTGGATGTGAAAGTACGTCGTGTAGATGCCCACATGCCCAAGAGTCGCACTACTGAAGAACATCAGAACAACGAAGAAGTAGATCGAGCTTCAAAAATTGAAGTGTCTCAGGTGGACCTGGACTGAGGACGTAAGGGTGAGCTGTTTGTAGCTCGATGGGCCCATGAAACATCAGGATATCTGGGGAGGAATGCCACATACAGATGGGTTCGTGATCAAGGGGTGGACCTGACCATTGAGGCCATTACACAGGTTACCCATTAGTGTGAGACCTGTGCTGCAATCAAGAGAGCCATGAAGGTAAAATCTCCCTGGAACAGGGGAAGGTGGCTAGGGTTTCAATATGGTGAGGCCTGGCAAATTGACTATATTGGACCACTCCCACAAACCTGCCAAGGCAAACGGTACATACTCACCATGGTAGAAGCAACTACTGGGTGGCTGGAAACATACCCTGTAAACCATGCCACAGCCTGAAGCACTATCTCGGGCCTAGAAAGGCAAGTGCTGTGGTGTCTTGGTACACCAGAGAGAATTGAGTCTGGCAATGGGAGTCATTTCCAAAACAATCTTGTCACCTCCTGGGCCAAGAGGCATGGTATTGAGTGAGTGTATCACATCCCTTATCACCCACAAGCCTCTGGGAAGGCTGAGAGGTACAATGGACTGTTAAAGACTATGCTGCGAGCACTGGGTGTTGGGACATGGAAACAATGGGACATAAATCTACCAGAAGCCACTTGGCTAGTTAACAACAGTGGGTCTGACAGCCATGCTGGTCCTGCTGAAACAAAACCCCTACACATGGTGAAAGGAGCTAAAGTCCCCGCAGTGCATGTAGGAAAGTGGATGGGGAAGGTGGTGTGGGTTGCTCCTGCCTCGGGAAAAGGCAAACCCACTCATGGGATTGTCTTCGCCCAAGGACTGGGGTATACCTGGTGGGTATTGCAAAAGAATGGGGATATCAAGTGCGTGCCTTGAAGAGATTTAACCTTGAGAGAAAACTAATCGATAATCTAAGTTATATGTTGTAGGAAGATGCTGCAGGATCAACAACAGGTCAACTTTGCAAGGAACTGGACAAGTGCAACAAACTTTGGCAGATGAAGACTAAATCGTCAACAGTTCTTATGAACATTTTCCGAGAAAGACCTATAGAATGAAAAGATATACCTACCTATCAATCTGTTAAAGAACAAGGAACAATGATGGTGAGAATACCTATATGCTAAAGTATGGGGGACCTGAGAGTGACACAAATGTTATGGAATAAGGGGTGGAGGTTGTACTGGCTCTGGCTGGGATGTTAACTTTCCCTGCAGCAGCCCATACAGTGCTGTGTATGCTCTGCACTTGTAACTGGAACAGCAGTGTTATCACACAAGTGTTGTGTCTGCTGCTGAGCAGTGCTGGCACAGCATCAAGACTCTCTCTAACCCTCCTAGGGGGTGGGCAAAAAAGCGAGAAAGAAACATCACCAGGGCAGCTGACCTAAACCAACCAAAGGGATATTCCATACCATGTGGTGTCACACTCAGCAATAAAAGGTGGAAACAGGAAGAAGAGGGGAGGGCTGGGCTCTTATTGCGAAAACATCTGTCCTCCCAAACACCGGCTACATGCGTTGAGGCCCTGCTTCAAGGACGTGGTCAAGCATTGCTCATTTGTGGGAAGTAGAGAGTAATTTCTTTCCTCTGCACTTCCACATAGCCTTTATTTGTTTTATTTTTCCTTTCCCCCTCCCTTTCCCCTTTCCTTTTTTTCCCTTTAGTTAAATTGTTTGATTCATAATAATCTTTCCTTAATAATTATTATTATTTTTTCCTTAAATTAAATTATCCTTACCTCAACTCGTGAGTTGTTCTTTCCTTTACTTCTTCCCCTCCTCATCTAAGGAGGGGGAGTGTGAGCGTGGTTGTGGTGTTCAGCTGCCTAGCGTGGTAAAACCACCACAGACATCCAGGTCTTGGTGCTTGTGTGCACTGGCATACGAATCTGTGTCTGAAGGAAGCCCAGGAGAGCCGAGAAGGTACAAGGCAGACGAAGAGCTTGTAAAGCAGCCATCACCTTCCCTTTTCACACACGCTGGCTCTGCTGCTCCTTGCGCTCATTTCCCTTCATTCTTCTCCCTAAACCCAGAACAGACTGCCCGCTGCCAGGCTTCCTGGAGGAGAGTGCCATTGCCTCCACTCCTTTTCCTGCTTTGCCTTTTCTCTTTTGGGCCAGACCAAAGCCTTGCCCTTGCTGCTGCTTTCCTGCTGACTCTTCCCTTCTAGCAGTGTCCCTGCTGCCATGACACCCCCTGCAGCTCCTCGCACTAGGACCCACTTGCTGCTGCGGGACTGGGCCCAGGCACGGTGGCCACAGCATGGTAGGGGCCAGGCAGGCCAGCTCTGAGAGCAGAGCTGCAGGGCTGAGGGCCAAGGGGAGTCAGGAAAGCCCAAGACTCACCCCCGTCATCTGGAGACTCCACGCTGACAGCATGGCTGCTCACCTTGCCCCTTGCTGCTCCCAGCCTGGCCTTCTTTCTGCGCTGTCTGTTCTGCAACAGCAATGAGCAGGACACATCAGTCAAAAGTGCAACACCCACGACTGCGTCTCATGCCTGGGGAGCAGCACTGTGACGCTGCGCTACCAGCCAGAGAAGAAAGATGCAGCCACCAACCCCACCACACTGCCTCTGGTACCTGAATTCAGCCTGGGTGAGGAGCACCTCTTGCCGGGAGGGGGCGCTGCCGGCTCCACCTATACCACGTCAGCCTCCCTCGAGAGGGCTGCCGGGCCCTGGCGGCTCTCTCGAGTGGCCTCAATGTTGGAAAAAAAGCCCTGCCTGTCCCGATCCCCTGCTCCGCTGCAGAACGCGTCTGCCCTGGGGCCGATCGCCTCATCAAGTGGTGATCAGCAATTGACTCACTGTGATCAGAGAGGTTCATACAGCACATTCCCTCAAATTCCTCACACCCATGTTACCCACAGATTTTGTCATGGTTCAGTCTTGGCCAGAAGCGCAATCCCTGCTGCCAGCATTAGAATCACCATCAGCAACTTCCCTGTCCCTTGAGACATCTTGGGCAGCCTCCACAACTCGTCTTGGCACCCAAACTGGTCCTGCTCGGCATAATGCAAGCCTGATACAATATTGTGTCCCGCATCTCTCCGCGTCCCATGTCTCTGTTCCGCATCTCTCCACGTCCTGCATCTCTCTGCATCTCTGTTCCATGTCTCTCCGCATCCCACATCTCTCTGTGTCTCTCTGCATCTCTCCACGTCTCTGTTCTGAGTCTCACTGCATCCAGTGTCTCACCGTGTCTGTCCATGTCTCACCGCGTCCCACGTCTCTCCGCGTCCTGCATCTCTGTGTGTCTCTGTTCCGCTTCTCACCGCATCTCTCCACATCTCAGCGCGTCCCGTATCTTACTGCATCTCTGCTCTGCGTCTCTCCGCGTCCTGCCTCTCTGTTCTGTGTCTCTCTGCATCCCTCTCTTTTTTTTTTTTTTTTTTTTTCTTCTTACATATTAATATGGTTTGAGCCCAGGAAAAAAAAGTAAAATGCATGCCTCTTGTTGAAATAAACAGTAGTGCCACAGGAGACCTGCCCGGATTGTACAAGGATTATTCAAAACTGATACAACATCAAAAGAAGTAGAAATGAAATTCAGTCTCTAATATGCAGGCAGAGTAACAACAGTAGAGAAGTTTCAGTGAAGTCTTACAGGCCTGCCTCAAACAATATCCAAGTAAATTTTAAGCATAATCTTTGGCTTCTATCAACAAAAATCAAACTGAAGTTTTTCTTTTCTTTTCTTTTCTTTTCTTTTCTTTTCTTTTCTTTTCTTTTCTTTTCTTTTCTTTTCTTTTCTTTTCTTTTCTTTTCTTTTCTTTTCTTTTCTTTTCTTTTCTTTTTTTTTTCTTCTCTTCTCTTCTCTTCTCTTCTCTTCTCTTCTCTTCTCTTCTCTTCTCTTCTCTTCTCTTCTCTTCTCTTCTCTTCTCTTCTCTTCTCTTCTCTTCTCTTCTCTTCTCTTCTCTTCTCTTCTCTTCTCTTCTCTTCTCTTTTTTTTTTTTCCTTTTTTTTTTTTTCTTTTTTCTTTTTTTTCCCATTATAATTGGCATCAATTATCCATGGCAAAACAAACAATCCGGTCAAAGTTGCACTTGATTGTCCTAACAGCAATACACTACAGTCATTCCCACACCACTTGCTACAGTCAGGTAGAAGATTCCTAGAAATACTAATGAAATTCCAACGTGGAATGAAACCCTTACAGCACCACAGTCTTTGAAAACTTTGTTCAGCTGCTGGGATTTATTGAGTTTCTTGTTTTCACTGCTGAGATCTGTGGCTGCCTTTTCAGAAGATCCACCCACATCCTCGGCCGAGCTGCCGGAGGCGGTCCACAGCGCCAGCAGCAGGGCTGGTGGGCCGAGGGGGGACCGACCCGAGGGTGGGGGGTAGCGGCAGCTTGCAGGGGCCCGGGGTGCGGCAGGCCCGGGTGCAGCAGCAGGTGGAACATGATGCAGCCCAATGTGTCTGTGCGGGCGCTCAAACCGGAGAAATGCAGCAGCTGGCGGCGGGGCTGGCAGCACTTTGCAGCAGGCGATCTATCAGTCCCAGGCAGTGTAGGATAACCCGACCAAAAGCCCCGGGACAAACGGACACAACGACCAGCATTCTGTGCCGTAAGCCAATTTATTACTGCGTGACATTATCATACATAGTGTCAAAACGTCCCACCCAGGAACCCAGGACACCTCCCACTGTGCTCGCAGGCACCCCAGACCCCTCCTTTCGTGCACACAGGCACAACCCAGAATAATCCCACACCTCCCCCCTCTGTATGCAGTAATGTACCCCCTTTAACCCGTTACACTACGCGTGATTTAATCATAATTACTTAGGGACGAGTATCCGTCCCAGGAGCAAGCGGTGGCAATGGGAGCCCTTCATGATTTTTGGTGAGAATGGTCAGCATGCTGCGATTCATTATACTGCTTCTATCTATTTTTGCTTTAATACATGCATATACTAGCCCTATCACAATGAATATTATTACCAGTAGCAATATTGTTTGTAAGAGCGATTTAAGCCATCCTTCTAGCTGAAAGCCTAACCCCTCGAGAGTTGCCCCCAGCCAATTCTGTTCTGCGTTACGCTGCTCTTCTTTTATTTTGTCTTCTACCTGGGCTATTTGGGATATGTCACGTTCTACATCGGCAGTTACATTCGGAATGTGTATACAACAATGGTCAACCTTATCTTTAAGGTATCCACAGATGCCGTGTTCCTTTAACAGAAGCATATCCAGGGCCAATCTATTCTGCAGGGTCATTCTTGTTGTGGCTTGTAACAGAATCACAGAATCACACAGAATCACAGAATTTTCTAGGTTGGAAGAGACCTCAAGGTCATCGAGTCCAACCTCCAACCTAACGCTAACAGCCCTCCACTAAACCATATCCCTAAACTCTACATCTAAACGTCTTTTGAAGACTTCCAGGGATGGTGACTCCACCACTTCCCTGGGCAGCCTGTTCCAGTGCCTCACAACCCTTTCAGTGAAGAAGTTCTTCCTAACATCTAACCTAAAATTCCCCTGGCTCAACTTAAGCCCATTCCCCCTCGTCCTGTCACCAGGCACGTGGGAGAACAGGCCAACCCCCACCTCGCTACAGCCTCCCTTGAGGTACCTAAAAAGAGCGATAAGGTCACCCCTGAGCCTCCTCTTCTCCAGGCTGAACAAGCCCAGCTCCCTCAGCCGCTCCTCGTAGGACTTGTTCTCCAGGCCCCTCACCAGCTTCGTCGCCCTTCTCTGCACCCGCTCAAGCACCTCGATGTCCTTCTTGTAGCGAGGGGCCCAAAACTGAACACAGTACTCGAGGTGCGGCCTCACCAGAGCTGAGTACAGGGGGACGATCACCTCCCTAGCCCTGCTGGTCACACTGTTCCTCATACAAGCCAGGATGCCGTTGGCCTTCTTGGCCACCTGAGCACACTGCTGGATCATATTCAGCCGACTATCCACCATCACTCCCAGGTCCTTCTCTGCCTGGCAGCTCTCCAACCATTCCTCTCCCAGCCTGTAGTTCTGCTTGGGGTTATTGCGCCCCAGGTGCAGGACCCGGCACTTGGCCTTGTTGAACTTCATGCAGTTGACCTCAGCCCATCGGTGCAGCCTATCCAGATCCTCCTGCAGAGCTTTCCTACCCTCAAGCAGATCGACACACGCACCTAACTTGGTGTCATCTGCGAACTTACTGAGGGTGCACTCGATGCCCTCGTCCAGATCATCGATGAAGATATTAAAGAGGACCGGCCCCAGCACCGAGCCCTGGGGGACGCCACTAGTAACTGGCCTCCAACTGGACTTGGCTCCATTCACCACGACTCTTTGGGCCCGGCTATCCAGCCAGTTTCTAACCCAACGAAGCGTGCGCCAGTCCAAGCCAAGAGCAGCCAGTTTCTTGAGGAGAATGCTGTGGGAGACGGTGTCAAAAGCCTTGCTGAAGTCAAGGTAGACCACATCCACAGCCTTTCCCTCATCCACCCAGCGCGTCACTTTGTCATAGAAGGAGATCAGGTTCGTCAGGCATGACCTGCCTTTCATAAAGCCATGCTGACTGGGCCTGATCGCCTGCTTCCCCTGCAAGTGCTGCATGATGACTCTCAGGAGGATCTGAACTGTATATTTAATTCCTTAAACCCCCTTTTGGTTATGTTGGCCAGTCTATGTACTTGCCCCATCAAATTGTGTATCAGCTCCCTGTTGTGGTAGGAGGCTATCGGGGCAAACAACGATTCTACCACCCATCCTATCTTTATCCCAGTGGACGGTTCCTGCCACTCATCGTCTTCTTCACTTACTTTTCTTTTTGTCCTTCTCTCTATGAGAGGAGATTTTTTCTAAAGTGGGCAAAGGGTGGGCAATCCTAAAGTTATTTCTTTTACTGGGCCATCCAAACTTAAGTGATTCGTCCAAGTTCCATCACTGGCGGCCCACACAAAATGTCCCATGCTTCGTATAGTTGAAGATTTACAATTCACTAAGGTCTTTTCCCTACCAGTCTGGCTGGCTATATTCTGATTGGTTATACTCATGTTAACTTGACCTCTGCATGCACATCCGGTGGCTAAGGCTATCTTTACCGGGAGCAGAGATATTGTTTCTAAAGCAGTGTCACAATTGAATATTTGTGTACAATTCCACCACGGGACTGCCTTTACCCTCTCCCGACTACTAGTTTCCCTCTGAGCCGTCTCATATAGTTAACTCTGGTCATTATTCGTCCTTCCTACCCACTGCAAACACCAAGGAGTATTCCCCCCATATTGGTATTTCTGCAGTATATTTAATGCCCATGCTGACTCCCAACCCTCTAATCCTCCTATCTCGTTACCTTCTTTACACTTCCATATAACCTTTTTCTTTTGTCGTGTGCGTGGTGCATCATACTCACACATTCCTAGTCGTCCATCCTCATTGTCTAGGTCTGTAAATATGTAATTTCTTTCCTTTTGACACCCAGAATAAAGGCGAATCTGACACTCTCTATAAAACCCTTCCAGCCTTCCTGTCTCTATGACTGTCTCCGATTCACATTGGATTGTTTTGTTTTTCTCAATCTGGGGTATCAGTGATGTGATTATACCCCAGGGTATAGGATCACCTGCGGATTTAGGTATAGGTAAACAAGCGGTCACTTGACTCACATTCTGCATTTTTGCGAAATCTTTAATTAACCCTATCATTAAATTTTCCTCTTGATTGCTCCTTGCTTGCTGTGTGTACTGAACTGACCTTTTATCTCTCATTTTTAACAACACTGGAATTTTGCAGACTCCTCGAGTTGCTCGAGGGCTGCGAGCAGTGCGATGCGGCCACAACAGCAGACCCATAGAGCACAAACCAAGTGTCGTGTTAGCTGGAATCACCTTCTAAGCACCTTCCTGAGAACAGAGCAACCAATAGGGGTTAGGTAAACGCCAATGAGCAGAGTTCGAAACATGTGCAACGCGGACCGATTGGTAAGGGGCCGTCGCATGGCTATTTACAGTCCAAACATCCCCAAGTCCACCAGTGCAGGAGCTTGGCCCGGTGGCTGCACCCACAACCAGGCCACCGACTGATTGCACACCGTGGTCTTAACTGTCCACGGCAGAACGGTCACATCCGCTATTTTCCCATTGTCCCAAACGTCAATGGAGCCGCACAATTGCGCCACCGGCAGAACGGTTTCTTTTCCGTCCTCCGTCACATGTGTGGTGCTGTCCGATGACAAGTGTGTTTCATGTGTCAGATTGTTACCTGCCTGCATGGTGGCATTGATACGGATGGTAGTCAGCTTTCTTCCCCGGCAAGCAACAGGCGGAACAGCCCACGAAGTGTCCCGTTGAGTACTGGCTCAGCAGACCGTAGGTTGTAAGCGTATGGCGTTGGAAACAGCAGAGCGGTCCGGTAGCCCACAGCATACTCCTGCTAACACTAATGCATCACGACCTAACAGAGATATCGGAGTGGCTAGAACGTAGGGTCTGAGAGGCCCCACCTCCCGCCGGACACCAGCGTCATCCCAGCGAATCAATACTGGATGACAGCTGCAATGACCTTCCACCAAACCACCCACCCCACTGACCGCTCGGGGCAGCGGATCTAGTGGCCACTGTTGAGGCCAGTGTGCAGCGGAAATGGAGGTGACATCTGCACCGGAGTCCACTAAAAAGGTTATAGTGGCTACCGGTGGAAATGGATCCTTCACACCTTGAATAGCTACTCGGGCAGGCAAAGTTGGCCGAGAACCCATGTCAAAGCTAACTTGTATCGGGGGATAATTCATGCTAGAGAGTCCATCATCACTTTCGGTTACCAGAGGGAACACAGTGGGCTCAGCTGTGGCAGTCTGCAGCTGCACGGGAATCTCCACTCCTTGCTCCACTGCCTGTGCACCTGCAAGCCAAGCTTCTGTATTTACCAATCGTTTTCCGGCCCGAGACTGGATGGCGGACTTGTCCACCCCTGCTCGATGGGGGTTGGGACCCACGCTTGCGGCCGAGATGGTGGGTCCCTTTTCGTCCCGGTGCTGGCGTTTCCCGACAGCCCCCCCCTCTTTTCCTCTTTTACCTCCCCTTTTCGTTGTGAACACTCGCGAGCGCGGTGGCCAGATCGCCCACACACGCAACAACGGACACGGCTGTTTTCGATCACAGATTCCCTTTTCTTGGAACAATCACGAGCTACGTGACCACGCTGTCCGCAACGAAAACAACCTCCAGGATGAATCTGGAGAGCAAACGCCTGGAGGGCAGATGTGACCACAACCATCTGCTCACTGAGAGCAGCAGCAAGAGGTTGCATCTCCTGAGCCTTGCCAAATGCACATACGCGAGCAATCAGCTCGCCCGCGCTTGCAGAAGCTGGAAGCGCTGCAAGAGCGGCCTTGAATTCAGGTAGAGCTCCCGTTCTTAAGCATTCTCTCAAAACAACATCTTGCGCTTCCGGTGGTAAATTACTGCTCGCCACAGCTGTCTGCACTCTATCTGCAAAGCGCCCAAAGTGTTCCTCAGGTTTTTGCCGAATATGGAGATAACTGGGAGTTGGGCTGACTACAGCATTCATCCACTCTAATGCTCTACAGCCCAAATCAGCAGCAGCAATCAGCATGGGCTGTGGCAGCAACAGCTGTTCCTGCGGAGTATTCCACCTCCCCCGTCCCAACAACGCTTCCCCAGGCATACCATGTAAAGGATCCTGGGGATTCACCCATGCACGTGCCATTAACACTTCACCTTCCTCTTCTAGCAAAGACTCAAACATGAGTACCTGCGCTGCCGTCAGGCAGGCTCGCACAACCTGCCGCCAATCAAACATCAGAGGCCCTTGCAAGGCCACCGCATCCAACAAAACCTGTGTCTGTGGGCTAGAGAATCCCCCCTCCTGTACAGCCTTTTTTAACTGTAGCAGCATTTTATAATCCACCGGCTGCCACTGATGTCCTTGAGACCCTGCAAAAAAAGGATAGCACCCTATCCGCACAGGACTTGGCGTTATTTCACAACCCGAGAGAAGACATTCTCGTGTGCTAATAGTCCATTTTTCTCTTGCCTTTTGCACTTCCTCGTGGATGTGCATCGGCTGCCACAGGGTAGCCTGCCTAGGATCCCGAGACTCCTCATCTGTTGAACTCTCACTATCCACTCGTTCTCTCTCGCGGGACGCAGCACCCGACGGAACAGGAACGCGACGCACAGACGATGGTAGGGGCTTCTCCGAAAAAAGCTCCACCCGCGCTTTTGCCCCATCCCGCCCTCCAGGGTCAAACACGGGGGGGGCTGCATACAGCGGCGGCCAGAGGGAGCCTGAAAACGCCGGCGCCTGCCCAGACGCCACCCCTGCCCCTTCAGGACCCCCGGCAGGGAACAGAATAAGGGAGCCCTTCTTATTTACCCCCCAAAAGGACCCGCACGATGAAGTATGTACTGTGCTCCCTTCCGCCGGAGGAGCACTAGGTGTTGCTATTCTTTCACGATCCAACCGAACTCGCAGGGGGGCCACAAAAGGTTTCCCACCCTCTTCTTTCTCCTGCTCCACATTATTTTCATCCCCCGATCAAGCCTCCTCCTTCTCCTGCCCCGACCCTTCCTTTAGATTGTTTTTTATCGGCAGCTCCATAGGAGCCTGCTTATTCTCACTGTCCCCATCGGACAAAAGCATGCGGTGCACAGTAGCCCACAGGCATGCCTCGTTGGCTACCTTTTCCAAAACCGCTCCCACCGACCCATAGGTCGGTAATAAAGTCTGCGCCTCTTTGTTCCCGATGCAAGCGCTGTCACATAAATCCCGTCCCACTGCTTCTAAAGTAGCCTGTCTCAGGCAATGGACAGGAGACCCCGCCAGATTCCGGCGTGTCGCCCAAAACAAGAGGGACCGAATGTCCTTCTTTCGTAAAGTTATTCCTACTTCCTTGGCCAAGGATTTTAAAGTACTCACCACCTCATCGACTCCAGGCCCCATGGCCACCCACGTACTTAGCATGTATGCACCGCGCCTAACTCGCGCTGCGCCTAACTCGCGCCAACCGGTTGCACGTCGGGGTTTGTATCACATCGGGGTCACCATATGTAGGATAACCCGACCGAAACCCTGGGACAAACGGACACAACGACCAGTGTTCTGTGCCGTAAGCCAATTTATTACTGCGTGACATTATGTTATATAGTGTCAAAACGTCCCACCCAGGAACCCAGGACCCCTCCCACTGTGCTCGCAGGCACCCCAGACCCCTCCTTTCGTGCACGCAGGCACAACCCAGAATAATCCCACAAGGCAGGACTGTGAGAGCTTGTGCAACTGCCATCACCTCCTGCTGCTTGGCTTTCATACCGCACAGCGCATCAATTGCTGTCCACCACGTCCCACTTACTTCTTTATCCAGCTTTCCATTTGAGATGGCTTTATCTCATAAGCAATCTCCATCTCCTACCTCCCACCACTCTTCTGGGCTCACAGCTCTGCTCGTCCCCCACCTTCACCAACTCCTCCACTCTTCCGTAGAAGTTTTGAGGTCTGGTTCGATCACTGATGTCCCGGTTCCCTGTTCGGGCACCATTTGTTGCAGGAAGAACGGCCAAAGACATGACATAAACATATATGGTCAGATCATGCTCTCTTTTTATTTCCCAAATAGCCTGACTTTTATAGCAAATTTAGTAGGGGCAGATGTCTCACACAAGATTATTGGTTGAAAGCACTCAGACGAAACAACTGCAAGAAAACAACCCCACCTGCAAGAAAACAACCCCTTTGTGATTAGCAGTCACGTAGATCTTGTCCTTGAAGCCAGCTGCTGACAACAATACTTTTAATTCCTCAATTGGACGATAAGGGAACATCATTATGGCAACTCCTCATAGTCGTCCTGGTAGCTTGGTTTGCTCAGCTGCAGCAGGTGATGGCCTCCTGCCTCCTTGCTGTTTCAAAAATCCCTCAACAGGAGATGCTCTAGGCATTTTTGTATCATCTTTGTATCTCCTGTATCATCTTTGTGGCCCTCCGCTGGACTCTTTCCAGGAGATCCCTGTCTTTTTTGTATTCCAATCCTGGAATAGAAAGAGATACTGTTCTAGTTTGTTTAAAGTATGGGAAGAGTCATCTTGGGAATGTTCCACAAGTAGGTAGTGATGCCAGTGTTATTTTACAGCAAGCCTCTCCCTTTTTCTAAAAAACTAGAAGCCTGAGTTTTTAGTAGGAGTAGAATGTATGCGCAAGAATCACGTGTGTTAATAGAACTTAAAAGAACCCAGAGTTTTTGCAAGAAAACATGTATCTGAGCTTGGATTGGCTTCACTTGTCAGAAGGAACATGATAACCGTTAGGGAAAAAACATTTTAAATTTCACTATTCTATTAACCTAAAAGTATTGATTTTTCTGGTCTTGTGGCCTAAACATTGATGACATCTCCTCTCAGGCTGTCTATACAGTACATGGTGACTGGTTTTGGCTGTATTGCAGATGAGAAAAGAATTGTTTCTGAATCTTGGAGACTGAGAAGGTCTCCATGGGCTGCAGCCTCCTCCAGGCAACATAAACCTGCTCCACCGGGGGCTCCTCCACGGGCTGCAGCGTGGAGATCTGCTCCATGTGGGACCCATGGGCTGCAGGGGGACAGCCTGCTCCACCAGGGGCCTCTCCACAGGCTGCAGGGGAACTGCTGCTCCAAGCCTGGAGCACCTCCTGCCCTCCTGCTGCACTGACCTTGGGGTCTGCAGGGCTGATTCTCACTCCTCTCTCCCAGCTGCTGTTTTGCAGCAGTTGTTTCCCTTTAATAAATCTGCTCCCACAGATGCACAACCAACATCCCTCACTGGATCAGCTCTGGCCAGGGGCGGGTCCCTTTGGAGCTGTGTGCAACTGGCTCTGATCTGACATGGGGCAGCAGCTGGGCTTTGCTCATGGAGGCCACTCCTCTACCCACCCGTGCTCCCAAGCCCTTGCCATGTAAACCCAATATACAGTTGCACGAGTATGTAGGGGTATTAGTGTTATTTTATAGTAAGCCCCTCACTTTTTCAATTAAAAGAGAAGCCTGACATTTTTGGGGTAGTAGGAGTAGAATGTACCCTGAAGGATCACGTGTGTCACTGTCCAGTGCGTGAAGTGCTTCATCATAGATGCATTTTGTATATGCATCTATGTAGGTATGTATACATGTCTATTTTACCTATAACGAAGTAAAGGGTTTATCTCAGACACGATGGCCTTCAAGCCACCAAAAAGAGGTTGTCTAGCCAACAGAAGACTCCCTTCTTTAGCAACCCATAAGGTCTCTATTCTCTTTTGCGACATGACTCATGCTGTCCTCCTGTTCATTAAGATCTTGTTTTACATTAAATATATGGATACAGCAAGTATTGTAGGCCAAGTTCAAGTATCTGCACATGCCATTTTCAAGGAACAAGAACAAATCTGGTCAGATGTCAAGGAGCTAGATGTTGAAGCAATCTCAGTTCTTTTATTAATAATTCCAATCCATCCTTGTGCTGTTTAGTCCGGTCCCATGATTTCCCCTTTCTAAGGAAAAAGATTATTTTTTTTTTCTAAACCATATCTTTAACATCTAGAACTGCCATCCATGGGTGTGATGCTCCCTGAATCTGGGTAATCGAGTCTGCAGTATTTGGCACAGTGGCAGCTAAAGGTGTGGTATTGGCATTTGATCAGCTATAATCAATTGCAAGCCCCGCTGTCCATTTGGCTTTCTTATTGGCCAAACAGGAGAATTGTAAGGGGAATGTGTGTGAATGATAACAGCTCTCTTTTTTCCAAGGCTGATAGCACCCCGTGAATGCCTGAATGTGCAGCTGCTAGCAAAGAGTACTCCCTTATCACAACCCTCTTGTACATCACTTGTATGCAGGCTGCTTTTTGCACAAATGCGAAAAGATCCACTTCCTTTCGAGGGAGGCTCACCACACATATTCTGTCTCAGATTCCTCCAGGCACCTAGAATACTTTTCAGCATTGCTAATTCAACCAGAGAGCATGGGATGGTTTGTACTGGAGTACAAACATCGTCATCTCCATTATTTTCAAGTTTAGTGTTAATCAATGGTTGTAAGGTGCAGGCTCTGGGGTAAGATCATAATCCAAATCTCCCACCAGTTCATAATTATCATTACTATACCAGATGTCTCCATCCCATGTCTTAGGACTTGTATTGTGTATTAATTTGTGGATTTGTTTAGCAGAGACGGAGGATGGCATCTGATTTAGTAAGAGATGTAATTTTTCCTGTAGTTGTTTTTCTTACCTTTCAGCTGAGGCCAATAGCATTTTAAATTCTCCAATTTCTTTTCCTAATTTCTCTTGACTTTTCTTTTTGAAGGTCTGTGATGCTTTTAGCACTCTGTTTTCTGATTTTAATGCAGCATATTCTACCCCTGTAGTTCTTTCAGTGTGTGTGGGGGGTTACTTATTTCCTTTTTTGCGCAAGACAAGCAAACGCCCAGTAGTGCAAAGGCAATTCATTTGCATTTATGTTTCCAAAATTTTTGCTCACTCCTACATTGTTCTATCCACCCTATTACTTTCCCCTTGGCTTTCCAAGATCTTGGGGCCCATTCTATTCCTGCTTTGGATGGTGCACGCTTATAGTTTTGCATCTGTTTATCCATGGCAATCCTGCTGACTACACCAATTTTACTGTTGCTTTAAAGGGGGGACACATCAGAGTCTGATCAGAGTCTGACATTTGCCTGTTTCAGAGCCCTGCTAAGGGCTTTCACTGAGACAGATTCACCAAACTGAATGTATGTAATAAGGTAACAGACATACCAAATGTGGAGTTGCCATTGGTAAATACACTTACTGCAACAGCGCTAAGATATGATACCAGTGCTAGCAAAATGCTCTCCTGGGTATTCCTCATCAATGGGTGAAAGCACAGAGCTTGCCAAGAAGGCGTCCCTGTCTAGGCAGAGGAGAAGAAGCATAGCCTCTTCCAGGTTTCCAATTTCTTCTTTCTCCCCTGCCTAGCCCTACTGATTTCCTCACACTATTTTTTTCCTAACGCTATTTTTTTTTTTACACTAACTCCTATCACTCTTTTATATCCTAACCTTATTTGTTCCTTCCCTGGGGGTATGTTTACTATGATTTGGGTGAAGAGTTGAGTGTGAGAGTCATATCTGTTTTGCATGTACTTCATAAAGCTCATTATCCTACTCATGGGTATTAACTTTAATATTAATTTTACACATAAAGAAGCAAAAGGTTTCACTCTGGCCCAGTGGACCTCAAGACTCTGCCACCAAAACAGGGCTGTCCTGCCAACACAAGGCTCCCTCCCTCAGCTGCCTCTCCTACCAAACTTGTGGACCTCCATCCACCAAGTTTGTGAAAGAGATAGACAAGAACAAGCTGCAAAACTCCCCTTTGCCTAAGGCTGGTGCTTGTCAGTGATGCTGACAAGTCTGGCTGCTCTCCACAATCATGAAGGTGCGTTCACAGATCTTGTGATTTCTCTCATGTGGTCACCTGCCTCTGTGAAGAAGTCAAGGTGGTGCATCACTGGCCATAGAACAAGCCTGGCTATCTATGCTGTGATCCTTCTGTATTCAAAGTAAGCTGTGTAGCTGCGTGGAAAATTCCCACTTCTTATGAATAAGATTTTTTTTCTGAGTGTACCATCAAGGTTCTTTTTTTTTTTTTTTTTTTCCTGCCTGCATATGGCAAGATCCATTTTTAAAATTACTTGTGTTTTCTCAGTTTGATAGTGTACCAATAGTTTGTAAAAACCCAAAGGGCAGTACTGAGGAAGCTGCATGAGTAGGTAGTTCTGTCATGTTTGCCACTTTTTCTAACAAAATACAGGCCTACATTTGGATAATAGCACTTAAGGAGAAAGGGAATCTTTGTTAGAGGTGGTCCCCCA
Organism: Netta rufina; assembly: GCF_964035555.1. Classification (NCBI taxonomy): domain Eukaryota; kingdom Metazoa; phylum Chordata; class Aves; order Anseriformes; family Anatidae; genus Netta; species Netta rufina. The sequence continues at coordinate 135,905,452 of NC_140123.1, forward strand.
GGGATCACCTGTATCACCAGCAGAGGGTGAAGTGTGTCATTGCGGTTGCATTTTGTAAAGTTACTTCTGTGGATATAAAGAGTGGATATAAAGAGTGCCTGACTGTTAGTTTTCCATTCCTTCCTTGTGAGTTTTGTTCTTGATGAGAGCAAAGCAAGTTCTCTTTCCTGCCTGTAGCAGTTTATCTTGGTTACTCTTCAGTACCTTGGTTAGTCTTCACCTACAGATTATAATATACTGACTAGTAAGGGGATAGAGTTTTAAATAGAGTTTTAAAATACAGAATTCTATGGAGAAAAAAAAATAAATCTGAGGCTCTATAAAATAGTATTCTGCAGTCTATTGCTAATGCCCAGAAGTTAGGTGTTAACAAAGCCATCTCCTGCAAATATAAATGCAGTGTTGTGAACTATTTTTAGTTGTCAGGAGATACCATGCTAAATGACCCTGACTTTTTTATTATTTATGCTTTGAGCAGTAAAGATTTTTTTCAGGTCTCTGGCCATTTTGGCTCTTACATTATCATGTGCTCAGCCAGAGGCAAGAGTCCCGCTCAGACTACTGATCTAATTCTTTATTCATCATCTAGATAAATAAAGAGCGGTTCCTATGTGTGCAGGGTCTGGCTCGTATGGGGTTAATAATGCTGTGCCAGATGAGGCGATGCTTAGCAGGAAAAGCAGAATGGCACTTTTCAAAAGCAAGCCCTCTGCAGAGACTTGCTGGGAATTGGTCTGCTGGTGGCAAGTGACTGCTTTTGTATGACTTAGAATCACTGAATCATAGAATATACCAAGTTGGAAGGGACCCATAAGGATCATGGAGTCCAACTCCTGGCACCACACAGGTCTACCCAAAAATTCAGACCATGTGACTAAGTGCACAGTCCAAATGCTTCTTAAACTCCACCAGGCTTGGTGCCATGACTGCTTCACTGGGGAGCTTGTGCCAGCGCACGACAACCCTCTCGGTGAAGAACCTCTTCCTGATATCCAGTCTAAACCTCCCCTGTCACAGCTTGACACCATTCCCATGGGTCCTATCACTGGTCACTGAAGAGAACAGATTGGCGCCTGCCCCTCCACTTCCCTTGTGAGGAAGCTGTAGACTGCGATGAGGTCTCCCCTCAGCCTCCTCTTTTCCAGGCTGAACAGGCCAAGTAACTTCAGCCTCTCCTCATACATCTTCCCTGCTAGGCCCTTCACCATCTTTGTAGCCCTCCTCTGGACACTCTCCAACAGTTTCTGTCCTTCACTTCTGGGTATCTATTTCTGTTGTTGCTTTCCTTCACATATTAGACTGTCTTTATTGCAACCCACTTATTTATTTATCTATTTCCTTGCTTTGCCCTTCCAATTCTCTCCCCATCGTGATGGATAGGGAGCGAGCAAGTGGCTGGCTGGGGGCTCACCATCCAAATGCGGTTGACCCATTGCATTATGGCAGCAAAATAGCAATGACACCAATGCAAAATAGTCTCAGCACAATTTCTTTCAGTTGAGAAACTCTAAGCACAATCAGTAGCAAGGGGTTGAATGTTAAAATATTCTTAAAAATAAAACAAAATATTTATGAACATTTAATGGAAACCTAAATATTACATTAAACATAAGTATTACAGAGTACAGTTGACCTGGAATATGAAATCTTGCATTGTTCATATGACAAGATAAACCATTTTTTTTTCATTTATTTTTCTGTTCTTGAGGCCTAAATGCTGCTGACGTCTCTTCTGAGGTTGGCCATAGAGCATGCTGTGAGAAAGATTGGGTTCACCTGTTTTGGCTGTTCTACAGATCAGGTAACACAGTATCTTTCTAAGCCTTTGTAATAAAAAATCAAATGCTTGGGCTTCATCAGATGGTTCTTCATACATGGATTGTCTCAAATCTCTGTAGGCAGACATAATAACAGCTTGGAAGAGATTGATCAAAAGACAGATCATCACAAACATGAAAGAGGCTAGGAAGAGACCACCCAGGAACCTGTTGGAACGAAAGTCAGTATCTCTGAAAGCTAAAACACAGTAAGAGAACACAGACTGAGCTGAGTGAATGATGCTATTGTAATTGTCATCATGCTGGCCAAACACAAGGTAGCCGAAAGCCATAAATACAAAGAAGTACACCACCACCACAAAAGCCATAGAAAATATTCCGGGAAGAGCTGCCATGATTAATCGCTGTGCCAGACGCACATCATAAAAGAATTGAGAATATTTTAGAGTTCTCAAAACTACAAGAAATGCCAAGAAGCCCGTAGTATTCCTTAAAATCTGATCTACATGAGAAACTGCATGAAAAGGAATGAAATCATTTGGGTGAAGTAAGTAGAACTTCACTATATCAGCTCCCATCTTAAACTTTAGGACCCTTAAAAGAACAAAAAGGAAGAATGTTGATACTAAGCCAAAATTAATTAAGTTGGAAGGGCTTTTAATATATTTTTTCCTTTGCACAATGATGTAAAGGCCATCTGTGATGTAAATGAACAGAAAGGCAACAAAAACAACAAAGAGTAATTGTTGACCTTTCGTTTGCTGATGAAAAATAGGGAGTGCAAAAGAGTGTATTGACAAACTTGGCTTTATGGTCCCCAGTTGAGAAAGTTCAAATATGACTGAGATACTGCAGAAAAGCTGCACATCGGAGTTAAATGTAGTTAATTCAATGATCAGAGCCCATGTATTTTCATCGATCCAATGGCTCTTTTGCAGCAAATCCAGCCTTGCTGTGGAATTACGTCTTCCTTCTTCAGGGAAAAAGTAAAAGGTATAACCTCCGGATCCGTATGTGCGCAAATTGCCAGATGAGTAATAACTCCACGGAGTTTTGTTTGGCTGGTAAGTAAACCCAAGCCAACTGCTGGCATCCTTGGAAACAGACTGGTTGGAAATCTTTGACCAACTGCCAGCGTAGTCACCTTTCTCTTCAGTGTCCCTGCCGTATTTGTGAAGACAGTGGCTTTCGCTGATCACAAATTTATTTACAAAGCTATGAGGATGGAAACATTTTTTCTCAGTCTGTTTAGCCCGTATTTGCCTCATCCTAGGCAAACCAATGATTTTGGACCAGCTCTCAGGAAGGAAGGAAGGCTGAATGTTGTTGTGGATCAAGGGCAAGAAGACATCATTCATCCACATGTAAATATCTTCTATCTTGTCCACAGGGGAGAGTCTGGGAGAGAACTGGTTCTGAATAAATTGGTTGTTGTGAAAAATGTTGTTGTTCTCACTGGAATAGGCAAAATGTAATACCAGAGCTAAAAAAACAAGGTGGCTAATGAAATCTCGTACGAAAACAAAAGCCTTGGCTTTAATTTTTGCCCTTTTCAGCATCTTTGCAATTTCATCAGCTTCTAAAGGCTTATACTGCTTGGTGCCTCTGATTTGGGCAAGTTTCAAGTGCTTCTCCCTCATCTCATCTTCACTCAGTGTTTCCTTGTCCAGCTTTATCTCAGAATAATTTTCCTGAGTTAACCACGGAATGTTTGCACAGTATTTAGGACGAACTGTATTCAAAGCTGAGTAACAAACGATTTTTAGGACAGAAAGGAAAAACACATTCTGAATAAAGGAGGCTGCCGATGCTAAAAGCCACTCCATGGAAGTCTGGTAGCCGTAAGACAAACCATACAGTACAATGAAAAATGATGATACACCAGTTACAGCTATAACCAATGCCCACGAGAGATAGACGCACCACCAACAAAAAACCACCTGTGGCGTCTTGCGAAAAGGCCTGGAGGTGACACTTAGCGGCTTGCTTTCTTTCAGAAAGTTGCCACCTTCTTCTGCAGAGTTTTTATTGAAACTGGAATTGGGTGGTAGCCCTCTCTGCAAGGCCTGAGCCTTTGGAGGGGAATTCTTTTTGGCAGTCTGCTCCTCAGCTCCAGTTGCATCGGCATCTCTTTCAGAAATGGGGGAGTGGCTCCAGTTCTGGGGAGCTCCTCGATTGCTCATCCTTCGGTGAGGCAGTGGGCCCTGTGCATTGCTGGGGCCAGGAAAGTTCTCCAGGGGATTATTATTCCCGGATTGTGATGAAGTTTCTGAGAGGTACCGTTTTTGCAAAGGTTCCTTCCCGTTCTTAAGCCTTCCAGAAAGGAGGGGTGGACTGCCAGTTGGGTCCTTCTGGGAATACTTAAATAAGGCAATGATAAGCATCTCCACAGGTATCGTAACCAAAGCACATTCAATCCCTATTATTATTGATCTCAAGTACCTCAAGTGTATTGGAGATTGCTCTTCCTTGTCAGCATTAAAGAACATAATGTTAACGAGCAGGTTTAATAATAAAATCGTTAAACATGAAGATAACCTTTGGAGCCTGGTGAAAGTGCCAGTGGGAAAGCGAGCAAAAATCGAGAGCCACAGATGGCCCTCTGTCAGACCATTGGAGAGATGGATCAAAAAGCAGTCCTTTCTGGGTAGGGGATCTTTGGGGTTTGTGACAAAGAATGTCCTTTCCAGTAAGCCATCTCCCCTGTCGAGAGAAAGCCACTTCCTGCACATAAATAGCCAGGTCTTCCGAGTGGACGTGTTTTCAACTTTGGCTCTGCTTAAGAACCATCCAGGAGATGGGCCCCTGTTATTGTGCCAGACCCTGAAGGCGCAGATGTCTCCTAAGTCCTCCCTAGTTGTCAAGAGAAAGCGGTCAGTGCTTCCTTGACGGAAAGAAGGAACCTGGGGGTGCCGTAAGCAGTGGACATCGCTTGTGCCGTTCTGACCAATGAGCTGGAGAAAAACGTCAGCTTTGGTTCCAGCTCCCCAGCGACTGCCTGTGTACAAGGTGACCAAAAAGCTCTCTTTGTCCAAGGGGTCGTTGTCAGGCAGAACTATAATCTTGTCTTTGCTGGCCCTGTCAGCCCTGTCTTTTTGTATGGCCCAGAGGGACAAGAGCAAGTAGACTGCAAAAATGAAGAGCACCGTTAAAAGTGTCACAGGGTTTTTAGGGATGTCTGCTATGAGCGTTTTCTCCAGGTCCACCGTGTTGGGGGTAACTATTACTTTGGCTGCCAGGAACCTGATGTCAAATGTGGATGTATTTGAGGCCACACGGACTGACAGGCTTCTGTGACTCTGCTTCATCTTGCAGATGCAGTGTACCCTCTGCCAGTCAGTCAAGGGGCCAAGCCTGCACAGGTCTTCCCTCCATTGACTTCGAACTCCACCCAGAAACAAGCACTGGTCACTGAAAATGTTGATGCTCACCAGCCCCGTGGTTGGATACCTTGTAAGGTAGGGCGTCAGCAAGACAATGGAGATGTTCTGACTGTCGGCACCACTTCCTTGAGCTGCGGCTTTCAGCAGTGACTCTGGGAGACAGATAACGTAAGGAGCCTTGATGTTACAGTCCGCATTAGCCGTCTTGGTTTTGCTTGCAACTGTCGGCATATCAGGAAAAGCATCAAAAGAGGCTATGGGAAAAGCCTGAGTGACGTTTGTGCCCGTAAACACTACCACCTGGAAGGTCACTTTTAATTTTGTCAGGATCTGGATGTAGATGATCTTGGTATTTCTGTTCACTTCAAGACTAAATCCTCCAGTAGTGTAGGTTTCTGTTCTATCGGGTCCCACTGCTAATCGAAAAGTTGCTGATTCAGTATCCTTCCTTGCGATAAGAATGTCCGCTTCTTCAGGCAGGATCCCTTGCAGATCCCCGTTAGCCTTGGTCTCTGCCATCTTGAAGCCCAAGACGGTTGTTGCGATTTCCGATGTGTAACCTAGCCATGGGAAAGGATTCTCATCAAACTCAAAAACCGCAGTGGAAATGACAGCGTTGCGGGGCAGACTTGAATTCTGTCCTTTCTGCAGTGTTGGATAGAAACAATTCCTGCAGGTTTCTGTGGCTGAGAACGCATTGGTGACATTCCAGTTTTCATCCTTCTTCAAAGTGATGTTCCAGTTTTTTGTTTCCATGACAGTGTCTGTCTCTCCGGGGACTTTGCCCTGGAAAACTATCTCTGTTAAGTTTTCCATGATGGAGAAGACTTGCGTGACTCCACCAACATTGACATTCCTGCGAGGCAGAAGAGCAGCCCTCATGATGTTGGACAAGCACCTTAGTATTCCGCTGGTCTGAATTTCTATTTGTTCAGACCAGTGGCTCTCATTCCTCTGTACTTTCAGCACTCTCGTTACTTCGGTCAGTTTTGTAATGGCAATCTCCTGTGAACGAATGTTCACTTCCTCCGGTTCCTCTGTGACTTGAAAAAGGGAGGCAACTACTTGGTTGATTTCCATCATGCTCTCTACCGAAATATTTACAGCTGTTTTAATCAGGCTTTCCCGAAACTGAGCCTTGGGTATCTGGATTGTTGGTGCAGCTTTAATATAGTTGAGGACCGAGGCTGCAAGATAAGCCAAGTAACCAGCATTAAAATAGTCTCCGGTCTGCAGATAAGCTGTCATGGGCGCGCTTAAACTGCTCACTGAGGCAAGCATTTCATGGAAGACGACAGCTAGTGGTCGACTCTTCACAGGGTTCTCCACTCGGATATATAAGCTCACCTGGGTAAATGCCCCGAGAGAATCACTGACCTGAACATACAGGGTCAAAGTAGACTTCCGAGAGGGCACGCCAACTGGCAGGAAAGACGGAGGAGTTCTAGGCTGATAGCCAACGTACAGAATGATGCCAAAAGTGTTTTCCTCCAACGAGCTTATTTTGGCGGTCTGGGATACATCAGAAGCTACTATTACTTTGTATGTCAGAGGTAAGTTGCTGTCAGAAAATCCATTGCACTGGACAACAAATTTAGTCTGAAAGGCTGTACCCCGGTGTGGGCTGATGCTGCACGTCCCAGCCCTGGGAGGAGAATTCACTCTGAACGCGTATCTGTAGAGTGATGACCCACCGCCCCGAGTGGTCACTTTTAAGAGCAGCGTGTATGACTGATGCGCAGCATTTGTAAAAGTCAGAGCATGTATAGAGAGGAAAGGACCAGACCTGCCCGTTGAAGTTCTGGAAGACCAGTCAAAGCGGATTTCGGTAGAGTTTTCCAAACAAAGGGACCAGAGGTAGACCGGCTGGCTCTTTGTCGGACAGTTCAGGCATTTTCCCGACAACGTAAACCTCTCCGTCGGAATGACAGCGCCGCCACAGTTCTCCAGGCACGCCACGGCCAGAAGAGGAGGGGAGCCAGGCCTCACGTCTACGGTCTGCTTGGCATAGCTCTTTCTACTGTCCTTCTGGATGACCAGACGGAAGTGGTATGCAGCATTTCCTGGGAGGAATTCTGGTGGCACTGCCTGAACAGAACCCGTAGGTGTTGGCCATTTCAAGTCCCTCTGGGAGCGATGACATTTCTGTCCTGCACTGACTTGCATGGTCTCATAGTCCGACACCTTTTTAGTGCAGTACCAAGTAAACGCGATTCCCTCAAGCGGCTCCTGCGAATCAGGGTCGTAGGACGCGGAGCCATCAAGAGTCCAGCGATCCGAGAAACCCACCGTCCGGTACGTGCCTCCGGCGATATTCGCCACCAGATCACTTCTCTCAATCTGAAGGAAAACTCTGTCCGTGCGACTGAAGTGTCTTTTAGCCCCAATAACATCCACTCGAGCAGTAAAATACACCTGATACATGCCGTAATTCAGAGTACAGCCGGGGACAGTTAGCTGCACCGTGTCCACGCCGTGCAGGAAGGACACGTTTAAAGGTTTCTCCCAGTCCGGATTCGTTTTCATGTCCGGAACAGCATAGAATATCCACTCCGGCTTTATAGACAAGCTGAGGCTGCAGTCCACCAGCACTCTGGCATACAGGTAGAAAGTCATGCCCCTTTTCTGATGGATGACAGACGTGTGAAGAGGCTTTTGAATTACGACGGAGTTTAGCTTACAGGCTGCTGCCTGCCGAAGCACTGCCATTTCCACTGTTCCCGGGGTGCTGTTACTGACCGCGAGCCTCAGGAGACCTGGCACGAGCCCCCTCGGGGCGCCGCTCCCTTCTGCCACAAGCCCTGCCTCTTCTTCGGGGTGGAAGGCTGGCGCAGCACGACGAGCCAGCCGTGGCGCACCTCCTCCGTGATCGCCGCACATGTCCGTGCTGTTGAGGACAGCACGTCTGGGCAGCATCACGACGCTGATGTTGCGGTGCAGACACCTGGGTGCCGCGCACAGGCTGGACGAGCACTGCACCGTGATGAGGCCAGAGGCTGCGGGCAGAGGAGCGTGCCCGGGCCGCGGGAGGCCTGTCTGCAGCGTCACCTGCCCTGCCCAGCCCGAGGTGCTCCTCGCCCGGGCCGAGTTGAGGTACCAGAGGCAGCGAGGCGGGGCTGGCGGCCGCGTCCCTCCCTTCTCGGCCTCGGGCCCCGCTCCTGGGGCCGGCTGGTAGCGCAGCGTCACGGTGCCGGTCTCCGGGCACGCGACGCAGCCCCGGGCGTCGTGCCCTCGGGAGACGCGGCCGTGGGGGCCCGGGCAGCTGAGCAGCAGCGGCGGCGGCTGCAGGCGGGGAGCAGGGGCCGGCAGGGCTCGGAGGAACGAGCCGAGCAGCGGGAGGAGGAGCGCGGGGCGCAGGGGCATGGCGGCGGCGCCCCGAGGGCCCCGGGCAGCACCGGCGCTGCGGACGGCAGGGCGGCAGCCGGCCGGGGGGCCCCAACCGCCGGCGGGGCCTAACGGCCACGGCTCGGAACCCGCCCCGCGGAGCCCGGCCCCCGCCCCCCGGCCCCGGCGGCAGGGCAGGGCCGGGCAGGGCCGGGCAGGGCCAGGGAGCCGCCGGGCTGCCGAGGCGCCCCGGGGCGGCCGGGCCCCGCGTGGCCGGCGGCAGCAGCAGCAGCAGCAGCGGGCCCCGGCGGCGGCCCCGGGGGCTCGGCAGCGAGCGCGGCCGGCGGGATGAGCGGCCCCGGCCCGGCCCCGCCGCCGGCGGCCCCGCCCGCCCCTGCCGCGACCCCTCTTCCTTTATGAGCTTCTTGAAGGTAGAATCGGAGAATCAGTAGGGCTGGAAAAGACCTCCAAGTTTTTCTGGTCCGACCATCCCCCTACCACCACTGTCACCCACTAAACCATGTCCCCAAGCAGCACGTCCAGCCTTTCCTTGAACACCCCCAGGGACAGTGACGCCACCACCTCCCTGGGCAACCCGTCCCAGTGCCTGACTGCTCTTTCTGAGTAGAAATGTCTCCTCGTTTCCAATATGAACCTTCCCTGGCACAACCTGAGGCCATTCCCTCTGGTCCTATCACTGGTTATCTGTGAGAAGAGGCTGACCCCCAGCTCTCCACACCTTCCTTTCAGGTAGCTGTAGACAGCAATGAGGTCTCCCCTGAGCCTCCTCTTCCCCTGTCAGCCCTGTCTTTTTGCATGGCCCAGAGGGACAATGGCAAGTAGGCTGCAAGAATGAAGAGCACCGTTAAAAGTGTCACAGGGTTTTTAGGGATGTCTGCTATGAGCATTTTCTCCAGGTCCACCATGTTGGGGGTAACTATTACTTTGGCTGCCAGGAACCAGATGTTGAATGTGGATTTATTTGAGGCCACATGGACTGATGGGCTTCCACAACTCTCCGTCATCTTGCAGATGCACTGTTCCCTTTGCCAGTCTCTCGCAGAGCCAAGCCTGCAGATGTCTCTGGCGATATTTGCCACCAGACTAGTTCTCTGGGGCAGAGGAGTACTTGTTGGTGAGAGGCCTGTCTGCAGCATGCCCTGCCCTACCCAGCGAGAGGTGCTCCTCACCCAGGCCGAGTTCAGGTACCAGGTGCAGCGTGGTGCAGCTGGTGGCTGCATCTCTTTCCTCTCAGCCTCTGGTCTTGCTCCTGGACCCAGGTGGTAGTGCATCACCCTGGTGCTGCTCCCCCGGCACGTGACGCAGCCCTGGGTGTTGTGCTGTTGGGAGACATTTCCAAGAGTGTCCAGGAAGGTGAGCAGCAGGGGTGGTGGCTGCAGGTGGAGAGAGGAAGTTCGCAGGGCTTGGTGGAACAAGCCGAGCAGCGGAAGGAGGAGAAGAGGGCACGGAGGCATGTCAGCAATGACCAGAAGGTCCTGAGGGAGCTCTGGCATTACAGTGCTACCTGCAAGTGGGAGCCAGCTGAGGAGTCCCAACTGTTAGTGGGTGCCCTTGGAGATCAGAATGTGCTCCATGGAGACCAGGACCTAACCCCCTCCTCCCCGGCACAGCTGGCAAGGGGGCCTGGTGTGGGGGCCTGGTGCAGGTGCCATCATTGTCCCTTGGGCGGCAGCTGCCCAGTCCTGGGCTGCCTTGGCCCTGGTGTGCTGGGGCAGGCAGGACAGCTGCCCGCCAGCAGACGTGGCTGCCATTCCCCGTGAGCTGGAGTTCCCATCTCCTCCTCAGCAGCCAGATGGTTTTTCTTCACTCTCACTCTGTCTGTCCTTCCCCACCACCCAGAATATCCCCTAATATGTTTGAGCATGACTTCTCACAGTGCACCTGCAGGCATGTCTGCCCAGCCTGAGCCCCACACAAAGCCTTTGGAGCGGACTGCTCATTGCTGTTGCAGAACAGACAGCGCAGAAAGAAGGCCAGGCTGGGAGCAGCAAGGGGCAAGGTGAGCAGCCATGCTGTCAGCGTGGAGTCTCCAGATGAAGGGGGTGAGTCTTGGGCTTTCCTGACTCCCCTTGGCCCTCAGCCCTGCAGCTCTGCTCTCAGAGCTGGCCTGCCTGGCCCCTACCATGCTGTGGCCACCGTGCCTGGGCCCAGTCCCGCAGCAGCAAGTGGGTCCTAGTGCGAGGAGCTGCAGGGGGTGTCATGGCAGCAGGGACACTGCTAGAAGGGAAGAGTCAGCAGGAAAGCAGCAGCAAGGGCTACACTATTTCTGATACAAGACAGGATAGCCCTGGGGAACACCACTTGTGATGTGTCACCAGCTGCATTTTACTCCATTCACCACTCTGTGGCCAGCCAGTTTTAACCCAGCAAAGAGTGAGTGTACCTGTCCAAGCCGTGGGCTGCCAGCTTCTCCAGGAAAATAGGAGAATACTACGGGAGACTGTGTCAAAGGCCTTGCTGAAGTCTAGGGAGACTACGTCAACAGCCTTTCCCTCATCCACCAGGTGAATCGCCCTGTCGTAGAAGGAGATGAGGTTGGTCAGGCAGGACTTGCCTTTCATGAACCCATGCTGACTGGGCCTGATCCCCTGGTTGTCCCACATCTGCGGCCTGATTGCATTCAAGATGGCCTCTTCCATTACCTTTCCTGGCACCGAGGTTAGGCTGACAGGCTTATAGTTCCCTGGGTCCTCCTTATGACACTTCTTACAAATGTTTGTCACGTTAGCAAGTCTCCAGTCATCCAGGACCTCTCCAGATGACCCTTACCGTTGACAGATGATGGAAAGCGGTCCAGCAATCCCATCCAACAACTCCCTCAGCATTCTGGGGTGGATCCCATCTGGCCCTATGGACTTGTGAAGTCTGGGTGGAGCAGCAGGTCTCTAATTGTTTTCCCCTGAAATGGGTGGGGGGGGGCTTCTTCTGCTCATCGTCCCAGACTTCCAGGTCAGGAGACTGAGTACCCCGAGGATAAGCTAGTAAAGACAGGCGTAAAGAAGGCATTAAGAACCTCAGCCTTTTCCTTATCCTCAGCAGTCATGTTCCCCCCTGCGTCCACTAAAGGGTGGACATTCCCCTTGGCCCTCCTCTTGCTGTTAATATATTTATTAAAACATTGTTTGTTATTCTTAACCGCAGTGGCCAGCTTGAGCTCATGCTGGGCTTTAGCCATCCTGATTTTTTTCCCTGCATATGCTGGCAACTTCCTTGTACTCTTCTCAAGTTGTCTGTCCCTTCTTCCACCGGACATAAACTCTTTTTCTCCTAGACACCAGGCAAGAGATCCCTGTTCAGCCACAACAATCTTCTTCCCCGACGGCTCATCTTACGGCACACGGGGACAACCTGCTCCTGCGCCTTTAAAATTCCATTCTTGAGGAGTGTTCAGACTTCCTGAACCCCTCTGCCCTTCAGGACTGACTTCCAAGGGACCTTCCCTACCAGTGCCTTGAACAAATCAAAGTCTGCCCTCCTGAAGCCCAAGGTCGCAGTATTACTAACGCCTCTCTTGACTTCACCAAGACTAGAGAGCTCTACCGTTTCATGGTCACTCTGCCCAAGACAGCTCCAGACCACAACATCTCCCACCAGTCCTTCCCTGTTTGTGGACATTAGGTCTAGTGGGGAATCCCCTCAGGAAGGCTCACTAACCACCTGTGTCAGGAAGCTGTCTGATGCCCAATGTCACTGGGGATTCCCTGGCACTGTCTCTCTCTTTTGCAGTGTGCAACCTGGGTCAGTGATGAGGGTCTCAGAGACACTGAAGCAGCAGATCCAAATTTTAGTAAGTATAACCTTTAATGGTGAGCATGGAAAGTGATGGATAATTCCTTGCCTCTTTGTGATCACCATGGTTCATTTAGGCAAGTGGGAAGCAGTGGGTTGCAGAACTCTGTAAAGATTCTTTATAGTCAAGAGCAGGCTGGGATGACGTGTTTGGTGTTGACTGTCCATGACGAAACGCCTAGAAAATTCAGGCTTATGAGCCTTTCTTGCACCTGTGGCTCCAAATCAGTCCCGCTTCAAAGCAAACAAAACAAAAACTCTCTTCATGCTTCTGTAGACATGAATTACCTGCAGTTCTGCATGGGTCAAGTTGTAATGCTCTGGTTTCTCTAGCAATGGGACATGTCATTGCTATCAGTTTGGAGCTGCTTGGCACTGGAGTTTCAGTGCAGCTCAACAAAGAGATGGACAGTGCGATGAGAACAATGATGACACTGTCAAAATCCCAGCCTCTCAGTGAGCGGGAGAAGCTTCACGTATCAGCGCTGGACATGTTTGCCCACGGGTAAGTGTCTAGCCCTATGGGGAAGGGGGCAGGAGCTGGTCTTGTCATTCAGAATCTCCTTGCTGTTGCTGTGTACCACCTTAGCACATGTCCCACTTGCTCTTCTGTTGTCGCTTTCCACCCATGTAAAGGACTGGGAAGAGTTTTACCTACCACAGGTAGAGGCGATGCTTGGGAGTGGTGTTGCCTAGCTGTCTAGCTAGACAACTAGTGAAGGATCAATGTGCAGTGTTGGTGGCTGTGCTGCAATTTATCTACCCAGGCTCTATCACCATGACTGTGTAACCATGAGCAATGTAAGAAGGGGATATAAATTCATATTCCAATCCTGGAATATAAAGGGATAGTGTTCCAATAGTTCATATACAGTATGGAAAGAGTAATCTTGAGAATGTTCCACAAGTAGGTAGTAATTTCAGTGTTATTTTAAAGTAAGCCCCTCAGGTTTTCAATCTAAATAGAAGCCTGAAATATGTTTGTGTTATAAGTTGCCCCCTTAATTAATTTTCAGAGAGCATTGCATTAATAATAGAAAGGAATTTACTGAGTAAGCAACAGCAAGCAAAACAGCGCTGGGTGGCCGGGGAGTCTCAGCTCCGCCAACGGTGTGCACCTCACCCCCGCCAGGGTCCCTTTTTATATCTTGGTAATTCCGGGATTACGCAGCACATCCTGGTATATTCTGCGACTGCGCGCACTGTTGCTAGGGGGTCATCTCTGTCCCTCTGGTGGTCGTGAAGATGAAGGCCGTAGTCTTCCTCAGCATTGTGGTTCAACTTCTTTTTTTATTTGGTCATGTTGGCCCAGCGTGAAACAGGAATGCAGGATGTTGATACACTAGTTTAGCAACTTATCAGGAGATGGTTACATGAGCTTTGCAGCAGTGTCTTTGAACAAAAGAGGCAACTGAGATGCAGAAGGAGAGAAGGAGAGGGGGTTCTCTTTTTTGTTACATTAAGCAAAAGAATTTTCATAGTGTCTAGCCAAGCATTATACAGCTCCTTACTTCAGCAGGGAGCTTTCGCAACTCCCGCTCCTCAAACGGAACTCCTTGTTTTTATAATACAAAAGACAATGAACAAACATTTATTGTGATATAGTATAAACTCACTTTAGGATAGAATAAAGCTTGTGGATTGATATTGTATAAACTTACTTTAGGATAGAATAGAACTTGTGATTAAAAGTTAGCAAGGACAAAGTAAACAACATCTTGTTATCCGTAGACCTTCTGTTACGTTTAAGCATTTTGTTATTTGAAAACACCCCATTATCCGTTAACACTCAGTCAGGCTGAGACTTGAGATAACTTGAGTCAACTGTCTGTTATGTCCTGTTAACTGAGACATCCTGTTATCCGCCGACCCCCAGTTAAACCGAAAGACAACTCAGCATTTTTACAGCCTGGAAAACAACTGATTAAGAAAGTGCATTACGAGGAAGACCTACGGCCTTCCTCCCAAAGACCACTGCCCACATCCTGGAGACCCTGGCCCACAATTCTTGGAAGGCTTTGCGCAAGCGCAAGGACTGATAAGCTAATTAGCATACGAAGCGAGGGTAGGCGGGGTTAGGTAATGAATATGTATAAGTGCTAATTGAATATTCATTGTTTCGCTGTATAAATACGAGATAGTTTGTCACTTCAAACATGCACGATAGGCGGAAGGATCCCCCGTGCATCCAGCGCTGCAATAAAGAATATACCACTTAAGGAAATTCGGCTTTGATCTTTAAATCAATTTGGCACCCCAGATGGGACAACCTCTCTGCCAGTCTGCAGGACCCGCTGGGGACAGGACTCCCTAGGGTACCCCCGGGATTTCCCGGAGGGACTCCTCGACTCACTGGATCACTGCAGAGGCAGACAAGGACCCCATCATTGTAAGTGAGTATATTCTTTATTCTGGTTTGGTTTTCTGGTAGACCGGTCATCTGGAACTGTCCGTTAAGTCGGAAGGTGATCTTCTGCAGGACAGTATTTGGTATATACTTTGTGGTTAGTACCACAAGTATATCTGGGGACCTTGAGGTCCATCTGGATCTGGAACTGTCTGTAAGTCGGAAGGTGATCTTCTGCAAGGCAGTATTTGGTATATACTTAGTGGTAAGAACCATAAGTATATTTGGGGACCTTAAGGAAAGAGCTCGCTTTAAGGTCCATCTGGAATCGTGTTGCCTATTTTGGTTTTCTGACTCATGGAATGTGGTATTTAACTCTGGTTATTGTTACTGCGATTTTGGCTATTTTCTTGGTGATAATAATAAGTTTTGTGACGTTGTTATAAGAAAGATATCATTACAGTGTTACATATTTCGGTTTTCTGACCTATCGCATGTGGAATTTGACTCTGATTATTGTTATTGTGACTTTGGCAATATCTCCTGGTAATAATAGTAGTTTTGTGACATCACTATTGAAAGATACCTGCGTGCCCACATTTTTGTAAGTGATACATATATTCTGAAATTGTGAATTAGAAAATGGGGGGGTGAGAAAGCAGTGAAATTCCTAAGAAAAGTACGTTGGGCTGTATTTTAAGTCATTGGAAGGATATAGGAGGGGTCCCGGGTGGAGGTGAAAATAAGAAAACTCTGATAAAATATTGTTATCAATGGTGGCTGCTTTATAAGTTGTAATATGGAAAAAAGTGGCCTTTTAATGGAGCCTTAAACCATAATACGTTGCTACAGTCAATGTTGTTTTTGAGAAGGAAAATAGAATGGAATGTTGTCAGCATCTTGGAGGGAAAAGGTACGGAATTAAGTTGGTCCCTGACTGAGCCTTTGGTGCTGGCATTAGAAAAGTACAGGCTGGAGAAAGATAAAGGAAGTGTTAAAAGGGTTGTTGAAGGTGGTAAAGGTTGTGTGGCATGTAGTATTTGACAGAGCTGTTTGAAGTTGAATGAGCAGGGAAAGAGGATGTAGGAATGTTAACAGTTCTGCCTCAGCCCAGGGCTGAGATCTTAAAATCTTGGGTGTTAGCCCTCTGGGGCAAAGGGATCATGATGGGTCCCAGAGAGTTGTCACAGAAACAGAAAAGCAGTTAACTCTTAAAACAACCTGAGTTCATGTGTGAGCTCAGATTGCCGATGGGATCGCTCAGGGAACTGTGGACAATTGCATTTCCCTGACCGACCCCCACTAAAACCCTAATCATCCTGAAAATTATGAACAGTTAAGTAAATACTAAAATCTGGACGAATTGGGAATTGAGAATATGCTTCCAATAAGGTCTAAAAGAAACCCCTGTGGAATTTTTGAACCAACTCTGAAATATAATGGGGAAGGAGAAAACAAACAAACAAACAAACAACAAAAAAAAAACAACAACGGTTTGGACCTGGCTTCGGACGACAAATTGACTAGCCTGTTTCTAGGGTAATCATCGGCCCCTGATTTCAACAGGTCTAAGGGGGACCTGGGGTATCTACCCTAGCAGATCCTCCACTGATTATAATGAAGTTAGGAGAGGAACAGAAGTGAAATTTTTTTATTGATATGGGGCAACGTATTCAGTTCTAAATCAAGCATTAATGCCTTTATGGAATGATTATGTTAGGGCAAAAGGGTGCAACCAAAAAGGCTTATTTTCGTGAACCTTTGAAGTACAATTTGGGGAAATGCTATATATGGAGTGGTAATTCGTGTCGAGAAAATGGTTGATATTAACAAAGAAGGGTGATTCAGGAGACTCCATGCAGTCTCCGGTTTCTTGTTCTCCAGCTGGTTCTCTTGTTCTCCAGTCCATAAGGCATGGATGTTTCTGGGTGTTTGCTGTTGTTGTTACATTCAAAGTTGTTTGACCAATAAAAAAGCTGTTTTGAAAAGAACTGCTGTGGAGAGAAGGGTATAAGAGGGGAGCCTGCCCTCAAAGGAAAAAAAAAAAAAAAAAAAAAAGCAACACTATGAAGTTACATCAGTAAAGAAGCAGGAAAAAGAAGTGAAGAGGAACAGGCTGGGAGAATAGAGACTGTTAAGTTATGGAACTTAAAGGATTGTTTATTACCTATCCTGATTGTATGTATGTATAGTCATACTCGGGTTATTATGTAAAGCAATATATAATGTATAATATGTGATGTATAATATATAATTATATATATATATGTGATCGTATATTGTATATTATATGATATATATATTATATAATAACAATCTGCAATAATAATATATAATATATAAGCAATATATAATATATATATATAATATTGCAATAATAATATATAATATATAATATCTGTATACTCTGTATACATGTATTTAGAACGTTTGATGTTTGTGTGTGCGTGTTGGTGGAGCGTAGACTCCCTGCACACCCAGCACTGTTTACTTGCCTTTTATATACCTTTTAGAAATATTTGTTTTATAAATATTACAAAATTCAGACCTCATTTATAACAGGAAACAAATGGGGATACATAGGTTTTTATATCCACCTGGATCTCCAAAATCTCTATTAGGTTGAGATTTGTTAGAACAATTAGAAGCAGAAATTATCTTTGAAAAAGGGAAAATGGAATTAAGGATAGGAGAAGAACAACTAATAAATGTGTTAAGCCTGGCATTAATATAAACAGACCTTAAAAGTGAAATACCCTTAGAGATCATAAATAAAGTATATCCAGGAGTTTGGGCCACTGAAGTTCTTGGAAGAGCTAAAAATGTGACCCCAATAATTGTTAAATTAAAGCCAGGAGAGAAACCCGTTAAGGTTAATCAATATCCTTTGAGGATAGAAGATAGGAAAGGAATTAAAGAGATAATTGATAGATTTATACAGTATGGGTTATTGATTGAATGCGAATCAGAATATAGTACACCCATATTGCCAATTAAAAAGGCAGATGGAAAAAGATATAGGCTAGTTCAGGATCTGAGGGCCATAAATAAGATCACTGAGGATATACATCCAGTAGTGGCAAACCCTTATACTTTGCTGACTAAATTAAGGAATAGTCAAGTCTGGTTTACCGTACTGGATTTAAAAGATGCCTTCTTCTTCCTACCTTTAGCCACTGAAAGCCAAAATCTATTTGCCTTTGAATGGGAAAACCCTGACTCAGGCAGAAAGACACAGCTAACAATGGACAGTGCTACCTCAAGGATTCAAGAATAGCCCCACTATTTTTGGAAACCAATTAGCAAAGGAACTTGAAACTTGGATACCTCCGGACACTGAAGGGGCTTTGTTACAATACGTAGATGATCTCTTAATAGCTACCGAGACTAAAGAGAGTTGTATTCAATGGACTATAAGTCTCCTTAATTTTCTGGGTTTAAATGGATATCGAGTCTCTCAACAGAAAGTCCAGCTGGTTCAACAACATGTGACCTACTTGGGATTTGGAATTTCGGGAGGTCAGCGAGAACTAGGAACTGAACGTAAGGAAGTCATTTGCCGGACTCCAGAACCCCAAACGGTAAAGGAGCTACGAACCTTTCTAGGAATGACAGGTTGGTGTCGCCTTTGGATTTATAATTATGGACTAATGGTAAAGCCTCTAAATGAATTGATAAAGAGTAATCAGTCAAAGTTAGTCTGGACTGGAGAAGCATGAAATGCCTTTAAACAACTTAAACGAGAATTGATGCAAGTTCCGGCTTTGGGATTACCGGATCTCTCAAAACCCTTTTGGTTGTTTTCTCATGAGAGACAAGGGATAGCTTTGGGAGTACTAGCACAAAGATTGGGTCCCTATAAATGAGCAGTAGCTTACTTCTCTGAACAATTAGATGAAGTAAGTAAAGGATGGCCCGGATGCCTTTGAGCTGTTGCAGCTGTTGTTATCAATATACAAGAAGCTCGGAAGTTTACAATGGGACAGAAAATGACAGTGTTAGTCTCCCATATGGTCTCAACAGTTTTTGGAACAAAAAGGAAATCATTGCCTTTCACCACAAAGATTTTTAAAATATCAAGCAATATTAGTAGAACAAGATGATGTGGAAATTGTGGTCACTAACATCGTAAATCCAGCTTCTTTCCTTAGCGGAACTCTGGATGAACCTATAACTCATGATTGTATAGAAACAATGGAGACTGTGTATTCTAGTCGACCCGATCTTAAGGAAGAACCTTTAGAAGATGCTGATGAATCTTGGTATACTGATGGGAGCAGCTTTGTAAAACAAGGACAACGTAGGGCAAGATATGCTGTTACAACTGCTCAACAGGTAATCGAGTCTAAACCATTACCCCCTGGGACATCCGCCCAGAAAGCAGAGATAATTGCTCTTACACGAGCACTGGAACTAGCAGCAGGAAGGAAAATAAATATTTGGACAGACTCTAAATATGCATTCAGCGTGGTACATGCTCATGGAGCAATTTGGAAAGAACGTGGATTGCTGACCGCTCAGGGAAAACAGATAAAACATGCTGAAGAAATTTTAAAATTGTTAGAGGCTGTAAAACAATCAGAAAAGGTAGCTATCATGCATTGTCAAGGACACCAAAAGGGAACGCTGACTTTGAAATTGGAAATCGATTGGCAGATCAGGAGGCTAAACAGGCAGCTGAAATAACTGAGGTGAAGGCATCGTCTTTAATACCAGACGGTAAAATCCAAACTATATACATGAACATTTGAAAGGTAAAATGAAACCAGATGGATGGGTATATTTAAAAGATAACTGTGTAATAATACCCTCTAATTTGACATGGCCCATAGTTCTTACGGAACACAATAAAACACATTGGGGAAAACAAGTAACTCAACAATGTAGCATCTGTTTATTTAATAACCCCAATACCAGGAATAGAATAAAATTTGGAATAATCAGTAAAGGAAATTTATCTGGGACCACAGTGGTAAATTGATTTTTTCGAAACTCCCTAGAAAAGGGGGGTATTGTTATTTTCTGGTTCTGACTGACACGTTTTCAGGATGGCCCAAAACTTTTCCTTGTCGAACAAACAAAGCAAGAGAAGTGGTTAAAGTCTTGTTAAATGAAATAATATCATGCTTTGGGATTTCAGTAGCAATGTCTTCTGAGAGAGGTTCACATTTTTGTGTGCAAGTGGTACAACAGATAAGTAAGATTCTAAAGACAGATTGGCAATTGCATACTCCTTATAGACCACAGGCAAGTGGACAGGTAGAAAAATGAACCATTTGATTAAACAACAAATAGCTGAAATCGGACAAGAAGCTAATTTGTTATGGCTTCAATCCTTTCCTTTAGCATTACTCAGAATTAGAGTTAAACCTAGAGTAAAAGAGAATTTGAGCCCCTTTGAAATTTTGTATGGAAGGCCATATCAATTTCTATTTAGTGGAAATGATCTAATGCAGCTGGGATCAGAATATTTATATACTTATATAACTGAACTTCAAAAACAATTAAATAAAGTACATAAATTTGTGTTAGGGACCAGGGTTAGAGGGCTGGATCAACCAATCCACCCCTTTAAGCCTGGGGAATATATATATAAAGACTTTTTCAGGACAACCCCTCGAGGAAAAATGGAATGGACTATATCAAGTGTTGCTGACAACTTACACTGCTATCAAGATTAAAGAACAAGCCACTTGGATCCACTATTCCCGAGTGAAGAAGGCTCCAGGAGCTCCTTGGAAAGTAACACTAGGTGACGATGAACTGAAACTAAAGCTTAGTTGAACAAAATGAGGACATTATGGTCGGGAGTATTTGGTAATATGGTTGGCAGAAAATTTGTTCATAGAATTGTTTTGTTTTTATGGCTTATAGTTGTAATTGTGATTCAAGAAGGTGCCTCTGTGATAATAGAGAATGGAGGGTGGCCTTGAACTAAAGCCGTAACAACAGAGGATAAGAACTTTAATGGAAAGTTAGCAGTTATGGTCATCTGGCGAACAAATGGTAACTATTTATGTAAACCATCAGAATGGCAAAAATTAGGAGCACAAGATAATGTATCCTTAGCTCTTAGTTGTATGCAAGCACAGTTATGGTTACAGGCAACGGCTGCCTTGATCATTAGGGAAGGAAGTGAAGGCATTTTTCCAGCTGAAGTCCGAAAGGCAGTCTGGGACAATACCAATGATTTTGAAAAGAAGTTCCAGTCTTGGTGGACCCTGGTGAATTTTACTTATGATCCCGTTGTTAACATGGCTACTGCCTTCGTGCTTACTATACGTAATGCTACAGTTCATGTTATTCACCTGATCCTTGCACTAGGATTAAACCATGAGAAGACAGTGCTTTATCCTTCGGAGCATAGAACATGGGCACGAATGGAGAATGGGAAATGGCAGTCTGTAAATCTAGAATCATGTGTTACACGGGAACAACAAGGATTTATTTGTGAAAGTAATACAATTGATGCTCAGGATGTATGTTTTGACACCAAGCAAGGTATCTGTCACTTTGAAATTCATCCAAATACTAGTCAAAAGACTGCGCTTGTATATGTTAGTCAAGGGTGTGCGTGTTTAAGAACTGCTTGTGATTTTGTAGAAGTAGATAAGGAGAATATAACTCTCCATAGCAAAAATCATTCTAATTTTTGTATTCGTAGCTTTGTTAGAATCGTTGGGTGTGATTTTCTATGTTTGGCACCAGTGGTATCCCACCAGCTGATCAAGTCTAACAACACAATGTATCATAAGTTACTACCTACACTTATTGGGATGAACCTCACACTAGTGAAGCAACTAGTTAAACACCAAGACCTGATTAAAATTTTAAAAGGCATTCAGGAAAATGGAGAGAAGACTCTAATTACTGTCCATCATGATACAAAGGAAATAAGCAGAGTTTTGCAAAGAGTAAAACGAGACACAAGTCACAACTGGTGGGATACACTTTTTGGATGGTCGCCAACTGTAACTGGAATTTTGAACACATTGAGTCACCCAATTATTGCTTTATTGATATTAGTTGGTATAAGTTTAATATTGTCTTTTGTATTACTTGTTTGGAATTGGAAATTGTTACAACGAATGTCCATGTTAACCTCCTTGACAAATGTGCATGGTAAGGTATTGAGGGGTACATATCATAAAGACTGGGAAAAAAATTTTCGTATTAAGTAAAAGAATTTACTAGATTTTCCAAGAAAAGGGGGGAATGATATAGTATAAACTCACTTTAGGATAGAATAAAGCTTGTGGATTGATATTGTATAAACTTACTTTAGGATAGAATAGAACTTGTGATTAAAAGTTAGCAAGGACAAAGTAAACAACATCTTGTTATCCGTAGACCTTCTGTTACGTTTAAGCATTTTGTTATTTGAAAACACCCCATTATCCGTTAACACTCAGTCAGGCTGAGACTTGAGATAACTTGAGTCAACTGTCTGTTATGTCCTGTTAACTGAGACATCCTGTTATCCGCCGACCCCCAGTTAAACCGAAAGACAACTCAGCATTTTTACAGCCTGGAAAACAACTGATTAAGAAAGTGCATTACGAGGAAGACCTACGGCCTTCCTCCCAAAGACCACTGCCCACATCCTGGAGACCCTGGCCCACAATTCTTGGAAGGCTTTGCGCAAGCGCAAGGACTGATAAGCTAATTAGCATACGAAGCGAGGGTAGGCGGGGTTAGGTAATGAATATGTATAAGTGCTAATTGAATATTCATTGTTTCGCTGTATAAATACGAGATAGTTTGTCACTTCAAACATGCACGATAGGCGGAAGGATCCCCCGTGCATCCAGCGCTGCAATAAAGAATATACCACTTAAGGAAATTCGGCTTTGATCTTTAAATCAATTGTGTATTACAGTTTGGATAATAGAACTGGAAATTGCTATTTTTTTTCCAAGAAAACATTATCTGAGCTTGGATTGGCTTCACTATTATTTTTATTCTATAGTAAAATTCACTATTTCATACACATTTTAAAATTCACTATTCTATTAACCTAAAAGTATTGATTTTTCTGGTCTTGTGGCCTAAATTTATGTTGACATCTCTTCTCAGGCTGTCTATACAGTACATGGTGACTGGTTTTGGCTTTAGCCATCCTGATTTTTTTCCCCTGCATATGCTGGCAACTTCCTTGTGCTTTTCTTAAGTTGCCTGTCCCTTCTTCCACCGGACATAAACTCTCTTTTTCTCCTAGACACCAGGCAGGGCAGACCAGGTCAGTGGCGGGAAGCCGCCGGGCTGCCGAGGCGCCCCGGGGCGGCCGGGCCCCGCGTGGCCGGCGGCGGCAGCAGCAGCTGCCCGGCGGCGGCCCCGGGGGCTCGGCAGCGAGCGCGGCCGGCGGGCTGAGCGGCCCCGGCCCGGCCCCGCCGCCGGCGGCCCCGCCCGCCCCTGCCGCGGCCCCTCCTCTTGAGGGCCGGGAGCTCCCGAGCCGCGAGGCAGGGTCGGAGGAGCAGCGGTGGAGCCATGGCGCCGCTGAGGGACTGCAAGGTCCGGCGGGGCGGAGGGGAGCGGAGCGGCGCGGCGCGACCAGGGGAGGGCCGGGCCGGGCCGGGCCGGGGGAGCCCCGGGGGTGCCGACAGCCCGCGGGGCAGCGGGGTCGGGGTCGGGGCTGGGGCTGGGGCTGGGGCTGGGGGAGAAAAACAAAAAGCTCCTCTGGGTGCTGCAGGTTCTGCAGAGCGCTGCGAAACGGCCGCGCGGAACCAGAGGAGTAAAGAGGAGGGATCGCTCACAGCCGGCTGGCATGGCAGCAGGGACACCGCTAGAAGGGAAGAGTCAGCAGCAAAGCAGCAGCAAGGGCGAGGCTTTGGTCTGGTCCAAGAGAAAAGGCAAAGCAGGAAAAGGAGTGGAGGCAATGGCACTCTCCTCCAGGAAGCCTGGCAGCGGGCAGTCTGTTCTGGGTTTAGGGAGAAGGATGAGGGGAAATGAGCGCAAGGAGCAGCAGAACGAGCGTGTGTGTTTAGGCTCCCTAAAAGTTTTGACGACGACGGCATTAGTTAGGTAAGTTAGGAAGGAAAGCCCCTGAGGTAGTGAGATGACAAATGTGGTGGTTGTGTGGCCATCCGGTTTAGGAAAAGGCAGTATTGCTTGTGTATATAGAAACCTGGAGTGTTCCTTTCCTGTGTCACTGTTTCATATGAGGTGTATCTTCAGCAGAGGCACCAGCTCAAATTTATGTGCAGGGAGTGAAGTATGGTCCTCACCTTGTAAGGTATATAGCCTTTCAAATTCTACAATTTATAATTTTTGGTTCTTTATCCCCACTGCTAACCCAACAAATTGAGATGTATGGACAGGTGCACAAAAAGTGTCTGCATATGCTAACATTGTTCTCACAGCTTTTTCCTGTTTTGAAAAAAAAAATAAACATTTGAAAAACATCAGAATGTCACCACTCTGTCCGTCATCTCAGTGTGTGAAATCCTTCGTTTCTCATCTGTTTGTTGTGCAGGCCTGGCAGGATGCTGGACTCGGCCTGTCCACTGCTAGCAATGAAGCCTGTAAACTCTTTGATGCAGTGCTCACCCAGGTATGATGAAAAATGGGGTCTGAAGGGACTTCTGGATAAACCAGTCTTTGGTGTAGCTGATTTCTACATTCCTTTACAGCTGAAAGATTAGACAGAAGCTGTACTGAGTTTTGTTTCTTGAGGAAGGCATGATTAGGCAATCACAGTGTGTGTGTTTGTGTTCATGTGTCTGCATTGGTTCTTTCCAGTAGCATGTGTGTTGGTTAGCTACTGGCTGTCAAGTCTGACAGGGAAGCTGTGGTATCAGAAATGTTACGTTCTCACACATGTTCTTCAAATTGGGCTGAATTCAGCCATTAGCAGTCAGCAGAAAACCCTCATAGCAGAGAGTGATGCCAGACACTGTAGCTGTAGGAAGAACTTCAGGTAGTGTGCTCATCCTGCTGGACCCTGGACCCATAAGCTGCATAGAGAACAAAGGCTGTCAGTTCTGCTGGTGGCCAAGCTACCTTAAAGAAAGCAGCTTCTGTGTTTTCTTACTGACCTAATTGTATCTGAATGTAAAGGTTCTCTGCTATCATTTTTCTTGCTTCTGACTTTCACGTGGCTGGGAGGAGGAGAAGATGCCCAATGTCACTGGGGATTCCTTGACACAGTCTCTCTCTTTTATAGTATGCAACCTGGGCCAATGATGAGGGTCTTGGAGGTATCGAGGGATGTCTCTCCAAGCTAAAAGCAGCAGATCCAAATTTTAGTAAGTATAATCTTTAATGGTTAGTATGGAAAGTGTTGCATAATTCCTTGCCTCTTTGTGTCAACTGTGCTTTGTTTAGGCAAGTGGGAAGCAGTGGGCTGCAGAACTCTGTAAAGATTCTTTATAGTCAAGAGCAGGCTGGGATGATGTGTTTGGTTTTGTGTTTTTCTTTTCATTTCAAGTCTTCTTAAATGCTTATCATGAAGGGCCTAGGAAACTTCAGGCTTATAAGCCTTTCTGTCCCCTGTCACTACAGATCAGTCCCATTTTAAAACAAAACAAAACTGTGTTAATGCTTCTGTAGAGATGAGTTTCTTACAGTTCCGTATGGCTCAAGTTGTAATGTGCTGGTTTCTCTAGCAATGGGACAGGTCATCGCAAATGGTTTGGAGTTGATTGGTACTGGAAGTTCAGTGCGGCTCAACAAAGAGCTGGACAGTGCAATGAGAACAATGATGACACTGTCAAAATCCCAGCCTCTCAGTGAGCGGGAGAAGCTTCACGTATCAGCGCTGGACATGTTTGCCCACGGGTAAGTGTCTAGCCCTATGGGGAAGGGGGCAGGAGCTGGTCTTGTCATTCAGAATCTCCTTGCTGTTGCTGTGTACCACCTTAGCACATGTCCCACTTGCTCTTCTGTTGTCGCTTTCCACCCATGTAAAGGACTGGGAAGAGTTTTACCTACCACAGGTAGAGGCGATGCTTGGGAGTGGTGTTGCCTAGCTGTCTAGCTAGACAACTAGTGAAGGATCAATGTGCAGTGTTGGTGGCTGTGCTGCAATTTATCTACCCAGGCTCTATCACCATGACTAGTTTTCCATCAGAACTGTAGGAGGGGAAGTGCTGTATGGCCTCTATGTTAAAACGTGAAGCACTCCTTGTGTTAAATCTGTCTTAGATCTGTCAGTGGAGTAAATGGTTTAGAACTAAGATACTTAATATTTAAGTACTCTGATGTCCAGTATAATATAATACACACTTGGACCCACATAAGTAAAGTCTAGAACAGACCTTTCTTCTCCTCTCTGTTGTCTTCCTATGTCAAAATAGATTTCCTCTGAAAAATGGAAAGCCTGTCCCTCTGCATGGGGTTTTTACAACCCAAGTACAGCACGTGGCATTTAGCTTTGTTGCATGTCATGCAGTTGGACTCAGCACATTGATTTGGCCTACCCAGATCACTCTACAGAGCCTTCCTACCCTCAAGCAGATAACAGCAGGTCTCTGTTCAACCCCATAAGAAAATCTTTAGATTTATGGTTGAGCTACTGTTTTTTTCTGTGCAGTTTATAATTTGTTTTTTTTAACACACGAATATTTATTTTATATTGTTTCCCAGAAAGTACCCAGTGAAGATAATGTCATTGTTTCTTACAGGAAAAAAAAAAACAAACTTAAATTCTTTCAAGAAAAAAAAAAGTTTTTTGATGTTGAATTTTCTCTTTTTCAGAATAGCATGAGTTTAGAAGTAACAGTAGAGTTGGGTGTGTGTGCCTTCTTTCAGCATTCAAAATATTTCTATATTTCTAGCCAGCTCCCCAAAGCTTGTGATCTATGGGAACAGATTCTGCAGAGCCATCCAACGGACTTGCTAGCCCTCAAATTTTCCCAGGACACTTATTTCTATCTGGGATATCATATACAAATGAGAGACTCTGTTGCAAGGGTTTTTCCTTTCTGGACACCTGATGTTCCTCTGAGCAGGTAGGTCATGCTTCATTTTAAAAATAGGTCTTTATCTGGTGTAAGGTATACATGCTTTGTCTTTTTAATTTCAAACACATCCAAAGGATAGGATCTACTGAATAAAGACACGTAGAAAAGATCACAGCTTGTAAGTGAAGTCAAGTGAATTATAAGTGACCACACCTAGAACACCTCTCCTATATCCCTGCTGATACTGTTAGTGATTTTCTGTTTTGTTTGTTTTAGAAGTGAGCTTTAGGTCAGTTAGTAATTTTTGCTAGCAAATGTGGCACATCATGTAGCACATAGGATAGTTTTTGTTTGCTTGTTTTATTTCATTTTATTTATTTAGTTAAGTCCTGAAAGTTTTGGTTTCCCAAGGTTAATTTGGGGTAATCTGAATCTACTGACAAGCAGTTAGTTGACAAAAACAATTATGTGGGGATAATTTTTTAAATTATTTTTAAGACCTGTTAAATTACTTGAAAGCTGCTAACTTTATGTAAAAATCTACATCAAACTATACATCAGTGTATACATTTAACACTTAGAGATAGAATAGACCCTCCATAGTCAAACATAAATTTCTAAATGTTCTGTGAATATTTACATGTATGTAGACCCATGCTCTGTATCTTGATATCCGGTACAATCTTTTCTCCTTTTCTCTTCCACAAGCACTGTAAAGAATATAGACTGAATGCCTATATTCTTATAGAATGTCTATATTCTCATTCTTATTCTCTACAATCATAATAATGAATCTAAAGCACGCCACAAAATGTCTCATTTTTCCAGCAGTGTTATCTCAATTTAGGAAAAAAAAGTAAAATACTTTGTTCTTCTTAACTACAGTACGCTGATGTCATTTCTTGGGGAAGTAAGACTCCTTAGCAGCTTTGACTGCATTTTTGTAATTTTTTCTGGACACAGTGTTATAAAAGTGCATTCGTTGTCCACTTAAATGTAAATCAACAGGAAATACCCATATATTAAACATTTCTTGAAGTATAGAAATCTGACAGGCATGTAGAGTTTTGTATGAATCGATACCTTGACCAAAATAAAAAATCAACCTTTATTCCTCTCAAACCATGAAATAAATCAGGTGCAATGTACCCCACATGTTTTAGTATTTTTTTTCTGCCTCCTGAGTTTAAAACCAAAACTCCAGCAGATACTTTGAGAAACAGAGATGTATCCAGTAGTGTTTTGCAATCTACAAATCTGCAAATACAATAGCAGTTAAATATTTCTTAAAATGACCGCATCATGTACATGCACAGAAGCATACAACTTCCCTAATTTTCCTTTACATTGGACTTTTATTGCTTAACGGGGATGCCTTGTGACTTTAGAATGACGTTAACCAGTTTTGAAGAGCCACTTCATTTAAAGGCACTTACCTATAGGTTAGTGGGCACTGGAGAAAGTGCAGAAGACTACAGCCATATGCATTGCATTTGAGATATACAGATAATTTTGGTGGCGGTATTTTCTTGCTTCTGACCATCTAGTTCTGCATTTTTATAAATGTTATAGAGATTAGATTCTTCTCTGCAACTCTAAATTCCAGTTTATCCAAAGAAGTAAATGTCAGCTCTCAAAACACTGGTGATGTGCATTTTGTTCCTGATTTCCATGCTGGTGTCTCTTGGCCTCTCATTTCCTATGAGAGCTAGCTTATTGTTCTGTATTCTGCAAGCTTGAGCCCTTTGAATATTATCAGTGTGGCTTACCACCACCAGCAGCAGCCTGACAGTGAGTTTGTTCTATCTCCAGCCTGTTGTATTGGGGGAGCCAGAATAGCCACTTTATACAAACCAGAAAGTGTTTTGACACATTCCCACTCACTGTTTCTAACTGTAAATCTTAAGTCACTTGTGGGTGCTTTTTTTTTTTTTTTTTTTTTTTTTTTTTTTTTTTTTTTTTCCTGTTGGTAAAATTCAGTATGCTTCAGAATGTGTTGAATTTGAAAAATGCTAGTGGTGGTTTAGACTACCTACAGAAAAGCAGACATTGAGTCTAAATATTGTCTACATACTCTACAATTCAGAATCAAAAACACAGTGTTCCCAGTTCCATGTGATGCTCTGGCTAGCACAATAAATAGATTGCATGTTTTTTAGTATACATGTTGGGCATGAGGAAGAGTTGGTCTTTTGTTAGATACACATTTAAAATAGATGGGATCTGAGCTCTTTGCATGGTTCAATATAAAGTGCACTGTAAGGACTGTTTTGAGTTAACTGTATGTTCTGGTATGTTTTTCAATCCTACCTTAAATCTAGTTCTTAATGATGAAGCATTGTTCATTTCTCTTTTGCTTAGCTACGTTAAGGGCTACTATTCTTTTGGACTCATGGAAACAAACCTTTTTGATCGTGCTGAGAAGCTTGCCCTTGAGGTAATTGCCTTTTATTGATGGTAAAATGTTTTAGAATTCTTAGTCATGCTCCCTATCTCTGAGTGACGTTTTGTGCAGATACTGTAAACTGACTCATCGTCATCCCAGTTGTTAAGAGAAGTAGCAAAGAGATAAAATTTAGCATGGAAATTCTCACAATTTCACAAAGAACTATTGATTAATATTCCTTAGAAAGATTCCTATATCTATGCCATACCATGGCAATTTCATCTTAACTGTATTGCCTTCATTTCCTTACAACCATGCCATGCAAGATGGTATCAAAACAGCTGTCTAAAATCCACGAATATCGAATTTTCTGTTTCCCCCATGTATAACTGTCTGTTGACTCCTATTAAAGAATGTTAGATTGACTTGACATAATTTGCTCTTGACAATCCACCCTGTTTGGGTTCCTCCTCCATTTTTTTTCTAGATGCACATTCATGAATTATTGAGCAATTAAGTCTACAGTGTTCCTGGGGATCAAAATTACTTGGTGTGTTCCCTTTTTATGAAGACAGTAGTTACACCTGACTTTCTGTAGTCCTCCAGGGGTCTCAGATACAATTCATCTTTAATGGGTGTTTTTGCCAAGGTTCTGTTAAATCAAATGGCTGAAAGTGACAAGAAAGACTTAACTTTACGAAATGGCTAAAACTTATTGGTAAATGGAGTGAGAAAGAGTAAATTGCTCAATAGTCAGAGCTGGACATGTTCTTAAAGGAATGATTACCTGCAAGAATGTGCTATGGGGTATATTATGCCTGTGTATGCAATTCTTTTATGGTTTATATTGACATATGCCTTTGAAATAAAACATCATTTGATAATCTTCATTAAAGCCTGCATTCTAAAGCTGTTCTGCACATGTTTATCTCTGTGCAGTAGAAGTCAGGAAGTGAAGTCAGCCAATAAACATTTTCTTCCTTTCTGTCCAAATCAGTCTTCCAGGCTATGGTTAGTAGGAATAGTGCAGGGATGTACTTAACGTGCAGCTAATAAATACAAGTCTCTTGCTTCTATATCAACAATAATAAATATGTTTATTTGCAAGTTTGTAAGATCACATTTTCCCTTTTCGACTCACAGGCTTTGGCTATAGATCAGACAGATGCGTGGTCTGTTCATACTATAGCTCACATAAATGAAATGAAAGCAGAGGTGAAGAAAGGGTTAGCATTTATGAAGGAGACAGAAGCCAACTGGAAGGTAAACTTTCTCATAGCATCTCTGAAAAAAAAATCCTAGGTCTTCTTTACCTCCTTCAGTCAAGTTCTCTGATTCTTCATCTAGTTTATTCTTCTCTCCATACATGTTACAAGCAATGCAAATTTCCCAGATTACGAGAAAAATCACTTGTAGTGCTGTTATCTGTGCCAATTTTGAAGCATAAAAAAATTGTATATTATGAACAACACATACTTTGAACCACTTTATGCCATCGTAACTAGGACTGCTGAGATTACACAAATGCCAAACACATTGGTTGGCCATGTTTCACAAAAAGTCTGTCTTTTCACACTGCCTTATTTTATCTAGAAATATTGAAAAAAATACTGCTTTTCAACAAGTTTGTACACACACGCGCCATAGTTTCTTTTTCTTAAGCAGATGGAACTGGCTAAATATTTTATATCTCATAAAGTCATGGCCATTGCTGGAAGATGAAATATTAGATATGAAAACTGATTTATTTATACTTGCATGTTTATAGAAGTAAAATGACAAGTGTTATTTTCATGAACTTTTTGCTTAGGCTGAGGCTGAGCAACATACATCAATTGAGGAACCTATGTGATCTTCCTCAGGGGAACCAGCTCTGAGATAACACAGGCAAAGCAACATTTCAGAAAGCTCATGTATTTAATGAACTTTTTGATTATTTTTGTTTGTTTGTTTTTGTTTACTTCTTGATAGGGAAGGATGCTAGGTGAGCTGTAAAGAAAAGATAAATTATGCTTTTGTCTCTTTTCTAGTCTACTCAAGTTACTTCGTACATCCAACTTATTTGAGTATCTCTCAGTGGTATATTGAACAGTTTTGTTAATTTGTCATGTAGTCCTTTGCTGTAAGTGGAGCTTAATTTTTATTTGTGTTGAACAGCATGTCTTTTCCTAATGATTAAGTGAAGAGCAGATAATAATATTCAGAGCATAAGGTTGTGGAGTTTGAAGTTGATAGAACCCACAAGAGTTTGTTTTAGAGTCATCTCAACTCACTGTACCATGTTGCCCAAAGAACAGGGCTGGATAGTGAGGCTAGAAGGATGATTTTTTTTTTTTTTTTTTTTAAATTAAATCATTGAGGTACCAAGCTTGGATATGCAAGCAGTCAATCCTCTCTTCAGGTTCATATCTTTGATGTCTCAGAAAGGATTCTGTCCTTTGACATATTAGTTAATGAAACAGTGATACATGGAACTTACAGTTTGGGTGACACCTTCAAAACTACCAACAACCATTTCTGAAATCAGCCCCTGACTTTTGGAACCTGTTTGAACTCTGTTTCTTAAAATAGTTCCATTCTTCTGAGCTTTATACCCTTTATCCAAATAAAACGAAGTGCCAGATCAGTAAGTGGAATTGTCTAGAATACCCTCATGTCCACTCCAGTACAGTTAAGACTTATAACTGCTGACATTGTCATAATGATAATGTATATAATCACTTCTTTTATGCAATATTTTTCATCTTAGCCTTCATGAACCCATCTTTTCATCATGAACCCAGTTAAAATGTAATCATGTGGAAAAAAAAGCAGGGCTTTCTAAGGGCTTATGTTTGGCCTGGTGAATTGACAATTAGTACTTCTTTTAATGACCAGGATCTTTTATATCTAGCACCACTAGACTCCTTTTGGTGTTTTTAATTCATCTTTCTTTACAGTAAGAGTCATAAAGAATTTGTAAGGTTTTTTTACATGGTAGTTTACTTTTTATTGTTCCTCTCCACACAAAAAAAGAAGATGCCTTTTTTTTATGTATGTTTCAGCACAAAATCAGAAGGGGCAGATTATGTTACCAGAGGGGGCCTCTGTGCCAGTACTGTTGGTTATTAAATGGGAAAGTTTTTCTCCAGAGCTATTGCAAAGAGTTCTCAAAGTCTGCTTTTATTTATTTTAGCAGTCTGCAAGCCCACTTCTGCCTTAGCAATTTAATCTCATTCAGAACTCAAAATCAGCAGCAGAAGAAAGGTTTTGTTTTATTCAGTGAGGTAATCCCATGTTCTTGTTTATATGGCATTTGGTATTGTGGTATGGTAGTAAACGTGATATTATCAGGTTTATGCCAACCCCTTAACTATTTTAGTTGCTCATATTGGTTTTGTAGTATAATATTAAACAAGTAAAGATTACTAGAGGATTTATATTAGCACCATAAAGTTCACTGGGAACCTTTGTACTTCCTGAAAGTGAAGCAGTTTTCATCATTACAAGGAAGATTTTTCCACCTGTAAAAAGATTAAATTTAACTACAGTGTTGTAGGCTATGAAAGAATATTTAAAATCCTGGTACCAGTTGAGAAGTAGGATGCAAAGTTGGTACAGTTCAGTGAATATTTATGATATTCAGTTATAATAAATAATAATAATAAATATATATAATAAATATAATAATAACAAATTCAGTTATATAAACTTCGGTTTTCATCCTGAATTTCAAGTAGCATATGCATAATGAGAAATTTAAAGTAGACAAGCTGATTTAACGTTCTTGTCTCTTCTGTCACTTGAAGTACTCCTTTATGAAGAAGAAAACAGAAATCTGTCTAGATACATTTAAATGGAAAGTTATTTTGTATATAACATTTTTATTTTATTTTTTTTTTGCAGAACAGTGATATGCTTGCTTGTCATAATTACTGGCACTGGGCTTTATACTTCATTGAAAAGGTATGAGACATTTTCATACAGATGTTTTATGGTCCAGACAGATAATTGATCTAATGCTATTTAAAAGGCAGCCCTAGCGTTTATTTATTTTTTTTTTTCAGCTGTCTAGAGGGTTGTGTGTTTTTTTTTTTTTTTGTAAAATGGCACAATGACATTTTTACAGGATAGTTCGCTAGTACAATTATTTTGAGAATAATTTTTTTGTAATTACATTGAACAAAGATCCAGTAGCTTCGTTGGAATGTTGAAAAGTTGCTTTATTACATGATTATTACATGTTCAAAGATAAAATAAGGTCACTAATTACATTTGGCACAATTATTTTATAGAAAGGTGAACCTGGATCTCTAATTTTTAGACAAAAACTTTGTCTAAAAATAAAATTCTCTTCAAATTCAGTACTTTGTTGTTGAACTCAAAATTTGCCGACACTAGAAAAGAGGAAGTACAACAGCTCTAGATTTGATAGCTAATGTTATTAGTCAATGATACTAATTCTTGCTCTTATAGAGAGATCAAATTTATTGAAACCCTTTAAGTTGCAACTTACCCAACCTATCAGGCTGCAATGCAGAATTTCCTTGGACTTGATAATTCTTTGTAGTTGTGGGTCTCAATTCATTCAGGAGACAAATGTGTCATCATGGAAAAGGTGCTGTACGTTGGTCAGCAAACAAGATAACTTGCTGATGTTCAGCACTATTAACACTATTATACAGCTTTTGTATAGCCTGCTTAACATTAGTTTTATTCTTACCTCTTTGCATAACTTCATGATGCAGTAATGTCTGCAAAGAAACCTGAAAGGAAGATTAGAATGAGAGGTAACACCTTGTCTTTCTCCCTCATGTGTAACCTATGGCAGGATTAGTTCTCATTATTAAATGAAACCTAAGCGTAGTGGTTATTTTACCTAGTAAAGCCTGTTTTATCTTAGTCTCTGTTCTTTCTTTTCAGGCCTCAAGGAATTCATTGACTTTTTTTTTTTTTTTTTTTTTTTTTTTTTTTTTTTTTTAAACAAGTCATGAGGCAGTGAAGTAATATGGCACCTATTAATTGTATTTATATGTTTGGTTACTACCCATCACTCTTGTTTTCTCTACCTGAATGTTAATGATATGGTCCTTGATTGCTTTTACAGGGGGAATATGAGGCTGCTTTGACAATTTATGACAATCATGTGAGTAGGAGCCTTAATCTTTACTGGAGAACATGCTTAAGGCCACAATACGTACTTTATTCCTTCTGCATGAAATTGAAACCTATTGCAATTGCCATATTATTTTATTATATTATTTATATCTGTTGTTTGGGAAGCTGTTTGTCAACTACTGAAATGCCCCAAATACTCAAATACTGATTCAAGCCTTTCTTACACTTTTGCTTGAAGTAGCTGTAATGGCACTGTTGGTACTGTTTTCCAGGTGTCCACGTATCTTTTTCATGATGTATAGGTCTAAATGCCCCTGAAAAGAAACTTTTTTAAAAGGATGTGAGATAATTTTCTTGTAAAGTCAAGTTACCTTTATAAAGAAGTGATTTTTGCATGTTAGCTACTAAGTCAACAAAAACATGTCTTTTTATTTCTACTTAATATGTTATGGTGCTTTACTGCATAGATTTCAAAACAATCTTAGTAAATAAGTGCTATCAAATTTCGGTAGTATAACATCTTTGTAAGGTTTGTAAAAATAATGTTGTCATTAAGAAAGCTGCTGTGCAGATTCCGGACTACTAAATCTGGCAAAATGAAATACTAATTATGGCACTGTACTGGAAGCAAACAAAAAAACACCTTGATGACCTTCCATGCTTACTGAGTTTAACTCCATAACATGTAAAGCAGCACAAATGAAGCAATATGTGTGTTTGTCACTGCAAATTACCACATTCAGAAAAGATGCAAATAGGGCTATTGTCAGACAGGTATTTTTGGATGAATAAAAAGATAAAATTAATTCTGTACTTTGAATATAAGTTTGATTATCTGAATAAGTTCCTGCTAGCACATCAGTTGGGCAGCTTATGAATACCTGTGATTACAGATTGCTCCTCAGTGCCTGTCAAGTGGAAGCATGCTGGATATAGTAGATAACTGTTCAATGCTGTACAGGCTTCGTCTGGAAGGTAGGATATCCAACTGTTCTTTCTTAATCTGTAAGAGGAACAGTTTTCTTTTTGCCTTCCTCTCCCTACCCTCACCCCACACACACTGGCATGTTGGAGAAGTTTTTAGAGATACTTACAGAGCAAGCTTGGTCAGTGTTACAGAAGAAATCTTAAAATTTCGTTCTTGAGAAAAGCCTCAATGTGAACTTTATAATATTTTGCTGTTCTGCTTTAGTTGGGATAGAGTTAATTTTCTTTATAGTAACTCTTACGATCCTATGTTTTGGATCTGTGATCAAAGCAGTGTTGATAGCTCACAGATATTTCAGCTATTACTGAACAGTGCTTACACAGCATGAAGGTCTTTTCTGTTTCTCATGTTGCTCTGCCAGCAAGTAGGCTTGGGGTTGCACAAGAATTTGGGAGGGAACGTAGCCAGGACAGCTGACCCTGATTGACCAAAAGAATATCCCATACCCTAAGGTGCTATGCCTAGCAATAAAAGCTCGGGAAAGAAGAAGGAAGAGGGGACATTTGGAGTTATGGTGTTTGTCTTCCCAATTAACTGTTAAACATAACGAGGCCTGGCTTTCCTTGAAATGGGTAAACATCTGTCAGCTGATTAGAAGTAGTTCCTTATTTTGCTTTGCTTGTATGCTCAGTGTTTGTTTTATCTATTAACCTGTCTTTCTCATCCCACAAGTTTTCTCACTTCTGCCTTTCTGATTCTTCTCCCCATCCAACTGAGGGGGAGGCAAGTGAGCGAGCTGCTGGGTGGTGCTTCGCTGCCTACCAGGGTTAATCCACATCATGTGCATAACCTTTTTTCTTTCCAAGATATTTTTTTTTCCCATGCCAGCACAGTATTTCATTCAGCTCAAGCTAGCAGAGGTTACATATTTCTTTTCTGGAAGATTTAACTTATATTGTCCCTGGAGATCTGAGGCTGAATAATTGAGTACGTTAGCTTCTAAAATGCTATAGAGCTTTCTTGACGTAAATTTCAAATTAAATACTTTATATTGTGATATTGGTTGATATAGCAAGTGCACATCTATTAGCCTCTGGCTTTTGTGTACTCTCATAACTCTGTGTCATTTCTTCTCAACTTTTTAAAGCTAGAATTTGCACACTGGAGTTCCTGAAGGGTGGTGTTGGAGGGTGCAGGGTTTCATAATATTTTACTGAAACACTAATGGTGCATTGGGTTTGTTTATGCAATCCATCTTATCTGTCTGTATAATTTGATTGCTATAGGCAATTCACTATGAACATCATCTCCAAGAAGACACGAGCAATCTTGTATTAAAGCCAGAACCTTGCTTAATGCAGTCTAGAATACTGGCAATAAATTACTGACAGTCAATAAACCCTTTGCCCAGATATGACAGGCTGTAACTAAGCATTACTTATATTATTATATTATAATAATATTATAATATAATTTTGCCACTCTAGGGTCTGTTTTCTTGAGTTTAGTAGCAGTGCTATCTGTGCTGTGTGATGCTGATTACAAAGTGATGCTTTTGCATGTGGTATTTTTATTGAAAAAAATATCTTTTACTCATAGGTGTAAAGCTTGGAGACAGGTGGGACAACGTTCTCAAGATTACAAAGAAACACACCAAAGATCACATTCTTTTGTTTAACGATGTACACATCTTGATGTCTTCCCTTGGAGCCAAAGACCACAAAACTACTGATGAGCTTTTAACAACTCTTCAAGAACTTGCCAAGTAAGTAAATGAATTAAAATGTTATACTGAAAAAATATTTTGTCCTCTGAACTTTAGGGTGGTAATGCCTCTGGCTTGCAGAAGTGTTACAACATATTCTTCTCTGCCTTAGAGTGTTAGTGGGACAAGTCTGGTTTGAATCAGCTGACGTGCAATTAGAAGATCCCTGTAATTATTTTTGAGTTCTATCTAGAGGGGCTTCTGTTTTGTTAAGCAAGAATCGCTTACATTTGAACTCATGAGCACTAAGTGAACATTTGCTTTGTATTTTCTTTTGATGAATTCATACTAAGCTATGTTACATACAATAAGTAAAGTATTTCACCCATATAGTAATGAGGACATTGCACAATATATGTTAGCTCTCTGTGGTGGTTATTTCTGCTCTGCTGTAAAACATTCTTTAATCATGGACCGTTAGTTGGTAGCAATGTTCTAATAGCTACAATTTGGTGCATTGTGAAGTATCTCTGCAGGAAAGCAATTTTTAAATATTGCTAAAGCAGTTCTAGAGAATATTTTGATTTGAATTATGTGCAAAATTTGCATATTGAAGTATTTCAACTAAACAATGTTTTTTCTTTATGTTCTCTTTTGTATTGAATAACTGTAAATGATAGTAATTCTTTTGAAGGGATTGATCTATAGATTACATGTATGTAAATGCAGGTGATAGATCCTAAAAACAAATTACTGGTTTAATGGTATAGTTTTAAGCACAAAATTTAGTAATTTACAAAGTTGTAAACAGTAGACCACCTGATTAGACTCTGCAGCAAACATGGGAGAGAAAAAAGATTAATACTTAACCAATACAAATTTATATCTAGTTACTCTTAATGAAATCTCTCTCATAAGTGTGAGTAATGGTTTTCAATGTATCAATGCCGAACAACTGAAAGTGAACAGAAAGCTGCTGAAATCTGTAGAGATTGTGTCTGAGAACACACAGCTGACCTATGGGCTTGGTAGGCTGGTAAAGTCACAAATGGCAGTCAAATAACATCCCTGTTTGCCCGGCTTCACTGCCTTGAGTTACAGTACCACCTTTCCCCTCCTGCTTTTGGCTATAACATCTTAGGAATTTCAGCGTATCCTGCTCCAAACCCATGATTGCTGGTATGGCAATCATTGCCAGTTTAAAATTTCATTCAGTTCTTCCCCCATATAACTTGTTTTTCCCCTGCTTCAGCATCTATTGCTTCCCTTCCCTTAGAAAAGAAGGAGGAAGAAGAATCTGAAATTCTCACAATTTGTTTCTGACAATAATGTTTCTCAACCAAAAATAAATGTATTTAAGAGTAGTTACGAAAACAAGGATCTGTCAAATCAAGCCTAAGCATGTCTGATTTGACTGAAGTAGGAGACAGTGGATATCTTTCATATAATTATATTGATATGTAAGTATATGTAAAATGTGTAAAACTGCACACACCACTTCAGGAAAGCTGTAACACACTACGTATCTCTCCACCTACTGTTTCCTTTTGCCTGTGTTCAGCCTTTTGTAGTAATAGAACTGCACGTTTTTAGATGTAATTTGAAGCATTATGAAGGTTAATTTTGTTATTTCAGAAAACTGACTGTAAGATGGAGAAATTATTTTAATTGTTTGGATTAGTGGATTACAGAATCACAGAATCACAGAATTTCTAGGTTGGAAGAGACCTCAAGATCATCGAGTCCAACCTCTGACCTAACGCTAGCAGTCCCCACTAAACCATATCCCTAAGCTCTACATCTAAATGTCTTTTGAAGACTTCCAGGGATGGTGACTCCACCACTTCCCTGGGCAGCCTGTTCCAATGCCTAACAACCCTTTCAGTGAAGAAGTTCTTCCTAACATCTAACCTAAAACTCCCCTGGCTCAACTTAAGCCCATTCCCCCTCGTCCTGTCACCAGGCATGTGGGAGAACAGACCAACCCCCACCTCGCTACAGCCTCCCTTGAGGTACCTATAGAGAGCGATAAGGTCGCCCCTTATTTTTTAAGGGGGATTAATTTGTGAATCATGAATATATTGTATTCATGCATGTAAATGATATCTAAGATGTGTTTTACTTGTGGCTTTTTTTATTTATTTGTTTAAAATGCAGTCATAAAAATGACCCAGACCAAATTCATTTGGGGCTTTAAAGTTGACAAGAATTACAAGCTGACTACAGACTGGCACATGCATTCTCCAAAATCCCACAAGGCCTAGGAAAGCTTGTGTTTCTTTTTTGCTAGTTGGCGGAGACATAACTGTTATTTTGTTGATCACATCTGTCAGAATGTGATGACGTCCATCCTGACATTTTACCCCCAAGAACTGGATTTCCTGTGCAGGTCCCTTGACCTTATTCTGTTTAATGGCAAAGGCAGCTTTCAGGAGAATTTGAATTATTTTCTTCCCTTTCTCAAAAACTTCTTCTGCTGTGTTAAATCTCCTTGAGGCACACACTTGATATCCCCATCTTTCTGCATTACCCACCAGGTATAACCTGGTCCTTGGGCAAAGACAATCCCACAACTGTGTTTGCCTTTTCCTTTGGCGGGGGCAACCCACACCGCCTTCTGTGGCGGTCTTTGGTGGTTGGTATCCCATGTTTATTTTCATGGATAGAAATGTTAGTTAATGCAGGGGCGTATATTGTTCTTCATGAATCAATACTTCAGATCAATTGCAAGAGGAAGTAAAAACCAGTCTTTGATGTCTGTGCATTTTCTATGAGAGCTGGAAGAATCGTTTAAATGAAGGATTGTTTCATCATTTTCAGCTATCTCAGACCACTTCTTTAAAATACACATCTGTTATACACTTTTAACTTTCCAGAGGAGGATGCATGTTAAGGAATGATAAACACATTGGGCAACACTGTATACATAAAAATCAGCGTTGACCTAGAGGACAATAAGGGAAATTTATGATTGTGACTCAAAGGGAATATTTAGGGCAAAGCTTAGTGCTTTGAAAGGTAGATCTTTAAAGACATTTTGATTGTTTATACAGAAAGCATACAGATACACACATTTTATTTATTTATTTATTTATCTATCTATCTAAGGCGTGAACTGTAGCAATGGGGCATTTACTGAGGTGTTGCATAGCTTTCTGTTTACACCAGTGTGTACATTTTGTATCATCAGATTTTTGGCTTGGTAAGTTTAAGGCAGTATTGTGGCTTTCAGCTGTGGTTGCAAGCACTTTAAACAGAAACCAGTGACTAAAGTTACTAGGCTGATTCCTCAATGTTAAAGACTTAATTTGAAAATTTACAGAGAAATCTATTCTAAGCAACCAATGGAATTCATAGCATTGACCTGTGCTCCGTATTCTCAGGAATGGATTTGTATTGCTGGCGTCAAATAGCTCTCTTCCCCTTCTGGTACTGCCAACCAAGCTTTTGGCACGTACATGCCACTGCCTCCAGCTGTCAAGGTGTGATCACTGTCAGCTCCTTTTGTAGCAGTGGAAAAACAATTCCACATTGTCCCATTGCAGGTATTGCCTATAGACCAAACGGCTACAGTTTGGCTACTTATATTTTTACATTTTTTAATATTGGGAAGGATGTCTACTAAAATGTATACATCTTCTACAGGCTTATTGTCATGCTCTATGTCTCTTTCACTCTTAGACGGGTTAGGTTACAAGCATTTAAAAGAAAAAAAAAGAGAAAGAAAAATAAAGAAAAACAAGTGCTATCTAAAATCCCTTGCTGTTTTTGCATCTAAAAACAGTCTGTCATGATGAAAATAAGAGAGCAGACTTTGAGAGCTGTCATTCCCAGCTGTCACTGGGAATGCAGTGTATATTCCAAAGATGGTGAGGCACTGTGCTGTGTGGCAAGTTCTTTTGAAAGATTATTATTTGGAGCTCTCTGCAAGAGACTGATTGCCAGTTTTGGCAATGGTAAGGACAGTCAAAGAACTAGCAATAGGATGTTCTGGTGAGAAGATCAGAAGAGAAACTAGTGTAGAATTTTCTGGCTTTTTCTTAGCCTAAACTATTTATTGCAAAGGCAGGAGGCATTGGGCTTGTGACTTGCAAATATGTGCAGAGGAATAAAAACTGATTAATGAGTAACAGAGGTGAAGGTAACATAACCACACAGAAAAAATATTATCCTAGTACGGTACCTGAAATATCAGGCTTTGCAGGGTAAAAAGAATAACTCTGTCTGTAGGCAGTGACAGACTGGCACAGAAATATGCGTGCTTATCATTTGACTTATGCAAGTTCACCACTTTCTCTTTCTACAGAGCACCTTGTGAAGACCATGAACTTTCCCTGGCTCCTAGTTTGGGGTTACCACTGTGCCAGGCTTTTATGGAGTTTGAAAATGGAAATTGTGACAAAGCAGTAGATTTGCTGTACCCAATCCGTTACCAGCTAATCCAACTAGGAGGCAGTAATGCTCAGGTAAAGGAGGTCAATAAAAGATGTTTTAATGCAACTTAATCCTCTTCCAGTAGCCTCCCTTTGATGCTTACGTTATTAATAATACTTCATTCTTATAAAATGAAGAATTGTGCTTGTGACTGAATCCTGTTTACAAACACTTACTAACAGTGTTAGCTATTTAAATATGTCAACGAGAAAATGTTTTCCTTGGGGGCTTTTAGTAAACAAGACATTGTAACCATTGTAATGATGTTCATGTAAGTCTAAATTACATATTAATTTGTATTTTGCTAACTTTTTTTCTGTTTTCAGAGAGATGTTTTCAACCAGTTATTGATTCATGCTGCTTTAAATTGTAAATCAAAAGCCAAACAAAACCTTGCTAAGTAAGTTTTTTTCCTGATTTTTTTAATGGAAATAGTAGTTTTCAAAAATAACGAGTAGTAGCAAGTATACTGAATTAGTGCTGAAATTACACACAAGCATTCATGGTTAAATGTTGCTACATTTATCAAGATAAAAAGTGCAATTGCTTTCAGTTCCAAGTGTGCATTCTTACAGTCTGGATGATTTATCTATATTTGTTTAATGGCAGTTGATTTTCAGAGGGTTCTGTCTTAAACAGTGGCCTCTTGCCTCATGGTCTGTGTACTTAATGGACTCCTAAACTTCAGCAAACTGCTGAAAGTCAAGTCCATCCTAATAATAACAACAGTTTTACTGGGAAATATGATTAACAGAGTCTGATGTGAGCTTGCCTCAGTACAAATTGCAAGTGTCTTGCTGGGCAGAAATCACAGATGTTGCTCATTGACCTGTATGGAGTTCTGTTGAAAGTCATCAACTGGGCCTGCCTGTGCACTTTAAAGAATGGATCCTCAGGGCAACGTAAAGCTTTGCCTGTTCCACTCCTGAAGTCTCTTTGAAACATAAATATTAGGCCCAAAATCAAAATGATTCTTTTGTACACCCTGACTGCTCATTTTCAGTCTCTTGTCAGTGCTAAGAAGCATGCTCTTCTGCCTAAACTTAATGCCAAGGCTAAATGTTTCCAATAAAGGAGATACGCACCTCAAGAGCAGGTCTTTAGGTATTCTTTTCTATCTCTTACAAGGACACTGCAGATGATCTTACAGGAAAAAATGATGTACTCATGACCTTCATCCCATTTATGTGCTACCTATTTTCCTTTCTCAGATGCCTCCTGAGAGAACGTGATGTGATGAGACCAAACTCACCAATGACAGAGCGACTTATGAGGAAGGCAGCAGCAGTTCATTCAATGGCTTAAATCTGTCCTCTGTGCTTGAGATGAGATAGCAGTATGCTTAGCAATCAAAGTCTGGGTGCGGGGAGTGGAAGTGTTCTATGCTGTAGCCCATGTTCGAGAATCACAATTAAGAGTACCCTAGGAGCTAGAGATCTGATGACAATTTCCTTAAAAGATATAAAGCTGTTGCATTTCATGTTATATCTTGGATGATTCTACAAGGAAATAAGAATACCTGCTGATAATACACAGCTATCAGTAGCATCCTGAGGCACTACTTTTCTGGTATGTTTCCTTGAAAGCTCCCTTGACCCTGATAATATTCAGTACAGAAACAGTGCCTGGATTTCAGTTATTCATTGGCCTGGTTTATTACTTCATTAATACGTTAAATAGTGAGTGAACGTTTTAGGTAATTCAAATAGACCTCAGCATTGTCGATGGGCAAGTGTAGGGCCAGAGCCAACACAGACATAAACGGAATTCCATTTCAACCTTCCAGCCCATTAAGGCATGAGTTACCTTGGCATTACAGATCTGTCTGCATTCAGGATCTTTTTCCAGATGCTTTTTTTAAATCTGTCTCTTACAAAATATTAGACTTCAAGATAGAGGCCCAGAACTTCTTGAAATTACAATGTGGAAGAGCCAGACAAGAAGAACAATGGCTGACTGCTGGTTAGGACTATTTTAATGTGGATGATTGCTTGGCACCCTTAAATCTTTCAGGAAAAAATGAAAAAAACTGGATCTCAGCTAAAAGAGTGCTGTCTCTGAATAGTAATTTGGGCTGGAATCTTTGTGCTTAGTTTCTAATAACTCAGGCCTTACTGTCATCTCAACAGCAAGAGACACTTTGTTTAGCAATGTAAGCTTTAAAGCCAATGTTCATGAGCTTTATAGGAACACTGGAGCATCTCAGTGCAGGTGAAAACCGCCAAGGAACTCCTCCAGAAAGAGAGCTAATGGGAGTTGTCAGAAAGCTTTGTCCTGGCATGAGTGATGTGACGAGCCTTGGTGCTGCAAATAAGGCATGATAAGAGACATAAAGCTCCATGAAGTTCTTGTGCTTCTCAGTTCCTGCAGTGTAGCAGAGTTAAAAGCTTGTCTTGCAAGAGTAATCCAGAAATCCCTAATGGAGAGAAGATAGTATTTCAAACGAAACCTAATGCCTTTGTTCTTGTTCCTGTATAGAAATGCCACACCCTTTAATTGCCCAAGCTCTGACTTCGGTATCTACAAGCACTCCAGGACATGTCTGCCCCTCCTTCTTCTCTAGCTTGGGCTCTTCCACATGTCCCACAGTAGCCCCTTTTCACACAGAATCCTTCTGACCTAAAGCACTTGCATAGCTGGCCCTATGCTCGCCCTGGAGTTCCTACATAATAGAGGCTTAAGATATGCAAGTGTCTTGCTGCTTGCCTTCTTCCCCCAACCATCACTGGAGGAAAAAATAGTTTAGTTTAAAAAAAATGATAATTTGTGAACCCATATAAGGGTATTTCAGTCCTTGCTTGCAGCCTTTTGAATGCTGTGGACAGTCATAGTTCACTGCTCTTCAGATATGTCACTACCTTATCTGTCCAG
Source organism: Netta rufina (assembly GCF_964035555.1). NCBI lineage: Eukaryota > Metazoa > Chordata > Aves > Anseriformes > Anatidae > Netta > Netta rufina. Next base: position 135,949,415 of record NC_140123.1, read on the forward strand.
CCATGACTGTGATTGGCTCACTCAGTGATAAAGTTAGTGTGGTTTTTTTTACTGTTAATTTTTAATCACTGCATGTCAAGCAATGACTTTAGACAGATAAATTTTTACTCAAAAGATGTAACAAATCCTACTATCAAACCGAAGTCTGAGAAATCTGCTGGCTGCTTATGAAGTGTGTAGTATAAGTGATGCATTGCTACGTAAATCTAAGAGTGATATTTTAGTACTTCTGATATATTGTGATTTAGAATTCTGTCTGCTTTACATTAATAAATTCAAAGATGTCCTCAGTTGTGCAGCAAATATATGACGTCTTTGCCTGTATGAATGAAGCTTTTAAATGAGTTGACTCGAATTTGTAAACCTATAGTAGGATGCATTCTCTTTCCTTCTATGAATGTGACTAGAAGCTCTCATTCAGCTAGTTCTACACATCTTGCTATAAGTGAGCATTTCTGTTTTTCAGCCTTGTCATCCCCGTTTTATTTGAAATGATCCAACCAGTCTTTCTGTTCAATCTGTCTTGCTTCACCATGCTGTGCTGAACCATTTTCAACTACCGTTATAGTAAATAGATGACAAAACACATAGAGAACAATAGGAGAACCAGAGGAAGAACTTTACTAAGGATTGTGCTGACTCCTAAAAGACCTGATAGGAGCCTTCCAGCACCTAAAGGGGGCCTACAGGAAAGATGGAGAGGGACTCTTTATGAGGGAGTGGAGTGATAGGACAAGGATTAATGGCTTTAAACTAAAAGAGGGAAGGTTTAGATTAGATACAAGAAGGACATTCTTTACTCAGAGGGTGGTGAGGCACTGGCACAGGTTGCCCAGAGAAGCTGTGGATGCCCCATCTCTGGAGGCCAGGTTGGATGGGGCTTTGGGAACCTGATCTGGTGGGAGGTGTCTCTGCCCATGGAAGGGGGTTGGAATTGGATGGTCTTTAAGGCCCCTTCCAACCTAAGCCATTCTAGGATGCTATGAAGAACACAGCCCACAAGTGGCAGGGTTAATAGGCAATGCTAGGATTGCCATAAATAAGCAAACGTGGCTTCTGTTCAGAGTCACTAGTAATGAAAAGAATTGTTTCCAAAATTATGTACTTTATCATGGATACACTTTGATTTAGTCTTACCTTGAAGCTTGCTTGTTGCAGCAACAACTGGAAACATAATTCGGCACTGTGGCCACCTTGATGTTTAATGAAGCATTATTCCTGTCTTCTTCCACACTAGGTCTTTTAACAAGCTCAAAGGGCAAAGGATTACTGTGTGCCTGTTCTTGTAGCTTTCTTCTCTCTTCGGCTCAGTTACCCACACAGAAGTTTTTGTCTTCTTTCCTCAGAGCAGCTCCCATCTACAGTCTGCCCCCGCCCCCGACCTTGATTAAATAGCCAGTATCCTGTGCATCAGAGAATTTTGGCTTTACCCAGCATGTTTCCCATTTCCTGCCACACTATGGAAGTGCAATTTGACAACGTGAAGCATAGCACTGGAGTTCCAATTTCTTCCCTTGTCCTTCTAGATTTTGTAGTTTGGACTGACTTATTTGTCAGCATTTCACTTCATTCTTCATATGCTTGCCTGTCTTGCAGATTATGGTGGATCGTGGGGAGAGGGAGGGAGGTGCAGCACTGTGTCTTGCAAGTGTTCAATTCTTTGAAAGTTACTTATCTAGGTATTCCAATACATCCTTAGAATAAGTCAATACCTGAACATTTTCCCCACATTTTAAAATCAGTTCTGATACTATTTTGCTTTATTGGTTGTTTTTTGTTTGTTTGTTTGTTTTTGTTTTTACTTTAAACAGCTGCTAATAGCAGCTGTTTATTGCATGGAGTCTAACCAAACCACCATAGTACTTAATATCAAGGACATCTTAGCTACAAAGTTAATTTACATAAATATACTCAGTTATTGTGGTTTGGGCTAGGATAGAGTTAATTTTCTTTGCAGATGCTTGCATGATGCTATGTTTAGGATTTTTTTAATGAAAATAGTGGTGATAACACACCGGTGTTTTTAATTGTTTTTAAAGAGCCAATGACTTTTCACCTTCTCATGCTGCCCTGCCAGCAAGGAGGCTGGGTGTGCACCAGGAGCTGGGAGGGGGCACAGCCAGGAGAGGTGACCCAGTCTGAACAAAAAATATTCCATAACATATGGCATCATGCTCAGCAACTAAAACTGGGATAGACAAGGAGGAAGGGGAGGATGTTTGGGGTGATGGTGTTTCTCTTCCCAAGGAACTGCTCTGTGTGATGAGCCCTGCTTCCCTGGAAGTGGCTGAACTCTTGCTTGCCAGTGGGAAGTAGAGAATTTTGCTTTGCTTTGCATGCAGTTTTTGCTTTACCTAGTAAATTGTCCTTATCTCAGCCCATGAGTTCTTGAACTTCTACCTTTCCAATTCTGTCCCCCATCCCACCTGGGGAGAGTGAGCAAGTGGCTTCTTGGTGCTGAGCATCTACACTAAAATGCAAAACTACATCCACACAGTTGTCCAGTTTAGAAACATGGATGAAAGGAAGACAGTAAGCATATGTATTAAGTAGCTAGTTTACTAGATGTGTTGAGTTTTGCCATCCTTTTACACATAGAGACAAACTGCACACTAACAAGCTGAAAAGTGACTGAAAACACATTTTATTTGCAAACATGCCAAAACCCAGTGATTTAGGAACTCTACAGGCAAACCAAAAGTGAGGGAATTTGAATATAGGTAAAACCTTCCCATTTAGTGCATTTGTTTTCATTTAGTTCTAAAACAGTCATTCTAATAAGATATACTAGTTTTATATATTTTCCCATTCTCTGGGTAACTTTGAGAATTTGAGTAGTACACAGGATTGAAAGACTTGTGTTCAAGATGCAAATTACTAGGAAACTATTTGTTTTACTGTAATGCTTATCTTAAATTAACCGTTAGTCTTCCTTTAGCCTCAGCAACAGTTTGTCTGTCAGTAGCTGCACTGCCAGAATAAGATATCTTTCTACAGAAGGTCTTTAATCTACTTATGAATTCATTAGTAAAATTCAGTAGAATCTCTATATGACATTATCCTTTTGGGATGAGAAAAAACATCTAACTTAATTAAAAGGGTTTAACCACTGTTAGTATGGTTGTACCTCACTGACAAATACGAAAAAGAAAATTACCAAAAAATGGACCAAACTAATCAGTATCCAGGATCACCATGCTTGAAGTAGTAAGAGGAACTACACTTGACAGTGAATTCTCAAATGAATGCACTGTGTGCAACAAAACACATATACGAAATACCAGTAGTTCTACCACTGGCATTGAGGTAAAATAACTGGTCTTTTCCAGTTATTTTTTATTTTGGGAAAAACGAAAATTAACTTACACAAGTAGGACTGAAAAGATCAACATTTCTTAAGATGTTTCTCTGGTCCTACAGCATTTGCTAAGCAAGTGTTCACAGTGAGAAAGTACATGGCCACATTCTCTTGAAAGCCTAGCTGACTGTCGCACAGCCTTTATGTATGTACAACCATTAGCTGCAGCCAAACCACCAAATTTTAGTTTAGCTTATTCACAGATTGTGACTTTCATAGTTTCATTTCTGATGTATTTCTGTATAGGTCACAGAGCAAGTTAGAATCTTGAGAACTGTTAAAAAACAGAGAGCTTAAAAGCTACCATACCATTAATTGTTCTCTTAACCAAACCTGTTTATAAAGAGAAATCCTCTATTTCCAAGAAAATGTGTTTATGATTATTTATCTACAGAAGTTGTAGCATTCAGTTTCCTGTCCCATGATTCTGATTTTTCTGCTATGGTTATCCAAATGTCTATGCTTCATTTGGGAGAGAAAAGGGAGAAGACAAGGAAATTAGTCTCAACAGATATAACATCTGTTTTGCCAGCCCTCCTCAACACAAAAATTCTTTGGATTAACATTCAAAAATGTTGTATTAAAAAGAAATATGAGAACACCTGCAATTTTGAAGATAACACAAGGGATACAAACAGCTCTGATCACTTTAAGATATAATACATTTTTTTCCTGCCTCCTTATATTCTATCAGATACTCTGGGTAAATTTGATTTTTTTCAAAGATAACAAAAATGGAGGGATTTAACTTGTTGTCTACACAACTGTCATAAAAACAAAGCCCATCAACAGACTTTGGTGGGGGGCGAACGTAGTCTTCCCTGCCTCGAACATAATCTCCAACCAATACACGAGCCATGAACATGACGTTTGGTTTCACTGCAGACTGACAGTACTCATGGGAATACGAAGCATCTCTAGAAAAGTAACTTCCTAGAAAAAGGTAAAAAAAATATGGTTATAAGGGATGTGTATAAAATGACGGTGAAAACAGAGCATCACATCCTTTTTCAGGAGGCATTTGACCCAACTTTCAGGTCTCCTCTTACTCAGTTTACACAATACTGTATTTACTTATTTATTTTACAAGAGAAAGGGTTTCACCTCAGAACTTCTATTTGGAATTTGCTATTATACGAATAATTATAAAGAAAAACCAAACACAGCATAAAAACACTACAGGTATGTGTGTTGCTATTAGAGGGATAGACAAGAAAACACAAAGACCTTCCATGATCATACTGAGAGAATACATACCTTCTTGTTCCCTGCCATGAGTAGCAGCTATTTCTCTGGCAAGTCTAAATCATGACCTTGAATGTTTAGAAGATCCCACCTCCAGCTACAGAGGCTTTTTCAAAGTCCCTCAACACCTTGTGAAAAAGCATATTGCTGCACAAAGCAAGTTCTTGTCCTCCCCAGAGAGAAGGAAGATGCTAACACCAATTCCTACCTTATTTATTTATTTATTTATTTATTTATTTTGGGGTGGGGGGTGTCTTCATCTTTAAAGACTTCAAAATCAGGGGGTTCTGAGGTCTGACACTCAGTCATTTCCTACATACCCTTTCCATAGTTGGCTCCATTGCTTCCACAAGTTCTCCAGTCAAAGTTGTTTATGCAGATATCTTCCAGGCGGGCATCCTTGGTTCCATGGAAGAGGAGCCTTTCGTTTACTTCCTTCTTTCCAGCTTCCTTCTTCATTTGCTCCTTTTTCCTATCAGAAAAAGGCAGTATGGGAGAGCATGAGCCATGGAAGAAAATTGAGAAAGGGTTTAAAAAAATAATTAAAAGTACAGGGTGTACATGTAAATATTAGCTGGGTAGATTTCCTGTCTGCTTTCTCCTCTCAGCTTGGAAGATGAGACAGACTAGCAGCATGATGAAAAATTGCAAGATGAATGATCTACAGATACCAGTGCCCAGCAATTCTAGATCAATTCATTGACAAAAGCCAGTATTAAGCAAGCATTGACACTACTGCAGTCCCCACTGCTTTTGCTCCTGTGCAGGGTCATACTAGTTCTGCTTCAATGTCTCCTGTCCCTTCCCACATACACACACAAATGCTGCAGAGTGGAGGTTGTACTAATCCATGCTCCAGCATAAAGCCTAGAGGCGGCTTGTTCTTTGCTCCTTCAGTAGACTGAAACTGCCATGCACATGGGGCTAATCACACTGCAAGAGGACAGGGCTGTGCTGAGACAAGTTTTCTGCATGCACCTGACATTCCCTGTATCACACCTTCCATCATAACCCTCCACCACCCTGAGATCCTGCCCCTGCAATTCTGCTGAGGAGACAAGGGCCAGGAAGAGATAAACTGACCATTCCTTCACCACTGAAGACCTTATTAATTTAAGGCCAACATCAGACGGCGAGCTATGAGCAGTAGTATCAAAAGAGGAAATGACAATGGGAGACTTAACGAGTATCTCCCATCACTACTGCACAGCATCACGACCTCCCACAGATTTTCAGAAGCTGCTGAAGTGGACAACAAAGTAACATTCTTCAGGAAGTTATCAGCTACAAAGTTAGCAGACCAAGGTAGAGGGGAGAATACTTCCAACTTTGGAACTGCCTTAGTAAAGTGATAAGAACAATGGACTACAGTTCGTTGATAGAAAACTTCATAACTGTGTCAAACTCTGCCTGGTTAGTTTAAATACCTCATTGGGGAAGGATAAAAGGTAGACAAAATTACATGTTTCCAGGTGCCTAAGTTTTGCTAGATAGAAGTGTTTTATTGAATTAGTAGCCAATAACTTCCAGGGTTCAATTACTTTACAGGTCAAAGTAATTATTTGAGAAATATTTTTCTTCTTCATTACCATTTAGAATGGTAATGAAATGGTCCTAGAATACTTCTAATATGTAACCGTGCTTTTGTTTTAAACTAGACAACTGTTCTAAGCAACAACTTAATCTGACGTGGTCACTGTCCCTGGTGCCAGCTCCAATCTGCAGGTATGTGTCTTGGCACAAGTACCAAGAGTTTGAGATCACTGATGCAGATGTTGAAAACCAGAAAAGAGCTTTGGAAAACAGATCATTATCTTAAAGCATAAGGATGCACCATTCTCAGTGAACACTGACTTCATTAAGAAGAGAAACTCCTGAAGAAGCCTTAAAAAAAAAATCTGACTGGGAAAAAAAAGGGGGCCTAAGCACCCTTACCTTTACCCATTTCTTTTTTCACACAGAATCACACAGAAGGGTTGAGGTGGGAAGGGCCCTCTGCAGGCTGTCTGGCCCAACCCCTGCTCCAGCAGGGCCACCCAGAGCAGGCTGCCCAGGACCATGTCCTGGTGTTTTTTGAAGATCTGCAAGGAGGATCTGGAAGATAGTTTCCTGACACAGCTGGTTAGTGAGCCTACCAGGGGAGGTGCCCCGCTAGACCTTCTCTTCACAAACAGAGAAGGACTGGAGGGAGATGTGGTGATCGGGGGCTATCTTGGGCAGAGTGACCATAAAATGGTAGAGTTCTCTATTCTTGGTGAAGTCAGGAGGGGACCAGTAAAACTGCTGTCTTGGATTTCCGTAGGGCAGACTTTGAGCTGTTCAGGACACTGGTTGGCAGAGTCCCTTGGGAGGTGGTTCTGAAGGGCAGAGGAGCCAGGAAGGCTGGGCACTCCTCAAGAAGGAAATCTTAATGTCTCAGGAGCAGTCTGTCCCCACGTGCCCAAAGATGAGCCGGCGCAGAAGAAGACCGGCCTGGCTGAACAGAGAGCTGTGGCTAAACCTTATGGAGGAAAAAAAAAAAAAAAAAAAAAAAAGAGCGTTTATGACCTTTGGAAAAGAGGGCGGGCCACTCAGGAGGACTATAAAAATGTTGTAAGGCTGTGCAGAGTCAAAATTAGAAAGGCCAAAACTCATCTGGAGCTCAAACCGGCTACTGCTGTTAAAGACAACAAAAAATGTTTTTACAGATACATCAGCACAAAACAGAGGACTAAGGAGAAACTCCATCCTTTACTGGATGCGAGGGGAAACTTAGTTACAAAAGATGTGGAAAAGGCTGAGGTGCTTAAAGCCTTCTTTGCCTCAGTCTTTAGCTGCAAGACCAGTTGTTCTCTGGATACCCAGTACCCCAAGCTGCTGGAAGGGGAGCAGAATGTGGCCCTCACAATCCATGAGGAAATGGTTGACGACCTGCTACAGCACTTAGACGTATGTAAGTCAATGGGGCTGTATGGGATTCACTCAAGGGTACTGAGAGAACTGGCAGAGGATCTGGCCAAGCCACTTCCCATGCTTTATCAGCAGTCCTGGCTGTCAGGGGAGGTCCCAGTCAACTGGCGGCTAGCAAACGTGACGCCCATCTACAAGATGGGCTGGAGGATAGACCCGGGAAACCATAGGCTGGTTAGTTTAACCTCAGTGTGAGGGAAGCTCATGGAGCAGATTATCTTGAGTGTCATCACGCGGTACTTGCAGGGCAACCAGGTGATCAGGCCCAGTCAGCATGGGTTTATGAAAGGCAGGTCCTGCTTGACGAACCTGATGTCCTCAAAGTGACAAAGTGCTTATCCAAAGTGTGGAAGTGATCTACCTTGACTTCAGTAAGGCCTTTGACACCATTTCCCACAGCATTCTCCTCAAGAAACTGGCTGCTCATGGCTTGGACTGGCATACACTTTGTTGGGTTAAAAACTGGCTGGGTAGCCAGGCCCAAAGAGTTGTGGTGAATGGAGTCAAATCCAGTTGGAGGCCAGTCACTAGTGGCGTTCCCCAGGGCTTGGTACTGGGGCCGGTCCTCTTTAATATCTTTATTGATGATCTGGATGAGGGCATTGAGTGCACCCTCAGTAAGTTCACAGATGACACCAAGTTAGGTGCGTGTGTCGATCTGCTGGAGGGTAGGAAGGCTCTGCAGGAGGATCTGGATAGGCTGCACCGATGGGCTGAGGTCAACTGTATGAAGTTCAACAAGGCCAAGTGCCGGGTCCTGCATCTGGGGCGCAATAACCCCAAGCAGAGCTACAGGCTGGGAGAGGAATGGTTGGAGAGCTGCCAGGCAGAGAAGGACCTGGGAGTGATGGTTGATAGTCGGCTGAATATGAGCCAGCAGCGTGCTCAGGTGGCCAAGAAGGCCAACAGCATCCTGGCTTGTATAAGAAGCAGTGTGGCCAGCAGGGCTAGGGAAGTGATTGTCCTCCTGTACTTGGCTCTGGTGAGGCCGCACCTCGAGTACTGTGTTCAGTTTTGGGCCCCTTGCTACAAGAAGGACATGGAGGTGCTCGAGCAAGTCCAGAGAAGGGCGACGAAGCTGGTGAGGGGTCTGGAGAACAAGTCCTATGAGGAGCGGCTGAGGGAGCTGGGCTTGTTCAGCCTGGAGAAGAGAAGGCTCAGGGGCGACCTTATCGCTCTCTATAGGTACCTTAAAGGAGGCTGTAGAGAGGTGGGGGTTGGTCTATTCTCCAACATGTCCAGTGACAGGACAAGGAAGAACGGGCTAAAATTGTGCCAGGAGAGGTTTAGGTTGGATATTAGGAAGTCAATTAGGATATTAGGAGTCACCATCCCTGGAGGTCTTTAAAAGACATTTAGATGTAGAGCTTAGTGATATGGTTTAATGGAGGACTTCTTAGCATTAGGTCAGAGGTTGGACTCGATGATCTTGAGGTCTCTTCCAACCTAGATAATTCTTTGTCTGAGGAGACTCCACTACTTCCCCGGGCAAGCTGTGCCAGTGCTGCATCACCCACAGAGGGGTTCCTGATGTTCAGAGGGAACCTCCTGTCTGCCAGTTTGTTCCCACTGCCTCTTTGGCACAAACAAGTGTTTTTAACAAGTACTTTGTATGCTATAATGGATAAACATTTGTGCAATAGGCAGTTTCTGCTCAACCCCTCTGACAATATACTATTCCACGCCACTGTTGATATCCTCATCACAGTTTTGTGTCATTCATGTATTTCTGTCACCCCCTCCTTCACCTTCGAAGGAGTCATGCAAAGGAAAGCTCTCCCTGGCAATATGGCTTTCTCTGGTCCATCTTAGACTGATAGGACTTAATCACTTAATTTCACTCCTCAGTCTGCCCCTAAGAAGGAAATACCAGTCAAGTTAAAGCACGGGTGGCAACCTCTTTCACTTCATAGGAAGTAGATTTAGGACACCAGTTCTTGCAGACCCCCTGCCCTGAAGGATGACAAAACAAATACTAACCACTGAAATACTTTCCAGAGTGATGGATTCTGAATCCTTTGTACTCTAACGATGTTGTAGGTTTTCATAGTCTGCTCAAACTGCTTCTTTATTTCTTTGTATTCAGAGGATGTATTACTGATCTCCACTGCCTATAAAATATAAACCAAAGCAGAAAGCATGAGGCTTCAGTTTGCTCATAACACAGAGAAGCCTGATTACAGCAGACAAACACTCAGAATGGCCCTCTTTTAACTTAATGGTCCTCATTAAGTTGATTTAATGATTTAGATTGTTGAGAATAATTAGGACAAACAATAAATATATAAATCAGTATGTCACTCCTGCTCTGCAAGGACACCTCACCTCTCTTCAGGAAGGACACTGATAGTGAAGAAGAGGTCAATTAAATTTTTATCATCTCCAAGTAAGGGTTGACACTGGTCGCTATAAATCGCAATGAAAGTGTAATCTCAAAAAGCAAACTTGACTGATAATTTCAGATAATATTTGTTTTATGAACAAAGTTGATTAAGAACAAAAGTATTAGATAACAATTACTATTTGTAACACACATGCGGTCTCCAAGCATCAAACCCCCTTAGCTTTCCAAAGCTAACACTTGGAAAGTTGCATTTAAATATAGATTTAAGGAAAACAAGAAAAAAAAAGCCACATTTCTAAACATGAGAGCAATTAAGATTCTAATAGGATGTTACACTAAATACTCACGTAAACAAATATATTTCTTCCTTTCCTAAAGAAAACAAAGTCTATTAATCCATACTTTGTGTTTAAAAATCCATGAAGAAATGCACATTTTTCCCAGAGAAAAGTTAATGTAAAAGAATTTAAACACGATTTGTGCTCTTCCGCTTACATCATGAATAATTTTCCCAGTTTTCTCTGATCTTCTAGAATGGGCACTTATATTCTGTAAACTAGGATGAAAATGCCTAATGCTGGCAGACTGATGTCATGCAGTAGACATGCAGTCATGCAGTAGAGATCCAGCAACCCACCTACCAAAGGTAAGAAGGAAAGCTGTGGTCATTCAGGGAGGTAATATGAAATCAATACTTCAGCCTATCAGTTGAAAGATGCACATTTTAGAAGGGTAAGTTTGTAGGGGAGATAAAACAGGGATTAAATTTTACAGGTGCATATAAATAAATGAGTGTTTTTCTAGACATCATGTCTAACCCATGCATTAAATACTTACTGAAGAAGAGGTTTATTTTATGAGAGTCTTATAAGGATCAAGAATAAAGTCAGCTGCACAAGGAAGAATTACTTCTTTGTATTTATTAAAAAGTTTTTACACAGTTGAAGAACATTTCCTACGCCCTAATACAAGAATATTTTGCAAAGCCTCTTCACAATGCAACACAAAACAATTTGGACCAGCTAGTATTTATTATCTGCATGCTTTATGACACCGCAGCTTACTGTCACCTACAAGATGAAAATTACGTCAACAATTACGTCAATTTTAGTACTACATCTTTTATTGATACATAAACAATTCTTACTTGGACTATAAAATATGCATTTGCTATGTTCAATCTTTTGTTAAGGAAGTGTAAACTTTCTAGGTACAAAAGAATGTCAGGTACAACAGAATGCCTAAAGCTGTAAGATGGGTACTTCAATTATTTTATGATGTGATGGCTTCCAATCACATCAAAGACAGTTCTACTTTGCATAAACTCTCTTTTGCAATAGTCTTTATTTCCCCAAAGACACAACCCCTACTAACAAAAGGTAACACCACCTTGCTGTAGCAGGTTGGTACTTAGCAATAACAAAAGTTCTTTAGCTCTTTTCATCTTCAAACTTAAAAAGGAAAATCCTAGCAAGGAGAACCATTTGCTAACCCTTTATGACACATCAGCTCTCATCCTTGATACAGCACAGCAGTCTTCAGCACACCAGTCTTCAGCACACATTGTCAAGATTCTGAAACATTGCTGCCACATGAAGACTAATCCTCTAACATAAAAACACACCACCTTCATCACACACACTTCTCAGTCCTACATTAAAGATACAATTTAAAACCCAATATGAAAAGAAAATATCAATTCCTTTTTCGCCTTTAAAAGGTTTATCAGCTACTAACTTCACTTTGTCTGTTAAACATATACAGCAAAGAGATTCACACCAATTTTCCAACTGGTGTTTGTTACCAACATCTAACATGCTTTTCATATACTCTACTTTCTATAGCACTATGACTAAATGATTTACAGATTAAGACACTGCAACACTCAAAAAAACAAGCAATGTTACCAAAACAGAGCTGCTCTTTTTAAGCAAGAAAGACTCTCTCCCTATCTCATAGGTGTTCCTTTTTATAACGGGTCACTTCCAGTGCTGCAATGTTTGTCAGGATTATTTATCAGTATCTGAAGAGAAGGTAATTCATCAGGTCGTAATTGTCAGATGTTACGATGGTCACCACATGCATGCAGAATCCCAGCCAGTCCATATTACCTACTGCAAAAAACATGCTTAGGGCCCCACAGAATTATTTAATCTAGCCCAGGCTTTCATTTTTAGTATCAAAAAGTACTGTGGGCTCTGTCATTTTTATATACAGAATTAACTTTTCCTTTCATTTGAAAGGCATTCATTTTGTAAATTAAGAGACAGTTTTCTTAGGTCACAACTCAGCAAGCAAACTGAGCTCTAGGAAACAAAATGATCTTTATTTTCACTCATCCGCACAAGTTCCACCAGAGATACCACGGATCTGCATGTCACATTCCAAAGCCTCTCACACTCACTTCAGCGACTCCAGAAACATCAAACTGAATGGACTCAACTAAAATTCAGACTGAAATTTTCAGAATAAATAAGGGCAGCACTAAGTGCATACAACTCATAGACCTATAAGGAACTGAGCTACCTGTCTTCACGTCATTCTTTTGAAAAAAATCAAGCCTACGTTAAAAATCAAGTCTTACTCAGATAAGTTGCTAAAAAGCCAAGGGAAGAGCCAATGAGCTGTCTTTGTTATTGTGACAGAGCTCAGAGTATCACAGGTCCAAATCTTCAAAAGGTCTGGCTGCTAGGTTCCCACACAAACTCTTACTAGTTCAACCATCAGGTGCTAGACACCTGAAACTTTTACAGTCTGAAAAAGTTAGTGGTTTTGTTGTCGTTTGCCTGTTTGTTTTTCTACAAATTGTGAAAAACAACTATATGAAGGGAGCTAATGTACCAAGCAATTGACTTAAACTTTACCTATTTTTTTTTAGCAGAACTGTGTTTAGATGAATTTGCTATACACACACACACAGACAGATACTAGTACTACATTCAGTAAGGCACAATCCAACAGAAGGCAGTCAGTGTAAAATTAAACATTCAGGACAAAGCAGAGTAACAGAAACCAGACCATGGAAGCTAAGAGGCATGATAATTCTGGTTCTCATGCCTTTCCCAATGTATTAGCACTAGGGAAAATCAAGTACAAGGAGTGAAAATAGCAATGGAGCTCTATGTCAATTGAAAATAACCAGAAGAAATTATTAGTCTGAAAATATATTACTTCTGTCCTTCCCTTAGCTATCAGTATGTCTGTTCCAATACAATTTGAACAATATCACACAAGATTTTGTAACAGTCATTGAGTAAAACCTCTTGTGCTCAACACGATGCACTGTTCCTTAATCAGGGTCAGAAACAGTATATAAAAGGACAAATGTAACACCAAGAAGCATTTTTTTTAGCATGCTGTAGGACTTCAATAGTCTGTGTTTCTCTTCCAGAAAGACTACTTTTTAATATCATTAGAATGAGTAGTTAAAAAAAAAAAAAAAAAAAAAAAAGATACCTTGTATTTTAAGTCAGCCAAGTCAAATGGATCCCAGTGAGGAGGACAGGCTTGATTTGGAATAGAAGAATCCCTCTGACTGCTAGCAAAGGGAAAGAAAGTGCGAAAGTGTTATCATTTGTAGTCCTGCTCTGACTATTCAATTTGGCAGCATCCCGTTTGGGCAATTCCTACATTTAAAAATAAACAAAATAAACCACAGAGAAATTGGGAATCACTCATTTTGTAAGCTGCCATTCAGTTGTCACAGCCCTCTTTCATGTACCAATTTAAGACATGATTGTCCATCACCAATCCTGTGGACGTGGTACCTGGAGTAACGTATCCCAGAAACGAGGCAATGCACTGAGCAGGCAGCTCATCATATAGCAAGTGGATATGTTTTCTTCTAGCAACAGCTGAATTCTCTGCACAATTACTATCAACACTGGCAGCAATTTTGCCTTATAAATACTTTTCAAATATGAAACAACTTGAGATCATCATTTACCTTTGCTTTATCTTCTGCACTTCTTCATAAGACACAAACTTTGGTCGCCTGCAGACCTGTCTTTGAGTTTTAGAATAAATGTTTGTCTGGGTCATTTCTAGAGGGAAAAAGAGAGAGGAAAAGGAAAAAAATGTAATGAATAAGTATAGCTGATAGGGTCATTAATTAATGATAATCATTCATTAATGAAAAATGGCATATTCATTGTCAATGTTATCTGCTGAAGAATAGTTGCACAAAGCTTATGTAAGCTTCTTGTCCTTCCCTGTAACTCTTATTCAGCCTGTACCTATCTTACTGGCTCCTATACGTCATTCGTGCTCTTCAAAAGTTGCTCCAGCAGCACAGAAAGGGAGATTATCTCACTTTACTTCAGTTTTACTGTGACTTTATGTGAAGACTTTGATCTTTTGATTTCTGTTCCTATGTGAGTCTAAAGAGCATCAAGGAGTAAGGGGGAAGGGTACTTCTGTAAGGAATCACTTCTGTCACCACCTCATTTCCAGTGAGCAAATCTGGTAACATAAGTAAAGTAAGGCATAGCCTTGAAAAGCTGGGATAGTTTGCAAATTAACTTCTGTAAAACCCTGCATAGCTGTAAATGAGAACCTTTAAAATGAGTACCTTTAAAATTGAGCTGGTAACCATACAAGCCAGCCTGGAAAGGTATGGTGGCATCTGGATCTGCCAGATACAAATTCTCAAGTATGTCAGAAGATGGCGAGTTCACAACATCACCTTCTCCCTTTAGGAAAAAAGCGAACAAACGAACAAACAAACAAACAAACAAAAACAACAAGAGAGAGAGAAGAGTAATGATTAAACACAGTCAAGACTAAACCTTAGATAACTAGTTTGGGTAGAAGGAAAGAAGAAGCAATGAGAAGGATGAACAGGGATCCAGCCAGAACTGTCGTGGCCTATTGTGAGTACCAAACACTCCTAAATATGTGGAGATACATAATACTGGACATACAAGTATCCCATGTAAATCTCTATAAGAAATATAGTTCTCTAGTGTACAAACCAATGTAAAACATCAGAGTATGCTGATGGAGATGCTTTCTATCTAAGCTGCTGATTGAAATCAAGGCCCAGCTTTACCACATCCACTATATATATCATATTCCCCTGCCTACCTTTCCCTGTCCCTGGATCAACTCTGCATTCAGCCAAGAAAACCGTTTGTGCAGCTACACTGTGAACCAGGTAGGGAAAACTGATCTTCCTGAGAAGAAGGAGAGGTGCCTTACTTATTTCTTTTCCTGTATTTCTCTGACCAGTGCCCCCTACTCCTGATCCTTGGTAATATGGTTATCATAACTAATGCCATTTTGTAGAGTAAGCAGCCATTATTTGTAAGTGAGATGGTCATATATCAGCCCCCCCTTTCTCCCTCCTCACTAGCCTTGAAGGCCCTGGGGTGCCAAGCTGATTTCTTCCCTCCCTTCTGGTCTTGAAGACTCTGGGCATCAGGCCAACTATTTCCCTCCCCGTCAGTCTCCAAGGTCCCAGGCACTTGGCCAAACAGGACGTGGTGACCCTGCTACAGCCCAGGGAAGTGTAAGAACACACTAAGGACTGCCTGTAAAGTCAAGCAGCTACAGGTCCTAAGTGGGACGTGGACTGGAGCTGCTGCTGGATGCCAAAACCCGTGATCCCCCAGCAGCCAGGGCTGCCTCCACCACTGTGCTTCCTTCAAGGACTGAGTGACTCATAATCCAAGTATTCCAAGTGTAGATTGTGACTGTTATATCACATGCCAAGTGTTAGGATTTGACCCTTTTGTGGAGTAGTTCTTCCTCCAAACTCAGCTGTGGTTCAAGATTAACTAATGTTACATCATTCTTCTATTGTCAATGGGCAACAGGTGTAACAGGTGAGTACAAACAGGTGAGTACAAAACTCCTTGATTATGTTCCAAATCCTTATGGCCTGGATCATAGCTGAGTCTATGAAGTACCAGAAATGGACATTCTGGAAGATAACAGAATGGCATGGTTGGTGGAAAATACCAGATTTACCTTGTCTATCTCATAGCCAGGATGTAAAAGTACTAAGAGTCAATCATCTTGTGATCCTATAAATACTGGTCATAAGCAAAGAGCCCCTTGAGCTCTTCAGGATCGCAGTGGGCTATGAACCAAAACTCCCCCTGAGCTGGCATGCCTCTCAGGGCAGGCTCCTCTAGATTCTAAGATATTCTGCTGCATATGCTGAAAAAAGAGGTAAGTGAGTAATTCACCAAAGGCCAGATTGTTGAGATTCAAAGATCATCTGCTGAATATGCCGATGAAACAAAAGGGTAAGTAATGCACCAAAAGGGAAAATGTCCTTAAAGCATGCAACTAAGTTTAAGAAACCCCTATACCTTGCAGTAAGTCTCATGTGAACCTTGCCATTCTCAAATCTTTAACTAAATCCCTTAATATCACACAAACTAGTTCTGTGGTCTACCATAAAGTGTTAATAAAACCTAATTCCTGTTAAGTTCTAGCTTGTCCAAATTAATTTGTGACAGACCCAGCCTGCAGGGGGTTCAGATGCTTAGAACAAACACTAATTAACCATAAGATATGCTGATTATAAAATACTGTGCTATGCTGATCATAAAACCTGGTGCTACATTAATTACAAAATTCTGTGGAATAATAAATCTTCAATTATAACTACAATTTAGTAGCATCTTCATTCTGCCCAGGATCCCTAAAGAACCATCTGTCCCCATAGCATCAGATGGCAATTTTTCAGACAGATCACTCTCCTATTAAAGAGGATTTGGCCACACAAGGAAAAAAGTGATGTTTGACCTGAGACAGCAATCCTTACATTTCTGAGGCAAAAGAGCAATGCTTAAAACAGGCAAGACTACTTCCTGAATAATTTTAAAAGGTACGTATCTCAGGGATAGTATGTAGAACACATGGACAACTCCAAAACGGAATCTGATGGCAGAAACCAACAAGCATCACTAAAAACAGTCAACATAAGCTGAAAAAAAAAAAAAAGACTATTTTGTCTTCTTGCATTCACCATCAAGATCTTTGTCAAGAAAGCAGATTTGACAAATCATCCAGGTACAAGGAAAGACAATTGCTTGTACTGAATCTCACACTAAGAAGAGGCATGTTCCTTCCCCTCCAGCCTGTTACCATTTTACTACACCTGTTAGGAACATCTGTAGCTTCCCTATCTTATTTGACACTGAAATTCAAGCACAAGTATTTACTCAATTAACCTTGCTTGTGTAAAGGGAAGTGGAGGGAAGAAGCTCCACACATTCCTTCAGGAGTGATTCAAAGCACAGGATGAGGAAGATGTACAGGATATTGACTTGCCTGTTCTCCATATTCAACCCACTGGCCTTGGTCATTCTGCCAATACCAAATCCACTTTGTAGTCAATACAAACATGGGTTGTGTGACAGATGATGGTGTAGAGAGACGTCGAAGCAATGAAGAGGAGCAGGTCATTGTCTGGAAATTAATGTTCTTATCTGCTATACTGTAAGGACAAATTCAGAGATTTATTATAGTAAACAGTACGTATTTTAATAATCTAATCCCATGTTTAATCTGCTGCAATCTTCTTTAATATAATGTGACAGTCTGAACTTAATTAGGCCTGAAATAAGAGTATTTTCCACAGCATGCATAGCAGCTCTGAAAACTGCTTCCAGCATTCAGAAGTGATCTATGGCCTGCGAGAGAGCAAATATCATCTCAGTCACTAGCCACATTACATGCTGCCAGCTTTACAGACAGTCTGGGGCTACACACACAACAGGCAAAGATTTTTGCAGTAAATAAATGCACACAGAAAATTTTTCTTGGTAGAAAAATGAAAGCTGGTAAGCACTTTACTGACTTGGCCAAAAATACCTGCAGCTTATCAGCTTTGTTCTTTTTCTGTGGTTACAAAGAACACAATCACAACTGTGAGTTTTAGAAATCCCACTCCCTGGAGCTACGTGGAATTTTACTCTTTGCAGTCTTGAAAAATTAATTTGAGGCAGCCTCATCTTGGGAATCTTGCTTGTGATTTGCACCACCCAGCAGCCTAGTCAAGCAGCAAACCAAAATAATTTTCTGGCTTAAAAGGCAAGAGCCAAAATGACAATGTCAATTTATCAAGGGCAAACTTGGGGTCCCCTACCAATCCAGCTGACTTACAGTGTAGAATTCAGAAAGGAGTTAAAGGAATAATTAATGACCCTAGCATACATTGGGAAAGTGAAAGGGCATTTCATAATATAGACCAGCTCTGAACTACTGTTAAGAGACCTAACTTATTTTTACTAACTAAGTTCTGATTTATTACCTGAAATACTAACGCTCTAAGCACTGAATTCCAGCTTACACTTATTACTCTGCAGAGAGTTTTAAATGCAAGATACTGACATGTTATACTTTAGAAGATGAAAATGGGGTGATATTTACATGCAGTCACTTTTACTTTTCTTTTTAGTAAGGAAAAAAAACAAAAACAAAAAAAGCCCTCATCTTTGTACATTCCTCCCAGACTCTGAGAAGCTCATTAATCAGAAGTTATAGAAGTCAGACATCCCTAAGAAGAAATCAAGAGCTTTCCCTCATAGGCTCAAGCACAACACTTTAAGCAACGAGTCCAGCTATCAGTATACCTGTTCATTTTTGGGTCACAATAGGCCTTTTCAATTTCCTCCATCATGGAAAGGTCATTCCAGGTGAACCCATTAAATACTTGCCATCGATATGGCAAATGGTAATGAATCGATCTGCATTTGTCTGTAATGAGATCAGATTTAGTCAAGAGCTCTGCAATCACAGAAAGTAAAACAAGATAAGAGAAAAAAAAAAAAAGGAACAAACACTGTTTGCATTCTTTGGCTTTACCTCCTGGGCTTTGGTATGAGCAATAAAGACAGACCACTGAAATTAGAAATGTGTTGAAACAATAGTGGTGTGTGTTTATTTAGTATTATCTAGGAAAGCAACACAAGCTCTCATCCTGCCAAATGTATTCAAAAAAAAAAAAAAAAAAAGTGTTTATGTATCACATCACCATGTTTCTCAGCTCTAAAGGGGCAAGTTTACAGGCACTCCAAAACAGTTACTTCTCTTCCCCTCAATCCCTTA
This sequence comes from Netta rufina, assembly GCF_964035555.1. NCBI lineage: Eukaryota > Metazoa > Chordata > Aves > Anseriformes > Anatidae > Netta > Netta rufina. Next base: position 135,968,374 of record NC_140123.1, read on the forward strand.
GAGCTTCTGACCTGGTTAACAAGATTGACTGTTAAAGTGTTTTCTTTAGGCCCAGCCCAACGAATGAAGCAGCGTAAAGGACTGCAATACTCCACAGAATATGCTGCAAGAGACTCTACATTCATCCTGGAACATGCAGCACACAGGCCTACTAACAAGACAGTTAGGCACTGTCGGAATTGCTACTTTGCTTCTCAGAACATGGGAAGCAACAACTTCAGCTGCCTTGTATGTGGGACCTGCGTTACACAGAAATGGGAAGACTTTTTAGGTCTGTGCATTTGAGTTCAGACTTTAATGTCTCTGCATGAATGCATGCTGCTCTATACAGGCACAGTCCGACCTCCATGCCTCCCTGTTAGGGTAGCTGATGTGCACTCCACATCCGAGTACAGACCAAACCTCTTATTCACAACTTTTGAACCAAACATCGTATGGCTAAACACACTAACTCTCCAGTGGTTGGGTTTAGCTGTTTGGTGGTCACAGTATAGTTGCTTTGAGCCTGGGCACACCATTCACATCATGCAAGTCAAAAAGCTCATAACCTTCACCCTCAAGCCTGGTCTTAAAGAAGCAGAGAGAGTCTGAGAAACATGATACCAGGCTGGGGTATCTGCTGCAGAGACAGGGCCAAAAAGTTTTATCACTCCTTTCCCTTGACTTTTCTGACCACAGAACATATGACAACTAGCCCTGGTTACAAAAACAGAATAAGTCACTTCTTTTTTCTTTTTTTTTACTTCTTTCTGTTTATAGGGGTGGAACATACCCTGTCTTGAAAGCACCATCTTTAAATTAACTTGAAATGCTGTAGAAAAACAAAACAAAACAAGACAAAAAAACACACTTAGTCTCTCTGGGCTAGATTTCATTTCTATGGTTCATAAAGTACCCATAAAAGGTATCATTTATTTTTAAAGCACTGCCTCTCTTCCAAGTAATGGTGAAGAAGAGGCATTATCAAACCCTAAAGTGGGAAAGAGTAATTTACTCATTTGAGTCAGAAAAGGAGCTTCTGAGGGGAGAACATCTTTACAAGAACACAAACCCACTACAGAGATGTTAAACACACACAAACATCTGAGACCAAAGTATCTTCAAGCAACTAACTACACACTTCCTAAGCAAAAAGTGAACACAGTCTGACCTAGCTAAATGCTCTTTTGCTGAGACAAGGAAGTCAGAAAGGGAGTAGAAATTTAGAAAGTGACAAGTTGACCAGAAGACAAATGTAATGCTACATCCCTCTTATCCAAGGAAGCCTAAATCACTTAGGGCTTAGGAGACTGTTCTGGGACTTTCTCTGAATACAATTCTTATATTTTCCCCAGATCCCTATTATGATCCCTATTATTGGCCACAGCAAGAATCACATTTAGCTTACATAGTACAAGTACTGTATTTTCTTAAGTCATTGTAACAGATCACTTTTTAAAGGACTTAATGGTGCAAGAATATGCCTATTATCAGACGTATGTAAGACACAACAGGAATATAGGATGACATATTATCAACCGTCAGTGAGGAAAGCATAAGGCCAGTCGTTAATTTTATCTAATAGCTACAGAAAGTATAACATTTAACAGTTAAAGGGTTTTACAAAATCATGCCCAAGGCCTGACCTCATCAACATAACTGAAACAGACCGCAAACATGTCATCAAAAGGAGGGAGGGTTTATGTGTATCCACTTGAATTTCCTCTAATTATGTTTGCAGTTCTGACAGAGTTCATTACTGACTTGGAAACAAAGTGAAACAGTGAGAATGTATAACTGGCCATGGACAATGCTGAGGTGCTGACATGCCATGTGCCTCCACTAGTCAGAGCCATCAAGTGGACAGTACTTCTTCAGACACTGCTCTCCAAAATACTATTACTTCTTGTAAGGCTTACCATTATGTTTGCAGTACTTCCAGACATAGAACAAGCAGATCTCTTCAGTGTTATCTTCCTTCTTGTCCTTCAAAATGTTCGCAGAGGAATCGTCTTTTTTACCTAACAAGAAGGTAAACATCAGTCCTTTATTTACCCTGTGAAAACACAACCCCACAAGAAAGATACTGCATTTGGCATTTCATCCCACATATAACAAGGAGTTGACTGTAATAGCCAAGCCAAGCACTTCAGGATCTGACTATCCCTGTATTCTGAATTAGGCCTTTGAAGCCAAGGCCCTTCTGCCCAGGAGGGCAGGAGATGCAAGAGTTCCTATTCACACAGTAGAGCGTGTATCAATATGACCGCTCTACTGCTAAAGCTGTATCCATTCCTTGGGGACAAGGAAAAGATCACAGACACACAACTCTCTCTACCTCCCAGGAAGGAAGCAATGGGTGCAGAGCTGTTCCCGATTGCTCCCCAGACCCGACACACACATGGCTATGCTGCACAGTGCTCAGACAGAAATCTCAACACTCCTCTGCAGGCTGTCTGACACTTTCTGCATATGGTAGGTTAAACTCATAAGCTGCTCTCCCACTACCACAGGGAGCTGTAGGACTGTATGAAACCAAATCCCGGTGAGAACCCCCGATCTCAGGACTGGAGAGTAGAAAAAATCCATACCTTCATCTTTACCTCTGGCACCTGCTGGCAGCTGGAGTTGGCTCTGAGTAGGTTCGTTGCTACTGGGATCTGCATGAGAAGACTGAATGAATAGCAGTGCTGTAACAGAACCTCAGCTAGCTGGCAACATCCCAATTTGTGTGTTGAGGATTACATTCAGCACAGATCATTTTACAGGGCACTCCACTGCTGACAGATCAGCAGTGACAGTTAAAAATTCCAGCTAGTCACAACTATCAGCAGCCACTCGATAGCAATATCACACACAATAGGAAGGCAGCTATCCCTCCTACATGACTTAGCCATGAATCCATTCCCAAATGCAGATCAACGGCAGAAGGGAAAAAAAAAAAAAAAAAAGGCCCATGTTGTAAGAGGGGAAATAGGAAAAAAACATTGGTATTTATTTAGATCTACCTTTTGAAGCTTTTGAAGGTGGTACATGCACCCCGGAGCCCACTGTTGTTTCTAAAGGTAGCTTCTGTTCTTCACTCATTGTATCTGCCTGTTTTTTCATCGAAGTTTCTACTGGCTTACAGTAGTAAACATGGAAGTGATGATGGGGTTTAGCTGTGAGGTAAGGAAATAACAGCTTCTACAACTGTCAATCTCAAAATCTTATTTAAACCCATTTTTTCTTATAACTTACTTTTCTCCTTGTTCTGTTCCTTGTTGAACTCCACATGCTTGTGATCATATATAATTTGGAAGTTTGCAACTATCTTTGCATCAATGCCTGCAGTTTCCAACACTCTCAGTGAGTGTTCATCCAAGAGCTTATGGGATCTCTTGCATACAAAAAATTTACATTTTCCTTTGAGATAGTGTCGGCAAATATGAAGCCTGCTGCAATTGTTTTTCTGGTTGCAGACACCACCCTTTCTGTTGTAAAATTGGCAGACCTATAAACAGGGAGAACAGATATGACACAAAATGGAGACGCACAGTAGATTCAGTGATTTTTTTCTTTGTTATCTACAGGCATTCAGCTTCTATGGCAGAAAAACTGATAAGAAGCACTTCTATACTGTGTGGGTGATGTTCACCGGCATAGGTTGCCCACAGAGGTTGTGGGGTCTCCTGCACAGCACAGGTTTCCTGATGTTCAGGGGGAACCTCCTGTCTGCCAGTTTGTACGCACTGCCTCTTGTCCCCTGGCACTGGGCACCACTGAGAAGGGCCTGGCTCTGTCCTCTTTGCACTCTCCCTTCAGATATTTATAGACATTTGTACACATTGCTCAGACTCCCCTGAGCCTCTAGGCTGTACAGTCCTAGCTCCCTCAGCCTCTCCTCAGCGGAAAGATGCTCCAGTTCCTTCACTGGCTTAGATCTGTAGGCCTTGGCTGAAGAGGCTCATAGGTTACCACTAGTGACAGCCAAGCAACAGGAGAGCATACTGTGAACATTAACATGGACTGCCTTCAACAACACAACCTGTATGTACTGTTTATAAGAGCATGCTCCTATGGAGATGCATAAATGCATAATGTGCTCGGTGAACCTTGGTGTACTATACAAAACATTCAGTTCTGTATGGATAAAAGACCAATAGTGTTTTGTTTTGTTTGTTTTTGTTTGTTTGTTTGTTTTTTTTAAATACTATAAAGGTGTGAAGAACAGCAAGGGTGTTGAACCTCACCATGGATGGGGATTCTGCACAGCATGCCATGGCCCCACCATAGGTGTCTGTCTGATGCTGTATTGTCACGTGTTCCCACAGCATCAGAACAGACTCATAAGATGTCTTTTTGTAACAATCATCGTAATAAACCACAAAACCAGAACAAAGCTGTGCCTCAATTAAACTGAGAACACACTACTTAGCTGCAGTAAGAAAACACACTGTTCCTCGCATTTGCAAGCAAAAAGAAAAATGAGAGTCAGAGAGAAGGCGAAGAAAAGTATAAGAAAATCCTGATTCTGGGGTACTGTTGCTTTTTCTTACCCTGCTCCCAAGTTCAGTCCACAGAAGACAAAAGATTCATTTTGCTTGAGGGTTTTCATTTGTCAGCAGGCACACATGCAGTTAGCATTTCTAAGCAAAAAAAGTGAAGCAGGCTTTCATACCCCTGCCTCAGCTCTCAGGTTTCAGAATAGCCTAAGTCAATGTTTTCCACTGATTGAGCTATTTTACTCAGTAACAGGAGTTACAGTGCTCTACTAGGGGTAATTAATGATGCCCTCCAGAAGTGGGGACTGGACAGATCTACAGATAAGAGTGTAAGAGTAATACCAATCAATGATGGCTGATACTATCTGCTCATTACTGGGAGTAACTAAACAAGAAACATTTAGGTTGTAGATGCAGCCGAGCTGGATGAAGATTATTAATCCTTCTTGCTCATCACCATGATGCTCCTTGAATCTGCCAGCACGACATATTTTAAAACACCAAAAAAATGTTCTATTTTGTCAAAGTCCATCACTGTCACAGCAGGGAATAAGAAAACAATAGAACTGTTATGCCAACAGATCTGCGGAGACTATAACTTCCAAAAGACAAGAGCAGCAGGCACCACTCCAGTAATTTCTTAATCAGGAACAGCTGTAGCCAGAATAGGATACTCCTGGCTTTGAAACAGTACTTTGAAAACTGAAAATTGCACTACCCATATGCACATGCACACAAAACCAGAGACTGCATTGTTTGGCCAAACTTAACAAAAGCAATTACTTACATACGAACTGAACACATGCTGCTTTGTAGGAAAGTGATATACATAAGCCTCAGTGCACTTTGGAAGGGACAGATTTTACATGAAACTGACTGCAGCCAGTTGGTCATTTTCTCACAGATGTTTCTCACTCTTTTATGCCCATGAACATCAAAACATGCAGGCGTATGTAGGCTGGACAAGGAAAGGGGTGCTTGCTTCCCAGTTTCCATTATCTCTTGGCTAAGAGCCAGCAAAAGTGTTTTTTTTTGCTAGGCCTTTATACCCTGTATGCATGTATGGTAACTGTGATCTTTCACCTCCATCTTACTTCACCATCTGTAAATCTCTGATGAAGTTGCTGACATGTTTTGTTTGCTTGTTTTGAGTAACTTTATAGGCATCCTGTTGGGCTAACAGGAAGAGGAATGGCACGCAAAACAGGCCAGATGGAAGCTTGCTGTACGTTTCCTGCTGTCAGAGGGTAGCTCTTCTGCTGACAAGTTATATGTGACAGGACCTAAACCAAGTGCAGGCCTTCTGCTATTTAAGCAAACAATATGCTCCTCTGTGTTTACCAGTTTTATTGCTGTCATTTTTTTTTTTTTAGTTATCAGCACATGGCATTTCTACAACCCTTGCTCTTCAGGTGCTTTCACAGACAGCCATTCCCATTCATAGTTCATTCAGACTAATCCTAATATTTCTGGTACTATATAACTTAAGAGCTTGAAATTAAGATCAGACCCCCACCTTCTTTCTTACCCTTTCCTATTCCTAATAAACAAAAGCTTAAGAAATCAGAACAACTCACATCAGGAAGGAAGAAAGGGTCATTTTGGAGAAGCAGGACTCGCAGCTCATCCTCACTGAGGCCAGACAACTCATGGGTCTTTAGGACTTTTTTGTTCTCGGTGCTGCTGATGTCATGAGAGTACCTACAAGCTCTGCAAGAAAATAGACAGAAATATCATGTGTTCACTTTTTCAGTCAAGTTGGTTTAAAGAGCCTTAGATAACATACAATTTGATAAAAAACATGGAAATAAAGGAACTTTGGCAAAAGCCTCTGTGAACATGCAGATAATAAATTAGCAAGAGTATGAAGCAAGCAGAATAATCACTCTGAAATACAGTACTGTTATTATCTCCATTTTTAACATAAATGTGGCAAGACTGCTTGTAAGAAAGCACAGACACAAAGCCAAGTCTGTCTGCCCCACACTTTCTTCCTCTCCAGTAAAAGGCAAGTCAAGTCACACAACCTGAACAGCTGGAGGGAATGCTAATTTTAGAGGATATACATCAGCAGTGATAGAAGTTGCAATGAGCTCGATTTCATGCATGTAAAATGTTGTCCTAGGGATAGCATGTAAGGAAAGATGCAACAGTCTGAGAGCCCAAAACAAAGAGATAATGAAGCTGAACACAACACGATATTATCTCTGCTGGGTGGGAAGTTTTAAAATAACAACAACAAACCACAACATCCATGGAAGTTCATGAACTTGGAGTTTTGGATAAAGGAATGCTTAAAGGACACTAATGAAATGCTAGTACTACTTACTAACTCAAGATAAACATGTTTAGTGAGTATGAATTACAAAGAAAGGGAGATTCTATTTTTTTGCATTTATTTGTAAAGATATTTCAAAATCAATGGTACGAGGAGAAATAAGGCATATCTATGCAATAATTTAATGCAGTAAAATAGTTTCATGAAAGCTTGCCCTTCAAAAACATAATTTGATATAGCTTTAAGGCCATACATATTCAACCAATAAGTACCTGTTACCCTGTCAGACTCAAACCTCTGTTCTGTTTCTTCCTTTTAGCCACTAGTTAACTACTGAAGATTGTGATAACATTTTACCTGGCATGCTGAATTACATTACACAATTTTATGTAGACATTTCACCACCCAACTGTAGGACACATTGCTTTGTAACCAAATAAATAAGAATGCAGGGTCTGAAGGGCGGGAATATGCCACTGTCCTGAAAAACACTCTTATAAGGATACCAAGTTCTGCAGCCCTTTTTGCCACCAACAGCCACACAACAATCTATATCATATGAGTATTCATTTCTAAGTCAAAGGTTGAAATAATCCAGAAATGCTATGATGAGTCATCAACTGTGGTTTAGCAATACATTTAGGAAAAAAAAAAAAAAAAAAAAAAAAAAAGCAATGAAAAGATACTGGTCAGACACAAGTTAAAAACTAACTTAGTCTGACTAAAAGTCGTAATTTCACTGAACAGGAAGACCCCAGTAACTTGCACAGATGTTTTCCTTTCCAACAACAAAGGATGCAAGATCTAGAAGCAAGCCTTAATTCTATCCCATGAATTAAAAATTAACCTGTCTTGATCCATGTGGGCCATGTAGCCTCTTTCTGTCTCCTCATTTTAATCAACATCCTTCATCCCCTAAATACACCTGAAAGGTGTATCCTTACTTGTATTAGTTATTAATACACACAAAGGCAATTTTAAACTCTTAGCACTACTGAGAGGGCAGGAGGCTGCCCAGGAGCACTCCAGCATGACATGATTTCCTTAAATCATTGCATATTTCTGTTCTTCCAGTGGGGGTGCCTCTGTGCACCTGAAGATATTTCTAACTGCAAATCCTACGTAGCCTTATCTTTCTAAGTCATCAAAGCAACAAAGAGTAACAGAGTTTTAGCATCCTAGTATTTCACTTGTACCATCTGGATACACACTAGGCCTTTCCCCTCCATCTCCTTCCCATCTGAGCATGTGAGGAACTGCTTTGTGGAGGCAGAAGTCCAGTGTGATAACACCCCAGGACCAAGAGCTGCAACAGAAGTCTCCAACAGGAAATTCTTCTTTCAAGTTCATTCTCATTGTACCGCTTTCCATTTTCATTTCTGCATTTGTGTTTCATTTTCCTGACTTTTTTGTTTGTTTATTTACTTAGCTAATAGCTACCAGATTTGGTTAGCCTCGGGGAAGGAAAAAGAACGAAAACAAATCCCCTGAAAGGCTGCTTGGCCTGCCCTTTGCATCCCCCAAGAAGGGCAGAAAAGGGGGTGCTGAGGGCAGGAAATGAAGCCCCATCCCCAGCAGCACCTATCTTTCAGGGCCGCTTTGCGCCTCACCCTTGGCACAACGTTTCACCCATCCACACACCCACAAACCCACAGAGCAGACGGAGGTGCCCCCCTGCCCCCCAGCCGCCCCCCAGCCAGGGGTGCCCACCTGGGACCCAGGTTGCACTTGCCCCCGAGGTGCAGCTTGCAGAGGTGCAGGCGGTCGCAGCCCGGGCACTCCTTGAGGACACAGACCCGCACGTCCGACACGGCCAGCACCTCGGTGGGGAGGCCGTCATCTCCAGTTAGCAGGAACCGCCGGGGCCCCGCTGCCCGCAGCGTCTCCATCAGCTGCTGCTCCGACAGGTCGATGTGCTCCCGGAGCTCTGTGAGCCCCAGCCGGCCGCCCTGGGCACACAGGGTCTTGGTGAGGAAGCTGCACACCACCGGGTCGCTCATCGTTGCCTCTCTGCCTCGGGAGACAAGGAGGCAGGCGACGAGGCAGCCTCTTGCCTTCAGGAATCGAAACTGAAGGCGTGGGGCGGAGCGCCAGAGGGCCCGCCTTCTCTTTGCATATTGTTGTGTGTTTTGTTTTGTTTTGTTTTGTTTTGTTTTAACTTTAATAAAAGAGAAACTTCGCAGCTTGATGTAATTCTAGTGTTCATGTCGTGCTGCTGTTGGTTTTCTGTCTTCTGTGTTGGCAGGGACCTGCTTGCAAGTGCCACTGTTGCATCCTGGCAGAGGGTGCGGAGCCAAGAAGCGGTTCCTGATAAAATGTTGGAGTAGGAATGCGAAAAAGGAGACACAACTGAATCAGAAAGATGGGAGGGGGCTGAGCACCAGATCCACCAGAGTTCAGCTTTAACCTTCAAACTCTCTGGCAATGCAAGCCGAAGAAGCAGGCAGGATCACCCCCCCCCCCCCCCCCCCCACCTCAGGAAGTTAATTACCCCTGACAGAGAAACGGATGCCAGCTTGTGTTGCCTGGTATACATGGCCACCGTGTGAGCGATTGCTGGTCACGTCACAGAACCTCCCCAAAGATCAGGACCGAGATGTACCCTCTGTGGTTTTGGAAAGTTGTGGATCTTTCTATCAGGCATGTTTCCCCATACTCACCCTCTTGCTCTGATGTCAAAATAAAATAAGTTATTTAAATAAAAGAATAGAAAAGGAGGGGTAGAAAGAGGAGTGTACCTTATCAACTCTAGTTTCAGAAATGTGCATTGGTGGTTCTGGGCTGGCTTGTGTCCCAGACATGCATATCTACGTGCGTTCCCAGGTTGTCAACAGGTTGTCAGAGATAATATAACTCGGATCCATACTTAATGTAGGTTTAAATCTGACTGATAAAGTAGAAAATAAGCAGTGAGTCAGCAATCTATTGCCAATGCCACGCAGTAGAAAATAATAATGAAACTGGCAAACCTTTCAGTCATTTGCTTATGTTTATTTGTCTTCTGTTTTTCAGCCAATTCGTGAAAACATGCATTTGCACATTAATCCACTTAGAAATGTGAACTATGTGAGCAGAGGAGTTTCCTGGTTACAGCTTTGGAACAGTGTAACAGCACGAAACGGGGAAATGAAAGCGAAGGACTGCAAGCAGAAAGAAGCTGCAAATACAGCCCTGGCAAGCATGTTCTATTGCTCTGAAATACACTTCAGGAGGGTCTGTGGTCAGTCCTCAGTAAAAGCAAAGAAACTTTACTGGGTGTATTCTGCTTGTTGGAATAATATTTTGCAAACACAAATGCCCAGAGTAGTTGACTTCCTCACCAACTTCTTCAGACAGAACCTGTTTATGTAAAGTAGCACAGCTGGGTGAGACGGCAGGAATTGCTTTATCGAGGTGTCCAGGAACAGCAGTCTTCTCTCAGGGCAGCGAGTGTTTCTAGCTATAAATACAAAGACATTTGCTGAAAGTTAGAAACTATTGAAAAAATGGCTGAGCAGATGTAACCTCTTGCTTCTGCTGAAAATGTAACCCCGTACCTCTTTCTCTCTGTGGTCCTCTACTTCCAGCCAAAATGCCTCCTTTTTTGCTCTGACTCTGGTATTCCTCTGACTCCTCAGTAAATTGAGTCAGCTTTCAGAGACCTGCAACAGGAAAATTGGCTGGTATGAGGGAAGTATGAGTGGAAATGGGTGTGTCCAAGCATCAGAACAGTTGAAACAACAGCCTGTGTTGATAACCAGAGATATAGTGCAAGGCAGTAAAACTGAGAAGTAACTTATTTCTCTCAAGCCACAAAGACCCATGCTCTGTAGCACAGACAACTTGCCTGCAGAAGACTCTACAGCCTGTACAGCACATCACATACCATTTATTTTCCTGTCACTACAGCAGGAAGGCAGAATATAGCCTTGGGAACTCAAAATAAAGAAATAGAAAATGATCAAGAGAGTTGCCTGAAGTGTATGGAGGCAGATGTAGCCAGACTGTGAAGCAAAAGGGTGATGCCATAGTAATTGCTTGGTCCTGCTAACTTAGGATTTGGATTTGCCTTCCATTTTCTTTCTGGCTACTGTCCTAGATTAATTCCTAATCTTTGTAGCCATTGATCCCTTTGCCATAGTTAAGGGGAGACAGCAGAGGGGAGCTGTGAACGGAGGAGGAAAGAGGATTTGGGTTTCAGGAAAGGCCCTTTTCATTCTAATGAATGAGAAGAAGAGCAGAGGCTTGCAAGGGGCCCACACTCTGTAGAGTTAAACTGAACAGGATTGTCTGTCGAAGAACAGTAAAGAGAGCAGTGTCCTGGGATCATTGGTATTCACTGTCAATACAGGCCATTCTTTTAACACTTGTTCTGCTGTTTCTTCTGGTGCCTTCACACACACATTTCCATTCATGCTGCATTCATATCAGTATGCATATTTCTGTTTAAAATCTGTATGCTTGTACAACTTTAACATAGAGTCACAGCCAGCCTTATGCATAGAGTTTCTTTTACTTCTGTAGAGAAAAAAAAGTCTCCGAAAATTAAAAATCTGCTAGGAATACATTCCTGTTATGAAATAAAAAGTCAGAATGCAATCTGCTTTTAAGGAAAGTCATTTCCCCAGCAGAGATTTCAAGGAAGGAACAACCTAAGAGGTGAGGCTGCTGCAGATCCATGTCCCCAGGTCCAACCAGCAGTGAAGCTGAAAATGTATTCCCAGCAAGCATGTGCATGCAGAGCACATGCTTACACCACATCTGTATATATATATATATATATACATATATATATATATATGCTATGTATATATATATGTATATATATATACATATATATATATATATACATATATATATACATATATATATACATATGTTACATATATATATATGCTTACATCTGTATATATATATATATATACATATATATATACATGCTATGTATATATATATGTATACATATATATATACATAGCATGTATATATATATGTATATATATATATATATACAGATGTAAGCATATATATATATGTAACATATATATATATGTATATGTAAGCATATATATATACAGGGGTGGCCACACAGTTCACAGACAGACTTTCAAAGCACTCACATGAATATAAACAGCACCATAGGCCTTCACCTGCTCCCCTCTCTGGTGAGCAGAATGGAAGTCCACCAGTGGGAACATGCGTATGTACAAGGTGGGTCCCTCCAGCAGCTGATCCCAGACACCTGGTCTGCTACATAGCTGCCCCTCAATTTCAGTCTTCCCAGCTGTTGGCACCTGGGCTTATGATGTGCCAAGGTCACAGCCCTACTCCAACTGCTGGTACAGATGATCATGTAAACAGGTGGCCAGGACTTTCCAGGTGGGCAGATATCATCATCATATCATTAACATTCCCATCACAACAAACACAGTGCCCTTGTGTATGCCACTTAATAGTACAATGATGTGTGAAAGCTCTGGTGATGGATTGCAGGGCTGTCATTCCCCTCCTTTCCCTCCTCCAAACCATATTCCTTGGTATGCAGCAAAGGGGTTCTGCACCCTTTCAGTCAAAAACCCACACCTCTCAATGCGGCACCCAGTTCCACATGTAGCCCTTGACATTCAGGTGTAGATACCAACACTGATACAAGCACAGACCCATACACTTACCAGGTTAGTAAACGAGCAGTGCAGATGGACTGTGCAAACACAAATCCAACCACTAAAATGTGTTGTAGCACAGCTCTGGTGACTGCAGGGGCTTCAGAAAAGCAGATTTTGGTCTGCTCAGGTTCTTGCTTGGCAGGATCATATATGAAACTGCTCTGCAGGGAGAAGGAGCCCCAGAGAACTAATCATGAAGCACAACTTCCTCAGAGCCCATGAATGGCTTGTTACAGTGTGCAGAAAGTGGAACAGTCATAACAGAAGGCCAGCGTGGATAAAAACTGATCTCCAGGCTAAGCTGAGACACAAAAAGGAAATACACGGAATGTGGAAGCAGGGACAGGCTATCTGGGAGTAATACAAGCATGTAGGAACGTGGATATGCATGCCAAGGCTCAGATGGAGCTGGAACCAGTAAGAGAGGTGAAGAGCATTGGGAAGCGTTTCTTTAGAGACACTGGTAACAAAGGAAGGCTAATCAGCTTAACACAATTTCTGATCATTATGAAAGCTTCCTTGCAAAACCAAACCCTTAGCAGATCTAACCACTCTATCAGACCTGGTAAATATAAGAGACAGGATGTATGTTGGAGCTTTTTCCTGGGGAAAGGAGATTCTCTGTAAGCATTTTTACGCATGTGCATTTGTAAACAAAATCTAATGGGTAATTCCTTCTCAATAGACTTGTACTTCTTTTTTTCTGTGGGAATACGGTGACTTAGGAGCATTGCACTTCAATATTGTATCACTAGAGGCATGGTGTTGTCAAAGATCAAACATTTAGATACCTTTGAAAATACACTCTTATTGTGCTCTTGCCTCTGAAGAGCACTTGATGTGAAAACATCTCCAGAACCTATTGTACAAACCTGAAGGTTAACTGCTCTCATTGATCTGTTAGTAGGGACCATATAGCCCCTCTTACATTAAACCACCATATACTTTACTCTCAGTTCAGTGTGACATCTTTAACTGTAGCTTGACATCTTTAACTATTGACTCTGACCTCTGCAGAACTTTCAGCTCATCCTCTAAAACATCACCAGTTTCTGTTTGCACAGCCATTACTGAGAAAAGGCAGGGTATAAGCAAAAGTATCTTCATGCCTTCCCTAGACTAAGCAATCTAATCACACCCTCCATTACACAGTGTTCTTCCTGCAGGGTTTAAAGTAACTGTCAGGGCCCTCACCTCCACCCCATGAAACTGGGCTGCCTGGACTCTGGGCCAACACTGATAAGCTCCTGCCTGCCCTTTAACAGAGCTCTCTGAGACAAAGCTAGCAGATGTCTCACCGGGGCTGCCCCCACTTCTCCTGGGAACTGCGTTTAAGCTGAAAGCCATGTCCTCAGCCCTTGCTGGAGCTAGGCTGCAGCTGCAGCACAGCCCTGCCTTTGCCTGGCCACTTACCCACACCCTGCCCCAGACCCACAGGCAGACTTCTGAGCTTGACTTTGGACCCATCTTGTCACCATGACCCTGCCTGGCAGTATGGGACTCTTGGCTGTGCCTGGCTGCTGTTGTCAGACCTGCTGTGCCTTGTCTGAGTCCTTGGGGACTATGTGCTGTGCCTGGCTGCCCTCCCCAAGCAGAGCAGCCAGCCCTCACAGCTCATGGGGTGGTAGCCACCAAGTGGGGTGCAGGAGTTGCTGATGATGGGGCTCCCTCTGCTGCACTGCACTGAGGTGTCAGGGTGGCTGCTCTGCAAGGAGCAGGGAGCTGGGAGCAGAGTGTGATAGAGCAGAGCAGTGAGTGATCCCAATTATTCTCTAAAAAGCTTCCTACCCCCCTCTCTCCCATGCCTTGGGACATCTCCTGTTACTGACAGAGCCCTGCCACTACTGCATCACTGTACCTGTGCCAGGCTCCTAGGGCTAGGAGCCATCATTTCAACTGTGGCTGTTCAGTGCTTCCCTAGTGAGAACAAAAGGAATGGTATAACATGCAAAATAAAGTCCACATGAAAAATCCACCAAAAGAGGAAAGTTTAACCATATGGCCCCGAAGTAACAGGCTTCTCAGATGCTGTGGCAGTCATAACTGCTTTTATTTTTTAGTACTTTTTGTTGTTGTTAATAAAAGAGAGGACTTTGTTTTCAGCAATCTAAGCTTTCCACAGAAGTCAGCATAATGTCATGCAAAGCATGCACTTTTTAGAAAGGTTAGCAGAGCCAGCAAGCACCACAAACACATTTGACATAGTTTTCAGCCACCCTGTGGTTGTACTAGCAGGAAGTCCCAGATTAGAAACCAGGCCAGCCAAGCCTGGCAGTAAACCACCCCAGCCTTTCCCTAGTGTCTGGGGAGTTACGCTCACTCAGAATTAGTTGTAAGAGCCTGCCCCTTTGCCTTGAGGACCATTCCTACAACCTATGCAGAATCCAGAGTCACTGTAGCTGAAACTCTGCTGCGTCAGCAAACACTGTGCAAACTTAAGCCTACTATACATGGGGAAGTCTGCTCAGAAATCTCTGACTTGCTTTTGAACTATTTCCAGTCACTGTTTTTGTTGGCTTCATGGTGGAAGAGAATTTTAATAGCTGCCTTTATGTTGTACTTTGTATGCCAACCAGTCCTTTCATTCATCAGCCTCTCTGGACTAGCAGATCTCTACAAGTTTTCCTACTTCAGAAAGTTTTTTGTTGTTGTTGTTGTTGTTGTTGTTTTTTTTCCCTGATTATTGCCATTTATAAAATCTGAATTCATTTGCAATCACTGATGATGAGAACTCTTTTCTCTATTGCTCCCACTTTGGGGAATACATGTATTGGAGAAGATTTTCAGGAGGTACTCATGGTGTCCAGGTGATGTATTAGTTATGCAGGCAAGTGCCTTTCTACATATTTAACTGGAGTTCTGCCCACAGATTTGAAAGGAAATGACAGACAATGCCACAGCTTATAAACAGTAGTCCTTCGCACGCTTCGTTGGGTTAGAAACTGGCTGGATAGCCGGGCCCAAAGAGTCGTGGTGAATGGAGCCAAGTCCAGTTGGAGGCCAGTCACTAGTGGCGTCCCCCAGGGCTCGGTGCTGGGGCCGGTCCTCTTTAATATCTTCATCGATGATCTGGATGAGGGCATCGAGTGCACCCTCAGTAAGTTCGCAGATGACACGAAGTTAGGTGCGTGTGTCGATCTGCTTGAGGGTAGGAAAGCTCTGCAGGAGGATCTGGATAGGCTGGACCGATGGGCTGAGGTCAACTGCATGAAGTTCAACAAGGCCAAGTGCCGGGTCCTGCACCTGGGGCGCAATAACCCCAAGCAGAGCTACAGGCTGGGAGAGGAATGGTTGGAGAGCTGCCAGGCAGAGAAGGACCTGGGAGTGATGGTTGATAGTCGGCTGAATATGAGCCAACAGTGTGCTCAGGTGGCCAAGAAGGCCAACGGCATCCTGGCTTGTATGAGGAACAGTGTGACCAGCAGGGCTAGGGAGGTGATCGTCCCCCTGTACTCAGCTCTGGTGAGGCCGCACCTCGAGTACTGTGTTCAGTTTTGGGCCCCTCGCTACAAGAAGGACATTGAGGTGCTTGAGCGGGTGCAGAGAAGGGCAACGAAGCTGGTGAGGGGCCTGGAGAACAAGTCCTACGAGGAGCGGCTGAGGGAGCTGGGCTTGTTCAGCCTGGAGAAGAGGAGGCTGAGGGGCGACCTTATCGCTCTCTATAGGTACCTCAAGGGAGGCTGTAGCGAGGTGGGGGTTGGCCTGTTCTCCCACGTGCCTGGTGACAGGACGAGGGGGAATGGGCTTAAGTGGAGCCAGGGGAGTTTTAGGTTAGATGTTAGGAAGATCTTCTTTACTGAAAGGGTCGTGAGGCATTGGAACAGGCTGCCCAGGGAAATGGTGGAGTCACCATCCCTGGAAGTCTTCAAAAGACGTTTAGATGTAGAGCTTAGGGATATGGTTTAGTGGGTACTACTAGCGTTAGGTCAGAGGTTGGACTTGATGATCTTGAGGTCTCTTCCAACCTAGAAATTCTGTGATTCTGTGATTCTTGTCAGCTGTGTACTATTCCAATCCTCGTCACAGGAGAGCCAGATATGGGCAGAGCTACCAACGGTTGGTAGAACCATCGGTTCTTCAAACAAGCAGATACTGAAGGATACATTCATGCCATCTAATGTAAAGCATCTTTCTTAGTCTGTGATTCAGATGGACACTCTAGGGACTACACAAGGAGCCTGAGAGAGCTGACTGAAACATCAATTTATGTTAATGTAGGCAAATGAAATATATTGATCGGTGTCAAATGAGCTGTTGGATGAAGTTTCCTCCTCATCTCTCCAGCCTCTGCCATCACTGCTTGACTGTATTTTTATTCTACTGTTATTGTTTTGGGGTTTTCACTTTCCTCTTTCATTCAAGACAGAGAAACCACAGAAGGCCAGCAGCAATGGGCATAGCCACATTTATAAACCACACACTAACATTCATGGCCTGACAGCTCTGGGTGCTTTCTATCAGAGAAGGCTGGGATCATTGCTAGAAGGTCAATGCATCTGAGCTAATCTGTGCTGTGAGGGTTGTCTCAGGGAAGAAGTGCTCAGTTCAAATAATATAAATCAAAGTCAGGGTCAAAGGGGTTTATGCATTCATTAATGGCACACATTTAGCCACCAATCAGTGAACTATACATTCAGGGTTAATAATGATGAAACAACAGGTAAGAAACAGTACTAGATACTCATAAAATCTCAGTAACTACCAACTTATTTCTAAATATCCTTCTCGTACTAATTTTAAGGTGGTCTAATTGTATGTGCACATGCACACATACACACAGTCATGCAGATACATGTATATGTAAAAATCCTCCCCTCACAGGAAAAACAATTCTCCTTCCACCTTTCTGGGAAGGTTCCCCTGTTTGCACATGTATTGCTCCGACCTCTTGGGTACCCGCACCATATCCTACAACCCACTGGTCACACAGTGGGGAGAAAACACCCCACAAGCTCCCATAAACTTCCAGGTGTGGGTCCCTCTGGCTGGACCCATGCTGTGGCTCTGCTGGCTGGCTGCAGGCTCCTCAGCATCCAACAGGAAGGCTGCTCTGTCTGGCCTAAGCAGGAGTCAAGGTGCCAGCAGGGTGACTTCTGCCAGTGCCTAACCAGCTTTTGACTGTTGATGTTTGTGGTCCAAGGTCTGTCCCCTCCTGTTACAAATTTTCATACTTCTCTTCTTTAAATGCTTTTTCTTTGTTTCTAGAACCTCCTTGAAATTCCCAGATTACTGTTTAATCTGGGTGATGGTCATGTTCCTCTTTAGCATAAGCGATTCTGGGCACCTGCTCTCCAGATAATTTTTGTATTTGATCATATGCATGATATAAATTCATATTTTTATTCTTACAGGTGAGCTTCTTCAGGTTATTTGACAAGGCTGGGCCATGAGCACCCCAAAAGAATCTTGATGTGAACTTTACAACTGCAAATCCTCCAGGTAAGCTTATGTCAGCTGTGAAATATGTTCATCTGATTCGTGTCAGTATGGGACAATGCTAGGGCCACATGGTATGATGAATGTGACCTTCTGTCTTACATACCCTTGTATAATCACAAGTCCAAGAAAAACAGAGTGGTTAATATATATAGTTCTTGTATCTTGCAAAGGAATATTTTAGCAATTTGTGTCAATAGAGAGCTTGAAGGGAAATGTGTTTGTAGGCTTTTCCTTGAAGTCTCTGATATCTGGGGGGGGTTCAGAATAACTGCTAACTATTTTGACTATTGCATGGGACACTATGCAAGTCTCTGATACCTGGCCAGGAGATTAAGGAGACAGGGAGAGCTGAAGAACAACTAAAAGACAAAGCTTGCAGGGGACGCTGCACAAGTCTCTGACATACAGCCAAGTTGGACAAAGGAGAAGGACAAGAGGGAGGAAGACTATGAGCCTTCAGCACGAGAGACCCCCAGAGACCCTCAGGGGGACCACTGGAGACTGATACGCATGCTCCAGTAGGAGGGTTTGGATTCCGGAAACTAATTATAATAACCCTGTTTTTTTTAGAAGTAGTAATGAATATGTATTAGCCTAGGAGCATAAAAATCAGCTGCTTGATGTAACTGGGGTGCATCTTGGTGGAGCAGAGACTCCCGGTGCACCCAGCACTGTTTGCTTACCTCTATTCCTTTAATAAATTGTTAACTTTGATTATAGTCTTATTTTGAAGACTGAGCCATTTATTACATCAGCCAAAGGAGACTGTGCTAGTAGAGTTAAAACAAAAAGCATCTTTTTCCAATTCAGGTAGGATTCTCATGGTTGGTGGTAGTGAGAAAAGAGGGAAATTTTTCAGCTCTGGATAACATTTTTCTCAACCCTTCTGAGCAAAGAGATGCCAGGGAAAGCCTTTAAATGAAGGAATGTTAAAAGACCATGCATGTGGAAATAACCTCCAGTCTCCAAGAAGAGTATAGCACAGACACTCCTGGAAATTCATTTAACATGTTGGTTAACTTCTTTGTTAATTACCTGGTTGATGGGAAAAAGCATGCCCTTACCAAGCTCACAGACTCCAGGAGGAGCACTTGCAATGCTAAAAAGTAGGCCTGCCACTCAGAAAGGCAGTTGCTGGTTATTTAGTTTTTACACTCCATGTTAGTCTGAGCCACATATTCACTCTCCTGGCAAACTGAGGGAGCCAACCACACTCTTTTGATGAACTCAGGGAGAAACATTTACGTCACCAGGCAAACCACTCAACTGTTGGTTGATTTTTATCTAAAACACAGGCCACATTCCAGTCCCCTTTGTGTTTAAAGTTAGGTTCCTTGCAACAGCCATGGTCAGTCACGCCCTGCATTCTCTATTGAGAACATATGTGGCCTTCATGCATGCATCGCCCTTGCTCATCTCCATCAAATCTTCTTCCATTGTAGAGGTTTATTCAGTGAGTCACATTCCTCTCCTTGGGGCTTATTCAGTGACACAAACCCAAGGAAGTGATCCTGCCCCTCTACTTGGCACTGTAGTGGGTTTACGTGGCAAGGTTTTGGTAGCAGGGAGCCATAGGGGTGGTTTCTGTGAGAAAGATCTAGAAGCTGCCCCATGTTTGGGAAGGGCCCCATTGTTTTCCAGATCCGAGCCAATAAGCGATGTTGTTTTGCGCCTCTGTGAGAGCGTATTTAAGACAGGGAAAAAACGCTGCGCCACACAGCAGCCGGGAGAGTCAGTGGAGCGAGAGAACAGCCTTGCACCAAGGTCAGTGAAGAAGGAGGGGGAGAGGTGCTCCAGGCGCCGGAGCAGAAGTCCCCTGCGGCCTGTGGTGAGGACCATGGTGAAGCAGGATGTCCCCCTGCAGCCCATGGAGTACCACGGTGGAGCAGGGTTCCACGCTGCAGCCCGTGGAGGAGACCACGGTGGAGCAGGTGGCCCTGCACCGACGGAGGCTGCCGCCTGTGGAAGACCCCTGCCGGAGCAGATTCCGGGCCGGACCTGTAGCCCGTGGAGAGGAGCCCACGCAGGAGCAGGTGATCTGGCAGGAGCTGCTGCCCGTAGGGGAGCCAGGTTGGAGCAGTTTTCTCCTGAGGGATGGACCCCGTGGTACGGACCCATATCTGGAGCAGTTCTGGAAGAGCTGCTGCCTGTGGGAAGCCCACGCCGGATCAGTTCAAGGACTGCATCCCGTGGGTGGGACCCCACAGCACAGGGGACGAGAGTGACCGAGAAGGAGCGGCAGAGAAGAAGTGCTGTAGACTGACCATAACCCCCATTCCCCGTTCCCCTGCGCCGCTCGGGGGGAGGAGGTGGAAGAGGGTGGATGGGGGGGGAAGGTGCTTTTGTTTTTTTTCTTTGTTTTCTCACTTCTCTCGCTTGTTAGTTGTAGGCAATAAATCTTACTATCTCCTTATGCCGAGTCTGTTTTGCCCGTTACAATAATTATTGTGTGATTCTCTCGTCCTTATCTCAATCCTTGAGCCCTTTTCACATATTTTCTCCCCATTCCTCTTTGAGGAGGGGGAGTGAGAGAGCGGCTGTGGTGGAGCTCGGCTGCCCACTCGAGCGGAACCACGACAGGCACATATGTTACTACATTTGGAGTTCTGTGTCCAGTTTTAGGCTTGCCAGTACAAGAAGGATATTGACACATTGGCATGAAAGTAATGGGAGACCACCAAAAGCTGTGTGAGGCTCTAGTGCATGACATACTAGAAAAGGCTGAGAGAGCTGGGTCTGTCCAACCTGGAGAAGACAGGTCAAACGAGACCTTACTGTGTATTCTATCAGAAGTGTTGAGAGAAATGGTTACACAGAAGGAGCTAGATTCTTACGATGCACAGGGAAAGGACAAGAGACAACAGATCACAAACAAGAGAGATTCTAATTAGATATGAGAAAAAAAACACCCTCATCCAGTGAGGGTGGTAACACACTAGGACAGATGCCCAGAGAGGCTGTTGGATCTCCATTTTGTAGTCATTCAGAGATTGATTAGGCAAGTTCCTGAACAAAATCCATCTAACCTCAAAGATAGCTCTGCTGTGACCAGGAGGTTGGCTGAACAGTCCTCTAGAGGTCTCCTCCAACCTGAAATATTCTGCGATTCTCTAATAAGGGGAAGAGAAATGATAACAGCTGCCACTCTGTAGTGGAAATTTCAGCTTGAAACCTCAGCTAGTCTACTGTTGTGGTTTAACCAGCCGGCAGCAAAACACCACACAGCCGTTCGCTCACCCTCCCACCTCCCTCTCTGGGACGGGGGAGAGAAATGGGAAAGTGGAGCCTGTGAGTTGAGATAGAGACAGTTTATTAAGACAGGAAAATAATAATAACAATAATGATGATAATAGTACTAATAATAATGTGTACAAACAAGTGATGCACAATGCAATTGCTCACCACCCACTGACTGATGCCCAGCCTAACCCCAAGCAGTCCGGCCCCCCCACCCTGGCTAGTCACCCCTATATATTGTTCAGCATGACATCAGATGGTATGGAATATCCCTTTGGCTAGTTTGGGTCAGCTGTCCTGGGTCTGTCCCCTCCCAGCTCCTGCTGCACCCCCAGCCTGCATGCTGGCAGGACAGAGTGAGAAGCTAAAACGTCCTTGGCTTGGTGTAAGCACTGCTCTGCAACAATTAAAACATCGGGGTGTTATCAGCACTCTTCTCATCCTAAGCCAAAACATAACACCCTACCATCTACGAAAAGGAAAACTAACTCTTTCCTAACTGAAACCAGAACATCTACTAAGGACTCCAACCTTTCAGTCACAGGAATACAGGTGCATACAGAACAGGACAATGAGAAAGAACCTGCTGTTCTCATCTGTAGTATCATGTTCCGTGCTTTGGGAGAAGGACTAATGCTTCTAGTGACAACTATTGCTCTCTCTAATGACACATTGACATCTGGGCCCCACTGTGCTGCATTGTCTCCAGCCTCTTTGTAGCTTTCTATGATCTGCTTTTTTGCAGATACCCTTTTTGGGGGGGGGCTTCCAGGGTGTCTTGCTTTCTTGAAAGAGGACAACCCACCTTGTCTACTGCTCTTCTTATCTATGTATGTATGTATCTATCTATCTTTAAGATTCTGAAGGACAGACAGACTGGCCTCTGTATTCCAATATTCTCATCAGCCAGGTCCCTTATATTTGCATTATCCTAGACTACAATTTCCTCCCTAGTTCTGCACAGGTCAAGACCTTCCAGCCATCAGCTAAAGATGTTTGTTACAGTGCCCAGCATGCTCTGCTATAGTCATTTTTCACAGTTGTTCACTTTCTGTACTGTCAATCTCTACAAACACTAGCTAATAGTTACCAGTTGTTAGCATAAGCCTGAATTCACAAAAGTTAATCGTAGAGCAACGGCAGCATGGAGAGCTTCCTGAGCACCTCAGCCTCTCTTCAGCAATCCCCCTTGCTGCGAGATAGTGGGATGCTAAAAATTTGCAGGAGCTTCTTGCAGCACTTTTGGCTAGATGAAATATTATCATGATTTAGGGCCTGTGGAGTAAGCTAATAATAGATGAAAACAACAAGAATTTAAAGAGAAGAGGAAAAAAAAAACTAAGCTAATGAAAATGAAACTAAGCTCCAACCCTAAACAAGTGTTGAGTGGTTGTTTTTTTTTTGTTTTGTTTTGTTTTGTTTTTTATTAAATCCATAGAAATACCAGTCACAAAGGCTGAAAACTGAGTGAAGAAAAAAACTATTAGGAGTAAGAGCGCAATTCACAGGCTAGATTGTTTGTAACAGACCACTAAATCTCATTGTGATAAATTAGTAGGGGTTTGTTCATTGTCCTTGAGAATTTAAAGAATCTACTGAGGAGATAAGGTTTCACAACTCACGGCATTGTAACATAGGGACAAAGCAAGACATCCTGTTTTGCCCCCACCTGAACACAAGCACAACGCATGATCACCGGAGGAAGAACAACGACCCCAACAACAGACTGCGCAATCTCAGGACAGGTCTCGACAAGTCGACAAGTCGACAGGTCTCGACAGGTCTCGACAAGTCTCGACAAGCCGGAACTTCAATGCTATAAAACAGCGACACTGGAAAGGGGAAGTTGCATGCCGTGGTGGAGCAGAGACTCCCCAGCCGCCCAGCGCTGTTTTGCTTGTGTCTGCTTACTTGATTAATAAAATAATTTCAATAGACCAGTAAATTGTGTGGTCTAATTTATAACACTCATGCTGACAGTGCAAAGCATACAAGGTTGTCACTTAGGTCTTCCTAATCTCTACTTCCAGCTGTAGGGTTGGCATCTCACATAGCTGTGGTACCAGGCTGCAGCACCTCTCCTCAGTAGGTGCTTCCTGGCCCTGAGCCCCGAGAAAGGAACAAAACCGAAGCAGTGGCTGGTAGGAGAAAATCTGAAGGGCGTAACGTGCCAGAAAAGGAGGGGGTCAAAGACGGGTCAGAAACTAAATTAGGGACCGACTCTGTGGTGGTGACACAGTAATAAAATTGTTGTGTCACACCTTCCTCACTGTTTGTGGGAGAGAGGGAGAGAGGGTGAGAGGGAGAGGATGCAGTAAAAGCAATCCATCCCAGAGGCACGTCTGCTGGTGAGCTTTTGACCACTAGGTGGGACCCGAACTCTTTTCACCGACTCGCTCACCAGCAGCAGGCAGTTAGTCCTAATTTTAGGTAACGCTGTGGCTCCGGTAGCTGTGTGTCAACACCTGTGCTCAGTAGCACAGGGCTCGTGCAGACACAGAGAGCGCCCAAATGCGGGTCAATAATTCATTCATGCCGCTGAGCAGGGATGCTGAATATTCTATGTGCAAACTGTGGGAATGTAACTGGTTCCTAATGCATGACACTAAAAACGCCAGTGATTTGACAAAGAGCTCTGGGGTGCATATCCTCTATGAAGGAGAACACCAGCACAATTTGGGGGTAAGTCATTTAACATGCCTGTGGCTTGGTTCCACCACCGCTAAAGTGAATTTTGAAACCCTCTGTGTCAAAGTGTGCTGGGTGTCAAGTGTGTTATTCCTGAGATGATTTAATATCCTTGGGAAGGGTACATCCTGCTCATCTGCAGTGGCAGACAGAACTGTGGTTGTCTAGAAACTGCTACTCGGCCACAAATCCTGTGTTCTGCCATCCTCTAGGTTTCTGGGCAGGAGGAAGACGAGACTTCAGGCTTACTTCCCTACAGCCCCCCATATAAACAAGCTAAATAAGAGTTACCTCTCATTTTTAAAAGGCAGATACAGTTTAATTGTTATTAAATAACAACCAGTATTAGAGAGGCCCCAGGTAAGATCAGGTCTCTGTTGTACCATATCTTGTACAAATGCAGAGTAAGAGGAATTCCTTCCCTTAAGCAGATTACAGTCTTCATAGACAAAATGTGCCTGGGGACAAAGAAAGCAAGCAATACCCTCCTAAAAGCAAACAAGCCATCATTTTACATAAGGGAACATAAAGGGAAAATAGTAGATCAGCAGCTGGTGTAAAGCTGACACAGCACCATTGATGTTGTGAGTTATAGCAGCCAAGAATATGCCTAAAGTAGGCGAGGCGTCTTTCTTAACATCATATTCAAAGTCTAGCCTGGAGTTGAACCAGATCCTCAGAAGCCTCATCACAGGGCTTCTCTTTTCATGTACTTGCTTTCCCACTGGCCAGCTCCTGGAAGATCAGCTTGCTCATCTCAGACTGTGGTCCTCAAGGACTCAGCCAGAACATCATTGTATGTGGCTTGTACGAACCTAGCTGGGATTTCGTATAGGCGTACATACCTGGAAGAAAGCCTAGTTCAGTAAAAAGCTATCGGTCACGGTTTTAAAGGAAAGATGGAAGGAATGTAAAAGTCTTGCTATTAAAAATTGCTATTTAAAACTTGCTTAGGCAACTTTTAAAAATAAATGCATATTCTAAGCAATGTTTGATCATTAAATGCTGTGTTTTCTCACTGAATACAGAGTGATATATTGCTGTCTATTCTTTCATCAGTTGAGTTAGGTATGAACTGAATGTATTGCTCCAGATGAATTAGCAGCCTACAAAAGACAATAAAGATTATTTTTTCATTAACTGCATTGGGGTGATATTGTGACTATACTAATAGCAGCCATGTAACACAGAACAATATGGAGATATTTGTTTTCTCAAAACACGTGGGAGCTGGAGTGTCCCAAAATATTTTTCAACAGTCACTTTACCTTCCAAATAAAAAAATGGGTATAACCACTGACTAATCTGAGAAATGTTTATGAGGTATTGAGCAGAAGATTTAAAACAAACAAACAAAACAATTTGCATATACAAACAAAAGACATGCCAAGAAATTGGTGAAATTCAATGAAACACTGAGAATAGAGCAGGAAAGTCTGCTGTAGGAGATTGGTGATCCTTCTGGTATATTGTCCTTTAGAGAAATAAAAGCCAACCATCTTAACAAGTACATATAACCAACTGCAGAGTGCATGCAGGGAAAGCAGTGAAGTTAGACAGCTTAAATGAAATATGTGGATTAATAATGGAACAGTCATAAATTGTAATTTTAAAGTTTTTAGACTGTTTAGTCTTTCAGACTTCCAAAATCAGATTGTGCGCTTAACATGAATAGCTTATAGAACCTAAGCTGAAGCCAGTGACATTTCCTTTGGAGGGGTTCAGCTGGGACAGTAAAATTTGAAATAAAACATTACAAGGGTGAATTAGTACCATTCACACACACAAACACGCAAAAAGAAAAAAAAAAAAAAAAAAAAAGGTATGGAAAAAGAAACAGGATGAGTGCCATGCCACCAGAAAGCCAATCCTGATTAACAGACCAATCTAAGACCATTGCATTTCCCAGTGTCGGCATTTCTTCCCACCGGTGTAACGTTTTTAAAGCAATACACAAAACTTGTGCTTTGCAGTGATAGCAATTAGAGGAAAACAGTCAAATGAGGTGCTCAGATTGAGAATAGGTTTAACAATTTTATTTTATTTTTTTTTGGGGGGGGGGTGAAGGGTGGTGTTAGTATTTATTTATTTGTTGTATAGAAGCTTGTTCTGCACATGAATTCTGAATTTTCTGGCTTTAGTCTGTGCTGTTCACCCCCAGTTTCACAAATGCTAACAAATGGACAACTCCATGCTCCAGCTTTTGGAAAAAAAAAAAAAAAAAAAAAAAAAAGCAGTTTGTCTCAGACACTTTCTGCAGTATTCTTGGAAATAAGGACGTAAATGAAATGAAGAGAGCAAATGAATTGTGAAAAATAGTAGGGTTGTTGTAATAGTCTAATGTCTAAAAGTCTCAACATCTAAAAGAGACTGTGGCTGTAAGGAGTAATGGTACATTTTATTAATCTGATAAAAAGTGACATAGCTTTAAAACAACAAGTAACATTTTATCAACTAATTTCTGATCTTCCTAAGAGAGTAAATAATAAATGCTCATTCAGCTCTTTCTTCACAGTCATAAAACTGTGTTTTAGAGTGACCACAGAAATACTATCTTCCAGACTGAGACTACTGACATGCATTCACAGCTTGTGCTTAATTATAAAATCCCTGTGGTCATTGCTGGAGCCAGTTTTCCTAGACTTTGGGCTTGATTATTTTCTGTGATCTGCAGGCATCTGTTTGTTGGAGGACACAAGTCCCTATTAAGAAAGCCTGTTACTGCTGTGCAACATTCACAAGTGATTAAGGCTTTACATTTACTTTAATCCCATCCCAATTATTCTAAAATTGTTCTGTCTTTAGGAAAGACCAGCTAACTGATACTACATTTCCAAATAATAGTTTAACAAACAACAACAGGTTTAAAAATGAGGTGTGTTAGCATGTGTTTCTTCACATGGTCTGTCCTCTTAGGCTTGGGAAGGAATTGGAAATTTCGTGGGGGTTACATACTGCAACTGTGGGATCTCACCAGCATCAAGATGCTACTAGCTCTGGCTCTGAACCCCCACCAAGTGAAAAGATGATGAGTGTTGGCATCAGAAGCAAGATGCAAGAAACAGGGGTGGGATGGTTTAGTTCTGGTGATTCCAACAACAACAACAAAAAGTGTTTTTATTTTTCAGCCTTTGGTTGTGATTATGAGTCAAAATCCACAATACTAGCTGACACAGGCCTCTTACACATTGTAAAGCTCTGTCTGACCGGAGTAGGTCCAGTGACAAAGCTCTGCACACAGGACTGAGTCAGAAGAAGTGTGCAGGGTGGCCATGCTCCCTGGTCTCCATAGCAGGTACAGTTCTTGATGATATAGCTGCAGGACCCCAGAGGGTGATTCAGCTGGTCAGCCATGATGTGTCTACATTCGGGTGACGGCAAACTTGTGTAGGAATGTGTGTTAAAACAGACAAAATGCTGAAAGGAAGGAGGAAAAAAATAGATTAGGGTAACATTCACTCTGGATTAAAAAAGCATTGATGTTTTTCAGGCATATGGGAAAGCCAATGTAGTCTAGGGCAGATAAGGTTGTGGCATGAAGTAGAAATCAATGTTTAATTTTTATTTTTCTATTATTTTTATTTTTTATCTTTCCCACAATTTTCCTTCAGATCTGGTCATCACTTGGACAGGCATGGGACTGTTGGCTGCCCCATGTCATTTATAATGGGATAAAAGATCTGTCTCAGGGACACTAAATTTACTGGTATACGTGTTACCTGAGAGTACCAGGTAAAATTTAGATGCACTAGCTAATTAACCTTACTAGGAGAGACCAGGTAGAATCCGCTGGATATGTATAATATGAATGTCTGGAGTCCTGAGTGAACACAAAGGAAGAGAATAAACCTTTCTCCCATCCCATGAACTGTACTGCCCCTGAGCTCCCTGTGACACTTGCCAGCTTTCCCTGCTCTCAGGCAGAACACACCAGGCTTTCTCCTGGGCTGAAACTTTTTCCTGTGCCATAGACAGGCCAGCAAATTAGCCCCTAGACATCTCTCTTGGCTTTCAGCCCTTTCCAGCTTAGGAGAAACTAACAGATGTGCCCTTTTGCTGTTCTCCTGCTCTGAGCTCATTACAGGTTTCCAGGCAGGGGAAATTAGCAAAGTCTCCTTAGCATCTGCCTTTTCCAGCTGAGGAGGAGCTGCCTGCAGAGAAGCTTTCCAGCCCTGGCTATCTGCTTGTGTTTGGGCACACGTCCTCCATTGCCACTTGTGCCAGCCCCAGCTGTTCCTCCCAGGCGTACAGCCCTAAGTGTTTTCACAGGGGAACTATGCTTGCTTGCTCAGCCCCTTCATGGCATTGATTCAGAGAATGTGAAATAAATTTAGATGAGGAGTCAGAAAACAAACAAACAAAAAATAAATCCTCTAAGACTTTAGTTACATTTCTCTAATGATGTAAAAGAAGCTGTGGATCTGTTGTCAATCAGTGGCCATGGTTATTTATTTTTTCTTAAAGCCTTTTTCTTTTTCTTCTTTTCTTGGGTCCTAGAGCCTGGTAATTACTTGAGAAACACAGCTTTTGTTTTAAAAATAAATTAAAATAATTAAAAATAACAGCTGTGGATAGAGTGGATAGAGACCTGGAAATATTCTAACATGCAAAACAAGAAAATTAATGGGGAAAAAAAAAGAGGGGGAGGGTAGAAGAGGAGGCAGATTAATTGAATGGGTATGGAGAAGGATGAATAATGGCTAACTGGGCCACATCCTGGGTGGCATGTCCCTGCACCAGGTCACCCGAGGAGGAACACCTCAGTACCGATCCATGCGGTGAGGACCCATGGCAGACCTGGTGACGTGAGGAGGAGGGGAAGCACTGTCCCCTCCACTGGGCCATACACTGGAGGCTGGGCCACCCAGGGAGGAAGGTCCCTTCCTCCTCCCCTCTCCCATGGCCATGGGCTTAGGTCCATTGATTCTCCTGGCTCCTGCACAGGCAGTAAGTTATGAACCAGTGAATTATGAACACTCGCAGAGGGGAACGGGAGACAGGGAATGGTGGGTTAATTGCAGATCCCTCATTTGGCAAAGCAATGCTATGAAGTAAATCTTGCTGGTGGTGCTGTAGAGCTGGCTGTTTTTAAGCAAGCATCTACATGGGGAGCAAAGCCTTTATCGTTGATTAGCTGTTATTGTGATTGATAATCACAGGGATTGTTAACGCTGTTGAACCGACCATGACAGTGCCTTAGAAAAAACTATGTCCTGTATTGTGAGACAATGCCCTTGCAGCTTTTGTTTGCTTGGAATAATTACAAAATTAACAACAAATTCTAGAAAAACTCTTTCCCCAGCAGAATATTACTGGGAACAAATATGATACTGTTATGGTTTCTGATGCAGGGGCAATGAGCTATAGGAAACTCCCACTGAGGATGTAGATGAGCTAACTCATGTTGTGGGGTGGGGTTTGAACCAAGAAAGGATATTAATTTTCTGAAGAATTTGGTCCTTTTGAGCCTCAAACTATTGGAGCTTGGTGCCGGAATTAACAAATGAAATCCTTACATCCTGTGAAATGCATGAGGGTGTATGAGATGATCACAACAGAGGTAGGAGATGATGAAGTCATTGGAGTTTACTGTAGTTTTATGCTGATATAAATCCTTCTATGCTAAGCCACTGGCCTTATTGCAACAGATGTCGTGGTCCTGTAACTGTTCACACCTCAGGGGGAGCCAGACAGCACTGCTTCTCCTGCTGGATATATTTTTAGTCTTGGAAGAGTGTGGTCCATCTCATCTGCCACAGCAATGTAGAACAAAGGCAAATACACTGTGAACACAAATAGGACAGCTTGGAATATGAGTCTGCATGACATTGACTAACTGTTTAAACTCCTTCTGTAGTAAGTGGAGAGAAAAAGGAACTTCACCTATTCCCCTGTCCTGTTTCAGCTGTCTGCGGTAGGATGAGATGAACTTCCAGTTGCTAATGCAAGATCTTCCCTCTCAATGCCACAAAATCATAGGGGAACAACAGATTTGCGCCTGCCAGCTCTATTGATTGCAATGATTTTTTATTTATTTATCTTTTTTTAAATTATTATTTTATTTTTATTTTCTGGGTGTTCATCAGTAAAATTGACAGCAGAATTAAACCCAGTTTGAGGAAGGATGGGACATCTGAATTTGGTATGTTTTTTATGTAGGTTGAATTATGTTTGGCCGTAATGAAGAACTGATCAATACTAGATGTGTCTATAGGTTTAGGAATCATCCAGGTATCAGAACAAACACTTAAGAATATTAATAAGGGAATCAACCATTTGGTTTGTGTGAATTTAAAATTATATAAATAAAAATCTAGAAGGATGAGATCAATGGGGTAAATTTTATATTACAGCAATGATATCTGTACTGGGCTGTTCCTTGCACTGACCCAATGACACTCCATGTGGCTACTTTGGAAACACCAAATGACACACTTTGGCCTTTTTGTGGCAAGTGGAAAGAAATATCCAACAAATTTTAATTAACCAAATTACGTGACGGTCAAGAGAAAGAAGAGATGAAACTCTCTCATTTAAAATTAAATCAAATACCTTGTAATATGACACAGATAAATACTTCACAATTACAGGATGCAACATCAGTGCCCGTAGGGAAATACAGAACAATATATTTCTAATGCCAGACACTCAAGAGACTATTTATTTAAATTGTATAAAGATTTACACCCCACTAATCTCATTATGGACCTTACATAGGAAACATGGATTGAAACACATTACATGATACAATTGGACCTTAAAAGATAATCACATTCATAAGGATCTTCTCCTAAATAAAAGTAGCAGGACGCTTTATTTTGCAACACCTGGATCCAGAAACCAATGCTGTTAGAAAACATTAATGCTGTTGGACTTGTTTAACGAGCAATTTATCTTCCAGGATTTCTTTTTTCTATAGAAAACCATCATTAACACCTGTCAGATCCAAATAAACACATTCACCTTTCAAATCACATGACCTGGTTGCATTATAGCTTATGTAGGTTCTGAATTTGTGTCTCTGAGGGTGGTAAATTAAGTGACAATATAAACCTTTTCTCCAAGGCAACGATAATACCCAGCTCACGTGCTGTTTGTTTGTTTGTTTGTTTGTTTGTTTGTTTTTCCACAGTATGTGCTCAGCTGCTTTGCTGTTATTCTCATTTAGGTTTAACTCTAATAGCTGTTACAGAGAGGTGAACTCACATGTGCAAAATCTCCCAGCAAGGTATCATACCCTAAGATTTTGTGTTCTCTGAGACTCTGGAAGTAAGGAAGGCACACTGCTGTTAACAACGTGGTAATTCTCACACAGTAGTTCTCAGCACACTGCTGATAACAATGTGGTAATTCTCAGCTGTACGGTCTGACCATCTCCAGCATTGACCAACACCTCCACACACATTGAACAGATTTATGATCAGCAATGGGCGAAATGGCAACTGTGATTTGAAACCAGGCACCTAGTTAAAAATACTGAGGAGCCATTAACATCTTTTTTGTAATCAATCAACCAGCACCATTTGGAGGACAATTGCCCAACTGGGCATTTTACCCACTGTGGCTCACTGCATCCATATAATAATGACTTAAAAAAAATAAAAAAAACAATCGATTTTTCAGACCTCGGGTAACT
Organism: Netta rufina; assembly: GCF_964035555.1. Taxonomy (NCBI): domain Eukaryota; kingdom Metazoa; phylum Chordata; class Aves; order Anseriformes; family Anatidae; genus Netta; species Netta rufina. The sequence continues at coordinate 135,999,760 of NC_140123.1, forward strand.
GTCAACCTTCACTGTGCCACATAAGTGCATATTCTACACAGGCATCCAAATTGCTTCAGCTCCTGGAGCTCAGATCAAAGACTTGTGCTTTCCACATGGTGCAAAGAGGCCAACAAGGTCCTCCCCCACAGATAGGAATGTTTCAGCATAAGCATTGCTGGAACATGAAATATGCACGTGCCTTATCAATCTCTTAATTACTTTATCTACAGAATCAGGGTACGGGTACATCCATCATGTTGTAATCCAGTTAGGGCCTCAGTAAACAGCAAAGTTACTGCTGGGACAACAATAACAATTAATCTAAAGCTCTGACCAGGTTCAAGGACAAGAGACCTGTCAAATCTCATAAGGTGAGAGAGAAAATCATGCTCCTGTTTTATCAGCCTCTCTTGCAGCCTTTGAGGTGCAAGGGCTGCCACTTTTCTGCTTTATTTTATTTTATTTTATTTTATTTTATTTTATTTTATTTTATTTTATTTTATTTTATTTTATTTTATTTTATTTTATTTTATTTTATTTTATTTTATTTTATTTTATTTTCAGCTGTGAGCTAGCAACTGCAGACCTGCTGACTAGCCATGCAAGGTCTGTGGGCTCTGGAGTCTGTGCAAGGCAGTTGCAGCCCCACAGGGGGCAGGAAAATGAGAAACCTTCCTTGACACCTCTTCCCCTCCAAAGTAACCTACTGTGGAGGGATTTGGCTCTTGTCCTGTCAGGTGGCTAGGAGCATGGCCTGGGTAATCATAGGCTCAAGAGATCGGATGGCCCACCTCTGGGGCCAGCATACCCATGACTTGCTTGTACATTTATTCCCATTTGTCTCCTTACCTTTGCCTCAGCAAAACCAATATCACATCCATGGGGGAGGGAGGAGGGAGTGTAGGTAGACAGGCCTGTGATTTAAATGACTGATTAATAACATTAAATTTATTAACAGAGGTCCACTGAATTAGATCTTCTCCTGCACAAAATAGATTAAAATACCTTGACTAGATCAGCTGTTTCAATTGTCCTCCTCTAGAAAAATGACATAAGATTATGGCATTTTCCCTTGTATCTTGTTATCTTGTTCCCAAAGATGAATTTAATTCATATTAGTCCTAGTGCTCAGAAAAATCACCTCTTGTACACCTTGAGAGAGTCTTCACAAATCCATGTAACCTACTCTTTTACAAACAGCTTGAGGTAACCTTTTCCATTTGCTATCACTGAAGCATCTATAAACTGAGGATTTATAGACAGTCTGGATTTTAAAATGCTAAATTATGAAACAAGCTTGTTCTGTATTGCTATATTGCCAAAGAGATTCATTGCTGCACCAACCTGTATGCGTAGTTAAACAGTATTTCACCGTAGGAATACAATAGGACTTTGCTGGTCTTGGTGCCAGCCATTTAGCCTCTGGAAGAAGAAGAAGCATTTTTTCATTAAAAAAAAAAAAAAAAAAAAAATGGCAGCTAAATATTCTTTTGATGTTCTTTTTTTTTTTTTTTTTTTTCAAAATTCTTCACAACCAATTTAGATCATTAAGTGTTTTTAATTAAAATGAAATCAATAAGTATTTTTAAGTATAGGGATTTTTCCACCTGCTTCTTTCCTTTCATCTTTTTTGACAGGGAAAAGAGGTGAACATCTCACAAAAGCCAGCCTCTAATTTTTATTTTCAATTGGAGTGAAACTTTTTTTTTTTTTTTAATTCCCACTTGAGCATACACACATCCTTCAAAATAGCATTTCTGAAGCAAACTGAATATCTTGTCACTTGTCAAACACTCATGGCATTGACCTTCATAGTTCTAGATGATTTGAGTTCTGTCTCTCACAAACTAGGAAGCAACCTTTCAATCAGCATTTTTATTTTATTTTATTTTATTTTATTTTATTTTATTTTATTTTATTTTATTTTATTTTATTTTATTTTATTTTATTTTATTTTATTTATTTTATTTTATTTTATTTTATTTTATTTTCAGCTGTGAGCTAGCAACTGCAGACCTGCTGACTAGCCATGCAAGGTCTGTGGGCTCTGGAGTCTGTGCAAGGCAGTTGCAGCCCCACAGGGGGCAGGAAAATGAGAAACCTTCCTTGACACCTCTTCCCCTCCAAAGTAACCTACTGTGGAGGGATTTGGCTCTTGTCCTGTCAGGTGGCTAGGAGCATGGCCTGGGTAATCATAGGCTCAAGAGATCGGATGGCCCACCTCTGGGGCCAGCATACCCATGACTTGCTTGTACATTTATTCCCATTTGTCTCCTTACCTTTGCCTCAGCAAAACCAATATCACATCCATGGGGGAGGGAGGAGGGAGTGTAGGTAGACAGGCCTGTGATTTAAATGACTGATTAATAACATTAAATTTATTAACAGAGGTCCACTGAATTAGATCTTCTCCTGCACAAAATAGATTAAAATACCTTGACTAGATCAGCTGTTTCAATTGTCCTCCTCTAGAAAAATGACATAAGATTATGGCATTTTCCCTTGTATCTTGTTATCTTGTTCCCAAAGATGAATTTAATTCATATTAGTCCTAGTGCTCAGAAAAATCACCTCTTGTACACCTTGAGAGAGTCTTCACAAATCCATGTAACCTACTCTTTTACAAACAGCTTGAGGTAACCTTTTCCATTTGCTATCACTGAAGCATCTATAAACTGAGGATTTATAGACAGTCTGGATTTTAAAATGCTAAATTATGAAACAAGCTTGTTCTGTATTGCTATATTGCCAAAGAGATTCATTGCTGCACCAACCTGTATGCGTAGTTAAACAGTATTTCACCGTAGGAATACAATAGGACTTTGCTGGTCTTGGTGCCAGCCATTTAGCCTCTGGAAGAAGAAGAAGCATTTTTTCATTAAAAAAAAAAAAAAAAAAAAAATGGCAGCTAAATATTCTTTTGATGTTCTTTTTTTTTTTTTTTTTTTTTCAAAATTCTTCACAACCAATTTAGATCATTAAGTGTTTTTAATTAAAATGAAATCAATAAGTATTTTTAAGTATAGGGATTTTTCCACCTGCTTCTTTCCTTTCATCTTTTTTGACAGGGAAAAGAGGTGAACATCTCACAAAAGCCAGCCTCTAATTTTTATTTTCAATTGGAGTGAAACTTTTTTTTTTTTTTTAATTCCCACTTGAGCATACACACATCCTTCAAAATAGCATTTCTGAAGCAAACTGAATATCTTGTCACTTGTCAAACACTCATGGCATTGACCTTCATAGTTCTAGATGATTTGAGTTCTGTCTCTCACAAACTAGGAAGCAACCTTTCAATCAGCATTTTTATTTTATTTTATTTTATTTTATTTTATTTCATTTTATTTTATTTTATTTTATTTTATTTTATTTTTGTATCATAATATGACATTTGGCATCAAAGAAGACATTTGAAATAGAACCAGCTGGTGACAAGTGTTTCCAGGGAGGAAGCCTGGACTTGTGCATTTCCTCACTTTCCACATTATGGATTTAGTGTCTTCAAACTGCAAAGCATAACAGTTTTTCCCACTCTTTCCCCTATGTGGTGTTGGTCAGACTTGCTGGCTGGTGGGCAGCTAGAAGAATTTGGGGCCTAATAAACCGTTTAGGAGCTAGCGTATTGATTTGGGATCTTTGGAGACAAAAATGTCATAGAAACCACACAAGCTGCTGGGGGAAAAAAAGTGTTATTTCTATTGCAAAGACAGTTGCTGGAAGCTTTCCAGCTTGTAAGGAAACTTGGGAAAGGATTCTCTATGTCTGTGGGACATATGCCTTCATCTGTGGGAAGGCATATCAAGGAGGGACATCTAGGACATGCCCTCTTCACTTCTGGTGTCTGAGTAGGTTATAATGGAAGAGACATCCATCTGTGAAGCAGAAGGCTGTGTTGTTCAGCCTTGTACATGGTTTTACCCACTCAGCTAATGTGAGATTTAGAGTCATAGAGCAAGAGAATCCTATCCCTTATCTTGGTTATAACTAGGTGGTGTAATTTCCACCAAATATAACAACTGTAGCCTAACATCTGTCTCTCAGAAGGTATCCACATCAGCTGACAAAATAATCACAGCATGGAAAATTTCCCTTTTATCAGAAGTTTTACTGATAAACTTAATCTTCTTCACTGGATGGTTAAGTTGTGATTTATTAATAATTTATTATTATTATTTATTTAGGACATCATATTACCAACATTAGAAAATGGCTTAAGAACCAGTCTTCCCAAAGTCAAGCTATAGTGTAAAGAGACAATACCTTTACTTGCCTCAAATATCATCAACGGAAGACAGATTTTCTGTTGGTCCCCAGAGAGGAATGAAAGGTAAAGCACAGTCTATATAAAATGTTCCTTCACCTTTGAAATGTATTCCTTTTCACAGCCTGCCACAAGCCAGTTTTGAGCATGGAAAGGCATGATGCAAGATGTCTCATTTTGCCATGGCTTTGTCTTCTTCTAGGCAGGTAGCCAGGATCTCTTTTGTGGGTGGACATGAAAAAGGGAAAAATGAATTCTGATGTGTCAAAAGCTGCAGCTTTGAAAGTTGTTTGTTTTTAATTTTGTGAAGCACATTTCCATAGCAAAAAGAAGGGCCCAGTAGATGTGTTCCTCCCCACCCGAGTTTATAGGTTTTGTTTCTTTGTCTTCTGTTTTTGTTCTTTAAAGAAAATGAGCACTTGGCTCACTTGGTTATGGCAGAAGGGTGGAAGAGAGTAAAAGGAGTGGTTTCTTTTTGAGAAATGTAGAGATGTCACTGGATTCTCTCTTCCCCTTCCCCTTTCCCTTCCCCTTCCCCTTTCCCCTTCCCCTTCCCCTTTCCCTTTTCCCCTTCCCCTTTCCCCTTCCCCTTCCCTTCCCTTCCCTTCCCTTCCCTTCCCTTCCCTTCCCTTCCCTTCCCTTCCCTTCCCTTCCCTTCCCTTCCCTTCCCTTCCCTTCCCTTCCCTTCCCTTCCCTTCCCTTCCCTTCCCTTCCCTTCCCTTCCCTTCCCTTCCCTTCCCTTCCCTTCCCTTCCCTTCCCTTCCCTTCCCTTCCCTTCCCTTCCCTTCCCTTCCCCAAACAAATAAAACCCAATAAACTACAAACAAACAATTAAAAACACTCAAAACAAAAAACACTTCCAGCATGAATTGCTCTACCAATAGAAAGTTCTACATACAGATGTGAATGGCTTATTGGGGCAGCTAAATTCTTACCTGATTGAAATGGCCATTTCTGACATCTTATCGAACCAGGTTCCTTATGGGGTCACAGGGACATGTCAGCATGCTGTCTCTTGGCTCCCTCCTATATGCTTCCATCACAAACCTAATAGCATCTTCAAACAGATTTTGGAGATCAGGTGAGGAATTTGAGTGAAGTACCAGTGAGTGCTACACAGTTTAAGCCCTCTTTACCCATAACACTTCTAGGAAAGGGTGTGCCAACCTGTCACCTGTAAGGAGAGGCTGTGACAAGGAAATAATAAAGAACAATGGATATTTTCACTACTTGAAACACAACGTGGACAGAATGATCCTCCATCACTCCTGAACACTTACAAAGCTAGCAAGATTCTGCAAGAAAACACTTTGTTACCTATGTTCTTCACACTTCCTTGTCCCATAAAGGCTGAAAAAATCATTTGCTTGCCACAAAAGAACATCATGCTAGAACATGCTCTTTGAACTTTGAAGCAACCTTTTTGCTTTTGAGCCTGTTTTTATCTCTATGCTTGCTTTCATTGCATTCTTTCTCGCATAAAATATGAAAAGTTGGGAATTTTTTGGCAAAATAAGCTCAGTGTTCTGACTCAGCACCAGTATGTGAAATGGCTCTCAGATTCCAAGTACTTTGGGCTTTGCTCACAAATTCTTTTTTTACTTCTCCAGTTCTTCCCACCCCATAACTTCTTGCTGTGCTTTGGGAAATGAGCTAGTGGTCTCAGTGCAATTTCAGATGGGCAGAAGCTCCCCCCACTGACAAATATATCTGCAGCAGTCTCAGTGTTGGTAGTATCAGTACAGAGTGACCTGGCTGGACTGCTGCGTAACTTGCCATTTTTATAATTTCAAATCCGTGCAATCAAAACCATTAATAAGCTCATGCTGGCAATGCCATATGTAAGAGGTAAGGTGTATGATCTCTGTTTTACAGCTGTGTGGCTGAGGTGCTGAAGGATAAAATCTCTTGGTCAAGGTACCAGGAGAAATGCTATTTCGATCTCAAAATGACCCAGGAGCATCTCATTCCCCAGAAAACATCCTTCAAGCAGGAATCAGCTGCAACTCTAATGTGTATGGTGTCTTCTTAGAAGGCGCCCCCTGCCACGTGTTGCACCGGCAGAGGAAGAACACATTCAGTTATGTCAACCTTTGCATCCTACAGCCAGATGCAATTCCTCTATAAAAAGAAGCAACCAAAACAGGCGTTGTGTAGAGCCACATCAGAAGGCTTAAATCACCACCTCTCTCTCTATCTCACTGAGTATACTGAAAAGCAGCATTCGTCTCACGGAGATGTACGAGGCAGGTGATCGAGTTCAGGGCACTCCCGCAGACGGAGGGCTGTGTTTTTGAAGGTGGCCAGATGGTGGTAGCACTGCACAGCCGAAATACCACGGCCCTCTACACCAGGAGGAGGGAGAGGTGGGGTGAGGAAGCGTCTTGATTCTCCTGTAAAGCTGAGGAAGAAGAGGTGATGAAGTTGGAATAAATGGTGGAAGCTTCAATACCAAATGAGGGTTACTAATAAAAGGCTTTCTCTCTTATACTGCTCTTTCCTGATTCTTTCAACAGATGCTGAATGGGTTTCTTTTTCTCTCTTACTTTATACTGGAAAATACTTCTTTGCCCTTTTCAAATTAAGACAAAAATATCTGTGGCTTCTTCATTTCTTGTGAGGAAAAGGAGGAAGCAGAGGTGAGGAAGGGTGGCTTTTGAAACTAAGGGGAACTGTTGTTCTGAAGCATCTCACTTTCTCAGGCCCTGAAAACACCGTGTTACTTCAGACGGTGGAGTCACCCAGCAATGCTGGCAGCTATTTTCTGGAGTTCCATGTTTTCAGATAACCCTTCTCCTGGTGTGGCAGCCACAAGCTGTCAGACATGTGGATGTACTCTGTGGCACAAAATGACCACAAACAAATGATCCCACTGGGAAAGTGGTCAACTGCAGCTTTCAGCTAAGGATCACAGAGAACTTGGGGAACCTAAGCACACTTTGCATTTTAAAAGTCTTCTGGGCTGTAGGTGTGTCTCCATTTTGTAGGTAAAAATTGTTACCATAATTTTGCTGAAAGGAGGAAAGATGAGGAACTGCAGAAATAACTTGCCTAAGAGCATATACCACACCAAAGCCAGTGTCAGGGCAATTGTGTTGTGTACACACGCATTTGTGTGTGTGTGCTTATATTGGAACATCTGACTGTTGGTATTCCTTAGCCTGTAGTTTGCAGCACAAATAATCCAAATCTCACAGCCTCTACCTGTCAACTTACTTGGCCTTATGTATTCTAGAGCTATGAAAAAGAGATTTGGGCTGTTGACTTTGGTTGTCTTTTTTCTTTTACTCTCTTATTCTGTAATAACTGTGTGTCCCTGCCTGTCCTCCTATTTCACATTGCATTTATTGTCATAGTTTACACCAGAATAATTTGTTGGCCTTGCTGGGTGATCATAGGCAAATTTCGTCACTGCTCTGAGCCCTGGTTCTCCCATAAGCGAAGTGACGGTGCTGACAGTTACCTCACTCAGCAGAGCACTCAGATCTGCAGCTGCTGTGCAAGAGAAGACCATCACATGAGTATAATTGGGCAGGCACTGCAAGGACCCACACTTCGTGGCTTTTCTCTCCCCGTCTCCTAGTGCTGCAGCTTTTAAATGCCGCTGTACACATTCTCACCAGAATTTCTCCCCTTCCCATCTTTTTCCACTCTCGTTCCTTCCCCACTTCTCCCCTCAGGCCTCTCAAATGTCATAAAACTCTCTGAGAAATCTACCTTCACCACTGACCTATTTTTCTTCCCCATCGTTTGGTTCTGGTTTGTCAGCTCCATTCCTTTCATAACCACCCATATCTATAGTTACTTTATCACCGTTCCCTTTCCTGAGCCTGGCACTTTTCCACTCCCCTCCTTAGAAATTCCCTCTCCATCGTGACACTTTCTCTAGAAACAGCCGCGGGCTATTTCTAACTTTCCTTCTCTCATCAAAGTGCTTGGGAAATCAGCTTGCTTTCATCTCTTGGCGGGGAGGCTGCAACACTGCTGTGGGTTGCAGACCAGCCTCAGAACCAGGAGCTCCTGACTTCTGATGGAGGCACTGCCACTGACTCACCGCATAGCCCTTGGCAAGCCACTTAACCTCTCTCCTTTCATAGCTTTAAAATAGGAGTGATAATTATTCAGTTACCTCACATGGGTGTTGTAAAAATTTAATTACTACTTGTAAGATGCTATCTAAGAGTGAAATATGTCTTTATCTCTCACACAGTAATTGTGACCACTGAAATCTGCACTTAGTTCAGGCTCTGGCATATAAAATTATCTTCCCTGTGTAGCTGAAGCCTCCCCTGCTTCTGGTTACAAAAGTCCCTGCACCATAGTCCTCTGACAAGGACAAGTTCCCTTTGCTCCAGCCCATTCCCTCCTGGATGCCACACAGGTAGGCTGAAGGTCTCTCTGGTCAAGGTTACCACTCCAATTGCTCCTTCACTTACTCTTTCCATCTCTCTTTCCATCTGGTCCAGCATCTCCTAAGCTAGGACCCTGGCCCTCATCTCCTCTCCACGACCTTTCCTATCCTCATCCATTGTCTCCCTCTTCCCTTTTGCTTTGCTGCCACTTGCAGGGCTTGTCCATGCCACGCTCCCTGTTGCAGTACTTCCTGGTTGTCCTCTCAGCCTGTCTCAACCAGCACAACTCAAGACTTGGCTTCAGCTTTCTTGAGGCAGTTGCCACACAGATGGGGCTGTCCAGCAAGGGGCTGCCTGCCCATGAGGACAGGAAGGGGCAGTGGACCAAGTGCAGGTCAAGTGCTGGTGCTGCTGCCACCCCTGATGAACTGTGGGTTGTGTGGGGGCAACAAGCCCAGTGTCTGAGGCCTCTGTCCTCTCACACATTCATACGGAGCCCCTGTGGTCTGTGCAGACAGTGACTGGTCCTCCCGCACCAGTAGCCAAACATGCACTGCTACCTTCCAGCAGTGCTCCCCATGACAGTAGGACCAAGGCTTCTTTCCATGCAAGTAAATGGCACACAAAAAGGGCAATGCTGCAGAGATGGATGTTTCCAAGAGCAACATCCAGGCCAACATCAAGAGAAAAGGGCTGGGACCCTCCATAGACACCAGAGATGTGTGCACATCTTATGTGTTGGGCCTGATAAGGACATGACCTTGGCACTCAGTTTCACCCACCTCTGTGCCTCTTCTCAGTCATCTCCCAACCTAATATTGGGGTCAGCTCAAATTTCCGGTCTTAATTATGCCACTCCCTACACATACCAAAGAAAATGGTGAGTGGCTTAAGCTGATTACCACCTCTTTCCCGTAAAAGGGTGACCTATTTGCTCTGATGGAGATTGAAGAACATGCAGAGACCTGTTAGGGTTACAGTTAACCCTTCTGGATGAAGATTTGCTTTTAGAAATGGAAGACAACTATGTAAATTAAGGCCACCTCTGATCAGGGCAATCTGAATGACCTGCAGTTCAAAGGGAATTCAAAAGGGTTTATTTTTTTGTATTCTTGGCCAAAGTTTTTATCTTTGGTGTATATTTGGCAGTTTCCAAGCTGAAGTTATAAATGAGCATGAAGATGGAAAAAGATCTCCGGGTGGAAACTGTTTGCTGTGCAGCTATGGAGAAGCTACTGCCTATCCATAATGCATGCACTCTAAACTATATACATGTATGTCAGACATGATTTAATAGACTATAAAATCCTACATTATGATGCCACTGGAACTATTGAAAATAAAAGCAGATAAATCACAATTCAGTGCAACAAGCTGTACTCACTCTGTGTTTTTTGTTGTTGTTGTTGTTTGTTTTTTTTTTGTTTGTTTTTGTTTTTGTTTTTCCATTTGCCATGGTTTCTTTCTCTACTTTGCTGAACACACACACTACTCTTTATCAACCTTGAGTTTCCTTTTCCTTTTCCTTTTCCTTTTCCTTTTCCTTTTCCTTTTCCTTTTCCTTTTCCTTTTCCTTTTCCTTTTCCTTTTCCTTTTCCTTTTCCTTTTCCTTTTCCTTCTCCTTCTCCTTCTCCTTCTCCTTCTCCTTCTCCTTCTCCTTCTCCTTCTCCTTCTCCTTCTCCTTCTCCTTCCCCTTCTCCTTCCCCTTCTCCTTCCCCTTCTCCTTTCCCTTCTCCTTCTCCTTCACCTTCTCCTGAGCTCACTGAGCTCCACTGCCTCAGAGGGTGCAGGGCTGGGCTTGGCTCTGTTTCCACATAGATGAAAATGCAGGGATAATTTATTTATTTATTTATTTTTCAGCAAAGCTGAGCGATTGTTGTAAGTAGATTGACTGCTGTTGCGAATATAATGTTATTCCTCACATTAGATTATGAGCATAAAATCTACTAGACAATGTTAATCTGGCAGCAAAACAATTTATGTTTTACTTTACTTCTACTGCTAGCAAGATATAGAGTTACAATGACATGGATTACAGAGTATACACCACAATTCAGAATGGGTACGAGCACTGTAATCCTGACACCCTGTGGAGAAAAAGATGTAGAAAAAGGGCAGGAGGAGGGGAACCAGCCTGTGAAAATATTACTAATAGGGGGGATTAGGCTTTGAAGAGTTTTGTTCACCTCTTCAGCTGAGCTAAGTGAACTGGAGAAAGAAAAATCAGCCACAGTACCTGTAAAATGTAAATCAGTTTGGGCTTATCTGACACAGAATGAACTCTATACCTTCAGCTTCTTCTTTTTATTTTTTTTATTTTATATATATATATATATATTTATTTTTAGAATGCTTTGCAGTAACAGCATACAGCTTGATGGCTTTTCTACTTTAACCTTGAGTTTTGTCATCTATTTTATTGTTCCTGAATTCTCCTGGTATGATTCATGTAATTACATGTGAAAGGGTCAGGCAGAGAAGAAGAGAGTGAGGGAAGAATAAGTAAGGAGGAAAGGAGGAAGGAAGAGAAAAGGGGAGAAAGGAGAAGAGGGAAGAGAAGAGGAGAGAAGAGAAGAGAAGAGAAGAGAAGAGAAGAGAAGAGAAGAGAAGAGAAGAGAAGAGAAGAGAAGAGAAGAGAAGAGAAGAGAAGAGAAGAGAAGAGAAGAGAAGAGAAGAGAAGAGAAGAGAAGAGAAGAAAGACCAAAAAGTTTTCTAGCATTCAAAATTTGGGGAATAAGTTTGAAAATGCACTTTACGAGACAAAATCCAGATGTGAGATCAGAAAATGAAGACATATACAATTTACAATTTTTTCAAAACAATCTTTCCCTTCAAAATCTTGTGATATTGAGGTGGGAGGCAACTAACTTATTTCAAATTCCTGAAGTTGGCAATACTGACATACACTTCACAGGTTCAGACTACGTGAAAACAAAGCAGGTACAGTTTATGTCTGAAATTTTTTAGCTGGAGACCTAGTGCACTGCAAAACTGTCTTCCTGTTTTTGGTACCCCTTTGTGCTTTACCTCATTTACCAGTGTTTTTATGTCCCCTGTGGAGCCTTGTCTGCTCAAGAAATGAGCCTGTACATGTGGAAATCTTTCTGTGGCATTGAGGGCCTTGGACATGGTTTTGTCTGTGCACGTGTGGGTATGTGACCTGTGTAGTCCTACCACTGCACATCTTCAGATGATGTCAGATCATATATCTGCACATATCTGCATATATCCACATATCTGCACATATCTGCAGATATCCACATATCAGTATCCACATATCTGCAGAGATTTAAATTCCATTTAAATAACCACCCCTGCCAAAGTAGGTCAAACAGGGAGGTTTCACCTACCCTGGTTCCTCTGCTGCTGCGTGCTACTGATTTTCCCTCTGCAGTCTTTCCCCGGTTCCTCTCAGCTTCTTCCCCTTCTTGTCCTGACACCGCAGTGGCAGCCACAGCTCAGGGGCTTTTAGCTGTCTGATTCCCAGGCTCCCTCCTCCAGCTCCCAGAAAGGATCAGGCTCTGCTGGGCTGGCTGATCCTTCTTTATGGCTTCCCCTCCTCCTGTGGCTTGGGAAGGAGAAGAGGAGGCCCTGATGGTCTACATGCCAGCCGTTCTTGGCAAAGGACTTCCCTTTGCCCTTGGGTTTGTGTGAACAACCCAGCAAGGCCACAAGTTCACAGTACCCCTGCCAGTCCCCACCTGCTTGCACCACAGTGAGCAGTTCGGGGAACTGAGCTAGGTGTAAACACACTCATGCATGCATACAAGGACAGACAGACACACAGACACACACACACATGATATATTCCTTGCACCTTCTCACACTGCTAAAGGGAATTGATGGTGTGGCTAAAGGAGGGTGTGCTACGACCTGCAGCATGGGATGAGGCACTGCTATGGGGTGCTAGTCCTGCAAGCTTTGTTTTGTGGCATTATGCTCTCACCAGTACCCCAGAAGAGGTAGCTGAGGGCTTGGCTTATAACCACCTAGTGGTGCCACAGCCTTGCTCCACAGTGAGATGGTCCCGTGGTTGCACTCAGTTTAACCCAATCTGATATTTCAGGTTAGCTATTGCTGGGCTGTTGTTACTGGAGTTGAGTTGTCTTGGGAGCTCTGTCAGGGCCACTCACTGCCTGTCAGTGTCATAAGTGCTGCAACATCCAAGTACATTCCAGAGGCAGCACTGTCAACATGAGTCTACGCTGTGACTTGTGCAAAGAAATCTGTTCCCCAAATGTAACCATAAGCTCATCTCTCAGAAGAAGTTGCACTGGTTTGAATATTGAAGAGGAGTTAAATGAGTACAATCTGCAGTCCCTTTTCCCCTTTTTTTGTACCAGAATGTTCATTTTCACAGCAGCAGAAAACTGTTTCTCTTATTTACAGGCACAACATACTGGGTGATTCAAAGTAATCCAGTATGTGACAATGTGTGAGGATGGCATGCCTTAGAGCATCAAGCATGTTTAGGGTTATTTTTTACATGTATTGGTTGATGGACAGGTGTCACACCAGGATTTTTGTATTTCAATTTTAACTGTCATGGGTTTCCAAATGGGAAAGCTATATGAATACCTCTGATGGATACAGCATTTCTCACTCTAACACCTCAGACTGAATTTCATGTATATTCCCAAAAAGCCAAGGATTAGAGACTTCTACCACAGGAAACATTAGCCTAGCTGAATCTTGGAAAAAGGACTTGCCTGGGAATACGAAGCAAAAGCTAATCTTACTGCAAATGATGAGAAGCAGTGTGACTGATGCACACTAGGGTCATAAAATGCAATTCAGTTTCAGAAACCAATTTGGGAAGGACAAAAGAATCTTAGTGCTAAATGTGCAACGGCGATCCCTTACCAGAGCACATCTGTGCACCAACTCTCATGGATTTCCTGTTTTTTCCTGAGGATCAAAAACTCTGTTGCACGCTAACATCAATGTATGCCTCAATTGATTTCACATTCTTGGAATTTACTACCGTCTCTAACTGTGTTTTGTTCCTTAAGAGCCTGATCCTGTGCCTAAACCTCTAAGAGTAATCTCTGTTGAGTCACATAAACGTCAGCAGACCCAGCTGCAAGGTCAGGATCTGCAGAGGTGAGTGGCAGAAGGAAACCTGAATATGGGCAAGGCCCTAGCAGAGGGAGTACTGAAGGCACAGCACACTTTTTTCCATCCAAGATAACTTAAACGAGAAAAAAGCATCAAGTGGCTCTTTGTGTATGCTCAGTCTTTGGAAGGTGAAAATAAAACTGCTAATAAAACAGGAGCAAAGAAGCAACCACCAAATAAGTGAGTCAGTTAAGGTTCACTGGACAAAGATAAAAGCAAGAAAAAGATAACAGCAGAGACACAGTACAATAAGTTAATGATAACTACGGGCACCAGCAACTAATGGGTGCCTTTGCAAATATAAAGAGGAAAAAAAAAAGTGAACAATGTTCCCTTATTAAGAAATGAGGTGAAATCAGTGATTGTTGCATATGTCTGAGGTACTGTTCTACGCTGCTGAAACTGGAAAAAACAGTACACAAAAGGAGAAATGAAAACCTTGGCTTTCAGCTGGATGTAGGTTCCCAAGTGTCTAGTCTCCTTTGGGAAACAGGTTCCAACATCATTGAGAGACATTTGAGAGAATTAGCCCAGCTGATGAGAAAGTGGGTGTAGGATGACATTTGGAGTCTCAGGGCTGTAAAAGAGGCCCAGGTGACAGAATCAGTGGAAGCTGGTCTGCAGATACAATGCTGTGGACTGAAAATTACAAGTCCCACAGAAAGGTTGTTTTGCTTTCTTTTCTGCAGGGCTTGCTCTATTTTCAGGGACAAACTCTAGACTGGAAAGTATGAGCTCCCAAACCCAGATTTCCAGGCCACTATGAGGAGGAAGAACATACTTTGTTTTATGGTTTTCTCTTCTTGCTCTTGCCCCACAACACCTCATCCATCTCCCTTTCCTGGGAGAGCTCTGAGAAAGGCAGGAACTTGGTGTCATCTTACAGGCCAGAATGTGGTTACCTTTTGCCTGAACTAGTATTGCTGCCATCAACGCAAGCAAAAAGTTAGGGAATTTCTGGCTAGGGCGTGTATGAAAGGTGTCTCTGTGGGATCGTAAATCCTGCTAAAGGATCCTCCCTGGAGATAAGCTAAGCAGTAGCCTCTTGGTGAGAGGGAAGGAAACTAGCTAGGAGCCTGTTGGAGGTTTAATATAAGCTAATGCACTTCCTTTCTGTGCTGTGCAATGTCCACATGGAGCGAATCTAAAGGGGAGCTGACAGCAGAAGCAGCTTTCTCCTCACATTTCCAGAGCAACTGTTCTGCAACCACAGGCCATCCTGCTCACCAGGAGCCTTTGCAGCATCTTCCATCTCCCTACGGCGTACCATCCAGGACCACGTAGTCTGAGGTCTCAAGAGATGTAACTAATGGAAGGAACTGCAGGAAATCGGGTCAGGAAAACGGGTAGAACCAGGCTGAGAAGGATTTTGGCCCTCCTCATTCAAAGGAGTCAAGGATGTTCTTGAGTCATTGTAGCGAGTGTCTGGCTAGAATGGTTGAGGCATAGCTGCTTCTGCAGGACCAGCGGGCGGCGTGGCCTGTGCTTCCTCCAGACGTTTGCCCCCCAGCCATCGCGCTCACCTTCAGCAGAGCAATGGGGAAAGGAGCGCAAGGGCTATAAACATCTCCCGCTGATCTGTGTTGCATTCGAATTGCACGTTCCATTCTGATGAATACTTTGAGGTTGCCGCTCAGGTCTGTAAGTGAGCATTGACATGAGGATTGAGCTCTGTGCGGGCGTGCGAGGAGAGGCTGGACGTGGTGCTTAGGGACACGATTTAGTGGGTGACATTGGTGGAAGGGTGGGTGATGGCCGGACCAGATGATCTCGGGGGCCCTTCCCAGCCTTTATGCTTATTTGTTATGATTACTTGCTCTCTACAGGAGACGCACGGTAACGGGTGACTCAGCGCCCGCGGGGGGGAAACGGGGGAAAAAGGGGACACCGGGAAACAAGTGGGAAAAGGGGGAAAAAAAAAGCAATGAAAGGGGAGGGGGCGGCGCGCCCGGCACGGGGCAGGCACCGCGGCGTCCCCGAACCGGGGGGGGGGCCCGGGCCTGCGCCGCGCCCCGCCCCGCCCCGCCCCGCCCTTCCCGTGCCCGCCGCCGCACTTCCTGATGCGGGCCCTTAAAGGGGCCTTGTCGGCGGCGGCAGAACAAAGGCTGTTGTTGTCCACCGCGCGCCGCGCGCCGCCGGGCCCCTTTAAGGGGCGGGGCCGGCTGCCGGGAACCGACGTCGATTGCGGGGATGCGGAACAGGGCAGCGGCGAGGGGGCGGTGAGGGGGGCGGGGCCGGGCGGCGAGGGGGCGGGGCCGGGCGTCCCGCCCGGCCCCGCCCCCTCGCCGCCCGGGCCCGCCCTCCCCGCCCGGGCCCGCACACGCACGCAGAGCCCGGGGGCAGCGGGCAGGGGGCGGGCAGCGATCGGGCGCCCCCCGACGAGGGACGGGGCCGGGGCTCCGGTGGCGGCGCCACCCCCGGGCCGCGCCCGCCGCCGGGCGATGGTGGCGGCGGCGGCGGCAGCAACTTCCCGCTGAGGGGCCGGCGGAGAAGCGGAAATTTGGGGGGGGGGGGGGGGGAAGGGGGAAGGCAAAAAAAACACACACACACACACAAAAAAAGAACCGAGAGAACTTCCCCCTACGCCGCGCTGCGCCGCGCTCCGGCTGAAAGATGTCTGAGGCCGCTGCCCAGTGTTGCATCAAGGTAAAAATAATAATAAAAAACAAACCTTCTGTTTTTTTTTTTTTTTTTAATTTTTATTTTTTTTTCTTTATTTAAATAATTTTTATTATTTGCGGTCAGTGGGGGGCTCCCCCCGTGCTACCCCCCCCCCGCTGTGTTTACGCACGGAGGGCCCTGCCCCGCGCGTGTTCCTTTCATTATCATTATTCTTAATAATAATAATAACAATATTTTCCCCTTTTCTGCTGTTTTTCCCCCCGCGGCGGCGGGAGGCGGCAGCGGGCGCCCTGCGTGCTCCTTTCCCCCCGCCGCCAACTTCGCGCAAAGTTTTGCTGCCCGGGGACGGGGATGGGATGCGCTCGGCGGCGCTGCCGCGGGGGGGCTGGGGCTTCTATTTTATTTCATTTAAAAATATTTTTTCCCTTTCCCCCTGCTTCCTCCCCCTCTTTCCCCTCGCTTTATTCCCTGCCGGTGGCTGTGCCCAGCTCTGGCTGCGGTTCCCGGTGTCAGGAGCGGAGACAATGGGAACAAAACCCGGCTGCCTTTTTTTTTTTTTTTTTTTTTTTTTTTCCTTTTCTTTTCCATGTGTGCCCAGGAGCCCGCTGGTGGCAGCCCTTTCCCCTCTCCTTCCCCCGGCCGGGCGCTCCCCGTCCTGCCCGTGGCCGCCAGAGCCTCCAGCGGGGGGCGAGCACCCGGCCGGCTTCGCTGCACGGTGCTTGCCTGCCTGGCTCTATTTTGGGGGTCACGGCGGGTGGCGGCAGCTTGCACTAGAGAGGCACCCAGGTTTGGGGCGGCGTGGGGCCGTGGAGCACCCTCTGTGTCCCACAGGCTAAGCAAATCCCGGTAAATACAAAGTGAAACGTAGCTGCTTGGTTGCTTGTTTATTTTTAATTTTCTTTCTCCTTGGTGGATCCTGTGGGAACATGGATTTGTAGGCACGAGAAAGCGAATGTCACACACAAAAAAAGTAGCGGCAGATGAGTTGTGTTTCCTTATTTTAGAAATGGGGTGTTTTGAAAATAAGAGGCTTACGTCTGCTCTTACTGGTAATGCTGCTCCTTCCCTAACCCTAAGGTACATAATAGAGTCTTATCAAAGGTGATTAGCTACCTATCAGGACAAACACATCTTTTGGAGCCCTGAAACGTTTATATGCCAATTTTTCTTAACGTTTAATTAGGCTTTTCTCTGGAGGTTCTCCAAACCTACCTGGATGCGACCCTGTGCAATATGCTGTAGGTGACCGTGCTTGCCAGGGGTTGGACCAGGTGATCTCCAGAGGTCCCCTCCAACCTCAAACCTTCCGTGACTTCATGTTTACATGTCCTGCTGCCTATTTCAAGTGTTGTGCTGAACTTAGTGCAGTCTGAACTTACTTTGTAGCGTGCGTTTTCTTTATGTGCTGACTCTTGCAGCTGTCTGTGTAGAGAGACAGGAACTACCGTCCAGGTGAAGTACTTCAGAGGGTGTCCTGAGGGCCAGGAAAAGGAGAGTAATTGGAATGGAGGAAAAAGTTGAAAGGGGGACAGAGGAGAAAGCGGGGAGAAGTTTTCTTTGGCTTCTTTCCTGGTGATGATTTTAATAGTTTCAAATATGGGAAGTACAAGCTTTCGGACAGAAATGCGTATTTCAGATGGTAACATTTCTTTACCAAGCTGTTCTGGATAACTTTCCCTTCAGTTTTTCACTCACCCCTGTTTTTTGGGGCGCTTGTTTCAGCCAGCCCATGCGGAAGCTGGTTGCGATCAGCAGCTGGACTGGAGGGGAGTTGTTGAAGCCACGGTGTGACTGTACAAGTAGGATGTGTTATTTCCCAGCGCGCCAGTCCAGATTGCGCAGCGCGGGGCAGAGGCGGAGGAGTGAGCAGGAGCCATGCTGTGGTGTGGCTGTGCTGCCCTGAGGAGTAGCCAACTGTGCTGGGAGAGTGTTGCAGTGCTTCGTTAGGAGCCCGAGCACTGGAAGCGGTGGTGCTGGTGGATGTATTTTGTGTTTTGTTTTGTTTTTTTTTTTTTTCTTTTCTTTTTCCCCTCCCCTGACATGGGGCAAGACTGTGTGCAGTAGATTCCACAGCAGCTGGGGTGATGAACCATGGAAAGCTTCGACGAAGGGAGTAAAGGCTAGAGCTCCATTTATGCCGGGATGCTCCATGCGTGGTCTCCCTATCTACCTTATTAGAGAGGCACTCTAATAAGATTTAGGAAAAGTTTGAGGAGGTGAAATTTCGGTATGTATTTAGCTGCTTGCAATCAGTATAAACTTGCAGTAATATCTCGGTTCATGTCAAGTACTTATCAGTGTGTATGTGCAATTGTATATTGATACGTGTTTGCTTTGCGGCAAGTGTGTGTGTGTGTGTGTGTGTGTTTACTTGCACTAGCTCTTTCTCCAGGAGAAGCACAGGGCTGACATCCCACTCTTGCCAGCGCTTCGGTGTGTGTGTGCCTTCCTGATGGCAGGCAGCCCCGGGAGCCCTGCTGGCCTGGTGTGGCAGGCAGCAGAGTGTCTGCGTGAAGGGTGTGCAGCTGAGGGAGCAGTCTCTGCTGGCATTCTGGAAATAGCATTTTGGGGCTCAGAGGTTGGCGTGGAGGCAGAGCCCTTGGTGTTGGCTACAACTTCAGGCACTGGCAAGCTCGCTGCTGGGAACTGGTAGGCTTTGGGCTTGTGGCATACTCCAGCCTGGGACAGCCCAAGGGCTGTGACTCCAAAGCGGGCTGAGAAGGGAAATGTAGTCTGGTTGTCATTATTGGATGCCTTTTTTGACCCTGTTGTTTGGATGTTACACCGGTAGCAAACCTGTTCTCTGCTCCTGAGCCTTAGTAGTTAACAGATACATTATCATATATACTGTCACGATGTTCCCCCAGCTCTCCCTACCATATGAGCAAGTGACCCTTACGGCTTTGCCTCTTGTCCTCCAGCCAAGAGAAACGAGGCATGGGGAGAGCACAAACATCTTGACAAAGGCTTATTACACCAGAGCAAAGGCACACAGGAGCTAGGGCTACAAGCTTGGTGCCTGGACACTGATGGTGATTTTTGTGATCAGTTAGAATCCATGTGGTAATGAGGCCTGTCTAAAACCCTACCTGGAGCTTTCTGATTGTAAGGGTCTCTCTTTTTTTTTTTTTTTTTTTTTTTTTCTTCCATTGAAATAGTAATACCTTAAGAATATCACTGTGCTATCATATGGGGGCTCAGAACTCAGCAGGCAAATAGAAGGGTCCTGAAAGCCAATAGAAATGTCCTATAATATATGTGTAAAGACACATAGTTACTATATCTGTAAAATAAACCTGGCACTTTCATTTCCTTAGCCTGATTTACCATGTGACCATACAAACAAGTGTGTTGGCACAAGCGCGGAGTTGTGGGAGAACTAAAATCAGGAATATGCAGGGGATTGGCTGCTTCAGATCCCAGAGACCAGGGCTTCTCCAAGCCCAAACTCCCCTGCATGTGTCTAGCAGACGTTTGAGCTGTGTGCTTTCTGTGGGCAGCACTGAATGTGTGGAGCTTTCCTGTGAGTCAGGTTTCACAACTGGCTCCCGTGTCGCGTTGCCTTTGTGAAGCTGTGTGCTGGTGGATGTGAGCGCTCTCCCTTGCAGTGAGCCCCTGTGATTGCACAGACCCTGCAGGAGTTGGCACAACCCTGTAGCTTGAGGATTCGTCTCACCAGTGCTCATTTCAGATTCAAGGATGTACTTTGTAATTGTTTAAAAAAAAAAAAAAAAAAAAGGAATAGGGGGAAAAAAAGACTGCTCATGTAAGCCGAAGGGCAAAGAATCAGCACGGTGGTTGAGCTTTCAACCTTAACTGGCTTCCCCAGATTTTTATTTTTTTTTTAATTTTAAGTAGTGCTTTATGTTTCCTAATATTTCATTAATACCATGATGTTTTTGTGGATAATTCTCTCCCACCGAAAGCTTCCCATGCTAAGCAGGGACTTTTGAGCACCAGGCAGACAGAATCCTGTTACCCTTAACCATGGATGAGTATCTGTTAGCAGGGAGTACGCTTCTTAATGTTTATTAGTGAACGTGTGTACTAGGAGGCTGATCCTTCTTGTGTTAGTGTCAATGACAAAACTCCCATTAATTTCAGAGGGTGTAGGACTGAATGGGAGAAGACCAGTTTAGAAGTACGTACGTATTTAACGTCTGATTAATCACTTAACTCCTTGGCACCGGTTAAATTTAATCCCTCTGAAGCCAAATTTTACTAACACAGTCACAATTAAACACTGGTCATTACTATTCACTGTGTCATTATAGGCAAAGTCAGTTTCCTGGGAGGCAACCCATTAAAGCAGCAGCCCCAATCTGAAATGCCCCAATTAAACAGAGGATACTTTAATGATAATTTACATGTATATTACACCTTGCATCTCAAAGTGCCTTTTGAAGGGAGGTGGCTAAGCAACGCTCTGCTGATAGAAATGGTGATAATCAGGAGGTGAAGCCTCATACGGTTACACAGAAGTAATTGTTCTGCCTTTTAGAAGAGTTATCTGGGTCCTCGAGCGCTTCCCAATGGCAGCTTGCATCCTGAGGTCTTCTGACAAAAGGCTTCCATGTAATCTGTGAGAAGGGAGAGCAAGGTCAACCTGTGGTTTTGGACAGCAGTATGGTTCTGACCTATGCTCCAAAAATTGACTGCTTTTTTTTTTTTCCTTTTTTTTTTTTTTTTTCTTTTAATTGTATGCGTTTGCTTTGGAGTTTTAGTGATTCAGTTCCATCAGCTGGGAATCCCCAGAGCGACAGCAAATCATACGCAAGTGCCTCTGAAACTGTTTGCTTTGGCCTTTGCTTTCCCTATCTGTGAAACAGGCATAAAATAGTAATGAGCTCACCTCCACAGGGTGAGGCTGAACGTTGGGAAACAAATGGTGTTCATCACAGACGCCAGTGGTGGGCAGATCCCATTTGCTCCTGGCTTTTTAGGTTGCACAGTGTGCGGGGAGCAATGGTGGGTTTTGGGGGGCAGCAGCGGTGGTTGTTTTCTGGCTGTTGGTTCTTCTGGCTGGGTCCCCCCACTACTGCTGAGCAGTGGGGGCACAGCATTGCAGCTCAGTCGCATCTGTAGGCACCTCAGGCATTGCTTGGGGAGAGCTGGCAGCACAGAGCAGGCACAGGCATCCTACCGCAGCCAGAGCATCTCTGCTACCTTCCACCATCTCTCCCAGGACTCCCTAAAGTCACATGCAAAGTGGGCTGTGCACATGGCTGTCCCAGGTGATGTTTTTCCTGGAGGAAGAAGGATGTAGCTCTCTGTTAAATTCAGCAGCAGCTCATGTGCAGATGCTGCTCTTGAAGAAGTTGGGGACCATAGGGTTGCTGTCCTAGGACTGCACTTCTGCACATGGCTGTGAAGTTGTAAAGTGTGCTTGTTGATCTCAGGGGTGTGCTGAGGTTCGGCCTGAACAGAAACCAAGCAGGCTACCAAAGCTTCTTGTGCTTCTGACAGCAGAGTTATGGCAATTGATTCTACTATTGGGTTGTTTTTTAGGTCTACAACACCAGCCAAATGTAGGCGATGGTGGTTCTGGTGTTGCTGAGTTGTCTTTAGGCAGTGCTTTATTGGAGCACAGAGGACAGCTATTTGTTTTACCTATTTCTTTAGTGGCATATGGAACTCAAAACTAGATTATACTGTTGTGTTTCTTTTTTTTTTTTTTCCCACTTCAAAAATTCCGCTGCTGGCTAGAAAATAAATGTAGAAAACTTTAGCTGAAGTTGAACTTGTTTATGGAATACTTGGAACTGCAGTAAATAAAGGATTTTGAATGGAGTTAAGCTTTTCACTGATAGATGGTATTGCTTCTCCACTGTAATAGCACTGAGCTCCAAAGTGAACTGGGCTTAGCAATTAAGGAAAGCTATAAATGATTCTTCATCTAAATGATTTTCCAAAGGTTATTCCTTGTTAAACTGCATGCAGTTTTCTTTGCTTCAATGTTGTCCTTGTATAGTTTGCAAATAGTGTTACCATTAAGATGGTCTGGAGAGAGGATGGGTGTGAAAGAGAGACGGACACTCACAGTGGTATTTATGTTGGTGTTCTGTGGAATGTTTGCACATGGAAATAAATAGCATTGTAAATCGTTTTTAAAATGTGTATAATGCCAAGAGTAACACTGGGCGTGACCGAGAGAGTTAAATGTTAGTACAACCCCGCAAAAATACTTCGAATGTGACAACCATGCTTTACATGTTAAAATATTAACAGCTGGCTAATATTAAATCCAGAGTTTGGATTTTTAATTCTGTAATAAAATGCTCTTATAAATAGGTGCTATGAGTGTTTTCTTGCTTTGTGGATTTCTTTTTTTTCCCCAGCTAGCCCGGGTAGGATCTGATCAAGCTTGGAAATTATTTATTTTGAAAATTCTTGAGAGTTTAAGCTGGAAGAAGCCAACTGGCACCCAGTAAGGAGTATCCTTAAAACTGATGGGATGTAGTAGAGAGTGGGATTATTTATATAGTTTGTATTTCAACACACTATGGATGAAGTGATTTTTCCATTATGCTTTCAGTGGGTTCCTCCAAAACATCTATTAACAGAAAGCAGGAGTGTTTTCTAAATTGTATGCGATCTTGTGGAAATCCAGGGGCTTGGAGTTCTACCAGATAAATGAAATGTTTAATAGAAACGCCAGAGATAGTACTGCTAGAATTCAGAGACATATTTATCCACTTTGTAGGGCCACAGTGAGGCATTCAGCATCTGCAAACCACCTTTTCTTTTTATTTTACTCCTTTTTTTCCCCCACCTAAAAGGGACTTCCAGTAAAAGAAGTTTCCATTGTTGGTGGGGCACAGTGAAACTACTGATGTGCCTGGAGGTCAAATGGAGCAAACCCAATATTACAGCACTGGAATGGAGCTCCTTCCTGCAATCTAGGAATTCATCTGAGGTCTGTGTTGGGATTCCTCCCTATGACTGATATATTTCTGCTTTCTTCTGGTGGCGTAGACCAGGACAACTTTTTCACTGTACATTGCCCCTTGAATGGTGTGTTCTTACCTTCATAGCTATCCTGTGCTTAAAATTAAAAGCACATGCAGAAACAAGCCTCCTCCAGCCTGTCCTGGGCCTGAGGTTACAGGTGTGTTAGGATGTGAGCAACCAGAGGCTCTGTGGTGAGGCTCCCACTCCTCAGTGGAGGCCACTGGAAGGTGGGTCCTCTCCTCCTTGCTGTGCCAGTGAGGAATGGCCTTGGGTGTTTCCAGTGGGCACCACTGAGGTGCCGCTTGAAACCCGCAGAGCCACTAGGGTAGCACTGGCAGGTCATCATCAGCTGTTTCACTGCCTTCTCACCGCGGAGGCTCTGATCCCAGCAGCCTCACCCCAGCCCCAGAGGACCAGCACCCTCCAGGTTGGAGCACCGCCGTGCTTGGTCGGACAGCCTGGCTTAGGCATGTGTGGGTGCCAGGTTGAGGGGTGCAGCTGGGGCTGGGGAGCTGAGGAAATGAAGGGCTGAACTGTTTTCACTGAGGGACAAGGATCTTGTCAAGTCCTTGGGTGCGAGGAAGGGCACCAGTTTATAGGAGCAGGAGCACTGGTAGATGTAAAACATTTTTCTCAGTTGACAGTCCGAGTGGTTGTGTCACTGTCAAATGACTCAAGCAAATGCGATCTCTGGAAGAGAATTTGGGGAAGAGTGTGGGAGCAGCTTCCAGGGGAAGAAGGTTATGGGCTGTAAAATATTTCATGGCATGTCGCCTGAGATATGTGTGTGTTTCAAGTTGCACAGTAAACAGTGGGCTCAGGCACCACGGAGGTAGTGCTTTAGTAAGCTGGGGTCATCTTACGCACCAGCTGAGTCATCAGAGCAGTCCATGACTGACCATGTGCTGGCTGTTATTACCTCCTAACTGGGACAAATTACAACTTCCCTTAAACCTCAAAGCAAGAAGAGAGTGAACTAATAGCACACACAGCCAGCTGAACCATGCTGATGGGCAGTAGCTGGGTTCTGCAGGGTCAGAGAAGTGGACAGAGGGAAGTATTCCTGTTTATTTCCTTTTCCTCTTGGTAGTTTTAGTTTAGGACTGTCTTCTGATAAGCCTTCCAGAACTGGTCTTGCACCTGGAACCTGATTTTAGGAAACAGTTTTGTGGACAAGCGAAAGAGAAAATAGCTCAGGTTTCAACTGGGGGCCAAACAATCAATTAAAACTGTAGTAGGAAAAGAACTGAGAGCAATAGAAACGATCTGCCTATTACGTTTTAAATCCATGCTGCGTATCAGTTCTTGTTACAGCATGTGTTTCTTGGTTATTAAGAGGGCTTGTAGTGGCACCAAAAAATAAACAGGAATGAGTAGTGAAGTTGCAGGAAAGCCCAGGGAAACTTCCATAGGGGGCAAAGCTACATTGCGTACGACTTGCCAAACAACTCAGTTTGGGAAAGGAGACTGCTGAGGGAGGTATAACAGAGGTCTATAAAATCACACAGTAGTAGTGTATGGGGAACAATTACTTCTGATAGTACATAACTAGAGTAGGTAATGAAATTACCAGCCAGCAAGTTTGAAACGAGTACTTTTTCCCTCTGTGTTAAATTATGGAACTCACTGCTGCGGGATGCTGTGGAGGCTAAAAGTATAAATGGATTTGAAAAGCAGGGTAGATGAACACACATGAGAAAGATACCAAGTCTGACAGCCTTTAAGGGGAAAAAATACCTGTCACTACACTGGAGAAAGATTGATTTTTTTCAGTCTGTTAAGCCTTTTCTGAAACAGACTTTGTGTCTCTTAGAGACGAGATCCCAGGCGAGATAGATGTACTCTGATGGTACATAGGCACGTAGATGCTCCGATGTAAAATTTAGTTTGCTGTAAGACTGGTCTCAAGTAGTTATTTGTCTCCTCTGAATTGTTTCCAAAGTCTCCATCTCAGAACCCAGCTCTTCATTTCAAGAGCACTTCTGATTTGGGAAGAGAGCTGAGGAAGATTTTGTCTGTGACTTTGAAGGGTTTGTGAAGTCTGGATTGCTAGGAGTAGCAAGAGATTGGTTTTGTTGCTTTAATTATTCAAATGAAGGAGGAAAACCTTCAGGGAATACATGGAAGGGGAATTACAGATCAGCATTAAAAAATGGAAGTTTTCTGTTTTTGAGGGAGGGATACTGTTTACTTCTAGGAGCCAAATGTGGGTTGAACTGTACTTTTCCAAAGGTCTCCCAGTTCCCATTATCACCCATGTGAAATGTGTTCCTGAAGCATTAACTCTTTTCCATGTATGTGACAAATCAAATGGTGTCCCCACTGCAGCCTGCAGGGATTGGCATAAGAGTAGCTGCTTTCGCTACCTGACCAAATGTTGTGAGCAGTGGCTGAACTGTCTCATTTGCAAAGTGCTGTCATATGTACAGTCCTTGCATCAGGCTTGTACTGCAAGGAGAAAAATTAATTTCCAACATAATTTTTGATTTTGATCCATTTTACATGTGTACTTCTTAGTTCTTTTTCCTAAAGAGAAGCTGATCCACGTTTGTGAAGAGTCATTAAAACGTATTGATGTGCAGCTAAAAATGGCCTGTAACCTAAATTTTGTTCTCCTTTCTGCTAATCTATATGGTGTCCATAAGCATCTGTTTAAGTAATTAGATAGCCTTATACAGACTTAACTAAGACTTACCTTTTTATTAAATGTTTTGATTTTGGAAAATAATGAATGACTTTATTTGATGAACGATCAATTTTTATTTTTTAAAATGCTAAATATGATAGACTGCACATGGCTTTGCAGTGAAATGTAGTTACAAGTGCAACGTTCCCCTAAACACCCCTGGGCGTTAAAAGTAAATATTTTTAAAAATAAAATAAATAAATTGATACTTCCTTTTCATGTATAATTATCTGGTACATTTTGAGGTAATATATCTAATTGATTAAAAACCAAGATTTTCTTATTAAGCAAATGAAATATCGTCTTTTTTTTTTTTTTTTTTAATTACACTGATTGTTTTTTGTCATGCTGATTGAATATTAGTAGATTTTGCTCCCTCACCCTTCATGTTTATTTGTTGACTGGAGGAAGAAAGCAAGCTTTCAATTTCTGCATTTTCCAGGTTTGGGTGAACCAGTCATTGGGATGAAATAATTGACTAAATTGAAAGAAGGAAATATTTTCTCTGTACCCGTTGCTAAAAGGTAGCTTGTCTCTTTGGCAGGCCTAGGCTCTAGGTGGATGGCAATGGGTCCCACTAGTTCAAGTGGCGTGACTTCTGTTCTTTGGGATAGATCCGTACTTCAGATTTACTTTGAAGTTATTTTCTTTATTACAGTTGTGACTGGGTCTCAATAGACTTCTTTAGTTTCACGTATAAATGAAGGGCCTTAGAAAAATTATATGTGTTTAGCCATAATGCCTTGGTGGATTTTGAAAACAGCATTAGTCAGAAGGTCCTTCTGGCCTCTGTAAATTATCTTCTATTGTGATTTTTCATCTAATGCTTTAGTGGTAAGACCAATCATGAGCAATGTAGGTCTGAAGCAGTAGAAGATCAGCGGACGTTAGGGGTATTTCTCCAGTTTAGCATCAACGTTTGGTTTTGCAGACAATGGGGAAAGCAGTGATAAATGTCAAACAAGCTTCCTGGTTCCAAATTAAACTGAAAAAAAAAAAAACAAAACAACAAAACAAAATAAAACAAAAAACTAACAAGGCTTTGAAAGAATAGGTTTTAACTTGCATCCCATAGTACAGGTGTCTGTATGCTTTCTAAGGTACTTGAAAAACTCCGTTAGTTCAGTGTCCTCATGCGTGTGGTGTTACAGCCAGTTCCTTATGAGGTGGGGAGCTATGATTGCCCTGCTTCACGAGTAAGGAGCTGAATGGCTTCACGTAGTTTCTTGGTACTTAAAGCTGCAGTAAA
The DNA here is from genome assembly GCF_964035555.1 of Netta rufina. Taxonomy (NCBI): domain Eukaryota; kingdom Metazoa; phylum Chordata; class Aves; order Anseriformes; family Anatidae; genus Netta; species Netta rufina. Next base: position 136,026,981 of record NC_140123.1, read on the forward strand.
ATAATGCCATGCTCTCAGAGCACAGTCTCCTTGGGTCCCTTGCCTGCATCCTACCTGGGACTCCCCTGTCGCTCTTTGCTTGGCAGATCACGCAGTGCTCAGGGTGGCCTGCCCCATCACTCATGGTCTCCCTTCCTGTTTACTGGGGTGAGCACTAAGAGAGTATCTTGTGGTCCTGCTGCTCCTCCCCAGGTGGCAAAGAGCTGTACTGCCATTGTTTCAGCTAGTCAGAGAGAAGGCGAACTTAAATGTTTGTGAAAGAGAGGGCTACTTTCCTTTGGTCTGGAGTGGATTTTTATAATCCCCTATGGATTTATATTTGAAAAATAGATGTTTTTGTTCAGAATTCATCACTGTGAGCTTTCTGAGACAGTTTTTTTTTGACATAGACTTGAGAGCTCTATAAAAATTGTTCACCTGCAGGTTTTTCTAGATGTGTGCTGGTGCTGATGAAAGTCCGTGTGAGCAATGCTGTACTTCAGGGTTGGAACTTATGTCTTAATTTCCAACAGAGCTCCCCTCATATGCAGCTCAAAGCCTATCTGCCTTCACAGCTAGACAGACATAAATGCACTCAGCACTGCTGCAAGATGCAAGCTTTGACATGGGGTGGCTCTCCACGCCTGTATAGATAGGTAGCTGAACCGAACACAGATTGGGTACTATACCTGCATTAAGCTATGGGACTGTAACAGTTTTCTGGAGTTAGTGGAGGAAGGAAAACATAAGCCAGGAAAATAGGGTGGGATTGAGAGTAAAGGATTTAAGAAGTAAAGGGAATAAGTTTGCTGTGACATCAACTACAAGCAGTTGGGCCCATTGCAAGCTCCCCTGAAAATCATGAAAATTTGCTCTGGAAGGAATTTCTCTCTAGAGACAGAGAAAAGCTGAATTGGCAATGTTTTTTCTCGTCATAGGAGAAATCGATTGTATGAGATCTTCCTATGAACTAGGAAACTAGGAGGATCAAATGGAAGCATCCAATAGTTTTAAACAGAAGAAAGGTGTTTTTTTTTCGCAATGTACAGTGAGGCTACAAAATTTACTGCCAGAAGTTGCAATGTAGGGCCAAACAGGAGACCATTTTCAAAAGACAGCTCATACTAGATGGATCTATGTGGGACCATTAATTGCAAAGGTAAAGACACAGGCCTTGGCTCAGAAAGCCCTGGACTTGTAGATTGCTGGGGGAGCGTGCAACAGGGTTGTTCTTATGCTCTTTCCCTGAGCATCTCCTACTGGATGTTACTGGAGATCTGGTACTAGCCTATAGAGACCTTTGGTGTGACCAGAACTACTGTTTTTCTGTTTTTGTTTAGGCTTTTCATATTTGGGTGCTGTGCTGATACCTCTGACAAGTGAAAAAACAGTAGTGGAGAAAACCACTCGTGAATCAAGCCTTCTACTCCATTTTTTGCTCTTGTCATGGTGTTTCCTCAGCAGAGGCAACCTGACCATTTGAAATTCATGAGGAGAATGTTCTCCAGATTAGGAAGGACTTCTCAGTGAATGTCGTTCTAGAAAACTCTTGGGGATTTTCCTGTCCTTGATTCTCCTCCTGGGCTGTGATGCCATTTGTTGGCATAAAGTACTTTGACCTGTTTTATTTCTGCAGGTTTTTCCCAAGATTTGGCTGACAGAGAATGGAAAAATAATTAGATTCTTAGATCATTCAAATGCTACATGCAGTGTCAGCCACACCTCTTCTGATGGTTGATAAGAGACAAGTGAACACAGTTCTTTGCAAGATGAGGGTATGTTTGTTTGGATGACACAAACATGCCACTGTGTGACTGTGTCGCTGATGAACAGGTGTTATACAATACGGGGACAGCTCCAGCACTTCCATTAATCTGCTCCATCAGCGTGCCTGCAGCCTGCTTTGGAGTGACTATCTTAATTTGGTAGTTCAATCTCTTTGCCTTTCGTTCCCTGACTCTTCTTTTCAAGTTCCCAATAGCTGAGAAAATTGAGGAGGAAGTGTTGTTTACTGAGTGCCTGGACTTCATTTTTTCTACTCATAATGATTAAGAAATGAGTAAGCTGGCAAACAGGATCTTCTCATGGGACCCTATATACATAAAATGTTTTCCATCAGTGCAAGTGAACTGTTTCTCAAACCATTGTTGTCCTGTGCTAATGCGGTTAGCTGGCAATTAAAAAACTAGAAAGGTGAGCTGGCTGAAACAGAAGAAGGAGAAGAAAAGCCCTGCAAATATTTGTGTCCTCTACCAAGCCCTGCATCTGGAGTGGTGTGCCGCAGCAGACAGGTAACAGAGCAGCTAGCTCTCTTGCAGTACATATGTGCTGTCTGTATGTGCTGCACAACCTGCTTGCCTTAAACTGCCTCCTGAAGTGCTCTCCCCCTGCACCAGCCTGATGGTCCCTACAGGGACAGGCTCCTCCTTGGCTCTTCCAAGCCCTGGCTGTACACAGAACCCAAATGTCTGAAGATGTTATACGCACTACCAATGCACAGAAACAAAAGCAGAAGTTCCCAAAAGTCTCAGGTAGTTGAGGGAATTGTTTTCCCAGTGTTAAACACAAGCAAAAGTGAATTAAAATATGTCCATGTACTACATACCAAGTCACACTTAAGTTTTCCTGCCTCAGTGTGTGAGCACAGTAGTAATATGATCCTGTGACCAAGGAGCATATTATTTGCCCAGGTATTGTTGATGATCTTTAATATCCGACTTCTGATAGCCTAGCTAATTGCACTCAACTTTTTAACTTTTAGTTTTCCTACTCAGCCTTATGCTTTGGGTATCACTGTTGTTCAAGGCATCACAGAACTGGGTGCAGAAACACCAGCTGTGGACAAATGAGCATTTGACTATGCACTCTCAAATGCAACTCTATTTTTAGGCTGGGTGAAGCAGGGCTAAATTTTCTAAGGCCAGCCTTTTTCAGCTTTCAGCCTTCTCCTTTCTCAGATTTCCAAATGGATAGTCTGTTCATTCACGCAACAGTCTCCATGCTGTGTTTTTCTTCAGGTTTGTACCTCAAGTTTTACCTCTCCTTTAACGTCACTGGAGCCCAGCCCTGAAAAGTGGTGGTGACAAGACTAGTGGGAAAACACAGCCCTTGAAGATTGCAAAGTCCGTCCTTTTGTTGTTCAAGTCATTTGAAACAGGAGCTAAATAACATGGCTGGCTTTAAAAAGCAGACATATTCTAATCTGATCTTTTCCAGTGGAAAAAAGGCTAACACAAGTGTTTGATAATCTACATGGCAGTACACAATGGTAAACTGGGATTGGTTTAGACCATTAATGGAAAGTACCTTAACTTTGATTTCTTAATGTTGCGTCAGCTGAAAAGGTAATCATAGCCTTTCTGACTTCCCACTGCTGCTGGCTTGCCTAGCATCTGCCTGAAATGAAAGGGCAGCACGTGGATTTCAGTGTGCAGAAGTAGCAGGCTGCTCGCGTGGCCAGGTCGTTAACTTATTTCCCTCCAGTCCTGGGCCTCGCTGCTTTCCATTGTTCCTTCTGCTGGGTGTGGGCTCGTTAAGTAGCCCTGGAAACCAAGCATTTTTCCAGGCGCAAGTCGTTTGTGCCGAGACACCTGATTCTCTCAGGGCCAACTAGTGTTTAGCCTCCTCTTTTGAGTCTTGAATGTTCTGTCAATTCCCTTTTCAGAGGGTAAGGGCATTCTGTCTAAACTCTGCCATGACTCTTTGTTAGTGTAAAAGTGCACGTAGGAGGTCACAGGCTATCTCATCAGGCTATGCCCTTAAGCTGTTCAGTGAGGGCCTCTATGTAGAACTGTTTTCTTTTGAAGCATAGTAGGATTTGGCACTGTTAGAGGGAAGCATAGTAGGATTTGGCACTGTTAGAGGTGAGGCACTTCAAGGCTGTGAAGAAGAGTCCTGCTCAACATGTAATGAGGCAAGTGAAAATTGTGGCTTGGTCAGGGGTCCTGGATCTTCATCCTGCACTGGACCTGCAGGTTCCTGAATTCTTTTGTGGTGTGGCTATATGATACCATCCCTTCCTGCCTCAGGTGGAGTCAGAAAATCATTAAGGTTGGAAAAGACCTCCAGGGTCATTTGGTCCAAACCCCCTCCACCCCCCCCAATATTACCCACTAAACCACGTCCCTAAGCACCACGTCCAACCTTTCCTCGAACACCCCCAGGGACGGTGACTCCACTGCCTCCCTGGGCAACCCATCCCAATACCTGACTGCTCTTCCTGAGAAGAAATGTCTCCAAATTTCCAACCTGAACCTCCCCTGACCCAACTGGAGGCTATTTCCTCTTGTCCTAGACGTAGATGTCCAGATGTCCATAGATGTTCCTGTGAAGGGATATTTGCACATGTCCAGCCTGAGGCTGATGTGAAGCTGGTTGCTTCTGCACAGGCTTTTTACCATTTTTTAAAGGCGCTACAAAAGTGCACCATTGCTATTTTGCTGAAGAAGTAGTTTGATGAGGACCTCAGTGCAGGATAAGGTGATAGCACCCTGGAAGATCTTGTCCCACCTTTTCTCTTTCTTTTCCCTTGGGCTGGCACAAAAGTTTGGGTGGATGTCTGCTGGATAGAGCAAGAGACCAGGATTAAAGTGGACAGCGTGTGCTATCACGAGGCAGAGAGCAGTGTGGAGGTGGGAACGAGCAGCTGGGAACGTGTGGAGGGCAGGGCACGTTTTTTCTGTGGTGTTGTCAGTTGATTTGGGATTAAAGTGCTGATGAAACACAGAGCAAGGCTTTGGCCAGATGTGTGTTACCTGGAATTAGAAACAAAGCTTGTAAAGACTCCCACCTGCTTTCTTTATGAGGACTGTCCCTTCAGGCTAGATAGAGTAGCTCCAGGAAGACTGGTCACTGTTAGCTTTTGGCTGTTAAAACACAGTTCTGTGTTTGCTGAGAAACCAATTCTCCTCTCCTTATGCCAGCAGACACCAAGCATCTGAAACAGCATGGGTTGTTCTTGTAGCGTGAAGGGGAGAGCTGTTGCCTGGAGGTATGAGCGAGCCTTCTGGTATCAGTGTGAGGCCCCACTGCTGTCATCTGCAGGCTTCCAACTGTGCTGTGTCTTGCTTTGCATTTCTGCACGCACCTTGACCATGCTGTTTGGGTGTAATTGTAGGAGAATGCTGCTTTAATACAAGAAAGACGTGCATGTATCGAGTCTTCAGAGATGGACTGAGAACTCCGAATGCCAGCCCCCCACATGTTATGATTGCAAATTTATGCTACTCTGTAGTGCTGGTGCTGACAGACAGTCTGGACCTGCTTAACCATGTGTCAAAGCGTGAAGCCTCTCTGGGTCAGGGGAGGAAGTTCATCCCATGCGCCTAATCTAGAGGTCATTTCAGAGTTTCAATTATCTATTAAAATTGCGTTCCTGAAACATGCAAACACGGAAATGATACGTTCGTTCAGTTTGTAAACACTGACTCTTCATGATCCACATTCATCACAGCTTTCCTGGGAACTCGATAGATGTCTTGTGTTGGCTTTGGCATGAAAGGAATTTGACATCCTCTCTATAGAAAACGAGGGCAGCTTATAGATTTTGTTTTATTTCTCTTATGTTTTATATGCTGGCCTTGTGACACGGTTATAAAAATATACCAGGCTGGCACGTATACTTTGTTATCCTTGACAGGAAGAATAGGCTTAGGTTAAAGGTACTGTACAGAGATATAGGAGGTTTTAGTTCAGTCCCTGCTCTGCCGCTGCATGCTCTGTGTCCTTGAAATCATTTAGTGTGATTGCCCCTCTATAAAGTGAAATGCCTATCAAAATGCAATCTGATCAAGGGTAGAAACTTCTTGTGCCTCTGTAATATGAACAATTAGTAATGATCTTGCTGTAACCCTTACTGGGATGATTTTTTGACTATAATCCTACATTGTGGGATTATAGTCAGTAAGACACAGGGTCTAACAGTACCTGGGTATGATTCTTGGTCAGTTCACTTTTTGTGTTTTAAACCTTCTCTTTTGAACTGCCTGAAGACTCACAAAGATACTATTGTATTTGTTCACACGTGAAAGGAGGCCTGAGCCATGGCTAGGATAATAACTTAAAATTTAACAAAAATTATGCTCTGCACATTTTAGTATTAGAACTGCTGAGCATCAGTTTGTATTACCCCAGCACTGGAGATTTGGTTAGATTGTAGTAAAACAATTCCTTCCAGCTGGTAGGAGCTTAGATTATCATTGTGGTGAAGACTTGAAAAATTATCCTACCTCTTTGAGAGTTACTTGAAAAACTGAAAAAAAGCCACTTCTGCAGCTAAAGGAGGAGGGAAGTCACTCTTAATAACACAGGTATTTACCAGAGATTAGCGGACAATATTTTAGTGGACCTGATCCCTGTGCTCCAATGACTTAAGAGGTTTTGACTGAAGCCTGTAGTGGTAATTGATCAAGGGATAACTAATAACAGAAAACTTACTGTTAGGCAGTGGCACTGGCTATACTGAAAGCTAGTCAAGAGACAGATTTTATGTTACACAGGTGACATAACTGCTTCTAAAATAATTCATCTTCCAAAGTTCAAACATGGGATGAAAAAAAAGTCATTGGTTAAGAAAGCTTGGATGTCAGGTCAGATTCCTAGGTATTTGTTAAGGAAATTTGTTGAGGAAATTCAGTTTGTCTATTTATTTTTATTTATTTTGAGTTACTCTTGTACAGAGCAGAATGGAATTCTGAGACAAGACACTGATTCATTCTTCAGCTGTTCTTCCTGACTCAGCTTAAGGAAGTTGACTGAAACATCACCTTTCTCTCAGAAAGCAGACCTGTTTTCTAATAGACAATTTCTCATTAGCTCTGCAGATGATGGCACCAACAGCAACAAAAATAGGAAATTGTGGTACTAAGTAGCTTTTCTAATTTAATTTTTAATGTATGAATTTGAAGGCCAGAGGGCCAGTAGGAAGCCACAAGAGGAGTCCATTGCATCTTTTTAATCAGTGTTTTGCATCCTACCCATGGCACCTGCATGGCAGGCAGATGACAAACCCTCTGTTGTTTTATTTTGTTTGTTTGTTTTGTTTTGTTGTTCTTGCCCCTCAGCCCAGCTAGTTGTGCATATTTCATGTCCAGTCTCAAGTGAGGCTGGTGACCTCCTGAAACTGTGCAGGTGTTGTGTCTCTTGAGCTGGCTTGATGTCTCCGTCCAACAGGCAGCCTGTTTGGGCAAGGGGTGATTCGCTGGCTGTTCCTGCTCTCATACATTGGGCAGCAGCCTTTCTGCCTGATGCTATTGCTTCTCTGCAGCTACAAGAGGTAGCTTGCTCTCTGATCACCTGCCTCCTCCCCAGCTCAAGATTTTACAACTTGAAGACCAACAGATCTTAAGGCTGACCTTGACTGGATGAGTCAGCTCTCTTTGATGTGTGTGCACTGTTGATGGGAGAGAAAGAAGGCAGGGACGCACGCTGGCTGTGATACAAGGCTGCTTTATGCTGCCCCACCTCAGTGGATCACATGGAGGCATCTTTTCCTCCCAGACCTCTGAACTTCCTGCAAGTTGGAAAACTAGGCTCACAGACTTTGACAGGTTGGATTTGTATTTTTTTTTTTTCCTCTCAATTCAGGGGGGGGGGGCTCCTGTGAAATGTAAAACATTCAGGAGGTCTCTCAGACAAGTATGAAATTGATGCAGCAGCTATTGATTACTTGGGTGAGCTGCTATCCACTTGTCTTCCATTCACAGAATCACAGAAGTGTTTGGGTTGGAAGGGACCTCTGAAGTTCATCTAGTTCAAACCCCCTGCCACAGGCAGGGACACCATCTACTAGATCAGGTTGCTCAAAGCCCCCTCCAGCCTGGCCTTCAACATTTCCACTCATTCATCTGGCTGTTATTCTGTTAACAGTTCTTTGTGTGTATTGTGATTGGAAGAAATCTCTGATGTTACATCACTTTCTAGTATATTTACAGTGCTTGTCTGTATTGGTTTTGTCTCTGGTCCTATCTCAGAGAAATGATTCTCTTCTCCTTCTCCTCCCCAATCACTTCGCACCTTTTAAAGGTACCTTGGTGTGAAGGCAGACTGGTAGCATTGCAGACTTGTTTGATGTGGATGGAATGAAAACTTGTACCAGGCAGTGAAGAGGTCCAGTGATGAATGATTTTGTTTTCTTTAGCATAGGAAAGAAAGGAAGCCTTATCTAGAAGACCTGGCTATTAACAAATAGCCATTAGCTCTTGGAACACTGTAATTATCAGAGAGAACTCCTAATGATCTGAAAGAGTGTTTTTTTTTTTTTTTTTTTTTTTTTTTTTAAGATGAAGGCAAATAATGTAAAAATGGAAATGCTTGATTTAGAAACATAACATCCATGCTAGCCCTGCTGAATGACTGTGTGTTGCCCTCCGTGCTTCTCTGAAATACATCCTACAAGCACTATTGTCTCACTGGTAGTGCCTGTTAAGGGACAGTGGCTCTGTCCTGGCCGTTGACTTCCAAGGATTATTCCCTTCCTCTTCCTTTTCTATGCTAAAGTAGTAAATTTTTGTCACCATGTTTGAGAACAGGCACTTTCTGAGCCTTCAGACTTCTGATGCACAGAATCTGCATCCCTATTCAGTTATTTGAGCAGCTGGACAGAGGATTTTGGAGCTGCCCCTGCTGCTTATGTTTCTGAGAATCTTTTTTTGTTGGATCCATCCTTGAATTAGAGCACTGCTCAAGCAATGTTATTGTGCAATTACTACTTGGGACCAGTATAGCAGACAAGGAAAGGTGTGTGTATGTGTGTGGGAGGATGTTTTCAGCTCTGTAAGTAATAATCTCCGGCTCTTCGTGGGTCTTTCTTTCTGTCCTTTCCCCTTACCACCAAAGACCATTTCTGCATGTTCTGCTGGGGGGCTGAGGTTTTCTCTGGAAGTTAGGTGCCAATGTGAGCTTTAGCAGGAGGTGGTTGAAGTGCTGGGGGGGAGGTCCTTCTGAGCATCTTCTCTTTCCTGTGGGATATCCCTGTGAAGAACTTCTGGTTCTTAAATGCCTTGAGAAAGGGCAGAAGGATAGGTTCCTGGAAGAGTTTTCATTGCCCACGGGACCCCAGAGGAATTTTGCGTGTGCTTGTAGCCATTTTGTGGTGAGTACAAATGTGCCTTGCTCTGTGCTTCTTGGAACTGTGGCTTGTTTACCACTTACATCTCAAGTAGCGGTGCTGCACGTTTTGGTGTACCGTTCTTGACTCCCACAGTCCTGCAGTTGTGATGGATTTTTGGCCACCTGTGGTTTGAAGCAGTGTTGCTGGGGACTGTGTGCATGTGTGTAGGAATAGCAGATTAGAAAATGAGAGGTTGGGAAGTTCAAAGAGCTTCCTGAAAGTGTGGGAGTACAGGGCAGAGAAAGGAAGAGAAATCTTTTTGAAGCTATATCAGTTCTTTACACGGACAGGAATAGCAGACAGAGCATTTTGACAGAGTGGCCTGAGGATAAACGTAGTCATGTGGCAAAGCAGTAGCACTGTAAAAATCACCACTGTCCACTAGCAAAGCATACTCTTCCAACGTGAGTGTAGTTTTACCAGCATGGCTGTGTCCATGGAGTGCACTTCTAGCATCATAGTAGGTCTGCACATGCCTGTTGTGTATGGGCAGCCCTTCTAAATGATGGAAGAGGTTTGAGGGGGAGCTCAGATCGCATCCCATGACATACATCTCCTGTACTTGGGAGGAGCTCTGAGATAGCTGGGTGTTCTCTTGCAGATCTATAAAGTGTATGGTTTGTCAGGCTGGGTACCGGTCCATCAGTGTTAGCATCCTTCCTCCAGCCTCTGTAAGATAAGAAGGGCGGTACTCCTTGCCTTTAAGCCAGGTATGTCAGGTATTGGATGCGTAGTGTGTTGATGGGACAGTGGAGGCTTGCTTTCTAGTCATGGTAGCAACCAGCACCTGAACTTAAAAGACTTCATTTACCTCACTCTCATTCTGAGCTTCCTTCTCAAGAGTTTTCCTGACTCTTTCTCAGCTACGGATGACAGCCGAAGTTTGTTCCCCATAGGGCGTTAAAATGTTATTAGGGCAAACTCCACTTTTTTTTATCCTGTGTTAGATTTTCCAGGCATTCCTACCTCACTGCTACCCTCTCTTGGATGGCCCAGAAATTCTCTGTTGGCTTGTTTAGTGAGCTCCTGCTCCTTTTTTATGCGGCATGTAATCCTCAATACTGCAGTAACAAAGCTGCCTTTCCATATGGCGTAGTCAGAGGGGCAATCCTTCCTTCCCCCTTAAGCAGCCATGTAGCCGCTGAATGACAGAGGTCCACTGTCTGCCTTCTCCAGGTTGTTTGGAAAATGCCTTGGCACCACAGGACAGGATAAAGAGCATGGGGTATGAGGGAAGTGATCTGCCGGACAGTAACTGGGGCTTGCATCCACAGTGAAGTGAGGCCCAGTTTTGGTTACGTGTTCTCACCTCTCTTTCCAAAGGTGTTACAAGGCAAATCAGTGTTGTTTCCTCTGCTTTCCTAAGTGGGGAAGTGACAGAGAGGGGAAAGCTTATTTGTATATGCCATCCTGAGATGGGAATAGTGACCTAGTTTGTCCTAGCCCAGTGGACTGGGCATCTGTGTAGCACTTAAGCACATGCTTAATGGTAGACATGGCAATCGTGCACTTGGAGTTCCTTCTCTCTTCAGAACAGCATGAACAGAGCTGTTTGCTGAGCACAGACTGCAGGGCTGTTTCCACTTATGCCAACCCATTAACATCACCCAAGCTTGTCAGCCAGCACAAAGCTGGATTTGCTGGTGTAAAGGATGTCAACATCTGGCCTGTAGAACCTGCTTTACCAGTAAGGATGCATGAGATGAAGCAGAGAGTCATCTGTACCAGTAAGAAATGTTACCAGTTGGGTTGCAGGAGATGGAGACAAACAAATGTGGCCTTGTGGTTGGCTCATGGATGGAGCTGTCTTGAAAAGAAACTCATGATCCTCCAGGTGGGCTCAGAGCAGTCACACACAGACAGCACAGGGTCACTGAGCAGATGCATCTGTACAGCCATGCTGTGACCCCTGTTAGTCATGCCTTGAGCATTTAAACCATGCAGTGCCTCAGTTTAAAAAAAACAAAAACAAACAAAAAAACAACAACAAAAAAAAACCCACAACCTAAGAACACAAACAACAAACCCCAAACCAAACACACTGTGACTTTTTCCATACATCTGCTTCTCTGTCTTCAAAGACAGCTTCAGTCTTCACAATCATCCTGGCATAACGTGTTTCGTGATGATGCTAAGGGGCAGATTTAGGTTGGCAGGGGAAGCTGCTTTAATGAACTCAGAGGTTTGACAGGCAGCCTAGTATTTGTATGAGCAGCAGTTTATTGTTCCAAAGAAAATTACCTTTTCCAGAATCTCAACTTGGGAGCTGTTTGCAGGATGGTGGGATTTCAGTGCCTAGAAAGAGTGTTACAAGTCCATTTGCTGCTTGAGTTCTTCTCACACATCATGTGAGACATTCTTCATTTTTTACTCTGCAGGCCGATCTCAGTTCAGTATATCCCTCTGGACATTTTGATCATCTTGGGGCCTTTGCCATTGATTTTGGAAGGATGTGATTCAAAGCTTTCACCTGGGTTGGATTTATTCAGTGAGACTGTTTACAAGAGGACAAGTTTTAGTATTGTGCCTCTGAAATATATATACTTTTGTTTCTTTACATCTGTAAATCCAGAATTTTTGTAAGCAGTATAATCATAGCATCAGAATTTAATCCATTCCATTTAGAACCAATGGCAATTTTCATTATTTATTGCCAATGAAATAAATTACTGCTCTTAAATTTGGGATCAAAATGAGTCTCTGTTGTGTGTTACTACTGTGTGCTATGTTATGTGCAATATACATTATATACATCATAAGATGGTATGTGCAATATATGTTGTTCTCTTATGGGCTGTTCCCTGAGTCCTCTATGTGCTCCTCTTCTGTGCCTCAGTTTTCTGTATTAAAAAAGGAGGAATGCTGCTCTCTTGCCGTACAGTGCTGGGAGGCTTTAAGTGTTTTGCAGTCTGCAAAACACAGCAATTCTCAAACATGCTGTTCCACAGAATGTAAGGACAAAGTGGTAACGGTGACGGACTGATGTTGTCTGAGCTGTTTGAAACATGTGGATAACTTAGTTTCCAGGGAGGAGAAGCAAATTCTGTGAAAGATCGAAGGGGGTGAACTGATGTCTAAACTGATGAGTGGAAAAGGAAAGCAAGAATTGATATGTGGAAGGAGAACAGAAATTGATCACTGCCATAAAGGTACTACTGAACTGTTAAGGATCAAGTTAATTTAAACTCTTATAATTTTGTAGGCAGAAGGGTTAAGAATTAGTTAAATAACATGAAGAACATAGTCATATTTTGTTCCTCCCACCCCTCTCTCCTTAAGTAGTTAATAGAAAGCTAAAGCCATAGTACAAAAGGAATATTTTCTCATTTCTCTCTTGTTTTGGGAGATGCATGGGGTAGATGTAACTAGTGGTTCAGAAAGGGATTGATCATCTTTGCAACATCTCAGAAGACCAGGATTAGCAATTAACAGAGACCTGCTGGAGAAAGGAATATACTCACCTCTCTTAGAAACTTGCAATTTGTGATGCAAATTGGGGGGAGCACAGATAACCAATTTTGACATTTGTCCTTAACTCACCCAGGTAATTGCCATATATTAGGTGTGCATCAGAGAATTTTGCTGAACTTTCATAATCAAATTAGCAGAATTGTGCAAGATGTGTGTGATCAAAGGTTTTATGATTTAGGCCTAGCTCCTGTAAACATCTACTGAGATTTTTATGGACCTGTACGTAGTTTTGGCCAAATACAGATTGAGTCTGTTGATGGTTTGGGGGTGAAATAATTGAAAACTTTTATGTTTACAGTGATGATCGTGGCTAAAAGACTAAAACAACAGCTCTTGATCTGAACATTCCCAAATTTGGAAGTCTGAAATCCACATCTGTTTAGAATTTTTAGATGGAAACATTTTATCCTTGAAAAAAAATCACTGATGCTTAAATAACCATGAAATAAATCCATCAAGAAAGACAAAACATTATATGGAGCGTTTTGTTGTTTTTGTTATTTTTTTAAAGTGAATTAATTGCAGTGCTTGTCACCACATGGTATATTTAATTCACACTACTAATTTCATATTGCTCAAGGTAAAAGAAGGATGGTAGGTGAAAGCAAGGTGTATGTCATGGCTGAACAGGCTTTGAGACTTTCTCTTGGACTGTCTCTCACTAAGAAAGTTAAGGATTAATAATTTACTCTGGCTGCTCTTGATGTATGGATATAGTCTTCGCACACCAAGAACACAGTTCTACAAATGCACACAACTCCCACTGGGTTTGGTGGGATTACTCACGTGTCTGAATGCCTCCAGGCTTGCTGCTCAGTTTTGTATGATTATTTCTTTTTAGAGTCCTTTTTAAAAATACACAGGAATTTAGCAATTTCCTTTATACAGTGCCTCAGCCAAAGCCCACTGAAGTCATTGCAAAGGCTCCCACTGTTTTTAACTGGCGTTCAGATCTATCCCGTATTCCTTATGGCCTAGTCTACTGGGTGTGTGGGGTGATGGTGGGATGTTTAACTACCTCAGTTCCTCTAGAATGGCTATCCTGCTGTAATTTAGTTACTGTGGAATAGATTACCCACATTACTAGCAGCATAATTATTCTGGAACAAAAATACTTTGATTCCAGAGTTGTCTCCACATGGGTAGCTACTCTGAAATAAAAAATTGGGCAACAGCTTCATCTGCAACAGTTGTGCTGCTCAGTTGCCTTCTATAGGCAAAATGTGTTTTAAACTGAGGTAAAAGGTAGCGATATCAATCCCTTTTTATATCAGCACAGCCCTCCTGCTGTAAAGTTTTGCTGAATTGTAGTTATTCTAGTTAAAAACAAACACAAAGCAAGAGAACAACCCCAAACCCAAATGTAGACAAGCCCTTACTATGGACTCTAGCCAAACTTCTGATCCTGCAATCAGATCTGTGTAGGTGGACCTCTGTGCTTGTTACTTCAGTGGGACTTTTTAAATGTGCAGATAGCCACCTACGCCGATCTGATTGCAGGATTGTGGCCCCATACTAGTAAAAGAGCATAAGTGTTGGTATTGCTTTGGGGGTGAACGCATGGAGAATCTGGGGTGTGACCCAGGCAGTTCAAAGCACTGGAACGATGTTATTTTTGAGATCCCTGAGCAAGGTTACCCACTCTCACATCTCAATGGAGATGTTGATAAACAATCTAGAGGACAAATTTTATCTGTCATTGCATTTTTGCACTAGTACAGAACAAGAAAAATACCCAATAAATTAACTTATACTGCAACTTGTTTGGATCCCACAAATGGACTTGGAACAGACCCCAGGGATGAGATTTTATAGTTTGCATTGTTCGTGCCTGAATCCCATGGATCTAACAAGATCCGTAGGCCTAAGCATTTGGGGCTCATTTGTAAAGCTTTTACATTACTCCTTTCTACTTTAGCTGTGCCTTTAACCTCCCTAACTTTTCTATTAATGTGAATACTGGCTAATACACTACACTTGTGCACATGCATGATGTTAATTCCAGATACTTCACAAGCCAGTTTTTAGAAAATCACCTACATGATGTGTTAAAGCACCCACTTCAGGAATAAAGCAGGAGCTTAACAAAGCAACAACAAAAAAAGATGGGGGGATTAAAGTAAAACTTACTTGGTCCCTTCCTTTGTAATACACAAATTCATATATGAGTATGGAACTTGCAGGATGAGAAACAGAAGTGGTATTAAGTGGTATTTCCCATGGAAAATGTCAAAAGAAATTATATTTTTATAGGTTTTCCTTTCTAATTAAAAAACATGTTTTTACATCAATTTTCAGAAGAAACACAGCTTTCCATAAAAGCAAGGACTTAAGTTTGTAAACCACAACAGAAAATCAGCCATTTCTCCATCTGCTCTGATCTCTGCTATGAACATCTGTCGTAAAAACTGTTGAGTGCCCTCACCTGTTATCAATTCAAATAGGTAAGGAAGCTTATCAGCATGTCACAGGACTTGGAGAAATCAGGTTGAAGACTTGGTCAGATGTGATGTTCTGTCTGAAACTAACTTGGTTTGAAGAGATGCTGCCTCAAATGCTTCTTGCCACATTATTTGTTCTTTCCACTTCCAACCCCACTCTTACTCTCTCATGTTTGCCTCTGTAGTTGCTTCCTAATCTGTGAAATTATTTGCTTTTTAAAATTATTGTTAATGTGTTCTAGATAATGGATTTTGTTTTATTTTTAATTAGGAAGTTGACATTTTCTTTAAATTAAATGGTGAAATTGTTTGGGAGGTTGAGGTTCCCATGTTCCTAACTCAACTCTCCTTCCCCTCCTACCCCTGGCAGCTGTGTATTTTGAGTGGCTTCAACCTTCCAATTTGGAGAATAGGTTAGGAGGATTTACTTCCCTCTGGTCCCAGGATCCCTTCTGATTTCATGAGCCAGGTTTTTCCTGTATTTAAAGCCTGTTTTCTTAGCGGCATATATATATTGGTAAATACGTTAATTAAAAAGGAAAGAACTTTAAGACAGCAAACTAAGTCTATTTTAAAAATAGCAGAGGATCTATTTTTCCATTATAGGGAAATATGGAAAGCAGATGACAGGAATTTTTGGCAGCATGTGTTACTTTATTTGCTGTTGGGGAATGGCTTGTTCTGGTGAGGGTGTGGGGAGGGTCTTGGTTTGCCTGTTGAGGTGCTGCACAGCTGCCCGAGGCCTGTCCTGACCCTCGCTATGGCCGTGGCTTGAGGTGGGCTGGCGGCTACCTAGGACGGGGTGCTGGGGGGACCGTTCTGTCACCATGCTGCTGCCCATCTCTGATCCCATGGGATTGCTGGCCAGAAAGTTGGGGCGCACAGGACCCCCGAGGCAGGGAAACTAGCAGCAGTGCTGCTGGCGGTGCCTCCCGCTGCCCCTCCTGTGGGGCCGACTCTGGGTTAAGTAATGGTGTGGAAAATGCCCCGGGCAGCCTGCATCTCTCCTTTCCTTCAGAAATGGTGGTGTTTTCACCTTGTGGCTCCTCAGAAAGCAGTACGTGCAGTGGCAGCTGCCCATGCTGCAGGCTTACCCTATCTTTGCAAACACACTGATGTGGCATCACCACGCTGTGGTGATGGCAGGAGGGAGCTGGGCTGCTTCCCTTGGCTTTGCTGCTGGCCAGAGAGGTGAACCTGGACACACTTTGCTGTCTTACATGCTGTTTTGAGGGGTGTAAGGTGCTATCTCCTTTGTAAGGCACTGTGCGGACAAAGCGGTGATGTTGCTGGCATCGACATGTTGTGTCTGGCTGGGTGTGTGTGCCTGAAATCTGTTCAGGGATGTTGATACTTAATTTGGTGCAAAAGGGATGTTTTGCTGTGAGCTCCCACTTTCTCATAGCCACAAAGGAAACGAAAGCGCACGGACTGAACCCAGAAGTAATGAGCATGGATGCCAGTTATCCTTCCATCATCTGGGCTTGTAGGGCACCTCCACACAGCCAGCCTGCTCCTGCCCTTGGGCTGTACTGCATGGCACCCCAGCAGCCAGGACAGTGTTGTGGTCTCTCAGCTCTACTAGTGCAGGCTTTGCCTTGCTGTAGTGGTGCCCTGTCTGTGGGCAGCTGCAGATGAAGAGACTCCTCTCCCTTGTAGCCTGAACCATTCTGCAGATTTAAGTTGCAGCTGACACAAAGCATGGCTTAGTTTAGGAGCTGTGCAGCTGAAATGCTGTTCCCATCTGCCTATAGGCTGGGTTTCAGAGCTGCAGGTAATTGAAATTATCACCCTGCAGGTTTAATCAGCAGGTAATTCATTGCCATGATGTATTTTCTGATCCCAGCCGTGCTCTAGCTGACCTGCTGCCACTGTTCGCCTGGCTTGATTGAGCAGTTACTGCCTGGGGTCAGGAGGTCTTCCATGCAAAACCAGGTTCCTCTGCCTCCACGGCGATTATGTGTGTACTCTGTATGGTAATGTTAATCACTTTCTATCACAAACTCTGCAACGTCTGTTCAAGCTCAATTTTCATCCCTCTGCTATAACTAGTGAGAAAGTGACTCTTCCTTCTAAAAGGCTAGGGAGAGTAAGGAAAAGAGTTAGAAGCAGAGGGTCTCATCAGTCTGGTGGGGCAAAGTGTCCCTTCTTTCAGGCCCTTTCTTTTATATTAAATTTAACTGTTGATGCAATTGGCAAGGCTTGTGCTCAGCATCATGTAGTCCATAAACCATCCCTGTATCGTGCTGATTTCATGTTTTGCTAGGAAGGATGCTGCACAGGACTTCGAGATAGGATTAAGCAATGAGCATTAGCAGGATGACTGTGCTGAGAGGCAGGCTCAGTCTCTTCCAGCTCTGGTGAAGGGAGGTGGCTGTAACCCATCCTGTAACAACAGGTTTTTCCTTGAGCAGCAGAGCTATTCTACTGGGCCAGTTTAGTCACCTCCTGAAATTGTCTGGTGCTGAGCCTTTATTAGGGTTTCTGTAATCAGATGTTTATGGTGTGATAGAAGCAGCTGACAGTGGTTTAAAAGGAAGTATGTTGTAGTATTTCCTCCAAAAGGCCAGCAATGAGAAACTTTGGACAAGATTTTTACTTGACAAAATTCTACTTTGACATAATTGAGGGGGGGAGAGAAGATTTCTCAGTGGCTTTTCCTTGCAATTGATCCTGTCATGAGAACAATGTCATTTGCCTCTTAAGAATCTGTCTGCCCCTGCTGCTAATCCCCCACCTGAAATCTTAACCTACTCTGAGTGACAGGAGACACACTTCAGCAGCAATGAGCTGCCCAGAGAAATGTGAAGTCATCCCCATGGTAAGGAGATTAAGAAAAGTCAAAGTTTGTTTAATCTATGGTTCAAGTACTTCTAAAGGGACAAAACCATGTCCAAGTTGTCTGGAAGCCTGTTTTCTTCATGAAACTTGAAGAAAATGAGGCCAAAGTTCAGCCCGACTCAGTGGGTTTGCAGTGATGGAAGGAGATTTGTTGCATCACTGTAAGTAAAATTTAACTTGAAAAGCTCGTTTTTATTTTATTTTTTTTTCTCCCAGTTTTATTTTATTTTTTTTTCCCATGGGCTTCAGGGGTCTTTTAATATAACTCTCAACTTCTAAATTCTAGCTGAATGATAGCAACAAAACAGCATGTGACAGCTACTGTTTGTACAGATATCCTTAGAAGTGTTTGCACATCATATGGAATAATGAGGTATGGATTGTTTATACAGACCTGAAGTCTTCTGAAGGCTGAAATGTCATTTTGGTCAATGTTGGTATGGGTGCACCAGGAAATCATAACCTCAGCATAGTACAGTGTGAGGACAGTGAGGCTTCATGTGGCCATACCACTTTGACTTTCAAAGCTTGGTCAGGCTGGGCTGCCCAGCCATCAAAGCTTTTTTTTTCTTTTTTTTTTCCTCCCCTATCTACACCAGTGTGTGTCACACAGGAGTTAGCGTGGACAACCACAGCCTAAGGGGTATGTTCAGAAACTAGCAATGGATGGTCTCTGGGTGCTGATGACTTACTGGCTCTTGGCCGAGGCCTTGTGTTGGTGTGCAAAGCGAACAAAGCCGCTGTGTTTTGTGTTCACAGCTTCTGGAACTTTATAGGTAGAAAAAGATGCAAAGAAAAAGATAGGCAAATAGTCGTGTGGCTGCTAATGTTCTTTAATGATACAAATTGCACCTGTAATTCTGTGTCAGGGAACAAAGCGCTTGCACCTGGAATTAACCTCATCACTGAACAGGTTAGCTGCCAGGAGTTTACATGCATGGAAATGGGGAAGAGGGAGCTAAGTATTTTAAATGTATACACAATATAAACACATTTGCACTAGAATTTTTGGAGTTGGGGAGTGTGTTGGTTTTTGTTTTAATGATGCAGATTGTATGATGTAACTGGCACCTGTTTTGTGGGAAAAAAAACAATCTCAAGAGAGGCTGGCCACCAAAGATTTGTCCTCACTGCTCTGAGAGTTCATCTTGTACTTCCAGTTTTTCTTCTGCTGTCTCCTGTTTATATGCATATCCTTCCCTCCACCTAAGCATTGCCTTCTCCTTGAGCTTAAGCAGTTGAAACTCCTCTGTGTTGCCGAAGCTCAAGTTACAGACCTGGCTGAGAGAGATCAGTCGTAGTTACATTAACTCTGCAGCTGCTGATGCAGTCACTGTGCTGCTAGCCAAATGCCTCTGTTTAACCTGGGGGTCACTCTTGCTTGGGCTTGAACCGCTACCCCCCGGTGCAGGACTTTGTGCTGGAGTAGGTACAGAGCACTCGCGCTCTGCCTAATCTACTCTGCAGTAGTGACTGCTGATGGGAGGGTGGTAAGGAGCAGCAATTAAACCCCAGCAGTTGTTTGCTGAACCCTGTGCTTTGGCTGGACTGGAAGTTGCAGTCAAGTATAAATTGAAATTAACTAACAGAGTTGTTTAAAACAAACAAACAAAACAAACAAACAAACAAAAAAAAAACACAACAAAAAAAAACACAAACTCTTCTTTAAGGATGCCTGCTGTGGGTGATTTTCCTAGGCTGATACACCACGTTCTGAGTGAGACTGACGGCACGTCATATGTTTGTTGCAGCACCTGCAATGTCTCTTCTCATGTGTATAGAGATAAATTGGTTTGAATTAATATAGGAGAACAAAACTCTAGATATGACCGCCAGCACAGCAATGAGTTTTATCATAAGATTAGCATTGAGTTGTCTCCGTATAAGGAATGGGGCTAGGCTTTGTGTAAGTATTTCAGAAGAAGCTGGTGTTAATGAATCCACACTGACCAAAAAAAAATCTACAAATTTAGGTTTAAGCAGAAGAACTAATTTTGATAGGGTGTGTGGGTGTTGTAAAATACATATCATTTTTTTTTCGGAAAAAAGTCTTGCTTTGTTCATCATATTAGTAGGCACAAACATACTTCAGACAACTACAAATTGAAGAAAGCTCGCAAGTCCTAATGAACAGACACTGAAGTCTGCCTGTCTAGTGCCCTTAGATCTTGTGCTTTCGTAAAGGAAAAGAAAAATCTTTAATAAAAAATTATTTTAAAAGAATACTGTTTTTTCTGACTTTCACACCTTTCATGGTTATACATTGAAGGTAATAGTCTTTGCTGCTTCTACAGACCAGAGAGCTTATGGGGTTTCCTGCCATTTGCCCTCCTTGGCACCTCGTGTTTCCTTTCCCTGCCCATTGGTGAGATGTGATTCTCTTTTGTGTTCTGTGCTATAGCTAGGGCTGGCAGTGTATCTCATTTTTCTCTTCTTCTGTGTGCAAGGGAATATGTGCCCTTAAATCCTCCCCTCTCAGTAACAGGCTTCCTTATTCTCTCCCCAAACCAGGAGAGGAGCTCTGTATACATCTAAGGATCACTTCTCTTGTGCCAAGATTGTTATATGCATCTCTGTTCTCACTCTTTTATTTTCTTTTCTCCACAGGGTTGATGCATTTTTTTCAGCTGTTCCGTAATTATGGGCTCAGCTATAGCAAGGGGTATTGTCATGCTGCAACGTATCACAGACTATGTCACCAGCCAGCTATTGCAAGTAATAGGAGCAGGTAGTTCTGCTCACTAAAGATACCAGTATCTCCATTTCCCACTTCTGCACTTTCCAGTGTTCAGCAAAACCTGTAGCTCCCTTTTGTCAGTAGTAACACAAATGCTTACTCACAGTTTTTTTTAAGATTAGTTCGTTTGACATCAAAGATTAAGATCTTGCTTTTATTTTTACAGACTCACAGGTTTAGATGAGTTTCAGCACAGGTCATTACTATAAGTTTCAACACTAAGGTTAAAGTTGCAATGGAGGTATGTAATGATATGTATGTACAGCATGCCTGTATGTGCACACATGCAGGCATGTGTTGAAAGATGGATCTCTGCCTGGGAGCCTGTCCGCTCTGACAATGACACCAACTAATCCAATAAAAAGTTAGAGGTTTCCTTACAAACTCTGCTTTTAAATGTGTTAGTAGTTTCAGCATTTCCAGTCTGGGGCCTTGGATCGTTTCTATTTTTATTGCTAGGATTCCAGTCTGGGTGGGGATAGGAAGAGGGAAAAGCTTTTGGAGAAAGGGAAAAAAGAAATACCTTTTTTGTGGCAGTTCACAAAGTTATGTAATTTTAGTACTGGTCACAGTAGAAGCAGATTAGCACACAGAATACAAGTGGAATAGTTGCTGTTTGCGTGGTGAGCAGTTTGTTGCGTGGACATCATCCTGTCACATCTACAGCATGCACCATGCTAATTCAGACCATGTTCTCGTGGTGCCAAGAAGCGCAGTGGCTATGGGTGGGGTGTCTGTGCCTGAGCCCAGAAGTGGCTCAAAAGATGCACGCTACTGAAAATTCTGCATAGGGATTCTTCATTATGCTTGTGCATGTGCCCTGCTGGGTGCTAGGAGGGAACTGGAGCAGCTCAGACAGTTTACAGCCATAGGGATAGTGTTCCCAGGCGGTGTGTGGGGTCAGGAGGGCTGGTGGTTCTCATCTAAGCCAATTTAATTTGTGTTCCTGGTGTAACTGGAACCTGGTTAGTGTTTTCTTTACTTGCAATTTGTTAAGCAGTGGTGCCTGTTCACTTGTTGTGCAGTGAGCACTCCTAAATTGTTTGTAAATCACTTCGGGATCCTTCTGGCTGGCAGGCGGATTCTGTATAAACATATCATCCGGCCCTGCCACAGCAGCCTTGCGAAGTCCAAGCCTTTGGGAGCAAAACCACTTGCCAAAGAAGCAGGTATGTCAGTACAAAGTGGCCCACAAGGAGCAGCTGTAAGCTCGAACTTTGCCCATTTGTTTGCTCAAGTTTTTATCTCATCCTTTGTTATACAGCCTAGTGAAAATGAGTATTTACTGTGTCAGTTACACCAGGGCCATCTGAATGACAGGCTCCCTGTGTACTAGGTGGCCTCGTGGGCAAGAGCCACACAATACCCCAGTGCTGGAGGGGAAAGCTGTGCTTTCTCTGCCAGAAAGCTGTGCTTTCTGTGCCATCTGAATAGATAGGGAACACCTGAGTAAACACTGGGCACCCAGTGCCCTGTAGGTGGAGTGACCAGTTTGATACATTTGATTGATTTTTTTATGCCCGGAGCGTTCTCATCCTGTGGGGGAAATTCTGAGAGTAGAACAA
The DNA here is from genome assembly GCF_964035555.1 of Netta rufina. Taxonomy (NCBI): domain Eukaryota; kingdom Metazoa; phylum Chordata; class Aves; order Anseriformes; family Anatidae; genus Netta; species Netta rufina. The sequence goes on from NC_140123.1 coordinate 136,049,124, forward strand.
GGCAAGAGTGCTCCAAATGGAAAGCTAGACTTGCATGGCTTCTTTTTTTAATTTTGCTTCAGATTTTTGAATGTGGATAGCAAAATTAATATCAAAATAGAAGTTTCTTCTGAGTCAAAGACCAAATGTTCCACTTGGAAAGTGCAGCAGCACGGTGTGCCACTGCAATCAAGATAAGCTATTTTGAAAAAATATTATTATTATTTTTTTTAATGTAGCAATTGAACTAGCTATTTTTGTTGGAATATTTTGGTTTTTAGCAAGGTTGTGGGTGCTGAGAGAAATGTGAACTGTAAAATTTGTTACCGTTTCTGGTCTTCAGATCCCTGGCAGTGGACTTGCCGTTGAACACTTAAAATGGATGATTAGTGCTTGTGTAGTGCATTGTAGGAGGAAAGGAAGCATACTTCTCCGTGTTTAGGAACTATTTTGTGCTGAAGGTAAGGCAGCCATACCCACATAGACTAGGCAAACCTTGGTTGGGAATTAGACGTATGCACATAAGGAAGTGCCGTGACCCACTATCCCTGGAGCTTGGTGGATGATCAGAAGAGCTGCTTTCCTTCCCTGGCTCTGTGTGACCTTGAGCAACTCACTTGACTGGTCCATGCCTCATTTTCCATTTTAACTGCTGCATACCTTACCTGTTTAGATGTCAAACAGTTAGAAGTAGGACTACTTCTCACTAGTCAGAGAAACTGCTCTGCTTTGACATAGTCCTTACAAGCATAAACAGCTTCGGTTATTCAAAATAAATTTAGGAAGATTCTAGTTAATTTTTGATTTTCAACTGTATTACCAAGGGTTGATCTTTGGACCTATATAACCAAACTTTTTTCCTTATTTGCTTTCTGTTATTCTGCCTTTCGAAGGACTTTGTGGAAAAGAAAGCAGCATAAAAATCACACAACCGGTTTGGCAGGTCCTGTATAAACAGGAGAAATGCCAGGAAAAGTCGTGCATCTTTGTTGCCAGCTTGAAAAAAATAAAAAAAATCCGGTTAATTTTCCCCTAACAAAAACCTCGGCCATTGCTATGTGTGAGTGGGGTTGTGGGGAAGGGTGTGTGGTGGGAAAAGTTGGGGGATGCTGGCTAGAATGAACACGTGTGTCCTCCGATGCTGGGAATGTGCTGGGCAATTGTCCTGGCCAACTTCTTGGTTGTAGGAGCAGAAGCAGTGTTTTGCCGTGATTCTTGTAAGCAGTTTGTTGTGGTTCCCCCTCTCTACCCCATCTCCCCTGACAGTCTCACAGCGCAGCTTGGGTGTTAAACACACCCTGCTTGGTTAGACAGGGGTGATTGGTGCCCTCTGTTTTTTCGCTCTGCCCGTGCCCAAGAAATGCTGTGCTGCTTTCCAAGGCACTTGTGCTGTGACAGTTGGGTCGGGTAAGGAAACCTGCCTTCCGAATGGGATCTGTGCAGTTGCATAACTGGGGGAAGGGTTGGGGTGCCTCTGTCCCGATTCTTGTAGCAGAGGAGGGACGTGTTTCTGGAATGGGCTCACAGCTCTCTTTGGTGTAGATGAGCTCTGCTATGTGCTTGCCAGAAGATTTAGGTCGATGCTTTGGCAAGGAGGAGCATTAAGAAGTCAGAAGTGCTTGTGGAGGTTGAGGGGTATTTAAAATCAATATTAAAATGCAAAATGAAATAATGCCTTCTGAGGGCTTTTACATGATACCTGCATGCCACCTTGCCTGTCTGATTTCCCTGAAGTCAGCTTTTCCCTTCAACTTTGTCCTTCTGTTACCAGAGCAGCAGCATAACTGCAGAAACACGACGCTGCGGGTAGAGTCAGGATGGGAAGTAGGCTACTTCCTGCTACTTCCTGCACCTCTGTTTCCTGATTGTAAAATAGGATTCAAAAGTTTTTCTTCCTCTGGTGCTTTTCCATCTCAACTGTTTTGTCTTTGAGCTCTCGAGGGATGAGGCTGTCCTTCACTGTGTTTCTTCAGTGCCTTGAACAACAGCAGTGTGGTTTGGTTTGCCTCCAAGTGTTATCGCGGTGTAATGGTCAAGTCAAAAAAGCTGGTTTTAGATCCTGATAGTGTTCTTAGGAGAGAATATTATCTTTTAAGTTGTCAAAGTAGCTTTTTGCTTTGTCCTCTGCTCCTGATGGGCTAATCGCCTAGTCTCCTTGTGTTTGGGTCTCTCCGCTTGTAAAGGTGGGTGTAAGAACACTTCTCTTCATTGCAGGAAAGTGATAATGATGTTATGGGGCCTATGTAGATATAGCATGGCGGTGGGGCCTATAAACAAGCTTTCATATTGAGCCAAAATGGGCCCAGAACTAGCATTTCACTCTTTTTCTTAAAGATGACATCGATTTACAAAATTTCAGTTGGCTTACTTCCCAAGCTTGTCATTTCTGTAGTGAGGCAATATTTGCAGCTCATCAGCAGTCTTACAGTAACGGTGGAAGGGATCTCACTGCAGTGCCTGTTCCGGTATGAACCAGCAGCTCTTAGTTGTGAAAACAAGCCAAAGACAACCAGAGAGAAACTTCAGCACTTCTCTTTTGCCAGGAGCAGTGTCATAACCAGTGTTTTGAGATTATAAGATGGAATAAAATAATAATTAGAGGAAGAACAAAACAAAAAAAAATAGCAGAAGAATAGCTAAATTGATGATTTTGCACTTAGTCATCCCAAGGCTCGACAGGCCTGTGGGCTCAGCATTATCCCACTGCCTCCCTGGCACAACAGAGGTTCACAGGGCTGTGGTAATGCCACAACTTGTTTTGTAGAGTGAGTTTTGGAACAGAACTTCCCATCTCCTATCCTTTTCACCATTTTTCTTCAAGCCTCTTCTGTGGAGCATGTTTTGTCTTGCGCCCTGTGGTGCAGCACCTGCTGCCCAGCCCCACACAGCAGCACCGTGCAGCGGGTGATCCACTTCTTGTTCCCCTTTGCAGTGCTGGGAGTGTCCGTGGAATTTACACAGTGTGAGGGCTGTGTGGGATGTACCCTGTCACATGGACAGGTCATACCTGGAAGGCATCCCTTGTTTTCAGAGCAGTTGGGAAAGGATTGCTAATAGCGCTCCTTACACAACAGAATATTCACCCGCTTAGTTCATTACTTATTAGCTCCAGGCAGGGACATTGCAGATTCGTTAATGCTAATGGCCAGATCATTAGAGTGTGCAGCATTAGTGGAGGAGAAAGCATTTAATAAAGAGACATCACTCGACCCTGTCATTGTCCCCGGAATACAGACCATATTGTTAAATTCGGTCCCTGCTCTCATCCTATCACCTCTTCTTAAAAGGATGGCCTGCTAGGAATCTTCAGCTTCTTTTCAAGCCCATGTGCAAGCTCATCTTTTCTTCTTATAAATCAGATATGCTATACCATGCCAGTTGTTTCTTTACAAACATATTTTAAAAATCTCCTTAAAGTTCTGCCAATACTGATGGTTCTGTGCTGGAAAGACCATGTTTTGGAGGAAATAAAAGATCTTGCTATGCCTCAAACTACTTCAAGGTAGTTTGTTTACTTTTTCTAAGTAATGGTTTGTATCTGATGTGTTGATCAAATCACCAGAAGGCTCAGTTTCTTCTAGTGTGCATTCTGATACTCAGACTGCTGTCTGGAGGGACCTTCAAAAAGCTGTTAAGTAGCTTGCTAAAGAAGTTGTTGAGTAGCTGTTAAAAATAAGATGTTTCTTTTACAGGTTAACCTGTCTGAAGATTTTTTTTTCTTTTGATGTAACTCAGCTTCCTTCAGTGATCTCCTGTTGAATCTTAATATTTTAATCTTCCTTCTACAATGTCTTCATGGTATATCTTCCCTTTCTTTTGTTTTTATTTCCTTTTGGCTGATGGGCTGTACCTGTCATAACCCTCTTTGTTTCTGTAGCTCCTTTATTCCTTCCTTCTGACTCTTGTAATAGTTGTCTTTCTTGCATACGTGGATATGTGTGTATGTATGTATATATGTGTGTGTAGATATATGTACATATAGGAAAAAACGCAGAATGAAAAGCCAGCAAATGTGCAGGATGCAATATTCTATGAGAAATCCTGCCAGCTGTTTTTTATATACTCTTTTGTCAGAGTTTCCTTTCTGGTCACACTGATCTAATGTTGTTCACTTTAAAGTAAGTGGCTGGAGTAGGTGAAAGATAGTGGGAGGGAAGGATTGTAATTTATTGTAATTTATTGTAATTTTGATTGTACAGCAGACAAGGTCAGTGCAAGTATGGCCCTTTTTAGGAACTCCCTCTGCATTCAGTATGCTGGGGTTCAAATAATCTGAATCAACCTGATATTTTATAGCGGCAAATATCCATCTCCACCTCTTTCTGCACTGGCTTATTAAGAAGATCTTTGAGAATGGGTATTTTATGTGGCTGTCACTCTCTCCCTGGATTCTGTTTGGTTTACCTGAGCACCCGAGTGTGTCTGCTTGTTTTATCACCAGCAGCCCTTATTATAATAGCTCTCCTCTTCCCGGGCTGGGGGAGGAGAGGGAGGACTGGCCTAGATTCCCTCTGGAAAGTTGCCTTTACCTACTTAGAGGTGGCGTTGAACAGGAGGGTATGGCACATTCTCTGCCTGGCTGCCTATGCTGTGTTACTTTTGTACCATTTGAACCTTCAGGAGCAGCAACTGTAAGATGTAGGGTTAGAACCTGTCATGGCACTCTCAGGTTTCTCTAGGTATTTATTTGGTATGTCCTCTTTCTTGGGAAGTCCGAGGTGTAATAAAACGCCGTCATGGATATGAGGTGGTGCAGTGTATGCCACGTGTTTCATTTTGCTGGTGAGGTAAGTTGTAAAGACCTCAACCTTGCAGAGTTAAACTGTAGTTTTGTGGGATAATCATTTGGTGCAATTGTTCTCTGGTCTGAAGTGGTCTTCCAGTGCCAGAAGCCAAGCCTGCAGTCAGGGTTGCTTTCTCAGTGCCTCCAGAAGTTGATAACCTCCTTGAAGAGGACACATTCTCATACGAACCAGGGCAGGCACCTACCTGATCACACACAAACAACTTTTTTTCAATTTGTTATAGTAGCTGATTTTTGGGTGTGCCTGTACTTTTGAGTGATAACAGTTACAAGATAATTATGGCATATCATGATGCAAGTTGTTTTCGAACAGGTACACACACCGTTCACCCTCAGGTTCCAATTGATTTCATGTAGATGTGGGGAGAGAGTGAAATAAAGTGACTGTGCTGGGGAAGGTAAAGATTGAGTGAGATGCCTATGTGGGCTTCACTTCCAGTGGTTTCAATCAGGACCAGAACTGCTGCTTACAGAAAGCTACTGGAGAATGTTGCAGGTACAGATGAGAGCAAAGTCCAGCCATGCAGCAGGATTAAGATAGGCCATTTATTATATTGATGGTATTTTAAAAATGTGTATTTTGCAATGTTGTAGCTGCTCAAGAATTTTGTTTCTATTAATGACTGATGGTTAAAAGAAACTGACTTTTACATGAATTACTCTCCCCTGGGTTTTCTGCTTGACTGATGGGCATGTGGATAATCCATGGCAGTGAACGACTTGAACTTGTCCATGTGGTGGTTCTGACATGGGGTTTGCGCTATGGAAGTGCTCGATATCCACTGTCAAGAAAGATCCTGTTCATAGTAATTGTAGGTTCAGTACAAATGTTGCAGCTTTCCCATATCCTGACAGCTCCCTAATGTAACCAAGTAGAAACACTTGAACTGCCATGCCAGTCCGAAGAAACCACAGGGTAGCTCTGGGATTGTCCATTCCCATAACGTGAGAGAGGGCAGCTCCTTGTACACCATGTTTCCCCTTTGTTTTCCCACCTCAGTTTCATGGCCTCCGGAGATTTTGCACTCAAGTGATGAGTGCATGACTCCCATGATGGGTGTTGAGGCTGTGAGTTCCCACGCGCAGGGGCAGGGTTGTACAACCTCCATATGCTAGAGATGAAGCTCCCCAGCACTCTCTGCTTTACAAATGAGAACACACACACACACAAAAAAAGGCAGTAAAATCCATGATGCGCAGCTAGCTATCTCAGCCTGGAAAGTCTCTCAATTGCTCTCCCTGCTTCTTACTCACTGTCCACAGCACTTTAAAGCCTCATGTGTTTTTGTAGCTCTGCTGTAACCTCTCTCTCGAGCTTTCTGTGGTGCTTTGTGCTAAGAGCATGTGCAAACGGGATCATGGTCTAGGTGCACAAGGGGTTGCTGTTTGGATCGCAGCAGCTAACTTTCACCATATCTTGGCTGAACAGAGGTCAGCAGCAGATTTTTCAGAGGAATTTGAGATGATAACCGCAGCACGCAAACTTTGTAGTCACACGTGGAAGGGAGCCGGGGAGACCAAAAGGGAGCTGAAGTTTCTTCTTAACATCAGGCAGTTGAATTCAAGGTTGACTTCTGCCTTAAAGTAGCAGGTCAGGTGGGCCAATTGTGAGCTTTGCTGCCTCTCTGTGGAGCCTGGAAGGGTCTCCTGCTTTGACTTGGTAAGGCTTTACTTCCATCTTGGTGTCTGACAATTCCTCTTGCAGTTATTGAACCAGAATTTGCCATATATATTTTATGATGCCTCCCTTGGAAATCTATGGACAACAGTCTTTTTTTATTCATATGAATGAATAATCTTTTCTTGAATCTTACTAAGCTCTTTGCCTGAGTATTATCTTGTAGTTTTACCTGATGTTATCTTCCTGCAGCCTGTTTCTACCCTCTATTCCACCATATTAGCAGTGACCTTAGTGAAGAGATACTTTTTGAGAATGTGGTTCAGCTAGTTTCTTGCTTCATTTATGCTTGCTCGTTTGAGATAGTTTGAGGTGCTCAGACAATAATAGGACCCTATCGTGACATTTTCAATAACAAGATTGACCTCCACAAGCTGCCTTTTCACAACACATGAGTGCATTAATATTGCTGCCTGTAAGACTTAGATTTAATTAGAGCAGTGGCTGTAATCATTTTGGGAGAGGCATGAACTTCCCTACTGTCTCCTTTCCTCTTCCCTTTCTTTTTCACCTCTCTGTCTTTTATCTGCTTGAGTGAGGATTGAGATGTGAGGGGGTAGCCATCTCCTGCCCCTGTTCTGGGAGATTCATCAGAGGCAGGCTGAAGGGAGGAGGCGGGGAGGAACTGAACTTCACAAAATCACTAAGGTCACTGAGACAATCTCTGCTCCCTGTGTGCAGGAAATGAGATGTTAATCTTTTCCCAGTGCTGCTTTGCATAAGGTCCATTCCAGAGAGCTGTGTTTGTTTTAATTTCTCTAATTACTGATAGTGTGCTGATTATGCTGCTATAGATTTGACGTGAATTGCTGTATTAATGGGATCAAAAATGAGGAGAAGTCTGCTATGGAAATTAAGGAGATGACAGCAACTGGGGGAAGGGAGGGAAAGTGGAGAGTTTAATTCATACCCTGATACTGCAGAGCTCTACCTTTCTTCTGGAGCCTGATCCTTCTTCCCTGGCAGCAGTTAGAGTATGCAAGCTACAACATTGACCAAAATCCCACCATATTTTACTTGTATACCCAGAGCTGTACAGCCTCTTAGGGGCTCCGATTTCCTCCCTCCTCCCTGCGTTAGACCCTGTAACTGTGGGTGGTCTCTTGGACTTTTATATCCAGCTGTAGCATTGCACACAAAACGCTGGTGAACACTGCATACGTCTTCCTTCCCTTTCTTCTTCTTCTGACTTTCTTCCCTAATGATGTTTGTTCTCTTGCTATTGACCCCTGTGCTGATCTTTGACAGGTTTGCTGGCATAGCCCTGTTGAGTGCCCAGAAATACAGGGCCCTCTGAGGCTTTCCTGCAAGCAGCTCCTTCCCACCAGCAGCACTCTGCTCCAAGGCCATTTTTTCCTGCTGTCTTACCCAAGGCACCTATGCCTAAGAAGAGCCACAGTAGCAAAGGCAGCCCCCCCGCCCCATAATTCCAGGCTCCCCTTGCTCCTGGTCCCTAGAACCTGTCTTGCTATTTTCCATTTCTAGATATGTTTTTTGAAAGAGGTGGAAGCCCTGGTGATGTGTCCTTGCAGAGCTGAACATCCTCTGTGATTTGGGGTGTATGGTTTTATGTGTAGAGCATTGGCTTCTGTGGTCCAGAGAGCTACAACCATACATTCCAAACCTGGATTTGCACAATCCAAGAGTGTGTTACTTCAGGGTTTTTTAAGCCAGGGCTTCCCCAGAATCAAAGAGGGCACCAAAATCTCAGCACACCTGTTAGTGCTACCCTCTCTGAACACATCCCACAGATGAGGAACTGGAGCAAGGTGATAGGATGATACCCAGGCAGCTGGGAGTTCCCCTTTAAAGCAGCGTCCCTGTGAGTAAGAACAGCCTGTGAGGACACAATAGGTAATGTTCTGCCCTTTTACTTCTAGTTGTTTGCCCCCCAATAGTTACCACAGCCCAGGTTTCTGTATCTCCACCTAGTGGTACCACCTACTTCTCATGGGAAGCTGGAGGAAGCCTTGGCCATTTGGAGTAGCTAGGGTAAGTGGGAAATGCAATGAGATGAGCACAGAGTGCTGGACACACACCAGCAGCCTGGGTGGCAAGTGCATATCAACTTTCTCTCTTGGTTGACTTGCCCTGTGTACTATAATTGCATTAAGTACAGGAATAGGTTTTTATGCAGTTTTAAGTCAGCTGCCTTATATCCAACGTAGGATATTTGCAGACAACATTGACCGTTTTGATTTCCTGGAGGCTGCTGCATAGGTAACACATTTCTTTCCTTTATTAATAAATAAAAAAAATCATTTTGGCGTACCATTCAATCCAGCTATTTCAATGTCATATCATTGGGATAACATAGGGGCTTGCTTACCATGCTTTCTTGTGTATTTTATTTTAATTTCTGTGAAAATATATATCTTGTGTGTGTGCCATCAGAGGAGACTCAATAAAGGGACAGGACTGTTAGTGTGCAAGCTGGAGAACTTTTGTAATGAAGGTCACTGTTTCAGAGTTTAGGAGGGGTGTACATTTAGCAAAGGTGTGAAGTTTTTTTAATTGTTACGTCACTCATCCTCAACTGTTAGACTTTTTTTTTAGCTATTATTTAAAGGTGACTACAAATTAATTTTGTGATTTGGATATACATGTATATTTAAAACCCAGCAGTATGAACAACTTGCATTCCTAACCAGAGTTTTCTAATTGTTTAGGTTTTGTCTGTAAAGTCAGTTCTTCAATGTGAAATCAGTGTGTAGTAGCTTCAGGAGTCTGGTTAGCTGTGCTGTACACTTCCACTATGTAGTCATGACCAATATAGCTTGTAAGTTACCTTACTTTTTTTAGACAAGATGGTTTCATCTGAGGTTTTCTCAGCACCTGGATATTTGGTGTTCTGTACTTTCCTAGTACAAAGAGAACAAAAATGTACCTTGTCTTGGTTCTTAAGCATATATATATCAGTCCCTACTAGATTGGGCAGCTGAAAGCATTCTGTGGTCTCAGCGGTCCTGGGTGGTTGTCTCAGTGGTACTGTTGGAGCACCAGCCACTGGAGCAACCCCTGGAGTAAACTCTGTGAAGACTGACCTCCTGTAATCAAGGTGAGATTTCATGGTGAAACTTCCCTGACTCACTGTGAGCTAAAGAAAGCCTTTCAAAAACTATCACAGCAGGCAAGATGCCATTAGTTTTATCTGCTGTGTTGTGGCTACTGGTGAAATATTAGGGATCTGCTATTTTGAAGTTGTTTGTAGATGCTAGGTGTTTGGGGCTGAGCATTTGATTCCTTGTGGGTTTAAGTGTTTCTAGAGTCCTTTGGCACATGGTGAATCTGGAATGCAGTAATGCCAAACTCTTTCCTAGCACTCATCACCAATAATCTCAAAGGACCACAACAAATGCGTATTGACTTAGCCTCTTTTACTAGTAGACTAAACTGCAGCAAGGATCAAGTACACACAATGAGGTTCATCCTGGTTCTGCTCCCTTTACTACCTATCCTGCCTCCCAGGCTGTTGCTTGAACAACTCTGCCATTGAACCATCTATTCTTTGCCTTAATGCAAAGGGAAATATTTAACTGACTGGTTACGAAACTTTTTCAGAAGAAGTTCTAGTAGCAGAGTATCTGGTTGCATAACCTTAAGAGCATGAGATACCAGCCATATTTTGTTTGATGGATCCTGTAGGAAAAGCACCACTCGGTTGCAGAGTTGTGAAGATAAAAAAAAAACATTCTCAATCTGTTTTCACTGGTATGAAGACAAGAGGTATCTTGTGGAAGTGTGACTCTTAAGAGCCTCAAAAAGACTGGAGAAACATGTGTGACCTCATGCATTCACACTCCTGTGTGGGCAGGGTGCTGTGTATGGTTGAAGCACAGAGCTATGGTAGGTTGCGGGCCTGGAATGATGTTTGCAGTTCTGCTTCCAGCCATGTTACTGACTCATGCTGCAAACAGGGATGATGTTAATTTTTTCCACCAGCCCAGTGACTTGACCTCCCTGTGACTTTACTATTTTACACCTTTTGGAAATCTGGCCAGGACAGTTACAAGGGCCACTCTTTCAGGATGCACTTGTTAAGTCTATTGCTCTTGAGAGGCACATGCGGTCTTTTTTCAAGACAGCTTAACTCTGAAATTACTTAGCTCATTTGAGCTTTGCTCTTCCTGTAACTCAGGTTGCCCATGTGTCTAATAAAAAGAACAAGACTTAGGTAATGTCTGCAGATTGCTTTGATATGTGGGTTAAAGGTGCTGGAAAAAATGCAGAATTAGTAAAAGAGGACATTTCAAAGGCACAAATAAGAGTCAGAGAGCTAATTCCCCTTTTTACCTTATAAAATGTTTTTTGCAAATATTACCAATTCACACATTACTGGGGATATCTAAGGTACGTGGAAAAAATAACTGGGACAGAATGAATGAGTCTGCATTTCCACAACTTTTTGTTTTCTGCTGTCCTGTTCTTATGAATACTAGGAAACAATGAATCAAATGCATTTACTTAAAACAGTACATCTCCATGCAGCTGTCTTGGTATTAATCAGGTTACCATATGCCTTTAGGAGGTTAATCAGTGCTGAGGGAAAGGCAGCTTGTACTGCATGCATTACATCTTGTTTTGATACAGCACCTTCTCGGTGTTGAAGGAAATGCATTGGATACTAGATTTAGTTTCGTCTGCTTCGTTTACTTTCCTCCTGCTGTTGGCCAGTGAGCAGGCACTTTGAAGACGCTCAGCACTTGGCTTTGCAGTGGTGATTTGAGTATTTGTGTGAGCATGAAGTGGAACCTGAGGTCGGTCTGCACCCTGTGTTCTCCAGGGGGAAAAGGACTTCAGGTCTCCCATCTGTCCTCTAGTGCCTGTTTGCAGAGGAAAGCATCTGTGTGGCTGTGTTTCAGAAGTGTTCCTCTTTCTATAAATATTCAATAAACAAAATGAGCAGCTGCAGTGTGGTTCGATTATCTGAGCTGTGGATCGCAGCAGGAAATGCTAGGAAGTGGCTGGTCTTGTTGCTAATCACTTGTATGTGCATCACTGATGAGAAGGTGCAAATTGCCAGTGAGGCTGCAGGATGTGCTCTGGGCATGGATCTGGACCTCCCAGGAGTGTGAGGCCTACAGTCAGCCATTTCGGGTCAGTGATTGAACTGGAAGCAGAATGTTTTATAGCTCCACAGGTGTGTCTTTCAACCATGTTCTAGTGAACATCCCTGTTGATGAAGAATACCTAAATTCGTAAGAGCTGATGGACAAAAGTCTAGCCTGAGTGGACAGAGTAAGACACTGAAGGACACTGTGAGAGACTGGAACATAAAAATGAACAATTTGTGGTACAAAGTAGTATGTTGAAAGCCAGCTCTACTGCTATTGCCCTTTGCTGGCAATGAGGGTGCTAATGTTATGTTGTACAGGTGCCTCTATCAGTGTCAGTCCAACTCCATGTTACACAGCCAGGATAATGTTGTAGTTTGTAATGGAAGTGATTACTTTCTCTTACTCCAACAGGGCTTGTCTTTTCCACTTGCCAGAGATCAGGGTGAGGGTAGGGAGTTGTGCCTATACTGTCCTGCAAACACTTGGGAGCAAAAGGAGCTCCTTTTGCTTCTACAGAATGTGGATGTAAATCCACGCTCTTTGCACCGCCATCATTAAATGTTGGCAGCCCAGTTCTGGGGCATAATGATTTTTTTGTTTCTACTGAATTGTGGCTATGTTTATTTACAAAGGGTATAATTTATGTTGTGATTGGAGGTCATGTTTAGAATATGGAAGAGTTTTTTCCCATCAGATCAGATGAAATTTCAGTCTTGAATTTCTTGGCAGACATTTTCAGAAGTAAAAAAACAAACAAACAAAAAACAGTGACAATTATGAACCTAACACAACATTCGCAGATTGTCCTTTAACTCTATTTTTCTATCCTTGCTTAGCTGTTTTCTGTATGCTAATTTATTTGGTTGGAAGATAAACTACTTCAAAGAAAGTGCTAATAACTGGTTTAGGTGAGAAGAAAAAAAAGTGCCACATTACTCTGTGGTAGATAGGGTAGTTTTCAGTGATAGAGTTTGGTTTTCTGCAGCAAAGACAAAACTAATGTCTTTAAAATGCTCTGAAGGTGTAAAGTGTTGAATACTTAACAAACATGCTCAGATCTTTGTTAGCACAAGATTAAGTGTTTTTAGTGCTTTCTGTAGTGGTACGCCTGCACATATAATGTAGTTGCTATCAGATTTTCACTGACATAAAACCCACTCAGGTTCCCCACTTCTGTGTCTCTTCCCTTTCCTCCCTGAGCAAATTTCTGAGAAAACCCTTGGAAACTTCTTGGGCCTCCTGAAAATTATAACTGTCGCTGTAAAAGCTGCTCAGTCTCTGGCTGCAGGCTCGGAGCAGGCCGTGGTCCAGCCATGACCCCTGGTGCCGTTTGGCTCCACCACGCACACCCCTTTATCCTTCCTTCTGCTTCCCCCAACCCCTGGCTCGGTTTCACACCTCTGTTCCAAAGTTTACGTTGTCCTCTCTTTTTTTCTACCCCCCCCCCCGCTTTCTTTTTAACAGCAGGAAAGAATTTCCTACACACCTCCAGCGAGCCCGGTACCGAATCACACCTCCTCGACACCGCTACATGTCCCAGTGCCTCGAGCGATCAGGATGGAGGAAGACACGATCAGACTGCCAGCACACCTGCGTGAGTGTCAGCGTGGAGGCATGCTTTCTTCAACTGAGGAGGGTGTGGGGCAGGGTGAGGGGTTGGTTTTATTTATTTTCATGGAAGAGAAGTGGGGAAGCCATGAGCTTTAGTCTTTTTTTTTTTTTTTTTTTTTTTAAGCTTTTGCTAGTTTGATTCTCTCTATATTATTTTTAAACAATGGAAATCACTCATTTACAGCGCAAATGTTATTTCCTGTCATCTGCCCCCCACCACTTCTCATCAAAGATTGGGCTGATTTCTCATGACAGGGAAAAACATGGAGGTTTTATTTTGATGGGAAGCACTGTGCATCTGTCCACGTAGTAGGAGTTGCTCAGTGATGTGCTGTGGCACGAGGTCAGAGTTTCACAAACTGTGACAAGTGTATTTTTAGGCTGTTATGGGTCTCAGTAGTAAACATTCCTGGTGCCCAGACACACTCCTGCTGCACTGACAGAAGCAGTGGGGAAGGAGGAAGAAAGGGCCTAGTTGTGCACAAAAGGATGCTGTGAAGGAGGAAAGGCACATCCCTGACGTTGGAACAAAAGCTGGAGCTGGGGGCGAGGCAAGAGCCAGGCACTTCCTTACTGAAATGATTTAATGTTTGAGGAATAGGAAAGGCCAAGGGCTGTTGGCCAGTGAGAGGTGAATTACAGAAGTAGGGTGGAGATGAGGAAATGTGGAATTTTCCTCTTTAGAGAGGAAATAGTTGTGATGTAAATCGAGAGGTTTTAAGAAAACTTTTTTCAGGTGTCACATTCCTGGGGCAATTGAAAAACAAGCAGTAACAAGGCCAGTAGCAAACTAACTGTGTGTTGCTATCCCACAGACGTCTTTGGAATTTTAGAAAAGGAAGTGGTCTTTGAGGTAGTCTTTCTATTTAAAAAAAATATATATATATCCATGTTTATCACGAGATGTTCTCATTCCTGTCCTCAGCAATCTTCAGGCACACTCCTTTTCTGGATGCAAGCTGTTCTCCCAGCACTTCAGTAATCCTGTGCTCACTCACTTGCGGGCCAGTGAGTTGCACTGCCCCAGGATGACTCCTTGCCCACGCTGTTTTCTGCACAGTTGTGATTTTGCCTGCTGTTGCTTCTTGCTCCCTTCTGCCTGTGCTGCAGCGTAGCCCAGGTTGTCCTTCTGATGCGCAGGAATGCGAGCTGGCACCGCAGCCTTTCTGCCTGGCTCTGGCCTCTGCCACTATTCCAAAGCTCCCAGAGAATGCCTGCCTGTGCATGTGGCTGCTGGCCTCTTTCCCCAGTCCAGGGAGGAATTGCTGTGGCACTTAGAGTGCATTTTAAAGATTATGTCAAAAATTTAGAGGAAAAAATCAGACACGGAAGCAGTGCTTCTCTCCACTTTGAGCCCCTGAGATTTTTTTTTCCCTTTCATCCCATTAGTTGGTGCTATTTAGTTCTTCATTGGGAGTCACTGCCCTTTCCAAACCTAGGATCATGGCTGGCTTTCAAATTAATTATTGCCTTCCCAACTGGGTTTAGCAGATGCACAAGACAAGAAGGCGGAGACGCTTGCTAGTGAAAGAGGTGGGGCACTCAAGGTGTTTACTACCAGCTTCCTTTCCATCAGCTAGCCGGCATGCTAGGTAAAGTGTGAAGTTTAAAAGGTTTCCTTTCAGTCAAAGCTTGTTTATCTGCTATTTTAGGTGTGATTCAACTTTTGCCTCAATTTTTTTAATTTATTTTTGTTTTGATTGGTATATTTTTAAACTTCCGAGGAGGCTTTCATCCCATTAATACTTCCACACCAGTCTGATGTGCTATAGTGTGAAAACATAGAAGATTAATCATTAAGCATCTGTGGAATATGCTTCCACAAAGTCAGTGTGTCAGATAATAAACAATGTGAAGCACGCTTACATAGTCTTACTAGTTATGGTGCATGTCAGTATAGTGTTTTTTAGCTCAGTATGCAATAATTGTCACATTCAGAACCACTGTTTAAAGTATACAGATTCATAGCTGAGCCAGGAGGGACCATTATGCATTTCTAAAATAATTTCTGTTATTACCTGAGTTATAGTAGCATTTAAGTTCAGTAAGGGTTTGAGCATGTTATGCATGTTATGCTGAAAGATTTTTTCTTTCCATGTAAAGACTTAAGTGATGAAGAGGATATAAGGCCTCTACATAAGTTGTTTCAATGCTTAATTATGCTCCCTATTTGCTGCTTTTTTTTTTTTAAGTGCCCTATTTATAGTTTGAATTTGTCAATCTTCAGTTTCAAACTATTAGATCTCATTATCTCCTTTCCTGCTAAATATTGTCAAAAGACTACTCTTGATATAGGTGCTTTTAGATAAAGTCACTTCTTAACCTTTTCTTGGCTAAACTGGATAGGAAGAGAGGTTCTTAAAGCTGTCAATCTTCCTGTACAGCTTCTAGATTTCAAATTATTTTTGTATCATCTCCTGTGAACTGTTTCTCACCTAAGACATCTGTCTTAAAATGAGGACATCAGAGCTCAAGATCATGTTCCAGGAGCAGTCTTCCTAATACCAGGTATAGAAAAAGCTAAGTGCCTTCTGGATTTCGGGTTGTGAGGTTCAAGAGTTATTAACATGGGATTTTGCAAATCGTGCATGTACCCCTCTCACTTTTTAGAGATGCCTGAGGCACAGATTTTGATCCAAATCTGAACTACCTTAAAAGGGAAAGTAGCGATGTTCTAGTTCAGACTGTGCTACTATGTATGAAGACCAGATCTAGATCCAAAGTCTGAGGGTTTTTTAAACCTGAGTTTTTGTTTGGTTCCATCCTTATTATTATTTTTTGTTGATTAGGTAAAGCACTATATAAAGATTATTAATCTTCTTTAACCCTCGCTCCAATGCAACAGGGAAATGTGGTAAGTTTCTGCAGCCGTGCTCCATGCATGAACCCTCTCTAACTGGTAGTTGGAGAGGGCTCCCCTCATTCTCTATTTCCATGAAATTTTGATGACATGTACCAAACCAAAGGCAAGAGTTCAGTGTCCTAAACTGTACATGTTCATTTCGGCCAATTTGAAAATTTGAGAGCTGTGCTACAAGTACAACTGTGAAAGTAACAGTTTGCCCAAGCACTGATTTTCACCTTCAGTGACAACGTAGGAGGAGAAGAACAAGAGAAATGTTTCAGATGGACCATGAAACGCACTCCATAGATTCAGACTGTGTTCTGTGCCTTCCTGTTAGAAATTTCCCTTTTTCTAATGTTTAAGAGCAATTTAAAGGTGCTAATAGCCAATACTATCTGAACAATTACTAGAGTGATTTCTTTTGGTTCTATAAATTATTCCTCACTGTTTGGTGAGCACATAGTTCTTAGCTATGCTGAGCTGACTTGATCCAGAGACTGGAGAAAGGAGAAATGACAAGTTTGGAAGAGTGGAATGCATATCCCTCTTAGCTGCAAGCATACAGAGCACTCCTCCTTGCTCATTGGTCAACACAGATTGAAGTCTACAGAGAAACCCCTTATCCTGGGGTTGATGTGAAAACAGTTTTTTCCGTTCGTACACATCCTTTTCTTTTTTAATTTGCAAGTTTCTTCCCATCTACTACTCCTGTAGTATAGAACTACAGTGTAATCAGCCATATTAGTTATAAAGCTGTGGAATAGTGAGAATGATTTTCTGATAGTGCAACATTTTCTCTGATACTATACTTTTCTATAAGAGACTTTTGACCCATACTTGTAAACATAGACATTTGCCTAACATCCACTTCTTATCTATTAAATAAGTATTGGAAGTGTTGTAAATAAACTGTCAGTGGGGAGCTGGAGGCTGTTTTCCTCTGTTTTAAGTATGTAGTCAGAATGTACAGTCATTTCCAGTTTGCTCTTTGTACCTGTTGTGTGTGCTGTGGTAACTTTGCAGCAAATCCGGTCTACACCAGACTGCACTGAAGTCAGATAGAGAGAATGTTTGGAAAACGGAGATGTTTACCAAGGACTCCAGAGAAGCAAGTTCATTTATCATACAAGGCTCTGCCCTTGGTGTCTTCTGTGACCTTGGGCATCTTGATTTAGCTTTCTTACTCTAAAATGAAAAAATTGTGGTTGCATAGATTTTTTAGAAGTTGTGAAGATTAATAGAGTGTCTGCCCAGATACTGTGATAATGGAGAATGCTGAGATAGGTGAAAGCTGTGAAACTATTTGCATACCGCGTAACCCCTTAACTCCAAGGAAGCTTACTTCATATTATAATGGAGAGAAAGTTTTCTCTCTCTTGTTTTTGTATTAAAAACTATTGTTTTTTTGTTTTCTTGTTTTTTTTTTTTTTTTTTTTTTTAAAAAACACAAACAAAAAAAACTTTTTTATCTGGTTCAGTGTCATTAGTTATTCTTTTTCTGCTGTGGCCAATACCTTGGGGTAAAAAACTCTTGGAGCTGAATAGAGGGAACTTCATTTAAGTTATGGATATGTCTTAATATGCAATGAGTCAGAGAGAAAACAACCTTTTTTCCTTTTTTTTTTTTTTAATATACAGAATAAAAATAAGATGTTTTGCCGTCTCTTCTAGAACAGCAACTGTAATTATGTGCTTAAAGGCTTCATGATTATTTTTTTATGTTCAGAGAGAATGTAAAACTTATTTAAGAAGAGACACAGAAATATCAGTGCTGAAAAAGGACTCGTTGCATGCTCAGATCTGTGTCATTGCCTGTAGAGCAGCATTCCCCCTTGCACATTTCTGTCAATTTATACAGTCTGATTTTTATCTCTGAAGGGCATCTTCCCTTGGGAATGCATGTGTGTTTGTTTAAGGAGATGGACGTTATCTCACAGGCAAAGATTTCAGTGTTTTCTATTGATACAAACGTGAACAAGAGTTCATTTCTTCCTCTGCACTAATTACTCTTCTTTCTTTAGTGTTGGCATTCTTCATATGCCTGCAGCCCATTGTCATAGCAAGGCACGTTGCGCATTCTTTTCTGTACACACGAACCAATTATTCTTGGCAGCAACTAACTTTTCTTGCTCTTGCCTTTCTCTGAACTCCTGACAGCCTGCACTGATATTCAGAGTAAAAAGGCACCCCCAGATGTCACAGTACATGCATCACCTTAAAAGGGAGAACTTTTACATGGGTTATATGGTGTTTGTCATCATCTTCACTCACTTTTTAGGGTGGGGGCTTCGGAGGTGGAGAAAGATGGGAACCAGTTTGTAAAATTCTTTGAGAACTCCTTGTTTCAAATGTAAGGTTGAGTTCTGGTCTTTGGTTTTCCAGTCTGGGGTATGTTCCATGCTACAGATGATTTTGATGAACATCAGAGCGTATAGTTCAGGTCATATACAGCTAGTCTGATCATGTGTTTTTTTTTTTTTTATCTTAACATCTTTGTGTCTGTTGTATCTACTGTCTGTTCTACTGCCTTCATTGAGGAGGACAGAAAGGAAATTCGGTTAATTTTCTGACGTGATTTTATTAAGGGCTTTAACTTTTAGTGCGTATTTCATAGGAATCTTCCTGCATGCCTTTTTTTATTGGTATTTGAAACTCTAATTCAGTGGAGAACAGTATGGTGGCCCTGTGCTGGTTGTACATCTTTGTGACCCTAGCTGTACCACATTCTGCAAAAAGGCCCTCTTTGTCATGGTTAAGTCAGGACATGAGTAGAAGGGCAGGCAAAGTAGTTGAAGGGCTTTCAGTTGGTGGGTACTTTAACCTAAGGCATTTATCAGACCCAAAAACAATTTAAAGAAAGCAAGCAAGAGTTTCTTTTTCCTGATCATACGTTGATGTTTATATGCATCAGTTGTTTTTTAAAGGCACCAGTTTTCTTTTTTTAAGGAAATGCAGGAAACAATTAAGAAGGAGGAGGAAACAGCAACACTGTCAGGGTTGCCAAGGATCCATTTTTTCTGTGTAGTGTCTATTAATTATGTTACTCCTTTTATTAATCCTTTGGCACCTGTTAATTATTCTGCAATTTTGGCTAGCAGCTGGAACAGCCACTTCGAAGCATTAAGCATATTGTTATTTAGTTACTAGAATATTCAGTGCGTTGAACTGAAAGTATGTAGTGAGACGGGAAAAAAAGCCCTTCACCCTAAGCCACATTTAGAGCAGCAAGCAATAAAAATATTTGCTTTGGAAGGATCTTTGTGGAACAAAACTAACTGACGCACATTCAGGGAAAATAAAATAAAAGCTTCATAAGACAAAGGGACTGTGCATGGTGGCCAGAATGTTAGATTAATGACTCTGAGACTAATCCTGGTCCCACTGAAATGAGTGCTATGATTCCCACTGAATCTAACAGGATCTGAACTGGCCTTTTTCTGGGATGATTGGCTTTTTCCATACCCCTTTTTGCTCTTCTCTCACAATATGGCCACTTAAACGTCATTCCTCCCTCTTGCTGTCCTTTATAGGCTTGCCTCTCCCCCTCATCTCCTTTCTGTTTTGTTTTATTCTCTCTCTGGGTAGCTTGTACTTTTCTAAGAAATCCCAATCCACTCAAAAAAACAAACAAAACACACATACACCAAAAAAAAAACAACAGAATAATTGCACTGTTCACTACCACCTCACTGTTTGGAATGTTTGATCTCTTTCCTGTTGCGTCTTCTTTCACCATGGGCTTTTCTTGCACATTTATATTGTGAGCTACTAAGGGCAGGGTCTATCCGTTCACACTGTTTAACGGTGCTTCCCTTAGTAGATCGTAATTCTTTTGTGGTCTTAAGGCACAATTTGTAACTCGTAATAATCTATTGACAGGCTAGCTGGACTGCAGAAACGCTAGCTAGCCATTCTTTCAGCCTCAGTGACGATTATTTTGGTCAGCCCTAGTGAGGTGACTGGGCCTGGCTCCTTCATGACTGTGAATTACATCTAGTTGTTAGGATGAAAAGCATGAACAAGGGAGACTATTGTTTGATAGCTGGCTGAATATAAGCCAGCAGTGTGCGCAGGTGGCCAAGAAGGCCAACAGCATCCTGGCTTGTATAAGAAGCAGCATGGCCAGCAAGGCTAGGGAAGTGATTGTCCCCCTGTACTCGGCTCTGGTGAGGCCACACCTCAAGTACTGTGTTCAGTTTTGGGCCCCTCGCTACAAGAAGGACATGGAGGTGCTCGAGCGAGTCCAGAGAAGGGCAACAAAGCTGGTGAGGGGTCTGGAGAACAAGTTTTACTAGGAGCAGTTAAGGAGTTTGGGTTGTTTAGACTGGAGAAGAGGAAGCTCAGGGGCGACCTTATCGTTCTTTGTAAGTACCTTAAAGGAGGCTGTAGTGAGGTGGAGGTTGGTCTGTTCTCCCATGTGTCTGGTGACAGGACGAGAGGGAATGGGCTAAAGTTGCACCAGGGGAGGTTTAGGTTGGATATTAGGAACTTCTTTACTGAAAGGGTTGTTAGGCATTGGAACGGGCTGTCCAGGGAAGTGGTGGAGTCACCATCCCTGGAGGTCTTTAAAAGGCGTTTAGATGTAGAGCTTAGTGATATGGTTTAGTGGGGACTGTTAGTGTTAGGTCAGAGGTTGGACTCGATGATCTTGAGGACTCTTCCAACCTAGATGATTCTGTGATTCTGAGAGGTCAGTTATGTCTGTCTCTTGCCTAAAAGGCCAGTTTCTACAGTGGCTTATCTGAATTTAACTCATCTACAGGTTTTCTCTAATATCAGGGACTGTATTTTTGTCTGTATTTTTTGCTTGCTTCAGATCGTACCACTAAAGCAAAGGATGTATGCTAAAGCTTAGCAAAATGTAGTTTATCAATATGGCAGGCCTTTGAACTCTTGGTTGGGTGTGTCATAAAGCACAACCTGCCTCCTGGGTGTTTCTTACAGAGAATCTCCAGCCAACTTTGAAGCAATCATACAGGCCAGTAATTTGGTTGGGTGGGAAGCTCAGTCTCAGATTAACTCTTGCACCATGTCTGAACACAGTACAGATGCAGCCACTCTTCTTGAAAGAACTTGATCCAGAATATGCTGGATTGGGAGGGCTAAACCCTCATTACTGATCCAGCTGTGGAAACTGTGACCTTTGCATCAGGAAAATCCTGGTTTACATTTTTCTGACATTTTTTTTTTTTCATCACCTGTGGAAAACTGAGCTCTTTGTCATGAGGTTTACAGCGGGGTGACTCGGGGCCCATTTAGGTGTCACGCCTGATATAAACAGCAGGCGAGCTGAACCCTAAATCTCCTTACCGCTGCCTAGTTACTGTTGACAGAGGCATCCAGATCAAGTGTGAAAAGTGTCCTAGAGGGACAGTGCTGTGAGTTGGCTTCTGCTTCCCGAGAGAGTATTGTGTTGTTTTTTTTGTTTGTTTTTTAATTTATATATGCATTTATATATACACATATTTTATTTTTGTGTGTGTATATCATACTGTGTATATATGCACAGACGAAGTTAGTGCAGTGTTTTCTGCAGTGATAATCCCAGTCGAAGTGTGTGGAAGGATAGGATCCTTCCTATCCCAGAGAGAACTTGTAAAGTAGCCCCAAGGTGGGAGGGTGAGACCCATGCTTTGGGGCATATACAGCTTGTGGTGTGGGATTCCCAGTGGTACTAAGCCAGTCTGTTATACTCCTGCAAATCTTCGCTTCAGGGTTTTAAGTCTTCAAAATGTAGACTCACCTCTGCTCAGAGGGGAAAGGGAGCATTGTCACTTTAATGTGGGATTCAAGCTGATCCCTAGTGGAATTCCCCTGGAAAGTGTGGGGAGGAATAAGAAGCAAAAGCAGCAGGACATTTATGGTATTGCTGTGTTTGAAGCATTTTTAGCTTTGTCTTAAAGGGATGCTGTCAAGATCACTGAATCTAAAATTAGATTGCTTTTTCTTTTTCCATCCCAAATGTGTCTATTTATTTTTTTCATTTGTGTTATGTTACGAATGCTTCTATGTTAATCTTCTTAAGAACTAAAATTAATGTAAAGAGCCCGATATTCATAATAATGCTGCAGTTAAAGACTGCAAAGACAGTCTTTAAAGCAGTCAAGACTGCTGCAGTTAAAGACACAAGACAGACTGTTTGTAAGTCATGACTAGAAACTCCACAATAACAAACCATTTTGTGTTGAGCACCTTGCAACAAAAAACGGAAATGTGGTTAAAAAAAAATAATAATCAGAAGCAACAGGCCATGCATGCTATGTCCAGTCCTGTAATAATAAACCAGAGCTGAGCCTCTGAACATTGGAAGAGAGCCCCTCTAATGCTGGACAGTGGTGTTCTTCGTCTGTGAGGAGAAACCTACTGCAGATTCAAGGTACTTGGGACTAATGTAACGAGATGTGTGTGTACGCGTGCACACACACCAATTATTTGATGTCCTTTTTATTGCATTGGATTTCCTTCTGCACTACTTCTGTGTCTTCTTTCCCCTGTGCTGGCGCTCTTTCTGATACTTAACAAGTACAGCCTGATAGAATCCCCATTAAATGCTTGATTTACAACTCCTCATTTTACTGCTGGGGCAGAAGGGCTCAGTGATTTGCATGTTCATTGAAGAAATCTTTTGTAAGATGGTTCTCTCCAGATTTGGAGGCCCAGCCACCAACACCTTAATATAGAGTCTCTTCTCAAGTCACTTTCCAAATGTATTGGGAGGGGGAAAGCATTTGTGAGTCAGCCAGTTCTCTGCTGTGGATGCTTGTGCACTGTCTGCCTTTTGTGGAATGAATGTGTTTACACAAGAAGTGAACATATTTGTTCGAACTTCGTTTTGTACAGGACTAGCATGCTACTATTGATGTACCAGTGATCTTTGTTCAAGATCTGTGGAGTTGTTTATATATTTAGTAGGAATACAATTAGTGATGCTGGGAGTTACTGAACAGTGACCACTGATGGACTTTCTATGGTCAAAGAACTGGGATGTTTGATCAGCTCCAAATCTTTGCTTATAGATCTTTACACATAAAAATCATACCCTGGGAATAGCCTTGAGCAACCTGCTTTATTTATTACATATGCCTGTGTGATTTTGATCTTTGCATACTTCTATATCCCACTGAGTAAAAGTGTCTGTTCTCCACTGACAGCAGGGTCAAGTAACTCTAGAGCAGTTATTCAGACCAGAAGATGAAACTGTCAAATTAAGCTGTGACAAGTTAAAATTAAGTTAATATCTCCAGTGATTCACCAGCTGTCCTTCCTGCCTCCAGAGGCCACAGGTATAGTGTGGTATGTGTTCAGTGGAGGGACGGTATGAGGGACTCCTCCTATGGAAAAGTGCTCAGTGATGGGTGTAGGTTTGGAGACAATGCAAGTCTTCCTATTTGACAGTTTACTGAGTAGCTGCAGATTCACTGTGCAACTCTTGGAGTTACTTGTAGCCCTGTATTGCACATGCTGCAAAAAGAAATGAAGCTATCTCCTAAGGGCAAACGTACTCTACACATTTCCTACTTGGCCTTTGCCCTGTCTCAGTGCTGTGACATGCAGGAGGTCTGGTACCCCAAAATGGGCTTTTGGCCTCACATATTTCCTGCTGAAAGGAAGAGCAGCGGTTTCACTGGCTTTTGAGAGTGAGAGACAGCTTTTGCCAAAATGATAGATTTTGTTAACACTTTCTTTTGAGGATAGACACTAGGAAATTGCATGTTTCAGATAAAAGTACCGTACTGCTGGTAATGAAATTGCACCGTTTCAAAGTCCTGCAGAAAAGGGTTGTTTTCTTAATTATGAATATGTTCTCAGCATTTTTCCTCTTTCAGTTCTACAGAAACATTTTTTTAATGTTCTTCTCAGGTGTCTTGAAGCTTCTTGGCAGAACAGACCTCCCAAATGGGCAGTGACCTGGTCAGAGCACTAACTTTTTTATTTTCAACCCACCAGCAGGAAAAAATAAAAAGAACAATATTTTTGAAGGGAAATTTCCTTTTTGGGTTTTTGTATCTCTGAAAGAATTTCCGATGTAGGCAGACAGTAATTCCCAGCTACATGCTTCCTGATAAGGAAACAGCTCCAATAAATGCAGCTATAAATAGCTACCTTTTTATTTTTTAAAATGTAGAGGGACTTGTTTAGCCTTTCTTTCAAACTGCTGGAAGAATGGGACAGTATAGGAATGGCGTCTTAGATTTGGCACCCACTGGATCTGCAGATACACAGATGAAGTTTTTAATCTGTATTTATACAATTAATTACATTACATAAAGTTTAGGTGTGTTTATTTCTGTTGGTCTTTCTCATGCCATTGTAAAGGAAAAAAATGCTACTTTTTTGTATGATTAACGTAAATTGCGTTTTGCCATCCTCATGAGGAAAAAAAAATATTACCTGCTTTAAGCAGAATTCACAAGGGTTTTGCTATAAGCCTGCTTTTTATTGGTTCTCTTTCTATATATGGTTTGTTAAGGTGCCTTGTCATCTCAGAATAGGTAGCATGGTCTTTATCTACACCTTTTTTAAACTACTTTTTTTTTTTTTTTTTTTTTTTTAGTATTTTCTATGGACATGCTGTAGCACATTCATAGTAAGGCATAAATTCCCCTTTTTTTAAAAGCAACTTGTTGGGATAAATTTGTTCTGTTAGTGTGTAAGCCTTTCAAATTTTCTATATTACCTCCCTTTCTTATGGTTCTTTTTCATGTATTTTTAATGTTGCAGCTTTTGGTTTTGGACTCTAGCTAAAAATTTCCCTTGCTAGTCCTGTTTTTCTTTGTTCTTTTAAATATTTCTTTTAGCAGTGCCAAACACACAATACTTTCAGAAAAGCAAATAGTTGTTTACCTACACAAAAGTTTGTAGAGATGAGTTAATCTGGTGCAAGCAGTAGAGTGAAAACTTCTTTACAGGCTAGATTTCAGGCCAGTTGTACCCGTTGTTCAGATTGCAATTGAAAATGTATACATGTCCACCAGCATGATTTTTTTATGGAGGAAGAGTCCATGCCATAAATCACCCTCATCAACAGGTAGACCTTAGTGCTGGTTTCCATCCTTGCATCTGCCCACGGGCTGAAGCGTGTCATGTGGCTGCTGATGGGTGGCCATCTCCAGCAGCGCCCTGCAGTGTGTCTGAGGACATGCAGCTTTACAGGCAGCATTGGTGGCTGTGTCCTCTTTTCTCCCTGGTTTCTGTCTCAACTTTCCTCTTGATTTTCTGAGGGGGAGCACAGGTTCCTCCATGGTCAAAGCAACTGGATGGGTATGACTTTCTTGCCAACGGCAGTTAGTTGAAAGATGTGTCCCAGCATATCAGGGACTGGGTCAACTCACCTCTGTTTTCCTCCTTCCAGCAGTTTTGCAGGATCTTATGTCTTGTGGCCAAATCTTACCCACGAGGGTACTCAGCTCTTGGCCTGCTGGTTGTCCTCAGAGCTGGCATGGATCCCATCAGATTGCACAAGGGTGCAGCTGGTAGAAGATCCCTCCTTGCCCCTGCTGTGTGTTATGTGCTGAAGTGCCACTGCAGGGCTTGCAAGCAGCTTGCACAGTCTCCTGAGCACATCACTTGTAATCTGCTCTCTTTGGAGAATACTTCAAATGTCATTACCTTCTGCCTCCTGTGCACTGGGGCTGCACCCAAAAGGTTGATCTGTGTGTGCAGGTCTTGCCACACCTCCTCAACAGGCCTGTGGAACATGCACAATTAATACGGTATTAATTAATTATGGGGAGAAGTCACTGCTGGCACAAGAACCAAAGCTTCCAGCTTATAAAATGAACGCTTTGATGCTGAGCTTTAAAGAACATTTCCACCAACTCAAGCCAACAGAGAGATGCTGTGAGATTTAAGCCCTCCCTCTTCACAGACTCTAAAGCTCAAAGTCCTGCCGCCCTGGGCTTTGATATCAATAATAGTGATAAAGAAAGGTTCAGGAAGCACAATTGTGGATCTACTCTCCTGAGTAAAAATGCACAAGTACTAGATGAAAACATTGGTACTGAACCAGAAAGGGTTTGTCAAGCCAGCTTAATAGATACTTGCAGGGTGAAAAGAAGTGTGTGACCTTCCGGATCCACTTGTCAATCGGAGTTGTCTTTGCCTTAGCAGCTGCCATAGCTTCATTCAGAATGTTTGTGTAGAAATAAATGTGGAGTTTTGTGCTGTGCTTCTACTTTGAACGGTGGTTGGGGGAAGAGAGGAAGGAACGACTGTGCCACTTTGGTCTTATGCAATACTGAGAATTTCTCCCTTTCCACTTCCTCCTTCTTGGTAGTGCAGAAGGAAGTAGCCCTGGTCCCTGCTGGTCCACAAACCAGTTACTCATTTCAGTTCTGCCACTCGTGTGTGTCCTTGTGTACTTCCTAGTGGGGGAAATCTCCCTTTATGTATTCAAGTTCCTCCTTCCTAGTCTCTCTTCCGTTCTGATTTCTTCCAAGCAATCTGTCTCCTTCAGTTTTTAACCTCCTTGTTGGCTTTCACTTCCTCTCTGTGCTTTAGTGAAGGCTTTTTGTCAGAAAAACACAGATACTTCTTTGTTCCTTTTTTTTTTTTTGTTTTCCCCTGTGTCATACTTCTTTGTATATTGCTTCCTTGGAAGCTTCCTTAGTCCTATTACCTCTGGGCTTTTAGCTGCATTACTATGGATAGTCATTACTGTGTTGCTGGGTGTGTAATTGTTTAAGGCACCTTGATCTTCTCACTAGAGATATTTTTTATTTTTTTTTTTACTGCTCTTTAAATACTAATAACCAGTGGTGACAAATACCATTGTTAAATACATTGAGCTTGTTTCATCACTGCTCTGCAACTTGCTTGGTGGTTTTCACCTGTTGAAAGGGAGCATAGCCAAATCACAGGAGTTGTTCTCTACTTCCACGTTGTATTGTTCTCACAGACGCAATGCATGGTGTGTGGCGGCAGCGAATGGGTCACACACAGTAGAAGTTCAAAATTTGGTTCAGAATCAGAGCCTTGGAGCTCAGCAGAATGCAAATAAGGGCTAGCACTCAATGTCGGTAAGAGCTGCAACATTTACAGTCCTCATCCACTTTTTAGACCCTGTCTCAATTTTAAAATCAGAATGTAAAACAAGCAGGGCGACTGAGGGTGACAGCAAGAGTAGCTGTACTTGTGGTGGGCAGACCTGAAGCAGCTAGATTGGTAAAGAGTCAATATTTGCTGTTGGACCCCTAACATGGCATTATCAGCATGTGCAGTAATGATGGCTGAATCTCAAAGTTTGGCATCTGATTTGGTTCAGCAGAACACCTAGAGGTAAATCCAAATGTCTTTCTCTCAAATTGGTTGGATATTTAGTATTGTGGTGAGTCTTCCGTAACCGTGATTTTCTTGTGAGACTTCTGGGAGAATCCAGCATGACCGTGAGAGCACTGCTTCCCACCCTGGGCCTTTCTGGTGCTCTGCTGTTTGCAGTGAGAACATGCATGCACAAAAAAAAAAATCAACCCAGATAAGAGTTAGCAGTCAAAATTCATTTCAAAGATGAGAAGCTTCAATTTTATTTTATTTTTTACGTTGACACATCATGTGTATGTACACGTTTGAAATACTTAGATCTGATGGAGAAGAGGCTAGCTCAAGAACTTAGGTTTCATACACAGATTCTATTACTCTTCATTTTTCCCTTGAAGCTGACTAACAGCATGTTACAACCACCTCTTTTAGGCAAAGTTGTAAAATTATTGCTTATGATCAGAAAAAATGAACACAAAAATGGTGGACAGCACCTCTTGGGCTACACACTCTCCCCAGTAGGCTCACAGTGCTGTCCTCCCCATATCTCAGCTGCATGAAGCAGGCTCTGGAGAGTTAGCCTGTATTTGAAACTAGAGGCCCAGGTGAAATGATCTATCAATCTATTTTTATGAGATCAGGTGCACAGAGTTGACAGTATCGCATATGGTTTGAAATCTGTTAGATTAGAGTTACAGGTGCAGCCCCGTCAGCTGCATGTAGTACTTTCTTACTGAATGCACTCCATTGGCCACTTCCTAAAGACCGCTAATGTGAAGACTAATTCACAAACAGTCTTGTCACTGCTCTGGAAACTGAAATAATCAAGCATAGCATTGCCAGTCGGTTGAGGGAGGTGATTGTTCTGCTCTACTTTGCACTGGTGCGGCCTCACCTCGAGCACTGTGGGCAGTTCTGGGCACCACAGTACAAAAAGGGCATTAAACTGTTGGAAAGTGTCCAGAGGAGGGTGATGAAGATGGTGAAGGGCCTAGGGAGGAAGACATAGAAGCAGGTCACTGGGCCTGTTTAGTCTGGAAAAGAGGAGGCTGAGGGGAGACCTCATCGCAGTGTACAACTTCCTCATGAGGGGGAGTGGAGGGGCAGGCACTGATCTATTCTCTTTAGTCACCAGTGATAGGACCCATGGGAATGGTGTCAAGCTGTGACAAGGGAGGTTTAGGCTGGACATCAGGAAGAGGTTCTTCCCTGAGAGGGTTTGTTGTGCACTGGAACAGGCTCCCCATTGAAGTAGTCACTGCACCAAGCTTGTCAGAGTTTAAGAAGCATTTGGACTGTGCACTTAGTCACATGGTCTGATTTTTTGGGTAGACCTGTGTGAGTTGGACTTGATGGTCCTTACGGATCCCTTCCAACTCAGGATATTCTATGAAAGTAAATAAAAGTAGCTTATGGTGACAGTTTTATTCTGAAATTACATGGTCACCACTCTGAAGCATTTTTACAATGGTAAATTGATATAACATTGAAAATGCAAAGGCTGTAAAAATACAGTTAAAGTGGTACAAAACCTGTCTCTTAACCAGCTCTCAATTGCATGAACACTTTATATAATTTGAGTCTGAGGAGAACTGCACTTTAATAGATCCTGACAACTGGAAGAGCATGGACATAATCTTTTTCTGTATGAATAAAAGGCCTAGCATGTCTTTACTGCTTGAAGTTATGGTCATCTACTAAATTAACTGCTCCAAGTGTCACTCAGAATAGGGATGAAAGTAAATTATTCTTATTTTAATAATAGTTCCTCATTTCTTCTTGAGAGACAGCACCTGGTGTTTGTATGGGACCACAGTACAGGGAAATCTCACCCAGAAAGATGTTGGGGCTGTACAGTAGAAAACAGTTAAGGATGTGAGTAGTTCATGACATTTTGATGGGGGTTTACTTTATAACCTGTGAATGTCCCTTGAGTGCAAAGTGAAGCAAAGATATTTGTCAAAAATCAGTCACCAGTCTCAATTTGTTGAGCAACTCTGCATCAATTCCATGATTTTGCACCAAAATTGCTAGGAAGTGGAAGTTCCTTATTGAGTCTCGTGGACTTCTAGAGAGTTTTTTTTAACACCTTGTGTTAGTTCAAACTCAGTCCCATTTAGCACGTGGTCTTATCCACAGTGTCGTTTTTACTGTGATAAGGAACCTAACCACAACACTCTGCTTCCCCAGTTTTCTGCTTCCCAAGAGACTAAAGACAGCACTAGGATTTTACATTTTGAGGATAAGATAGTTTTCGAAGTGAATGGGTTGACATGGAGAAAGAATGTTAGTTGCCACATGGCTATGAAATCGCATTTGCTATAAGAAGGCGAAGAGATATTCACAGTTCTTTCCAGAACAACAAATCCAGAGAACTGAGGTAAATCATTGGGTAGCATACATAAAAGATACCTGAATAAGGATGCATTGCTATATGGAGGAAATTGTTGCAGGAAGATACTTAGGTGGCTGAAAGTGTGATTGGATCTAAAAAGAACCAAATAAACCTGTGAAGGGGTAGGTCATTTGGTCAGTATGTTCTACGCTGTATATATATATTTTATATTTTATTTATGTTTATACTGTCCAGACAATGCTCTGGATGCAACCACAGCTCATGATGTCCTTAAAACATGGATTACCAGAGACTGAGATAAGCAATGTGTTATAGAAGAGATTACTTAATGCTTCCTTACAACCACTCCCAAAGACATTTGGCAAGATGGGCCAGTGGTCTTTTCTAGTGTGGCAGTTTTTAAATTTTACCCCATCTCATAACCTTCTCCAGTGGCTTGACAGTAGTGTGGCTGCTATCCAAGCAGATATGTATTCAGTATGCATCTGCTATACCAAAGGGCTCTTGTAGGTGATAACTAACTCACCAGTTAGAGGCTGCGGATAAAAGTTAAGTGAGGGGATTTGCCTTTAAGCAATTCTGACAAAAGTCTCTTTACACAACAGCTGACTGAATCACTGAACGTAATGCCAAGGGCAGTGATAGAACAAAAAAAAAGTCATGTAAATTAGCTGGCGAGGGAACAGGGCAAAGCTATCTGGTGAAGGAGGGAATGGGAGAGGAGGACAGGCAGCCACCTGCTGGAGCTTTGGTTTCAAGGACCAGATCTCCCATCAAGTGTTGGAAAAACAAATTTTAAAGTAGAAACTGAGGGGGAAAGGCTGAGAATATTTCTTCCTAGTGTATAGGCCTCCAGTGGACTGTAATCGCTCCCTTAGGTGGTTCTGTCATCCCTAGCACATGCTCTCAGAGGGTTGCTTTCACTTTCCTGTTGTCATCCAGCCCAAGATCCAGTTCAGCATGTGCCCCTTATATGGCCCTGTCTCATCCATATAATGCATAATGTGAAATTCAGTTCTGCTTCCTCTCTTGCCCCAGTTTGGGTTTCTGGGCATAGTCATTAAAAAAAAAAAAAGTTATTCAGTATTACTTGTGATTTGACATGGTAAATTGAAAACTTACTGGAAGTCTGGCAGTGCTTCTGATCTATGTCCCCTTTGCTAAGGTGCTTCATAAAATGCCGTATGTTGTTATTCACTCTGGCTTGGATGTTCTTGGCTCTCTCCCACTTAATGATTCACAAGATGTCTGTGAGATTCATTTTTGTAAACGTGGTTTTTCCCCCCTCCTTTCCATCCATATATTCTCCCCCCCCCCCCTTCCACTTTGCTTGCAAATCTTCACTGCAAAAGTTCACTGAATTAAAAGCAGAGTACGTGTAAGGGCCGGAGTGCAGTCTCTGGGGTGCCGTTGGAAGAGCTCTAAGACACACTGCAGATTTTCCCCCTGATTTCCAAGTTAGGGGATTGGAGTAGTCTGGGAAGTTTTCCTACAGCATACTGTCCTCTTCCACCACGACTTCACAGCAGTCTCAGCTATGTGTGCATATGTCCTGTGCCTCTTTCTTGAACAGAGAGATTTTTCTCTAGTAAAAGCTCAGAAATGGGTCTCCTCTGAGTGCTGTCTCTGGCAGGGGGGGGAGCAGGAGAAAAGTCAAGTGCAGTGGGGGTCTGTGCACACCAGCGCAGAGGCAGAACCTCTGCTCCTGCCACACTGGCTGTGGGGAGAAGCCAGGAGTGTTTGCAGGGCTTGCATGCCAGAGCGTCTTCAAACAGCTCTGCTCAAAGGCATGAGCTGGGCTCGCTTCTGAGGGAAATTTCCTTTTTGGGGAAGTTGCTGCAAAGGAATTTCCTGTGTGGGCAGACAGAGCTTCCTGACTTGAAGGCTTCTTGGAAGGGAAACTGTTTCATAATGAAATGATAAATTAAAGACATACCAGCCTGGTTCACTTCAAAACAGCAATTGAGGGAGCTCAGGCAGTACACCATTACACTCCTGCACAAAATGAAAATAAATTGCATCCTGACAGAATTCTCTGTAGCAGAGCATATCCTTCCCCCCAGCCTTCCTCCCTGTAAGTCTCACTTTCCTCTCCTGCCTCCCCCTTTCCCTTTCCCCTGCTATTTGCTGCTGTCTCTTTTACGACCCCCTCCAACCAACAAGGCAGATGGGTGTGATGTTGGAGATGGTTTATTAAATGGAGGAGACACTCTGCTCCTCCTCCCATGGCTCCAGTTTAAGCCCTGCTGGTGCTGCCAGAGCCCCGGACGTAGGACCAAGAAACTGCAAGTGGCTGCCATGAGCGCTGGGTGCCATGGCTGTGCATGTGATTGTGTAAAGTGAAATTGGGGGTACCGAGGAGTTTAAGTCAGTCCCTATAAAAAGGAATGTCTTGGTGTGATCATGAAAATGACTGGGAGGAGGGTTTGCAGATGTGTTTCCTGTTAAATAAGAGAAAAAAAAGGACCTTTGCTCCATCCCAGCCAAGACACAATGGAGGGAGGGCATCCCCAGAGAGCTCAGGCTGTTATAGCGGAGTTTTCAAAAGGCACAAATTGGCTCATGTTATTTTCCTGCTCTGCGCCGTCCTAACGGGTTGAAAAGTGAGAAGGGAAGCACTGGTGGGTTACTGTGCCCTATTGGTTTCCCTAGAGCTGGGAGTTTAGGTGAACCGGGCAAAGAGCTTAGATGAGACTGCTTGGGTTGCTGAACACATTTGGGATGGAGTTAGAGGATATGATTTCAGATGGCATAGGTATGGGGGGAACGCACATACAAAAGTTTCAGTTCGCCCTTTTCTGTCTCAACTACTTCATCTGTAAAATTTATTGATCATCCTGCTAATAATACCTAGTTGTACAAATTCATCCGGTGTGCACTGCTAACAAGTGTAGAATCAGCATTTTCTTTTTCCTCCTTTGAGAGTGGGCCTTTATTCCCTGCCTCCTATTCAGCTGGTAATTAAAACTGCTTTAGTACTTTGCTGTAGCCTCCTGAATTGGTGTGTATTATGTGCCGCCTTCTGGTAAGGAGGCCTTCTCCCTTTTTTCAGTAGTTATTTTAGGATTTTCGAGACATTTGAATCATTGGCAGAACATTGCTTTCTGTTATGATTTTATAGTGAGTGTGTCAGTTTGGGATTTTTTTTTCTCTAAAGTTACAGCTGCTGAAGTCACATGACTGAAAGAATTTGAGATTTTATTTGTATTTTTAAAGCAAGTTGCTGGACTGCATAAAGAAAAGCAAGGAAATGTGATTCACAATACTCAGAAGCCAGCTACGAAGGACACCAAAGAAAAAATATGCATGTGTGAGATCGTATCTGTATGACTTATTTTTTGCATTTTTATCAGTTTTAACTTATTTTCATTGAAGTCCGGTTGCCTCATTTTCAGATATTTGGGTTTGGTAGTCCTGGAGGTATTGAAGAAACGGAACTCTGCTACTAGTTTAGGAGATTGTCTCATCAATGATGACTTGTAATCATTCCTCATATTGAACAGATATGCAAAGTGTAAAGTTCAAAATGTAGAACTTTGTTCATCATGATTGGCATACTATATATCACATGCATACAATGCATGACAGCATTGTGAAAGCAAATCTAACACCATGCTGTGCTGTGGCCAGGGCTGTCTTACAGCAATTAGAAGACACAGTACTGCTTCTTAAATGAAAGTAAGGAAGGATCCATTCTCGGTAACCTGTACAAAGGATGTGCAGCCACAGAGCTACAGCATATAGGTGTTCCTGGGGCAGGCAGGATTTTGGTGTGTGATAGTAGGCTCTCATATTCATTCAGCTGTAGCATTGAGGCACAGTGGGTTGCAAGCTAAGTTCAGAGAAGAAAAATCCTTACCATCACTTGCATTTTGAGTTGCTCTACTTCCTGACCCAATGAAAATCCTGAATGGTTTTAAAAAGACAGGTTCTGCAGCCGAGATACAGACCAGCAAAGAACAGTATGGACATACCTACTTTGTTTTACATATGTTTTGTAAAATACCTGGTAACTTTTACTTGCAGTGCTGTTGCTTTCAGAAGCAGGTTTGGAATTAGAGGATGGCCTCTCAGAAGCAGCTTCCATGCCAGATACAATACAATGTCTGTTCAGCTTGAAAGGTTTTAGAGGCTAAATTGTTAACATTTGGCTAAAGTGGATGACATACCTTGGATGGGGCCTTGTGTGGGTAGTTTAACAGGCTTACTGCTTGGCCAGTTTCTTACTGTTGATTTTTGAGGCACCCAGAAGTGTAGTAGGCAATCTGACTGCAAAGTGTGGATGAACACCCTGCTCAAGACTTTTACGCTGTCCCCACCTTTGATAGCACTAAAGTAATGATTAAAATCAATATACATCATGCTGTTTACATATGTTGCTCCTCTTTCTGTCCTTGCTAACGTATTTTGTTTGGCTAATCTCCACCTAAAGAAACTTCATTGCAGTTGCAATGCCTGCCTGCCTCTGACTTAGGCTAGAGTAAACTGTTCCTCTCTGTGTACTTGATGCAGCCTCAAACAGTTCTGCGATTTACTACCCCTGCTTCCCAGACTGAGAACTCCTAATCTCTCACCTTTCCCCAAAGAACACAGAACTAGTTTCTGTTGTATTTTTCTTTTTTTTTTTTTTTTTTTTTTTGAGTAAAAACTAAACTGAACTACTTCCAATCTAGTCAGAACTAAAATCTAGGTAATATCCTGCAGTGGCAGCAGCCATGGCCACACCAGGAGGAAATCTGAGTGGGAGCACAATTGTTGAGCTGCACGTAAAACAGAACAGTTCCACTCAGTTGAGTGTTTTTTTTTTTTTTTTTCTTTCTTTTATAACAGAGATTTACATTGTTAATCAGGTGCCACTCCAAGCTCACTATTCAGCTTAATGATAGTGAGTTCCAGTAAAATGGGGGTGGGAGGACACTTAATTTGTGCTCTTTTTTTTCTTGCTTTAAACACACTCTCTGTTTGTTCTTGGCATGATACCAAAAGAGTGCTGAAAGGAAATGAGGTAGAAAAAGGACATGAAAATCACAACCGCACAACTGATCTCTAAGGGTATTGTTCCTGCTTCCACACGGAAAGCCCAGAGATTCCTAGTAGATGTTCTTGCTGGGTTGGCAGAGGATGGAAATCTCTTATTTCACTTCTGGCAATAGTGGGTCAGTAGGGATTTCTCTAATCAGCTAAGAACTAGCAACAGTGGAGTTTAAATAAATTGTAGGTAATTCATCCTATCATAGGAATAGCTGCTACAATGCAAGGTCTTAGAGGACAAAGGAAAGACCGAAGAGATGAGGTAGGATACAACTTATTACCTAAAGCCTCTGCTCTTACTGGTGGCATTCTGTGTCCTTATCTTGAGCTCTGTTCCTCTGTGTAGCATATATTTCTGCTTGAAAGAAGAAAGAAGCTGGAGATGGTGAGGTGTATAATACATGTCCCCACAGTTCATTTCGTTACATGCTTGTCCATTCTGGTGGAGCCTCTATGACTTCCCTTGAGAGACAAGTAAGTCTCACCCATAGGAGAATGGCATTCAGCCTCCACTTTCCTTTGGTCATGTTAAGTTTCCATCCTCTCAATTACACTGACTTGGACTGCTCAAAATCTCTGCTTGCATGGTGTTGATACCAGCTGTGTGCAGGCATTTCTCTTACTACACTGCTTCTCCTACGGTGCTGCATGATACATGTGCAATGTTTTAGAAAACTCAGCAGATCTGGTGTTGGAATAGTTGGGGAAAGAATACCTGGGCTAAAGATCATTTCAAGGTAACCATTCTTCAGATTCTTGTCCTATTCTGGCTTGCAGGCTGTCAGAAGAGTAACTGGTATTTTATCAAGCTGGATCTTGCCCTGATCGTTTGAAATGCTTCCTTTTTCACCTTAATGTAGTTTACCATCACAGATCTATTGCAGCAAGAAATGTTAACAGGAAAGATATGTAAACACTGACTCTGTTTGACTTCCTCTAAATATCTATATGTTTGTGTTGAGGGAGTTATTCGATTAAGAATAAAACAGAGCTTCCCAGGGAGTCCTGGGAGAGCCTAACTTTTAGGTGGGTTCTTCTCTTGGGGATCCAGAGGGAGAGAGAACTGTATGTGCAGCAGTGCTAGTTGGTATGTTGCCCAAGCTGTCACCATGACTGCATTGCAACATGGCATCAGCTCTACACCAGCTGCATTTGCTTCCCATGAGAAAATGGATTCTCATAGAAAACCCTAGGGTTGAAAGTGAAAATTATGGCTGTGAGTTTCCTCTCTCACACAGTCCCTGGTTTTAGGAGTTTTCAATACCTAGGCCTGATTGTGTATAAAAATGCTAAATTTATTAACTGCTGATGGACGTAATGGTTTTCTCCAGGAAATCTCTGTCCCAGTATTCGAACAAATGTTACTTTCAAATGACATTTAAGGGAAAGGGTGAAAAAAAGATGCAACTCCCCATGCACCTCACTTTGTTAAAGTGTGAACAATATAGGGAATCGGTACTCTACTTTTTTTTTAGTACTGAAGACCTGGATTAAAATTCAATATAAGGCACAGTAAGATGGGCCAAATCAGACTTTTCATAGTCTTCAATAATTTGTGGTTCTCTCCGATGCTGCTCTTTCCATTATTTTTTTTCCAGGGCAGGTGGCAATCCCTGTATCACTAAGCAAGGCTTATTGACCACAGGTTTACTTTTTCAATTATCTCCCAAGACCTTCTTGGACATAGTTCAAAAGACCCCCTGAAGTAGACACAAAGTAGATTTTGAAAAGAAAGTATGTCATTTTCACCGAATATCTGCTCAGTTTGGTGGCCAGGGAATGTATCAGAAGGGCAGGAGTTGTGGCACGCTCACATTGAAGAGTAATCTCAAAAAACAATGCAGATCAAGAGCTGGGATATTTGAAACCCAAATCATCTGAATTTCCCTTTTACCCATGTCATAGTTAGACTAATGTGACCATAACTAAATTTTTCCAGGGATGGACAGTTAGCGTTCCTGCAGCAGGTGAAGAAAGGTGATCTGTCTCAGTAATTTCGTACAGTTTTTCTCAGGTGTAAGCAAAACAAAGTGGTATTTTTCTTAGGGAAATTTCCTTTCTAAGGAAGTTAGTCATATAAAATTATTATTATTATTTTTAAATTCAGTATGAGTCGAGGGAGTGCCCTGATTACACATTTCCTGGAAAAGGCCGTTGGTGACGTACCATTGACTAATGAAAACTTGTCTGTTAGAAGTAGCTCCTTTCTGTTAACTATTTAAAAAGGCAAGGGTATTTCAAAGGCATAGGGCTTAGGTATTTCCTAGTTCTGCTTTTTTTAACCCATTGTCAGTTGGCCTATTATGTCATTAGCAGCTACAGATTCATGTCCCTGAATACTGAAGTACTCTGATGTAAAGTAATGTAACATTACAAGAACAAAAAAGTAAAATCAAAGCTTGCTTGCCATTCTGTTGCCAGCAGTGAGCCCCTGCAGCTTAATGTCACAGCCTGAAAATCAGCTGGGAAGAGCAGAAGCGCAAAAGAGACACAACAAGCATGACAAGTTCAGTCAGATCTCCTATGAAAATCTGAGTGATCCTTTAAATACCGGTGAGTGGCAACCCTCAAGGAGTTCTGTTAGTCCCTGTGTGTGGGTTAAGGATGGACTTTTATGCCTCATTGAGAAAATATGGGCAGGAAAGAGAAGAGCGGTAGAACTAAACTTCTGTGTTCCATTGCTAATGATTCAGTTTTTTTTAGCATGTGTTAAACCATTGTCCAGGAAATCTGGGAGCAGATGAGCCAGAACTTCTAAATACTGTTTTAGCTGTTATGTCTAAGACTCTGGGAATTGTACTGCTTATGCTCAGAAGAGGATGACTTGTGCCTGTGATTTATTCAACCCAAAATGACCTCCAAGCCTTACTGGAAGTTAACTTGAAAAACAACAACAACAAAAAAATCCCCCCCCTCCCTTTACTTCTACCAGAAGAGATTTTTCAGTTTTAAAATCATCATCATGCAACATTTTGAGTTTAACCCCAACAATATCAACATGACAGAATTATGCAAACAAGGAAATTTCCATGGGTTGAATTGCACAATTTCAAGAAAGAATCTCAGCTATTAAGTAAATGTGAGTGCTGAGCCCTTAGCATTGAAGGGCTGTGTACTCTCTGCAGCTGTTGGAGCAGAGAGAATAAATATACTTTTCTTCTTCCGTATTCATTGACTGAACACACAAGTGGGCATGAATAGTACCTGCCTAAGTGTTTGTGTGTGGTGCCAAACCACAGGGATTGTTCTGAGGACTAGTGCATGAGATTTACTGTTCAGTTAAAGAACTAGCATTAAGAGGGAGATGCCAGCAATGCTGCTGTAGGTATTAAAACTGCGTGATGAGATTCTGAAGTGCTTCCTAGCGGATCATTTATTTTATTCTACTTCCATAGGGTTCTGTATGGTCTGTGATGACAGCTAGGTCTAGGACATAATAGCAATTTCCAACTCCACCACACAAACTGTGAAAGGTGCAACATACCCTAACCTATCAAAGATTTGCATTTCAGCTTTCAGCCTCAGGCCAGACTTAAATGACATAGCCTCATATTCTCGCCTTAATCTTCCTCAACGGACTATATATGCTCCTACAAATGGTCTAGAGGCTGTATTGTTTTACTGGTGTTACCACTGCATTACTGTACATCAGGCCCTGTAATGCATGATATGTCTGTAAGGGCAGAATGTCTTACTTGTCTCTCAGTACTATCACTTCCATTATTACAATGGTGCTCAGCAATGAGAGGGTTGAGTCTTACAGAAATTAGGATAATCAAGTGATTAAAGTAAGTAAAATCTCAGCACCAACCTCTGACTTTGCATGAATGAAAACCAAAACCAGTAATGTCCATGAACAAATAGATCTGGGGTGTGTAAGGTGTATAGCTGTCAGAGGAATGAGATTCTAAGAGCCATTCAGCAGGATTGGCTCTAGCAACCTAAGGTGGCTCAAGCAACCTAAGCAGCTGATGAAGGTGCTTTTAAATAGAATTGTCATAGAGAGGATTCAATTTGGTGATACCTTCTGAAGAGTGGCTTAGAGGTCCCTACTAAACCAATGCCTTGTGGCCTGAAAGTTGTGTTCTTCTCCCACAAATCTGGAGTGCTCTGTGAAGTCTTCCAAGTCAAGATTTATGAAGGTGCCTGGGATGTGTAGAACACCTGAGATTTATTGACTTACCTGTGGTTATCACATGCCTCAGAAACCCTTGTCTCATGCAGACTGTAGGTGTGTATATTAGTAGAAGGGATTAGAGTCAGGACCAAGAAGAAGAGAGAGAGGTGAGATGAGTAAAGTATCACCTGGGGAGTTAAGGAAATAAAGAATAGGATTTTTCTGTGAAGCCAAGAGGTGAGAGTGTAATGGATATACAATATACCTTCAGTCTGCTCTGTGAAAAAGGAAAGGCAGGAATCTAGGGATAAGCTACCTGCATTGGGACAAAACATTGGCGTGCTTGGCATCATGTAACTTGCAAATGGGTGCAAAATGCATTATTTCAGCAGAAGTTGTTGATTTTCTGAAGGCTTAGGCAATGAATATGAATGAATCAATATACTCTTACATTTTATTGGATGATAATCAACTGGTGAGACTCATCAGCAGAATGACGGATGTGGTTTCTTTATCTGACTGTCAAACAGAGAGTTTATGTGTCATTCTTCACTTACGTGAATTTGCCCAAGGCTTGCATTATTGATAAAAAAAAAAACTGTCCCATTTGTTGTGTTTAATGATCTACAGGTTATCAAGCCTTCTGCAATCCTTTACTGGTTGTGACACTATTGCATGATGCTACTCACTTTCTCTACCCAGAAAAAGGTCGTTTGCAAGGATAAACACATTAATACTTAGAAAATATTTTGAAATTTGCTGATGAAAGGTGCTTCTTTCCACTATCTCCAGAGTATTAGAAATAATTCTTTCTGAAGAAGATGGAAGAATAAGGAATATGGGTCAAAAGGCATTGACAATTAGAAGCTTATCTACTAGAGAAGCCTGCCTTTGGTATATAAGATCTGCAACCATTTGAGGAAGGGTAGCTAAATGCAGGAGCATGCCTTTGTACTGTGCAGTGTTGAGAGATGCTGGAGCTGCACTATGTCTTATCTCATCACATCTGTGTTTCCAAAGTCCATCCCTAGATGGATGGTAAGTCTGTAGAATACAACAATAACTCGGGAGGGAGCAGAGTAAACAAAACTTGATCCAGGGAGATCTTTTCCTTATTTTTAGTTATCAAGACTTTTAATGTAGCTATACATTGTTGTTGTTGACAGCTTAATTCTTTTCCATTGTCCATTCCCAAAATGGTCACAATAGTCTGATTACACTGCAAAAGATGATGGTGGCATTTTGGAAAATGTTTTGGCTCAATTACTGTAAGCAAGACTTGTTGGTTTGTCGTTTTTTTTTACTGCTAGCGATGATAGTGGTGAGTGCATACGCTGGGAACTTTAGAAAGAGTAGCTCTGACATTGTTTCCTGTGTGGGGTTTGGTTGCAAATTTCTCTTCAAGCACGTAAAAAACAAATGCAGATTTTGTATTTTCCATAGGGTTTCTGTAGGATGAAAGGCAAACTGATCTAATTCATTTTAGGAGGCACTGATTTGAATGTGTTTGATGTAAAGGTGATTTCAGTCTTACTGATATCATTTCAGAAAGACAAAAGTTGAGCAGATCTGCAGCAATGCAGAACTTGTGTAAAAGGGAAAGGAGATTTAAGCTTTGGTATTTGAGACCAGTACCAATATTTATCTTTTGTCTTATTTTAAAAGCCTTGACATGTGTTGCATTTAATTACTTCCCTTTTGTTACTTCACGTTATTGGCAGTTTACTGGTCTGGGTGGTTTCTATCAACTATAGACTTCCAACTATTTACTTTTCAGGTAAATATGAAGATGACTACTAAATACATAAGCATTAACAGATGACTGTTAAAAGGAAGTAGCTCTCCCTGAAAAGACAAATTCCTTGACAGTGCCAAAGAGGTGTCTTCAACTTGGTTGAAGTCTTACTGAGACTGACTCAGTAAGGACTGACATAAAGTTGTGGCTAGTTTAGGGATGTCTGGTTGTTTTAAGTGAGGCTCAACAGAATCAGTCCAGTAACAGGCAAAAAATTCCAGCTTCAGTAAACCATTTTAAGTGGCGAACGTAAGTTTTTCATAGTCCGGGTAGCTTTCAGAGTCATAGAAAACAATGAAAGAGGCCCTTGCTGGGGCTTGTCCAGAGCCAGTCTACTTCAAGTCCTCTCTTTTCCATGAGACTTTCTGATATTTCTTAAGGTTGCAGGAAGTTAGGAAATTCAGTCTGAATCTTCAACTCCTGTGGTCCAGGTTGCCCTGGACCAGGTCCTGCTTCGTTGTATTCCATATTTATTGTGAGAGAAACATGGTATAGAAACTGGAATCTCCTTTACAGAGATACTGAAGAAGATGGATGGGGAATCTCAAACTGCCCGGAAGGAATTGTTCCAGTGAGATGACCCGTGTCCTCTGTTGCAGAACCTTTTATACAGCCACAATCAGGGATGCTGAACATACTCAGCTAAATAAGCTCTGGTTGCAAGAGCTGAAGCTGCCTCTTCAACGGCTTTTTCTGATTCATCATATTCCCTTGTCTCCTCCCATACCCCCAAACGCACTGGGATTCAAATGTGTTTCAGAGATGGTGTTCCTTATGTCTTGGTCTTCCAGTCTGTTTTTGTTGTTGTTTGCTTGTTTTTTAAAAAAAGTTTCTTATCCTGCCCTACTTACTGGTACAGGCTTTGTTCTCTCAGCACCTCACCACCTCCCTTTCTCCAAAATCCACCAGATAGCCTGCCAGATGAGTTATAAAACCCATGAAATGTACATTATTTCTCATTCCAGTCATGGATCAGTCTAGGGGGAGAAATGAGAGGGAGGGGTGAGAAGGGAGAACAAGCTGGCTCAGGGGAACCTTAATAGATTTGGGTTGAGTCCAAATCACGCTAGCAGTGTTTGTAAATAAACACTTGGATTCAGTGGCTTCTGTTAAATGAGTGGATGTTCTCTGTTCAGTCCTCAGTGAAGAACTGTCTGTGCACATCCAGTCCACATCATTAAACCAAGTATAAGTGAAGCCATGAGCTGATAGCTGATCAGCCAGGTCAGGAAGAATTAGAGAGCAAAACAGGTTCTCACAGCTCAGGATGGCCTCTCTGTGCCAGGGCTAACACACGGCCAAGGCAGAGACATGTAATATAGCTCTTTTCTGTTCTATGGGATAGAGGTCTTGTTGATCATGCCACTCTTCAGAGCTGGTTCTTCATGATTTCCCACAGCACTGACTTCCCTTCTGATATGGAAGTGATATGGAAAGTGATAAAGAAAATATAACTGCATGGTGCAGCATCAGAGAGGGGAGGGAAGCCAAGAAAAACTCACATGTCAGCTGAACAAATTAAAAAATAAGCACAAACTCAGCATTTTGTCAGTCCCTCCGCCTCCTGGCATTTCCTTCATGGTTAGGACTTTAATCATCAGTAAAACAATAACAAAACATGCACAAGGAGTCCAACCATCAACAATCATAATTCTCTTTAACACAGCAAGAAGCTCTTCAACAAATAACCATTAAGAGATTAAGCCTCTTTTATGAATAAATTGTTTGACATGCTGAAGGCAATTTGTTTGACGTTATTTTTGCAGAATTAAGGAATCGAAGACCCTGACAACATGCTAATTGTCTATACCTGGCATAGAGGCAATGTTAAAGCCTTGGTAATACTCCATGCCATTGACAAAATAGCATTCAAAGGGGATCATTTGCTAATGTAGTCCTTGATTTGGCTGCTAATAAAACCACGTGAGTTTGTATGACAATGATGTTCTTCATCCGAAGATCCTCAAATACCATTTTTGCTGAGGGTCTTCCCTTACAGTCCCTGCTGAATAAGGTGTTGGTATTATTATTATTACTGTTGCCCATTTCAGAGAAGGTGGAAGTCAAGGCAGTAATTTCCCCACATAGTGTAAACCAGGGTAATGTGGTGTTATATCTGTAAAATGTCAGTCCTGACCTTCTCTTTCTCTGTTCTTCCCACCTGCACATTGGCTACTGACAAAATTTCTATTTCTTCTCTTCAAATATTCAGACTGAGAGATTCCTCTGTGTTGAACCTAATGCTGGGAGAAAAGAGTGAATTTTACCTGAGTCTTTTCCTTGATCAACCTGCTGTACAACTACTTGAATGTTATGTTTCAAGGGGACAGTATGAAAACTGGAATACGAGATGGGAGTATTTTAAGTATTTGCTTCCCTTGCTTTCCAAAATGTTTTTAATCTTAAAAATCATGGAAGCTGAGATCACCCCAAAGAAAGTTAGAATAAACATGACTAGAAAAGACCCCTCAGGAAGATGTCTTAATTTGCTGCTGCTGGGTGATTGTAAAAGCCTCGTGCCTTGTCTCAGCAGCTGAATAGGTATCAATAAAGTACATAGCTCAGAAGAACGAGACAACTTCACTTTCTTAGAAGTGTGATGGAGGATCAAAAGAAGTCAAGTGGCAATAAACTCTGTCAGCAATTTGCTGTACTA
Source organism: Netta rufina (assembly GCF_964035555.1). NCBI lineage: Eukaryota > Metazoa > Chordata > Aves > Anseriformes > Anatidae > Netta > Netta rufina. The sequence goes on from NC_140123.1 coordinate 136,092,309, forward strand.
GGTATCTGGCCAGCGTCTTCTTTTTTCCTCTAATGTGTACTGCAGGAAACAAACAAACAAAAAAAAAAAAACACTGCTACATTGCTTTATTTAGTCAAGATCCTTGTTTTGCTGCATTATAAAAGCATTGTTCGATGCATGGTCTTTGTATGTGGGGGGGCATATTTGAACACGCATCGTTGGCTCTGAATGTTCTGACTTTTGATGCTAACATTGAGAGAGTACTAACTCTTCCCTTGGAGCTGGATGCATATGCAGACACTGAACACCTAGCCAGCATAGGGGGTGTCCTCTGCTGCTTGTCAAAGGAAGCTCTTCCAAAATCCGGTTCAGAGCTGTGGTGCTGGTCATCGCTTTGCCGTAAACCTCACCCAAGATTTTGTCGCTTAAATGAGGGACTTTATGTTCTTTAACAGTAGAGTTGACCCTTGTGCTTTGGATGCCAAAGGTTCTGGCTTTTACCCTTCCATGTACTATGAGAGAGGCTGTATGCTTACTGCACTAGTATGATTTATGTCTACTTTTTTGTTTAGGTAAGAGTAACAGCTTTTAGGAAGCAAAGAGCAGATAGCTGAGGTGATTACTTTGAGACTGCAGCAAGGAACTTATTCCCAAGTGACTCATCACATGGGGAGAGCCAGTCCCAGGAGAGGCCAGAAGATGTGTGCGTCTCTCCTAAGCTCTCTCAGGACTGCCAGAAAACCGCTGCACTGAGCTCAGGTATTGCTGTGGATGGTAGGGTTCGCTCTATAAAGCACATGCAGTTCCCTGGTAGAATGCTGGTGCGAGCAGAGAAGAAAAAAAGCTATAGGATTTTCCTCCTATCAGGCCTGTTTCCGACTGGTTTTCTTAGCAGGGCACTTTTTCATGCTCAGAGGAGAGCATGAAAATCTCTTAGATTGCTGTGCCCCACTCTGAGAGTGCTTCTTGCAACATAACTCCTGATCACGGGTTTAAGCACATTTAATTACATCTCAGCTTTTGTTCAATTTTTCAGTTCGGGGTCTACTCTTAGAAATGGTTGTGATTGCTAATAATAAGCTTTGACCACTAGTATTTCCCTCCAAACACTGGGATGCTTGTTTTTCTGAAGCAAGAATGAGGCAATGAATGAGGTCATTCTACCAATAACTCTTCTCACTTATTGATTGTCTTATGTTGCATCTATCAGCGGCTGATAAATAAGTGAGAAGGATTTTGTTGTGATGTAGATCACAGCAGGTCTCAAAGTCAGTCAGCAATTCCCTGTCAGTGGGAAGGCACGTAGGGGTTATCAGTATATGCACCTAGTGAAACACCGGTGTTCTCAGTTTATAGCTGGACATGCTGATTGAGTTATTCGGGTCATTCATTGTGTGTATGTCTGCTCTGTCAGCTACTGGTGATTCGCAGAAATTTGTTGTCACCTACTGTGGATTTCAAAAGATGAGTCTTGATCAAATAGCCAGTCATCGTCCTGGCTACCCAATGCTTTTTATCTATACTGTGCCCACGTTGGCAACTGCCGCCATCTCCATGGTACTTTGCACTCTACTCCTCTTTCTTTCTCTGTATTTACTTGTAGATGGGTGTGCTTAAGTATATATTTAAAATTCAGTGCCTTTATGCCTCACTGTCTGAGAATGGGAGAGGAAGATAGGGAGCTGCCAATGAGGAAATAGTGTCTGAAAGGCAGAAGAATGGAAATAGTGAGAAACCAGGCACGTTTTTAGACAGCTGTAATTGGGGGAAACAAAATCCTGTTACAAATCTAAATGTCCCTACAAATCTTGGAACTCCAAATGGAAACTAACCCTGGGTACTTGTATGTGTACCAATGATCTGTATATCAAATTCCAAGTCCTCTGTGGATTGCACTGTGCCCAGGACAGATTTTTCAAAATGCATAAGAGTAATGACTTTTACTGGATGGGCTGTAACACTGGCACTTTCAACATAACAAGTTGTCTGGTCCAGAAGGAAAAATATTCCAGGAAATGGTGCAATTATATATTTAAAGAATAATAAAGATATCACTAAAGCTTCCATGGTATTATTAGATGCTTAGGACAATAAGCAAGCACTGAACTGACTGAAGTTGTCCAACTGACAGTGGTGGGCTGAATCTGTCTCGTAGGACAGTTCTGTCACACTGCTTTCCTTGAAAACATCTTTTGTAGTACCTGCTGTTCTAACTGTCTGGCACTTCTTACTGCACTGAATGGCCCAGTACTTACAGAGCAAGCTACAGCCACTACCCAGATGTGTGAGAGTAGCTGACACCTGGGTGCTGCACCAGTACCTGCACAGTCCATCAGGGGTTGCTTGGTGACTCCCCAAAGAGACTTTGTCAGGTAGCATAGAAAGGTTAGCTATAAAGTCTCCTCATTTACTTGGAGATTTGCTGAATTTCCTTTTTTACTTATTCTTTTTTTTTTTTTTTTTTTTTTCCAGAGATCTTCTCCAAAACAAATCATCTCTAAAAAAAGACTTTTTTTTTTTTCTATTTTCTTTAGAGACTAAAGAAAAAGGTTGGTCTCTGAACCTCCACGTTGAGACTCTCTGATGTTGACCAGCCTGATCTAATGTTTGCGATTAGGACGTAACATTTCTGTTGGTGGCATAGAAACATATCATTTGTTCTATCTCAGTCTCCTAGATATGCTAGTGGCATCCTGGACTGCATTAGGCAAAGGCAATCCTTCCCTGTTGAGACAACATCTAGAGTGCTGTGTCCAGTCTCAGGCTTCCCAGTGCAAGAGACACATGTTCATACTAGAGGATGATGATTAAAAGGCTGCAGCATCTAATATATGAGGAGAGTCTGAGAGAGCTGTTGTTGTTTAGCCTCAAGAAGAGGAGGCTTGGAGGCATCTTCCAGTTGTGTGTAAATACCAGATGGGAGAGAATAAAGACAGAGTTAAACTCTTCTAAGTGGAATACAGTAACAATGGGAACAGACTGAAATACAAAATATTCCATTTAAACATAAGAAAAACTTCTTTACTGGAAGGGTGAGCAAATACTGCAGCAGGTTACCTGGAAAGGTCCCAGAGTCTCCACCTTTGGAGATACACAAAACCTGACTGGTTCTGAGCAACCTGCTCTAGCTTACCCTGTTTAAGAATGGTTGGGCTAGATGGTCTCCAGAAGTGCCTTCCAGCCTCATCTATTCTGTGATTCTGTGGTATGTGCAGGCTGATGAACCTTGAGAAAATGAAGGAAACCTCATGCTGTTTGACTGTTATCCGTAGTCTGCTGGGTGGCTAAAATAAACCAAACAAAAGGTGTGGAGATAGGGAGGAGAGGACTGGTTGTGACTGTAGTTGCTAATGGAGTGTCAGAATAGTCTGTAATCACAAGCAATTACTAAATTATTTGAAACCCTAGTTTACAAGTTATCATCTATTCCCTTTATTTTCCTAATTCACTGAAGTCCATTCAAAAGTTCTATCTTTTAGATGGGAATGGTGAGCTCTAACTCTGCTATTGCTATTTAAGAAAAATTACAGGTTGAAGTAGTTTAAAATTAGAATCACAGGATAATTCAAGTTAGAAAGGAGCTTGGGAGGTCTCTAATCCAACCTCTTGCTCAAAAAAGTTTCAACTATAAGGTCAGACTTGTAGCTGATGGACATTCCATCAGTGCTTTAGCTCATTTGGTCATTAAAACCTCCAAGAATGGAGACAGCACAGCATGTCTGTGCAGTCTGTTCCAGTGCTTGAGTGTCCTCGTGATAGAAGAGATTTTCCAGTTGGAATTTCTTACTCCAACTTTTTAAGTGATTAAAAGTAATCAATTGCTTAAAACCAGGTGTATTTAACCAGTAACCAGGTGCCTTTTGGTATTTTAAGGAGTGTTTGAGCAAAGTAGAACTCATACTCTCTTGGAACTTCTAGAAGTCCTCCTAGGCTCTTACCTTTGTTTTTGAGTGTGAAAGTGCATCTGAAAATCCTACCCAAAGTGTGCTGGGCTACATGACTTTAGTAATTCACAAGTTTGAAAGTAAAATCTCTTTTTCTTCCAAAACTGTTATCCTTCTTGTGGTTATGAACAGTGCTTTAGGATTTGTAGCGGCTTTGATTACAGGAGGATGTGTCTGGTGAAATATAGCCAAAACATTTCTTTCTGAGGTAAGGTTGTTCAGGAAGCCTTATCATTCTGTTGACATTGCTGATGCTAATAATCATGAGATAAAATCACAGCTAGGGCCATAAGAAATATAAGTCGGAGTTCCTTTCCCAGTGCCTAACATTTCTGGGAAATTGCATGAATAAAATGTTTCAAAAAGGGAAATTGCATGAATAAAATGTTTCAAAAATGTTTCAAAAACATTCAAAAAAATGTTTCAAAAATGTTTCAAAGAAAACTTGTGTGTGGATTCTTAAAAGCAGTATGTCTGTGTATATCAAATAGGCCTTATTTATGAATAATGCTTAAGGTACAAAACCTCACAAGTCAGCTCCAGGAGCATATATTTTCCTGTGTGACAGAGGATAATTTGGTCATGATTGTTACACTAACCATAGCTGCCTTTTTTTTTTTTTTCTCTCGTCACTGTTTGCTTTTGCTCTGTCAGTTTCTTGTTGTTCTTAAGAACAGATATTTGCCAAAACAAATGTATGTGAGTGATAAAAGCCAAGAGGAATGTCTGTTGGACCACAGGAAATTTCCTGTGCAGGAAGAGATCTTGGGAACTTCCTGTGGAGCAGAGCATTGTGGGCCTGCTGGCAGAAGTCCCTTTACCGCAGCTGCAATTAACTAGAAGAGGGTGGAAAATAGTATTGCCTTTTGCAGGCATGTAGTTCAAGCTAGGAGTCTGAACTAGACAGTTTAAAAAAATAAATAAATGCATGAGCAAATGTTAAATCAGAGTTGTGGGTTTGCAGATGATTGCTCTCATACCCGAAGAAAGAGCAAATAAGAACGGTGCAGAGTAGTAGGTCGTCTCTACTTGTGCTTCATGCCCACCTTATACAGTGCTGACTAACCTGGTGTACATGGGAGTATCCCAGGGTTTGATGCTGCTAGAAGGAGACCTCTTCAAGATTGGTCTCACACCTGAGAACAAAGTCTATCCTCTGTCCCTGCGTTTTGTAGACCACCAGAGTCTGGCACCTTGTGGGATATATGAGACATTGCTAGTCAGCATGCACTGTCCAGCAGGGTTTTCCCTGGATAATAGCAGGAAATGAGTATAGTTCAGAGGGCAGAAAGAGAAGAGGAGAGAAAGAAAAAGACACCAGCAGCACAAATTTTATGAAAAGGGAAACTAGGCATTCTGGAAACAAATATATTTTTCCTAATGGTACATTTAGAGCATTATTAGATCCTAAATGAGGTAAAGAAAAGACTTTGTCTCAGAGGTTGCAGGGTCCAGCTGCGTTAAATGAAGGCACCTGAAGGTCAGTGGCAGTTTGGTACCAGCTTTCATATGCTGATTTTACAAACTACCTAGGCATGCCCTGGGGAGGGGATTTTCAAAGCAGCCTATAGAGGAGGTTGGGAACAGGGGATATCAGACCTATTATTAGGTGATGGCAGAGGGAGCTCAATATGGATATTTGGCAGTGTGTCCTAGACTTTAATCCCAATTTAATCTGGGAAGATAAAACCTCTGCCTGTACCTGGTGATTGGCCTCGCTGGAGAAGGTGCCAAAGAAAAAGCTACTGAACTGGTGCCTGAGGTTGTGGTCTGCGCTCTCTCCATCCTTGCTGAAAGCGGCATTAAGGCTGTTAACTCTCTTCAGAGGGATCAAATAGCAGCTGACTCTAACATTTGAACTTTAACCTAATGAGCCAAGCTTGAGCGTAATTATTTCATCTGGTGATCTCTAAGCCCCAGTATCTCAGGTAGCACAGTTCTTCTCACATAGTTCAGGCCCTGTGACCTGACGCCCTTGCCCAAGCTGCTTCAGCGGTATTTTTTTGTGTTGTTTTTATTCTTTTTTCTTACAGCTGTATGTGTGTGCACTTCTCTTTTGTACCAAGGAACTCTTTGTTTGCTTACTAAGTGCTTCCCCACAGGAAATTTCCTGTGATGGAAAACGCTGGGGAAACTTCCTGTCAGACGAGATGCTGCCGGGAGCAGATAACAGAGACGCTTGAACCCGCAAACCGCAGCAGCTGAAGAGGCGTTGTCACCTGGCACTTTCTGCCGGAGGAGGTTGGGCGGCAGGAAGAGCCAGCCACTTTCTTGAGTGATCTGGGGCGATAGGACAGGAGAACCGCTCACTGGAAAACCCGCGACTGCTTTTGACTGATGAAATCTTTGCTAAGGCTAGCCACTGCAGTTTGATGTTTTTGAGCCCAAGTCCTGGAAGTTAGAGATTCATTTTGTCACATGGGACTCCTTGTGGGTCAGCCAGGTCAGCATTTCTTAAGCTCTGAAGAAGGTGTGTAGTTAAGCATCCTGTTGCAAGCTGGGTATCAAGTATGGCCCTAAAGCTCACAAGTTAAGGGAAAAGACATTGCCACATGGAAGGACTCCACCTTTCAAAAACGTTGCCCATCTGTTACTAACTGCTTTCCTGAAGAGATGGTCCTGCAGCCATACCGTTCTCTAGCCTATGTCTGTCCCTGGCAGTCTGTGAAATACGCATTCTTATCACTTACCGCAATTTGCTCTCTTATTGGTGGAAAAAAAAAAAAAAAAAAAAGGCCTGGATGTTAAGTAACTATTAATAAAAATGGCACCCTAGGCTCTGGCAGAGATCTCTTGCCATTTTGGGCAAGGGATGTGGCTCAGCAAGGCTGAAGCTTAGTGACTTCTCAGAAAATCTGACCTGTGCAACGGTGGTTTGGTTGGTCCAAAGCTGACAGTCTGAAACTTGCTTGGGGAGAGCAGCTTGGTGCAAAGCTCTTTAGCCAAATGCACACAATGCCAATGGATGTCACGTTGCTTATGCAGTTAGTTGGGACCTTGGGGAACGCTGAGGCTGGTAAAGGTACCTGAAAATAACCTGCATCCTTCCACTACTTTTGCTATTTAACTTCACAGTGCCTCATCTTCCTCAGGTGCTAGTGCTTCTTTCTACCCCCATGCCATCTACTCAGTTAAGATCAGTGGTGGCTGTGTAAGTAGGATGTCAGAGTTGTCAGTCTGTCAACATAGTGGTACACCAGCTCCATAAACAATACTTTTGAGATTCCTTCTTACCAAACCACCCTTGCACAGTATCCTCTGCAAGTCTTTAACTGTTTCCTCTGCCCCTACAATACCTCAGCTCTCCATGCTGTCTGCATCTGTACCATACAATGATTTTTACAGGTTCTTATGATGGTGCTGGTTTCTGATAACTTTCCTTATACCTCCTTTTTGTAGTACTCTCATCTCCATTTGTGGTCAGTTACCTAAGTATTTTTTATATGACAGGGTCTGTTTTTTGCATGTAACTCTTTTATATTGATTTATGCCAGGAACCTATGGCAATTTTACACCAAGAGATGGAAAAGAGAATAGTCTTCCAGACGTTCAGACCTGGATCTTCCTGTTTTTCTCTACAGCTTAACCTCTTTAATCTGATGAATACATTTAATTTGCCTCCTTGCTTTTCTGTTTGTCTTATTTTAGAGATTCATGTTGACATCAAATTAATTTAAACTAAGAAGTCCTGAAGGAACTTCTTAAGGTCCACTTCCCTTGGATGAGAAAAGGTAGATTCTTTAAGCTTTTCATTTTCAGTATGGCAGGGTTTCAATAAAACCTTATTTCAAACAGTAGTAACTGTTTCGGTTTGATTAATACTCATAAATGTATGCAGGCTGGCCAGCCAGTCACCTGGGTTTGTGAGATGGGCCAACTGTCTGTCGTTTCTTCATTGATAGGGAACCCCAAATTGCAAGTGCTGCTTCTCAGCTATTGGGCAGACAAGATCAAGGCACTGTTTCTGTTCTCCTGGTAGAGTAAACAAAGGGCTTTGGGGTTATACATAGCCGCCAGTCCTCATGTTGTGTAACATGCCATGGACTAAAGGCATCCAGGAAAAATGACTAGTTCTTTTTGTGGAGTGAATGTTAGCACCACTCATTATTCAGGTTTCCAGATACTTCCCATGACAAGAATTTATTTTTGATAGTTTTGCAACTTCTCTACTTTTTAGCTGCTGTGGCTGATATTTTTTTTTTTTTTGCCAGGACAGAACAATAAGTTGGTGTTAAACTCTCAAAAGAACTAAAGTCCTAAGATTTGGAACAGACTTGAAGGAAGAGAGGCTGTCTCTGTTGTTGTTTCCACGTCCCCTTTGATGGGCCCTGCAGATGGGAGAGGAATCTGCCTATTCACAGCCAAAAAGGAGCAAAGCTCAGACTTGGGCAGGGGGAAGAGCCTGGAGCAAGAAGGCTGGTAGATGAGATTAGCATTGGCCACAACCAGAAGTGCAGAGAGAAGGAAGGACCTGAAGTTGAGCTAGGAGGATGGATTTCTTAACCTCACCCTTCCTTTGCTGTCACGGACATCTGCATAACCTGCTGGCAGAATGAGCAGGGGTCATGGCAAGTGTTCCATGTCCTACTGCCAGTGTTGGATCCTGTAACACAAGACAGCATATTGCTGCTGCTGTCAGTGTCCCCCTTAGCAAAAAATGGCAGAGGTCTGTAGGTTGGATCTAAAAGTGATAGATCTGCTGCTGACCCATGCAGGTTTCATTATGATGCCAGGGTGGAATTTCTGAACGTTTTTTTTCTCTCCATTACTGATACTTTAAAAACAAGGGAAAAAATTACACACAATATATATATATACTCTGTGTTACAGATAGTAATATCGTAAAGGCGTGGAAATGTCAAAGTTAACATTGCCTGTATGCACATTGATCTTTTAATTACACAAACTTTGCATATGCATTAACACATACAGCATCTAGTAAAGTGGGAACTCCAGGTTCTGCATGAGCAAGTTTACTAAATACTAATAAAGAGGAAGGAGGGTAAGCATATGGTCAGTGGAGAAGATCACAGGAGAAGTTTATTAAGTCTGAGGGACCCTTGGTCTACTCACTGATGTCTAGTGTGATTAGCATTTTTTCAGCTTGCAGGCTGTCCATAACCATTTCAGCTTTGGTCACTACAGCTGGACTGGAATGGTTGTCTTTGAAGTGTGTGAGAGTTTCCTCCAGGCTGTATTTAGTACCTGTGGGTTTGTTAGGTCAGACGTGGTTTGTGCCAATTCACACAGGAGGCCTGTGGCCAAACTCAGGTTTTTCTGGTCCCTTGACCAGTGTCCTTCTCGAGAGAAGCATCTTCCTTTTGAAGCATTGTGCAGACCTACCTTCCCTTCCATTCATATTCAGTATCTCTGTGGCAAATAACTCAGCTGTTTACATGGGAAAGTAATAGTAGGAAAGTATTTATTATATTTTTAGCAATCTGTAGTGCAATTTAGCAGATGGAGAAAACAAGGAGTAGAGCCAGCTTTCTGCAGATCACAAGTATGTGTTTTGCAGGCTGGAGCTGGAGGATTGGTAAGCTAAACTAACTGAGACAGTGCAAAGGTTGCTGAACATATACATGTGCTATCAGTGCACATGGAAATTCACGCATTAGGAGACCTGAGTTCACTCAAATCACAAGAGGAAGGCTTTCCATTTCCTAACTCCTTTAGGTCATAAGGTGTGTGGTTGGGAGATCTGTATGTTAGGGTGTGTGTTTGTCATGCTGTAGCAGTAATACACATACCTTGCTATGGGGTTTTACAAACTAAGTGTGCTACAGAAAGTCCAGGATAAAGCACCATATTGTTCATTCAAAAAATGTAATTTGGTTTTAATAATTCATAATGCTTAATAATACACTAGGAAATGTTCTGTAATATATTGTATAAACATAATAAAGTCTTGGGGAAATGAGAGTTTACTGCAGCTTGGCTATTAAATATTTTCAGTGAAGTAAAGTGAAACAGCTCAAGGCTGCAAAAAATGATCCAACTGGCAGATTAGTAAACTGAGAATTCACACTGTTAATTTGTAAATACAAATAATGAAGTTCAGAAGTGAAGTCATTAGTAGAGCTTATCTGTCAGTAAACTTTCTTGGCATTAATTTTTAATAGTATAAAAGCATCTGTTTTTGAAACAAAATTCTTCTTAGAAGAGGTCAGTATTATACAAACTTTTATTCCAAAATACTCTAAGTTGGATAAAAAGAGATTTTACCAGTGGTTATCAAAAAGATTCTCATAACGGTTACAGAAGATTTTGCTTACCCCCAAACCTGGCTTGCCTCAAAACTCAAAATAGATTCTACAGTAAACGTTGTGAAATGAAAGCACTGAGAAGTGTTTCTGTTTCAAATGCAACAGATTAATACCAGCCATGAAATAATGCATTTTTTGCCTTTTTATTTTTTCAGTGGATCTGATTTTGTATATTCAAACAAACATCGTTAGAGGCTTACCAGTCTCCCGAGTGCCATGAACTCTTTTTTATTTTTATTTTTTTCTCCCATTTTCCCTCACTTACCATCTGCGGAGACAAAGGTGCTGCTTCCTGTAGTACAAGCTACAGCATTACTCCATTGTTTCTGGTTTGTTTAGCTTTCATGAGATGGAGATTTGGGTAAAATACCAATAAACTACATCCTCTTCATAGCTCTATGTAGAGATTACAATCTGGGGAAACTCTCTGTAACTTCTCTCCTGTTTGTGTGCTTTACCAAGCACAGTAGGGTCCTGGTCGGTGACTGCAACTGAGAGACTACAATTAAGCAGAATAGTAATATTGTAAATATATAATAAATATTGTAATATAGTAAAAATTAGGCATATTGAATTAGATGATGAGGGTCATTTGCTTTCTATTAGGGCAGTGCCTTCTGGCCCTTCACATGGACCAGGGCCTCATTGTACGAGCTGCTGTAGTTGGTAAAATAACTGTTCTGTCCTTCTGTACAAATAGGACATCGGTCCCCCTGATTTACAGCTACTGGATATTTGTTAGCTGCTGTGAAAAAGCACGATGCAAGAGCTTGTATAGTTAGCGAGAACTTTGGAATGTGTCAAAATTTCATCATAATCCTTTCCAGAAGAAAGAATATGGAATTAAATATACTGTTCTAGGTTAAAAATATGCATTAAAAAAAAAAATAACCAAGAGTGTAAGGAAAAGCTCACAAGCTTTTTCAATTATTTTGTTTAAACGATTGCTATCAGGAGACTTTCATTTAAAAGTAGAAAGATAACTCAAAGCTATTTTAGCTGAATTTGAAAGAAACCTATGTGGATAAAGCAGAATTCTTTTTGCACTAACACTGTAGTTTTCTTTTGTAACATTGTGCAAATAAAAATAGAGTTACCTAACTGGACTGGCTATTTATAAGAAATAAAAAATAAATCTAAAATGTATAACTGAATGAATATAGGGATTAACGACATACAAGCTCTTCCTAGAGTTCTCTGACACAGGAAGAAGTGTCTGAGAACTGATGAAGTGGAGAGAGAAGGAAAAAGAAGAGAAAAAAATATATGCAAAGCCACTTGGGTAGAGTTATGCAAATGACCTTATCAGTGTAACCAAAAGGCTTCTCCATTATGCCCGCCAATTAGGAAACAGCAGCTACGGACAAACTCAACTCCCTCTTCCTGAGGAGATGCAGCTTTAGCCTGCAATGTTGGCAACCACACCGTGAAAAGAGATTAAAAATCGTCTCCTCTTTTATGCCTTTTTAAGAGGTTGGCAGAGCTGCTAAATGAATCCTGGATGGGGCAAGCACCCTGATGGTATCCTTCTTACGTTTTTTCAATTTCATATGGATTCTAGCATCCCAGAACAGCAAAAGGAACCACTAGGCTTTGACAAGGGTACAGAAATAGTCCTGGATTTCTCTGAAGGCCTCACAGAAATTTCTGTGCTAATGTTTCTCTGTTCAGACACTCACTCTGAAGACAGGAGGGAGGAAACAATTCCTGCTGTGCAGCCCAACTCAACGTCCCTGATCCAGGTGTACTGCTCTCCTTTTGTCATATCCTTTATGATTAAATGCACTCTGAAGCTGAATGGAAGCAAAGAAAAGCACTGGCTAATCTTATGCAGCGTTTTCCAATTAGCAGTGTGTGTCAAGATCTATGAAGTGTTTTGGTAATTAACACAGAAGAAAGACATTATGTTCAAAATCAGGAACATGACCTTCTGATGTTTTGGGAAGCTTTTTTGTCCCTTCTAGTGCCTGATGTACTACCCAACACTGCAGCTAAATAGTCGATATTGCCACTGATTTCCACAGGAGATGCGGACATGCTTTTCAGGACTGAAAAGGCCAGTGTTTTTAAAACCTTGAGCAGGTATTAACTGGTCACTGATTTAACATTCAGCTGAGTGGAGTAAGCCCATATACTGTCTTGGACTCTTTGGCCTTATTATTGGCCAAATATCCAAACCCATTCCTCTAGGTTTCTTCTTCATTAATAAGTTTTCTAAATATTTTTTTCCTCAAAGCTAGTTTCTATGTGGAGTTTTTAATACCCCTTACAAAGAACAACCTGTTTCCTGGTATCATTTCTCTATGTTAGCAATTGTAGTTACTACAAGGATGCTTTTTAGTAGCAAAGGGGAGGCAGTGAAGCGACTCTTGTTATCTACACCAGCCTTTCTCGTATACACAGAGGCTCACTTATATTTCTGGAAGAGAACAGGAAAACAGAATAATAGTGCTGTGATTTTTTTTCTGTTGTTGTTCAACACACTCCTTGTTTTCTTTCTGATAACACCAAGCTATTTACATGCAAACAAAAGACTCCTCTTGCCGAATCAGCCTCCTCCTCCTTCCTCCTACCTGATTCCGTCAGCAGAGTTGTGAAAGCATGACTGTGACAGCACTAAATGAATAAGGGTGAGGTTGGGCTGACAAAAGAAAGCTCCTCTTCACACAGTGTGCACACCTCAGAGGTAATGGGAGGAAGAGGAAATCTAGAAAAAGTTTAAAATGGGGCATCAACAAAAAAAAATCAAAAAGTCGAAAAAATAATCATACTTTCTTTTGAGAGTTAATCTTAAAGTCAAGTTGTGTTTCAGGACCTAGAAATTAAAAAAATGGGTCAGACTAGGGAAGAGACAAGATTGGACAGGACAAGCCCAAGAGCTGCCCATTCCAGCTGCTTCAGAGGAAGGTATATGAAAAAAATGCTTTGATTTGCTATGGAATAAACAGCCCACAAATAAATCTTTTTCTGAATTTCCATTGTTTGGTTGTCCAAACACCTGAATAATGAAGGTGTAAATCTTTTTAGAAATTGCATTCATGTTCTCAGAAACTCAACATGGTGTCAAACACGGGGAACTGTGTTTTCTTGAACATACAGTATTTGAGTCCATATGCTCTCTGTTTATTATCTGCCAGAGTGGTGTGAGACATGTAGAGTCTGCAGATTTTTTCAGTGCTTCACGGGAAAATTTTTGGCACTTTGCATTCCCTAATGTCATTTTGTGTGAAATTGCTGAAGGAGACTTAAGCCAACCCCTCCCGCCCCAATTGATACTGTGCCGGTGTCTGCATTTCTGTACCATGCTGTCAGTGCTAAGCCAGTTGACCCCAGTCATGTGAAAAAAATAAAAATCACATTAATAAACAAAGCATTTCGCAGAAGTATTTTTTCACTTCTAGGTTGTTAAGGAGGAGGAAAAGACCTAGAATATCAACTTGCTTTGCACTGATAACGTGTATGTATTAGCTTGTAGAAATTGTAGAAACAGCCATGAAGGGAAGACTTAGGGCAACCTGATAGGTTAAAAGGTATCCTGTCTTCAAAATGTGGTTCACTATCCTTCCCCGATGTGCTTGTTCGCTTCCTACCCTCTTACTTCTCAAGTCTTTCTTTCTACTCCTTCCACTCCCTGCCATCTCCCTCTCATACAAATGCACACTTTAATCCACAGCCTGAGCAGTTTATAAGCAGTTGAAATTTGTGCTCTGGTTATCAAGAAACTTTCCTTCCTTTGTTCTAATACTGAAGAGCATTTCCAAAAAAATGCTGTTGCTAGTGTGGTTGGCAAAAGCAGCTTTCACGGGTGCTTAACTTGTGACACAGTCTACTAAAGCAGAGAGAGGAGAGGCAAGCAAGCGTTTCTTAGTAGGACAGAAGATACTGCATCAGGGATGGCCAAGTTCAAACAAGTCCAGACACATGATCAGTAGGTCCAAACAGTGGATTTTTTAAAAGATGTTCTCTCTTGTGCAAGGTGGTTGTGAATCAGTCTTCCCAGGAGAACAGAAACTTGAGAAGATTTTGAAGTTATGATACTGAAGAATGAAGCTAAACTGGTTTGGACTTTGTCAACTAAGCAAGTCTTGAAGGATTGGAAGAATAGAAGAGAAATGGCTACCTTATAGTGAGACACCTCTGTTGAATTCCTGACTCCAGTGTGATTGTGAATGTCTGAGTTTTTGTGAATAGGAATTGTGTGAACAGATATACATACAAATCTGGATTTCTGCATCAGATAAGAGATGTAATTTGACAAGCGTCTGTCGTAGAGCTGGTTGGAATTTGCCAAAATAAGGGGAAGAGCTACTATGAAAATTTTAATTAGACAAGTTGATGAAAGAGTATTTCAACTACATTTTCAGAATAACTACTTAGCGAAGAGTGCAATAGTTTCAGTTGGTTTCCAGGGGGACCAGCATTGTCTGTACACCATCGTATTGTTCACTTTGCTTGTACATTCGATCCCTTTCCTATCCTGTCTGTTTACATTGTTATGTCCTCCAGGCAGGGAGTCCTCCTTTTTTAATGTTTTATACTAGTAGGCACAACTGTAAGCAATGTAAAGTAGCTATCAGATGTTACTAAATATTTGCGACAGGTGATATCACTTGATTTTTTCACAATACTTAAATGAAAAAAGATAATTGTGCTATCCCCCACCTTTTCAAAAGAGGGGTCACTGTTAGTGGGATTGAGAGGGGTAACTTTCTCACCCCTCTCTTCTGTCACCAGTCGATCTGACCTCAGTTAGATCCCTGATATGTGCCCAGGGATATTTGCCCCCGTGGTGGAGGCCCTGGGATGCCCAGCTGCATATAACACCCCTCTCAAGAGACAGAGGTCCCCTTTCCCACAGCATATCTGCAGTAGGTTGATGGAGATAGCAAGCACTGGCCATTCCATGTGGGAATGTGAGTATTGAAAGAGGGACAGCACGAGATAGCTTCACTGATGTTGAAGTCAGGTGTCTATACTAGCACAATGGGTTTACAGAGTGTTAGGAACAGTGAATTGGTGGTGGTATCAGTTACCTGGTATTACTAGGTATGCAGTCTCTGTCACAGCACCTTTACCTCTGCAAGAAACACAAAAAGCAGGATGAGACAGAGCCTCCTTGTGAATTATCTCATCTATTTGTTTTCATTCAAAGCTTGATCCTCTACTGGAAGTGCGTAGGTAAATTATTTGCCTCTATTGACATTGCAGTAATTTTTCCAGTCCTGGAAGCAAGCCTTTCTCAGTGACATCATCAAGATTAAACTCAAATAATACAGTGATCCCATGCATTTTTCAGTGACTTGGTGTGTTCTTTAGCAATAGTAGTTGAAGCATTTTTTTCCTTCTCTGTCACCACATCCAGCTATTATTCTTTCTGTGGTTTGTCAACCCCTCACCGGTTGTGTTGACCTGTTAGTGCAATCTTGAATGTTAGTGCAATTGTGCTCTTAATCAGTCCAGAAAGCTGATCTAGCAGAATCCAGTGTATGTATATACTTAAAAATGGCTTCTCTCTCTCATCAAGTCCACAGCTTTAGCCCCCTGCCAATTTCACTGGCATATCAGAGCAAGGAGCCAAAGAACAATACTAAGTCAGCGCTGCCACTGAGTTCTGAGTGGTGGCCTGAAAGTAGCTTGTTTGAAGGATGGTGTAGAGAGCATCAGGATAGAAATCATCATCTTCCTTCTGCTTCCTTCATGCCAGACAGAATAACAGAAAGGGGGACTGATATCCCAGTTCAGGAGCATATTTCCCTCAAGCACAGAACTCAAACAAGACACCTTTGAAGCTGGGGGGTGAAAATGAAGCACATACATGTATTTCTCACATCTTCAGCTGTCACTGAGAGATAAACATTACTGCAGTCAGGGTGAGTCTTTCACGCCTAGATGTGTCCAAGAACTTGCCAAAGCCATAGTACCACAGACCTCAGTGTGAACTAGCTACCATGGTGTCAGGGAGAGTGTGCTGAACATGTAGTGGATGCTCAAGCCCTTGTTGTGATTGGGACCTTGGAGAGCTAGTTCAGAGGGTGTCCCAGGGATAACATGCCTCTGACTGCAGTGTGCACATGCCTTCCAGACAGACAGCACAGCAGCCTGCTTCTAATCTGACAAGCTGATGAACTGAGGTCTTGCCTTCCATCCCAATTAATAACATTTGTTGATTTCTGATTGCTTGGAGAGTGTGTTCCAAGTGGCCCCAAATGGAAGATCTGTCTGAACTTCATTAGACTTCCACAGAAATATGGGGGGAGACAGATTTTAGGGGTCCTAATATGAGAAGTTACTGAGTGTGCTAACTTCAGAGAAAGCAGGAGTTAAACCCTGAAGAGGAAGCAATTCTCAAGCTGCAGCAAAGATAATCATGATAATTTACCATCTGATAATCAAAGAGCACACACTTAATTTGTTCTCATTATCAATGTATTTCAAGCACAAGTACCTTAATACAAGAAGCCTTTCTGTGCACAGGTTATACTGGAAGGGTAGAGATAAAGGCCCCCATGCAAATGCAGTGCACTTCTTCTGTATGGGAAATGTGTTGTAGTGCAGTTTGGAGTCCATCTTTGTGGCCTTTGCATCCCCTGGGCATGGAAGAGGACTCTCAGCATCTACAGTTGTTGTTTTAAGCACCTGACCTTTCTCTAGGACAGCAGTGTCATCTTGGAGAAATGACTGACAGTTCGCAAGAGCTGCACAGATTTGGTTCATTAAGGAACCATCAAGAAGTGAAGCTAAATCTGGATGTTTTTAACCATATCAGAGCTCTGGTTTGCAGCATCTTAGGAGCAGAAAATGTCTGCAGTGCACTAAGAGCAGGCTTTCACCTGCAACCCCCAAGATACGGTTCAAACCTGAGTACATATAGCGTGCAGTCTCTAGAGCTGTAATTTGCACCATTTCCCCCGGTTCTTTAATATTTAATGTCACCTGAAGGCAAGTCTTTCCATAAAGCACAGAAGAACTAATATGCTGGTGGATCGAAGCAGGCTTTTATAGCCCTCCTGGATTAGGAGTCTGAAGGAGAATGCCTGTATGGACAGAGACAGAGGTCCAAAAGTGAAATTGTTTGAAGTAAATATATGACATGCTCTGACCACATGCTGGTGGTAAAATTTGCTCTACACTGGTTTGCTCAGTGGTTACAGGCAAAGCAAGCCATGGGTCTGGCTGCACTGCCAAACTCTGCGTTCCCAGTAGCAGCACAAATGCAGCTGCACCTCACAAGGCTTGGAGCCCCAGTGCTGAGGAAGCCAACGTGTGTCATCTTGCTGTCACAGCATAGACTGTTCTGTAGCGGAGCTGGCCTCACGTTCCCTGGAAACAGCCTGGAAAAAATACTCTTTGTGTACATTCCCCCCTCCCCAGCTCTCACAATCACAGCTGAGTTAGGAACAAAGTCCCAGCCAAAATTCCTCAAGGGAAAGGGACCCAGCTTCATCAGGATATGAGCCTTTGAGAACAAAATCTCCTTGTGAGAAGAAAGCAGCTTCTTAATACAGGAGGATTACAATGTCTTGCTGTGTTGGTGGTGGTGTTTTGCTGGCATGTGAAACTGAGATTTCAAAACTTTCCACTTGATTCAGCTGTGCAAAAAGGACTTCCTGACATCTCTTCTGAAATGGTAGAATCACCTGTAGGTTTGCAGCCATTTGGAAGATCAAGGTGATCTAGCTGATATTAGGTTAAACTGATAAATTGCTGAAAGAACCACCTTAATTTTAGCAGTTGCATTGATGGTAACTAGCAACTATTTCATCCGTTTTTCATATTTTTGTGGAGTGCTGATGGGATACCCAAAATCAGGGCTTTCAGTTCCATCACCAGTAATACTACCAAGCATGGTCGTAGCCTTAGCACCCCTCTCCACTGCACAGCAATTGGGCAGCAGGCAAAAGACTTAAGTAAAACCATATGTAGGTCAAGACTAGCAAGATCTATTTATTTCTAATTGCTTACAAATATTTAACACCCCAGCCAGGGATCAAGGCTATATTGTGTTAAAAAAATAATAAATAAATAAAAATTAACAATCCATTATAATACTTTTTTTGGGGGGGGGTGGGGGAGGGAGGGGATGGTGTTATTTGAAGTTAAAATTACTGTTGCCCAGACACCCTGAGTAAGCTCCACAAGAATTAGGAAGGAAATGTGGGTGTTAACTAATGGTGTAAAGGTGCTTTGTAGTTGTCCAGTTGTAAAGAGGAGCAAAATACAGTTCCTAGATTCAATTCCTACTATAACAGATTTGGTGTATTGGCAGGTGTCCAATTAATTTGTACCTCCCATCTATAAAAGCTATAACAATCTAATTTGTCTGCAGTTGTAAGGCACTATGTAGTGTAAATGTGCAAGTAGTACTAATAGTAGTAATTCATGGATGCAGCAGTGACTGTATTCAGTATAGAAAAATTGAGAAGAGTGCTTAGGTCTGAATTTTGACCTAGATTAAGATGAATTGTTTTGAGACAGTAAAGGTTTTCTGAGAAATAAATGATATATATTTTTTTATAATCTCCTTGATTTTTGCTTGCAAAGCCACTTGCTTCTTGCAGCATGGTCTTTTGAGCTAGCTAACCCATGTCATTGTCAGGGCTCAGCTAGTTTTGTTTGGGATATAGTTTTTGCACATACAAGGAAAAAAAGCAACAGAAGACATTTCTTTCAGCCCCTTTTGGAAGGGAGCAGTAGGAAAGCAATGTCTGCTCTGTGGAAAACAGCCAAGAATTGGTTGAGAAGGAGTCAGGAGTGGATTAGGACTATGACTGGGATCAGATCCAAGCCAACATTTCCCCGTTCCCAATCCCCCTGCCAGCTGTTTCTGTTGCACGAGCTGCTCTGGTAGGAATCCCATGGTCACCTGCCCTCTCCGGCTGTGGTCATGAGAAGAGCAAAGAGAGGGGTCATCTTGGACCCAGGCAAGTTCTTTGCTGCGTGTGGTAACTGTGGTAGTGGGTGCAGTCAGCCGAACAGCATTGCGCTGTCAGCAGCTCACTGACTCACTGTCACGCTCTGGCCTTCCCTGAATGTGGTGCCCAGATGCAAAAAGCCTGCCTTCATCCTCCCCTGGAAGGAGCACTCTTGCTGGGCTTCTAAGAAGGTTTTTGCAAACAGCATGAAAGGAAGCTGGAGCCATTCTGCACAGTTCTTGAAAACTCTTGGACATGGCTCATAGAACCAGTGCCTAGAAAACAGTCTGGTCTTTTCATCACCCCTTTGGATGCTTGGTTCTTTGGCTGGTAGCTTTTCCCTTCCAGAATTCAGAACAGTGGCCTCTTCAGCATGCTTATCAGTACCATTTATCTAGACTGATCTGCCTCAGGAAAGGGGAGGGCATCCTGCATGAATTCTCCGTCCAGGCTGCAAACTGCCTGTGTGCAGCAGGCAGGCTGCTCCTGCATTGTAACATTTTCCGTGGCTGATCCCATATAGGGGCAGCTCACAGAGGAAAGAGCACTAAGTCCTAAGGTCTGCTTTTTCTGCAAGCAAACTCCAGATGATGCAGGTGGAAACAGAAAGGAGTGAGACAGCCACTGTGGCTCAAATACTGACTTCAGTTACAAGAAGTGCAGCACAACTGGCCACGTTAAATGACTGTGGCTGCACTTGAAGCTTTATTCTGACATCAGCTACAACTGTGAGGACTTCAGGAATTGGTCTGCATTGTTCAGGGACTTTTCTGGCTGTTATGGGGGCAGAGGGTCTTAGACATAGCTGAGTAATTTTGCATAGGAGAGTTACTTAATTTACCAACCTGTATCTGTGAAGAAAAGGTTTGGCTATAGAGTGAGAATATGTTCTTCATGTTACATCCTGCAGAGTGTGGCCTTTCCTCTCCCCTTTCGCACTTAAGCTGGCTTCAGACTTGGTGGGGTTTTTGTACCGGTGACTTCATCTGCTGTCATTAATCAGCAAGCTATCTCAACCCAGCAAGCTAATTTCAAGTCCTGCTTGTGCATTTGATCAGCAAATGCAAACTGTGTGTAATGTCAGCAGGTCAGAGAGGTGATGGAACATGGGATTTTCACTTCAGTTCCAGAAAGGGCCATAGTTGCTTCCAGGAAGCTGAGCCTTGGCACTGGGTGTGGGGAATTGAAAAGATTTATTTCCCTGTATGAGAGCTCAGCACTTGATCATTCTAATCAAGCATTTTCCAATCAATATGTTTCTTACAGGCTTTCCAAAGGCTGCATTAGAAAAGCAATTTTATTTATTTTATGACCCTGGAGCCCTAAGGGATTAGGGTGTGTCAACTTTACAAGTCTCTGTACAGACAGTGGGAAAAGAAAGGCTGGGTCATGGGGCACAATGCTAGCAGAATCATCATGGAAGAAATCTGTCCCAGTGCTTCACAAGGCTTGTTTCTGTAGCATGTCTGCCTACACGGGGGCCCCAAAGCAGGCACTCAGCACAAAGCATTGCGTCTACTTGTGCTCCATCTCCAATACCCTGTTCAACAGGACAGCAGGAGACATGAGCCTATTCCTTTTATTTCAGATTACTATTGAAAAAAGTTGCTTCACCCTCTGTTCCCAGCATTGTGGGAAGCTTCCCTAAGTCTTGTCATTCTGATTACAGGCAGTTTTATACCTTTTTAAAGGACACGCAAGCCCCACCAGGGTCTCTGTTCTTGCCTGTCACACAAGTCCTCTGTTCCCTATCCAATCACTTTTTTCCTGAACAAGGTCTGTAAAGGCACATTTTCTTCTGCTGCCATCCATCTCCCTTGTACCAGTTTGTACTTGCCTCCCAAATAATTCTCCCTGAGGATTAGCCAGGATTAACCTTTCCCTGTTTTTCTATCTTTGCTTATCTGTGGGCCTCCAAACTACAGCCAGCCTTTTACTGTAGGATGAAGCAATCTCCATGGGCCAGCAGCAGCAACTGGCTACTGAGTCTCTGCTGCATCATCCACATGTGTGCCAGCTCAAGGACACTTATTTAGGCTCTCACCTGCATGGGGATAGCTAAGCATGCCCCAGATGTCTGTCACCTGCTCCCCAGCTCTGAGGAATTAAAAAGAATTCCCCGGGAAGCAGAGTCCTTCATCTTCCTGTCCTTACCATCCATAGTCCAGGTAGGCCTAAAGGGCTGCTGAACGCATTCTGGATGGGAGCCTGGCAGCACTGGTAGCAAAGGGAAAGCACTTGCAGTAGAAGATCAAAAAATGCGGCATAAAATTGCACTCTCAGGAGGACCTCAGCGCCCAGCTCGTGATTTAACTTGGAACTTCCTCCAACGTAATCAGCTCTCAGCTGTTGAACTCACTGCTGCAGCCCAACTCGGGGAGCAGCATCTCACAGTTTGTGCTGCCAGGTTCAGAGCAGGGCCCCTGGCTTACATCAAGCATCAGTGCCTCTGAGCATTAGGGGAACCAGGCAGCAGCAACGACAGCACTGCAGGAATATTGAGCAGGACTCACTCAAAGCTGCTGTGCAGCACTTTGCAC
This sequence comes from Netta rufina, assembly GCF_964035555.1. NCBI lineage: Eukaryota > Metazoa > Chordata > Aves > Anseriformes > Anatidae > Netta > Netta rufina. Next base: position 136,113,932 of record NC_140123.1, read on the forward strand.
TTTCAGTGCGCTTCAGATGTTAACTGGCATGACACCTCTGTGCATTTTGGCACTGTAGCTTTCCAAACAAAGAAATAAGGCAGAAGGATAGGACCTTTAAAAAGTCTCGTTCACAGAGCCTGGGAGAAGGATCTGAATCTAATCATACGCCTTTCTTCCAGACCATGTTGCCTTTGTACAGAAATAAAGAGAAAAACACATACTCATGCCTCTGTCTTGTTTCACATGCACCAGTGTATGCCGAACAACATGTTATGCTTTATGGGTATCATGGAAGAATTTATTTAATTAATAACAACAAAGAGAGCTTCAGTTCCAAAAGAGCTAGTTGGTAGCAGACATTCAAATCTTCTGAGCTTTTCCAGAGTTGTTTTCCCAGTAAAGGTTCAAGCACTGTCCTATAGTTGGAGCCAGGCTGCCTGATGCTGCCAGCATGAGGATGCATCTGTCCCTGGATGTTCAGAGATCAGCTGCAGATTTGCATGTGCTGGCTGCTTTGCTGTTTGCCCGACTGTGCTAAGTGGCTTTGGGTGTGGGAGTGAGAACAATTCTATCTGCCCTCCAGAAAGCAGGGATAAAGGAGAGGTCTGTCTTTACCCCCTTCTCGCCTCCTCATCCTGCCTGCCAGGCCGCCAGGTGTAGAGGCTGGAGGGCTGAAGTGGAACAAAAAGATACACGAAACTCACTGCGAGTGCTGTTTCCGTCATGCAGGCTGTAGTGTGGCCGTGTCCTCATTTTGAAACTAAAACGTAACAGCAGCTCTCAGTTATACTGTACATGAGACCTTGCACTGGATTTGCATCTTCAGATTGTTCCAGATGAGTCAAGGTGAAAACAGCCTACATTACATTGCACTTCACGTTTCAGATGTATCTGCTACGTGTGTTGTACATAGCAACTCATACCATAAAATACATAGCTTCTTTTCCAAATGAAAGGAGTTGCTAAACATGAGTGCATCGCAAGGGTTCAAGGTTGGCCACATCTTTCTAAAAAACAAAGTTGTAACCCCACCAGGAGTCTGTGGCCTGTTGCAAATATTGCTGGCTGACACTGCAGTTTTGTGTGCCAAAGGCTGGTCCAGGTGGTCAGAGCACTGCATTCCAGCCTCAAAACCTGACCGTGCTTAAGTTTCCTGAGGAGCTCACTGTAAAAACAGGAGTGAAGCCTTTAGAGACCATCAACTTAAACTCCTCTTCAAAACACCAGTACATTCTGGTGTGTGTGTGTTCGTGCGTGCATAAATGCTTGAACATATGTAAACGATTTTACTGCCCACTCGAAGAAGAAGGTGTAAATTAACCCATCAGCCCCTCTTCTTTGTACTTGTTTTTGCTCTCCAAGAATGTAAAGGAACAGAGATTTCTTCTGCAGTCCAGATGGTTATCAGCCCGTGCCCCTGGAGTGTGAGAATTGATCACTCTTGGCATTTATAAGCTGACTGGTGTAACAGGTGTTAGAAGCAGGACTTCAGGTGAGGAACAAGCAACAGAAGTAGATCATTTACTAAGACACCAGTATACTACTAAGTGCTCCAACCTGCAGCATTAGAAAGGGGAGCAGGAATTTAGCTCCCTGTTTAATGCATATGAAGCTATCAGATCATAAGTGCATTTGTAAATTACTGTAGTTTACTATACAGGAGATAGTGTGTGGAAGCTGATAGAAAACAAACTAGAAACTGTGCTGGGATCTCTCAGAGACAGATTTTGACAGTGTACGTGGCTCTTTTTAATCTGCTTTCAGTTGGTGAGTTCAAGAACTTTTCGTTAGTGTTTATTTTTACACAGAGATGGAGACTGAAGTTGGGAACGCTTGCCAGATCTGAACTAGTAGAGCAGTGGCAGAGATGGGAACAGTGCCAGGTTTGACTCCCAAGGCAAAATTCGCCCTCTGCAGTCCGTGGCCACACTGGCTACTGAGGGGCAGGCTGGCAGAGAGGCAGAATCCACTGTGCCTGATCAGCACCTACTGAAAGCAGCAAAGCCTTCCCGCTGATTTGCACAGTCAGTCCACCAGGCAAAACCGCAACCTCATTTTGAAGCACAGCACTCTCTTTGCTCACTTTATTCTGCTTGGTAAATATCTTTGTTAGTTCAAGACAATGCTGTTAGCTTTCACAGAGAAGAAAACTGGAGAGATAAAAGAGCCCATTTTCTTCCACCGTGGGTATGACAATAAAAGAGAAGATGGAGAGGGGAAAATAAAAAACAGCATCCAAAAAAGAAAAAATAGTATAAGCAGGATTAGTTTTCTTTCATGGAGAGTATAGAAAAGCATTTTCAGGACCTACTGATAGCCATTTATGCTGTGCTGTAAAATCCGTTCAGCTGCAAAGCCAACCCTCTCATGCCCTTGTTTTCACAATACCAACAGCTTCTTTGTAAGAAAGGGCAGAGAAGGTGGCATACAAGTTTAGCAAATGCAGTACTGCACATGAAAGAATTATTTATGAACGACAGTTTCTGAAGCACTTTCGGCAGCACTGGTGTGCACCCTGAGGAAAGCCTCCTGTGACTGAGCTGATTCAGCCTCGCAAAGCAAATGGGCATGCACTGGGGACAGGCAACTACAGAGGGGTTTGTGGAGAAACCAACTTCCTGGGAAGGTGACATGGCAGGGAGAGAAGGAAATGAGAGAAGTGGCAATCCGTCCAGGGAAAAGCAGATAACATATTTTATAGCACTTCATATCTTCAAAACACAATGCAAGCATTGAATTATGGTATCACCCCATGGGTGGAGAGATCTAGCTCCTCCACCCCCTCACTTTAGCACTAGCCAAACTGAATTAGAACGGCTGCATGCCCATTTTCAGTAACCAGAAGTCAGGCGGTCCTAGGACATAATGCTTTTTGGCCTTATTTTTTTTTTTTTCATGAAGACTCTGTCTCCCCCTCTCACAAGCTACAGAGATGCTGCTGAAACCCAGCAGAGACCTGAAGGGCACTGTGAAGCATTGTGTCTTCTTTCTGAGTTGCCAGCACTGCACACCTGGCTCGGGCTGTTTGGTGTCTGGCACTGATCAATCGAAACTCTGTTAGACATGGTACTTTGAAATTAATTGAACGAATATAAAAATATACTGTCAACCAGCACATAGGAAGTCAGGATTGATGTTTGTACAGGGAGTGATTTATGTATCATGTTGTTATCAGTAAGGGAGCATGCAGATCATGTGAAGTTATCATACAGCTCTGTTCATTGCAGCCTGATTTTCCCAGCAATGTTTTGTTTCTTGCCTCATCTTGTGAAGTGTGCATCAAAACTCCAGCTAGATTTCCACATTACAGCATTCCTTTGGGCAACTTACTGCTTGCATGGCATGGCAAAGGGGGAAGATAGAGGCAGAAGCCATGCATGAGCATTTCAAACTCTTCTCATATGTTTTTTATACCTTTCACAAGTTGTGGTCTGGCTGCATTGCATTTAACTTCTTTCTGTTTTACCTAGCTACAGTCAGTGTACATCCTGCCCAGCAGTAGACTGGGATCTGCAGTGTGTTTTCTGCAGGAATAAGTTTGACGTTTTAGATGACAGTTTGTATGTCTCTGACTGCACTCCCTTTGAAAGGAACGATCCTACAGAAAACTCTGACCTCAGCTATCAGATCCCAATTCAATATGAGGGGAAAGAATTTAAGTCTTTCGTAAATAAGTAAATGCTACTTCTTATGTCTGCGTGGCACTGTGCTACAGGGGTAGTTGGAAGCTGATGGAAACTCTTGCAGCTGCCATGAAGACATCCCTTCCTCAGATCAGCCCTGCCCCTTTTTCAGGCTCAATCTCAGTGCCTGCTCCAGCTCAGATTCAGTTCTGTGTGCAGCTGAGGTGCTGGGACTTTCCAAAGCCTCTGTCTGGGAATCTGGCGTAGCAGCAGAATGCAATTTACTCTTGCTAAAACAGAAAACAGGGTTGCCTATCTGTTAAAGCAGTTAAAAAAAAAAAAAAAGGCAAAACAAAACAGTAAAACAGTACAAATCTCCCAGATTTCTTTTAGGACTCAGTAAGACGAGGGTAATCAGATTTCATAGAGTGGTGTGCCAGGAAGGAAATTTTTTCCCATGTGCAGCATACAATCAGCCAGGTGCAATATGAGGAAGGGAGGTTCGTCTTCCTCTGAAGCATAAGGTATTAGCCCCTGCCAGAGGCTGTGTACCAGAGATCTGATCAGATATGGCAAATTTGATGTTCCTATGCACAGTGTGAAGCTTTCATTTCTACGCAACACATTGTAACAAGTTAAACAATGAGTCATCTCACGAGGGGGGAAAAGGAAAGAAAGCTTTTATCTCCCAGTGGATTTGAGATAATCTGCCTATGTAGGTATAAACAGCTCTTCACCGTGATGTCTTCTCTCCAGGAGAAGTAGCTGGTTTTAATCTGACTGTAAAACAAATCTTGAATTGTCACACTTCCCATACCTCTCTGCCTCAGCCCAATGAAGGTGGCTGGCAAAAGATCTTTGACTTCCATGGTAACTTGGTTGGGCCCCAGTGGCTAAACTCCGGGCTGTATGTGCTGCATGGGCTGTTTGGGGGAAATGGAGTGCCGGCCTCTCCTTGGAGGTCTGGAAAATCTATGCCCAATGCAACACACCTGCTACTTTGCAATAAAGTGCTGTACCACCTTCATATGGTCAGAGCTGCACTGGCGGTACATTACTGCTGTACAGGAGGCACAATATGAAGCAGTACTAAAGGTGCCAGAGCCTCAGCACTTACTTTCCTCTCCAGTGTGGGAATAGGAGCTACGAGCCTAACTGCATCTGTGGGAGGGGTGTGCTGGTCTGAAGGCACCTCTCTGAACAATACCCACTTACACATACACTGTTAGAGAGGCTATGTGCAGCAGCCCTTCTTTACAGTCCACACCCATTTACAGGGAAGTACAGCCAGAGGTCTCCTGCATCTGATTACTCTTTGTTATGCTTGATCTGTTGCTTTATGAGGGGCGTGAAGAGAGGGCACTCCTCTCTTCTAGGAGAGGACACACACCAAGGATGAATGGAGCCAACAGCTTAGCCTCCTGCCTGCTCCACACCTCGGAAGGAGCAGGTTGGGGACAATTCCATCTCACAGTGGGCACTTGGAATTCAGTAATATCCTATAAGCTTTGGGGGATGCTGAGCCAGTTCTTGGTTTTCTGAATGTCCAAAATAAACCGTGATGCCTAAGCTAATAAAGTGATGCACAGTCCAGTGCTTAGTGTAATCCTACATTACCATGGCATCCCTCTCCCACACCTTGCTCAGAGACTTTGCATGTTAGGATGTGGGGAGAAATGGGGTTTCACTGGTATTTGCCTATATTCCCATGCCTTGTCTCAATTTTGTAACACAATCACGGTCTCTTCTGCCGCAGGTTTGCAGCCCGTTTACTGGAGCAGGGATGATGTGGCACAGTGGCTCAGATGGGCAGAGAAGGAGTTTTCCTTGAGGCCAATTGAGAGCAACACTTTTGAGATGAATGGCAAGGCTCTGCTGCTCCTGACCAAAGAGGACTTTCGATACAGGTCTCCTCATTCAGGTGAGGATTTCTTACTGAAGCAATGACTGAAAAGAGAGAAGAAGCTGCAACAGCATCTGGAGAGGGATGGAGGAGGATACAGAGTCATATTTGTTAGGGTGGACAGGGCCAGGGAGGAGAGAAGGGACAGAGCTGCTTGCTTGAATGGGGCAAGGACAAAAAGGAACAATGTGGGAGAGAAATCCAGATACACCTGAGTTATAGGCAAATTTGAATGCAACTCTAAAACCAAAAAATGCAACCTGTTTCTCATTAAAACTCCCTGCAGAACTCCACAGAAAGCAAGCTTCTCTGGCAGCACTTCATGACTTCCAGCTCTTTCCCATAAAGGCTTATCTTTTCATAGATCCAACTACAGCAGTAAGTTAATCAAGTGCTCCAGCCTCTTAAGAAGCCGGTATTAGCATTCTGCCTCACAGTTGGCTTGGCTGATGTGCTGCTAAAAGTGACTGCAAAACTTATCCTTGGGGGACCTTTCCTCTATTTTACAGCCCCTGTGGGCTTTACTTTACTTCACCATATTCTCTCACATGCTGGAGTCTGGCCCAAGGCAGAACACAGGCAGGTGTGTGAATCAATCAGCTTATTGCTCAAATTATGTCTTCATTTATTCACAAAGCAGATTTACAAATGTGTATGTGGATGGCCCGTATTTATATCCCTTGTGGTCTGTCTGCTCCAGCTTTACAGTCAGAGCAAGCCTCTGCCCTCCTTTGTCGGGGATGTTTAACTGAAAAAGAGTTGTGAGCTTTTCTTATGACCATACAAGGTACTCCTGTTAAATAAGAAGGTTTGTAATTCAGTCACTGTAGGTTATCAAAGAACTTGGACCAAATGGTTGCAGAACTGCTGTTATGAGGCTTCCTCATAAGGCTCACTCAGCACAGAAGTACAGCTGGTGCTGCTTGGCTCTGGCTGATAAACAAGCAGTGGCACTAATTCTGCGTCAAGCTGCTTGGTGACTCCCTCAAACACACCCCTGCAGCCATCCTCCTGCAGAATCTGCCTCCCAAACTATAGCTTACATTGATTCTATACAAAGTTTTCAAGGCATGTGCTTTAAATGAAGACTAAATTTATATGGAAGGAGATGCCAAACATACATGTCTATCACCACTATAATACATTAGTGAAAACTGATGCCTGGAAACATCCTCTGTTCAATATTGGTACACCATTTTGAATCATTTCATTATAAAATAACCCTGCCTTAAGACAAAAGGAGTACTGAAAGTGAGTAAGGACAGTAAAGGACAGCTTTGTGTGTATCTTGTTTGCTACTCCTCTTATCATCCCAGTGCCTTGCTGCCTACAAGTTATGCCTCGACTGTTCCCTTTGTGTGCTGTGATGGCACTTGAAATGAGTAGGATTAAAATGTTTGTAGGCTAGAGATAGAGCATTCCCAGAAAGAGCCTCTGGCTTTTAAATATACTCAGTGCAAAAGTTTAAACTCTTGTTTACCTAAATTTGGGTTTAAATGGCCTCCACCCTCTCTTTTTCTCTGCTCTTTTTCTCTAGGTATTCCCTACTGATAATAAGCATTTCAGAGGATATCTCAGTAAGTCCCTAAAAATGTGAGTGACTATAGGTAAAGGAAGATTACCTCAACATTTCCCAGAAACAAACTACATATTACATATGAAGTCGAAAAAAAAATAAAAAATGAAATAATGCATGCCATAGAGCTTTAAGTTTTTCAGGAGTGTAGGTACATAAAAGCTGTATCCTTTCCACTCATGGTTAAACCAGTAGAACAGCATCCACTCCCCCCAGTGGTCCTAGCAATAAAGTGGGCTCACAGCCCCACAGCTGTTCTCCTGTTTAGTGCTGGCGAGGGAAAGGGAGAGAGCAGAGGAGGGAGAGAGTAAGAGACTTCTCACTTTTGTAGCTAGTACAATTGCATCTTTGTGGTGCATAAATATAACTGTTTTATTAGGTAGAAAAAGACTGCCAGCTGTATGAACATCTTCACTAATCTGACAGGCCAAATTGAAAGAGGTACAAATTTGCTACCTTATTGCTTGGAGTGTTACAGCACTAGTTATGATTATGCCACTATTGCATTCAAAGATGCAAATTATGTGGTAAAATCACTTTTTAGACTTTCATGTACTAAACATGGAAAAGGTAACTCAAGGCTTTGTTTTTAATTAGATATTCAGGTATTACAATCACCTCTTTAAAATGCCCTAAAGTCACTGCTGAGACAGTAAAAGCAGCCAAGATGCTAAAAATAGAGTAAGCTGAACTGTGGAAAGCAGGATAGCTTTAACTATTTCATGCTAAGACACCAAACTTCTGTACAATTAGAACATTGGCAGTTTGTAGAGAAAACAACTGAATGGCACACAGTTTACAGTCTCATAGGAAAAATTACTAACCCCACACACACTTGAGAAAACTCCTAGAAAATCCAAGGTTTCCTAGTTGAAACTTCACGGAGTTCCTTTTCAGATAATATGCTTCTGCTGTAACCTATTCCTCTATACTATGAGGTATGACAAACAGAGGAGAGGAGCTGGGCGACTTCCTACGCTGTGTATCTTTTTACTTTGAAATGTGCAACCAGTTACATTACACAAAACGTGTAAGTACCTAGGTATTTCATGTAGATGTTACTGAAAGGAGGGCATCAGTACCAGATGTAATACTTAAGAAGACACAAAGGACGCAGTTAACACATTGGTCTCCTAGATAACTACAATGAAGTGTTCCTCTGAGGAAGGATATAACAATTCTGGTGACAGGGAATGGGAGGAAGAAGCAAGGAACAGTCTGCTTGCACCCCTAAAAGAAACAAGCATTTGGATCAAGTCATGTCAGCTTGGTGTAGTAGAATTTACTGCAGACACTTTTGTGGAAGAGTGATACAATAGCAACTAGCAGACCGTATTTGCCCATCCAGAGCACCAAGTCCTCTGCATTAAGCTCCTTCGTATGCATCATATCCCTCTTCTAATATTGCCTGGTACAGTGAGCCCTATACAGATTCTAATATAAAGAAATAACTAGTTTTGGGACCCCATTTGGGCTTTCCAGAAGTCCATCCTGGGATGCCAAGAATGATGTACAGAAGTTCCTAAAGCAGCTGTAGCACTCAAGTATCTCCAGAAGTTGTCACCACAGCAAGGGAGTTCAGGATTGTTAAATCTTGTCTTTTCAAGCCTCTGAGTTCACCCCAAAGTAACTGATCTCCTAGATTGGAGTAGCCAGTAGCACACTGCCTCAGCACTTGAGGCAACAGTGTTGCATGGAAAGGCTTTACAAAATCTTCTTCCTCCTTGCCTCATGAAGCCTAAATCAGTCAGTAATTAGGGAAAAACACCGCATTTGCTCCCAGCGACTCACTGCATAATCATGGGTTCTGTAGTTAAGAATAATGTGTCCTGAGGTGTCTTAGTTAAAAAACTGAGGCTTTGATGAGAGAAGGCGGGACACTGCTTGTAAAGGTTTGGAACTCCTGGACAGGCAATTATGTAGCCTGAAAAGGCCCTGTATTGAGATTATAAGAGACTCTTCTCACACTCCCATTATTCCACAGTCATACACAGAGGTGTGACATGTGGCTTTTCTTTTTCTTTTTTTCCTTTCAGGGACGAATGTTGCAAAACAGTCAACTGCAGGATTTTACTTCAGGCATGTTTGCATCTGAAAATAGCACCCAGGAGCCATGAATTCATACATCAGATGGCTAAATGAGTCTGCTCAGCAGTATGTAGGTGTTCATTTCCTTTTTCCTGCTGTTTGTCTTTCAGGCGATGTTCTGTATGAACTCCTTCAGAATATCCTGAAGCAAAGGAAAGCTCGTATGCTGTTCCCACCTTTTTTCCACCCTGGGAACTCAATCCATGCTCAGCCAGAGGTCCTATTACACCAGAACCATGATGAAGGTAACTCTGTCTCATTCTTACAGGAGCTATTATTATCGAGGCCACTTGAGTAAGGCTGTGAGGAATGATGTCATTTTCTTGCTCCAAAGTTACTTAAATAGAGCTACTCTCCTCTCTTTGTCTTGATAGCTGTTAACAATCACCTGGTCTAGGGAGTCTACTATCTATTCTCCATTTATTTTCTATTATTCAGTCCTGCATCCAAAGCCTGCTTAAAAGCTATGCCAAATGTAGTTTAAAAAAACATGCCAGAAAGTTTTATTGACCCCATTCATTTCTCCTCATTCTAAGTTGGGTAGAAAAGGTGCATCATGGACTTTTAGTATCCTGTAGGTGCAACTACATGCAATTGTTCGCAGAGCAGGAGAAAAGGCAACCTCAGAGAGGAACGTCTAACTCAAAGTTACTTCAGGTGACAATCTGTCGGCATGCTATTCCTGGCACTGAGCCCATCCTGTTGTTCAGCTTTTGAAATGATTGAACAATTCATTTTGAAAAAAGTTTTTTTTTTTTTTTTTTTTTTCTGCAGGTTTTCTTTCATTTTTACCATCAGAAGTATTTGCTTAGTTTATTAGTTAGCCTTCTAGTAGTGTCCACACATACCATGCCTGTCATAGGAGGTGAAGAAAGAATAGATACGTGATTGGGGCGTTGCAGATTTGGGCTTCCTTTATTCAGTATCAGCAGAGATCAAAATATAAGCATGTTTCCTTTAGTGGAAATTTTAGTTTTTATTTTTCTGGAAATAAACACACCAAAGAACTTCCTGGTTATCTCCAAACCCAGAAAAATATAAAGCTTAAGCTTTTCAAGAGGTCCTTTCAATGAAAGCACCAAATAGATTTCTTTTTTTTAAAAAATAGAAAATTAAATATATGAAAAATTGGTGTTTTTCCTTTTTTTAAATAAGGAGGATTAAAAACCAGAATTGGGCTAGGGTATCTCCCTATTCTCTGCTCAGCGGAGAAAAGATACACAAATTGTCTCAGAATTCAACATGGGATTGCAAAACAAGATTCAGAGGCACTGTCAGACCTGTACAAGGAGCCCATAGCCAGCCTGAGCAAGCCAGAATCAAAGGGCACCAGCAAAACTTTGAGGCTAAGCCAAGAGCAGGACAGCAGCAGGTGGGATCAGGACACTCCAAAGCGTTTCCACACAGCTGTGTAAATATTTCAGATTAGAAGGGGGTGCTGCAGGTTAGGATGAGATTGAATTGGCAAAGCTGTGCAGGAGAAAATTGCCTAGTGTTTCAAGATAGGCATTTTGCAGCAGCCATTATAAAAACCTCTATTTTTTCCTGAAGTTTGACATTCACCCATAGTTTTCACTTTAAATTTCAAACAGAAATACTAGCTGCCCTCTCAGACACCCATGCATTAAAGATACAGAGCAGCTGAACAAAATTGTTGAGTTTCAAACTAGAAAACCCAGAGGATTTCTGGGATGTTGAGTTGGTCTTTCACACGTCACTTAAAACATAAGCCCTTTGAATTCTAGTCCAACTTCTGACAGAGTACAGGATGCTTAAGAAACCATTCTCATTTCTCCTTCATGATATTCTCCTTTGTGACTACTAATAGTACCACTGTATTTTTTGAGAGATACGTATTGTTACTTAAAACTTTCCGTACAATAACAAAAAATAGTTTTTGTTTTGGTACAAGAGGAACTTCAAAACAAACAAAAAAGACCACAGCTTGCCTGCCACATCCTCTGACCAACCAGAAAATCTTTATGCCAAAAATGTATAGGCAGGTGAATTTATTTATGTACTTTGACATGCCTCTTTCTTCCTGTTCCACAAAGTCACGTGGGAGAAACTAGCACAATTAAGTTTACTGTTTTCCCTCAAGGGAATGCAACTTAGTTTAAAAAAATAAATAAATGTGAGAGGCAGAGTTAAACCCCGCCTAATTTACAAACTGTCAGGTGTTTGTTTGGCACAATTATGAGTGGTTAAATTTCAGAGATGATTTTTTAGAGTCTGTCCTTATTGCAGTGACCTTTTTCATTTTCCTCTTCTGGCTTTCTTGATAAATTATACAATACATTCATGATTCTGCTTCTAAATGCTTAAAGCATTTAATCCGTCATTAATCCAGAATCATCTGAGTCTGGATCAACATTTACATCTAATGTTTTTTTACTAACTCAAGCAAAGTGAGCTTGACTGAAAGCAGTTGACCTTTGAGAATATCTCCAAGGTGCATTGGCATTGGCTTGGAATCTGCCCTCCAGGCTTCAGTCTCTGGCCCTATAGAGGGATGAGCAATGGAGAGTGAATTATCTGCATCGCCAGTGGTCTTTCTGATGCAGCACTGAGTCATTTGATGGGATGCCATACAGGAAGCTTACACTGTCATTCCCTGCACTTCTTTTATGGGTAAGCACAGAGTGCCAGTCTTTGGGACTGCCACTGAAGTGACTGCTCACATCCACAGTGAGTGCAGCCCCACCTGTCCCTGTGTGGATCAGATAGGTCAGCAATTTTCCTGAGCAACGATTTCCCTTTCACAGATTTCCCTTCAAGAAAAGACTGTTGGTTGCTCAGAATGAAGAGCCAGACTGAGGAATTAATCTATTCCTGCAGGAAATGATACACCATATGTGCTCAACTCACAGTCATCAGATGTGTGAAGGAATTAATGTGATGAGGATTTTATTCTGTTCAGGGCCATTTGTGGCAATGGAACTGCTTGGAGCTGAGTTTGAGTTTGGGTTGTTTTGTGGTAAAACACTTTCTCTTGTCCTATCCTGGCTCAGGATCACCATGGTTTGGAATTGGAGAGAGAGGTCTGCTTCTGTCTGGAGTTTGTCAGAGCCAACTAATGTTTGCAAAGAGCTCAGTGGAAAGCACAGCAAGACAATCCTTTCTGTTTTCAAGATAGCTGCTCCCCACAGACACGTCACTTCAAATAAGTAGGACAAACAGTACAGTATTCTGGTATACACTTACAGGCCAGGAATGAGCAGCGTGTATTTAAAAGTACAGTGACAGGAGTGGATAGTCTGCAGAAGATAGGACACTGATCACAACTTGGGGGGAAGGGTATGAATACTTTCTGCTTTCTTTCAGTTGTGGCAAAGATTTTAAGAAATGACTGTCAAAGAGGTAGGTGCAGTCGTAGATTAATTCCTTTCCTTTGATCTTCACATCATTTTGGTTATAACATACTAGCTTGCCACATTGTATTTAAAGCTGTTTGTGTTTAATCGAGAACAATGCATGTCTCTGGAGTTTCTTTTCCTCCAGGTATTTCATTGTGAGTACCTTAAATAGCTCTACAAATGTATTTTTCTTGTCTGGGACCTCAAGCATATGAAATAAGTGTTCTGAAGCCATGTAGTATCCACACGAAATTTTAGGTTTTCCTGGAGCCTTCAGTGTCCTTGTTTAGATGAGCAGTCTGTTGAGTAAGGGTAAAAGAGTTAATATGAAGGCTGGTACTGTGTCAATGCCTGGCACCGCATTTTCTCAGGACTAGAGCTTTTCCTGTCCATACCTTTCTCTAGGTACATGTTGATCCTGCTCCTGCTGCCTGCCTGGGTTCCTGGACGGCAGGAGCCCCTGGATTTCCTGCACACCTCTACAGGGTCTTCAACGAGTATCACTGCCTTGGCAAGAAAGCAAGAGAATCGTTCTTTTACAGAGGATTAGAGCAAATGTAGTGAACAAACAGGCAGCCACAAATAGGCAGCTACTTGTTTCAATTGTTGACATGTACCCAGCAGTTTCCTTCTGTTATCATCCAAGGCTTTCAACAAACAGCATTGAAATTTGATCTTTGTTTTTCAGATAAAAACCTGTTAGTCAGTGCTCCCTGGTGGTATTTTCCTCTCTGTCAGTAATTTCCCCAGTCAAAATTGATGGCCTTAGCTAAGCTAAAAGTGTGCACTGTTCATGCCAAACATTTCATTTTGTGAGGGGATTATTAGTGTCTAAAGACAGTAATCCAGATACATGATTTATCCCCCCCTAACTGTTAGGAATCACAGCCAAGGAAGTATGCCCATGCAAAAGTGACACTGGAAGTCATCCTGCTGAAGAAATATAAGAGCTTATGTGGGACAAGGCAGCACAAGCTAACTCCAGCAAGTTGAAAATATCCATATGAAGCTATTAACACTTTTAAAATCAAGGCAGGGATACAATTTAGCTAGCATTTCATGAAGAGCGGCCTACCAGTGAGTTTTCTTGGATAACCCAGTCCATATTTCACACTAAGATTCTGTGCCCTGACCCAAGTCTCTAGCATCCCAAGCTTATCACTCAGTATTTTTCAGGAGACATTTTTCCTTTTTTATCTCTGTCCTCTACCTTGCAGTGCTTATTGTACAGTAACAGGAACCACACACAGAGATGTGAATGACAGGATGAAAGTTCCAAAGCAGTTGTACAGAAATACAGTTAGTAGTCAGATCTTACTTTCTTCACAAGTATTCCAGTCAGCTACTCAAAATGGGATTTCTCTTAACACATTTCCCCAGGATCTACTCATATGTGGTGGTGGATGGAGATTGTTTTTTTGGTACTGATTTTGTTCAGTATAGTAACAACTATCTACATTTACGTGGTATTTTTCAGTGGATCTGTAAGTCACACAAAAAAAAACATTTTCCAGCTAATAGCAGTACCCAGTAAACCCAGCTAGTAGTTTAACAGTTAGATCCTACAGCTTGATCACAATATAAACTCTATTTTTTTTTTGTTTGTCTCCACAGATAGCTTTGTCCAGAGACCTTCAAGACCATCCACAGAAACAGTCCACCACAATACCCCAACCATTGAACTGTTGCATCGTTCTAGATCACCCATCACCAACAACCACCGTCCATCACCAGACCCCGATCAGTGGCCACTGAAGTCCCCTATGGACAACACTATCCGTCGCCTCTCCCCAGCTGACAGGGTGCCAGGGTCAAGGCATCAGCAAGAGAACAACCACCAGGAGCCCTATCCTCTCTCAGTGTCCCCAGTAGAAAACAACCACTGCCCGCCTCCTCCTGAGGTGCTCCAGAAGCCTTCCAGCCCTCGCCAGGAGAACACCAGGGTCATCCAGCTGATGCCCAGCCCTATCATGCATCCTTTGATACTGAACCCCAGGCACTCCGATTTCAAACCTCCAAGGTTGTCTGAGGATGGGCTGCACAGGGAGGTAAAGCCAATCAACTTGTCCCACCGAGAAGAGTTAGCTTACATGAACCACATCATGGTGTCTGTATCCCCTCCTGAGGACCATGCAATGCCAATTGGAAGAATAGCGGGTAAGTGACATTTTCTAGGCTACACCAAAGTTGACACTCTTCATTCATAACTTAAGATACTGTGTGTTAATAGCTTCTCATTTCCTTTTGCCACTGTGCGACCTCCCTCAGAAATTACTGGCATTCTTCAAGTTTCACCACATCTGTGGTTTAGGCAGTTAAGTATGATTAAACCAGTTTCATGGCAGGTAAGCAAAGATGCAGTGACATGCTTGTGACCATGGAATGCATGATTAGTAACAGTGAAACACTTGTGTCCTGACACTTAATGCCTCTTTACCCACTAGCAATCCATTTATTTCCCAAGATACCTATCTCCAAAGGCTTGTCCTACAAAGAGTTCTCCAAGAGTTGCATTCACGCTAGTGTCGAGCCCTATAGAAAGGCAAACACCTTCTGTCGGTTGCCTTTGAGACAATACAGTGTCAAGCCTGCTATGGTAGAGATGGTGGGACTAATGAAAGCTCACCTCAGAGTCCTACCTTGTAGGCTTTCCTGTGCTTCTTACGCTAGGATTGTCCCTTTTTACAGAAACAAGGTTGCCTTTGTCCCACGCAAACCACAGTCATTGTCTCACTTTTGTTATCGTAAATAACTGACATCACAACAGCTGAATCAGGAAGCTGAGGTTACAGATATTTTTTTTTTTGTACTTGAAAGGGAACTGTAAATAGACAGGGAGAGAGGGAAGGGGAATCCAAGCACTTCAGAAATATGCTGAATGCCCCAATAACTAGTTTCTTTTGAGAGATGTAAATACATACCACACCCAAAAATGTTCCATGCATTTATGTCAGCAACAAGCTGAAGTGATACCCAGTTCCTGTGGGGTATTACGTGTGTCCACAGAGGTACATCTTAAAATACCTTGTTCATTTCTGTACTTATATGCCTTAGAATTGTTCCAGATGCAATGCTGCCTCAGTTTCAATGAGGTAAATTTTCTATTTTTTAAAGACTTATCACATTATATCAAAATGTACATATCTCACCAGCTAGTCACACAACAAGCACAAAAAGGATCATGATCCTTTCACCTAAGAGAGAGATAAGTTATGGAAATTAATCTTTTGTCATTCTTGCTTGGCTGACATTTGTCTCTCTCCTTTGATTTTTATTACCTATACTAATCTCAGCAAGTTAAGAAATATACTTGATGTTAATGGCAAAGAAGATACCCTACAGGTTTCATTACTGAAGATTTCCTTTCCTTGAAATAATATTGGAAGATCAGGAGGATTATTTGTTTGGTTTCTTTTTTTTAGAAGGAAACATCCTCTAACAATGAAGCCTAGACTAGAAAGAATATAAGGAAAAATATGTTTGTTTTATTGTTGTTTTTAATTTTCAAATTTAAACCCCAGAGTTTTCTTGCATAATTGGAAACCTTTGGTTTCAGTGTACATTGTGCTCTGGTTGCAATGTCACCAGCCCTGTAACTAGTACTCTCACATCCACTCCAACGCTGTGTTGCTTGCAGGGCAACAGTGCCTAATACCATGGATATTTGGGCCTAACGTGGTTGCTTAGCAAATATGTATAGTAGTTTAAAGTGTTACACACAGCCTGAGCTGCTTTCACGTGCAGTTTAGTGGCTTTGCTCAGACAAACCAGTAGCATGTCTTAAATAGCTGGTGAAGTATTTCATACCAAAAGACCTGAGGCCTACTTGAGCGTTCATTTCTGATGAGGACAGTACTTTATGGCCAGAGGTAGGGGGGTTACTTATCTGGCACCTGCTAACACCTTAGATTTCTACTGATAAATTTATATTCTTCCATTGCTACTCCATGCCCAATTAAATTGTAAACACCAACAAGCCTCAGCTCCTGTGAAGACACAAGCTAGTGCTATTCTGGTTGGCTTCTCTTGGATTCTGAACTGTAGCTGGATCCTATAAAAGGCTCACAGCCTATTTAAAGCTTGCCAAACTTAAATTACTACCAAAAATGTAACAGCCCGTTTTTCATACCTGAAGTCAACTTTATCTGTGCTGTTCAATTCAATAGCAGCACCCTTAGGTCCCCTGGAAAGAAAGCACACATCTTTCTACCTGCTTCCTGCCATCTTATAGCCTTCAATTTAGAGGTCTTGACATTAAATGATTTCATTGTATGAACATTTCTTTTGTATGTCAACATAAATCTTTTTTCAAGTAAGTGTCCTTATCTTTACTGACACTGCTATAGATAATATGGAGGCTTTTGACGAACCATGACTTGCCACTTCGATTTAAGAGAAACCATGAGCATTTCAACACTTGGCTCTTACATTGTGAAGATTCATCAATACAGTTGTATTGATGAAAAGAGCTTTTTAGAAATTACTGGCATTATTTCCATGTTATGGATGAGGAAGACTGATAGGTAGAGTAATGAAAACACTTACCAATAGTCCAGTTGCAGAGCTAAGTACTTATTTACTTACGTGGGTGAGAAGGGAGCCTGGACTTTCTATTGGCTTAACCACTTGCATGCAGGTGATTGTCATGGGAGACAGTGATGAGAAGGAGCTACCAGGGAAGCCCCATGGGCTGCTGACTAAAACATTGAGCTGAGCTCCAAAACATGTTCTATTCCAAGATCAGATATTTTAAAACATAGAAGGAATTCTTCCTGGACTTAAGGTACCTCACAGCCTCATAAAACTGTTTACTTGTAGATAAGAGTCTGTTTTTAAATGCAGTATGCAATTATTTGGTGCTGAGGAAGAAAGCAATGTTTTTGCTTGGTGCTATCCATGAATACTCTGAGAAAGTCAATCAGTAAAGCTCCAGACTTCCTGTCAGACAAAATAATGACCTCTACAAACAGGTTGGTTAATCTTTCCTACCTTTTTATGTAATATAATTTCTCAAAATATTAATTTTACCAGTAAAGTACTTTCTCTTTTACAGCAAAGAATTTAAAATTGAAGGCCTTATTTTCTTGTGCTCGATGGCCATTTTACACCTTCCTAGCAAATAAGAGATATAAAGTATTTTTTTTTGTTACTCACTAAGGTCCCATTTATTATTAATTTGTGGCTAGAGTTGATTTTAAAAACCATGTTTAGCTGTCTTACTAACACAATATGCACAAGTCCTTTCTGTAACTTCGACAGAACTAGAGGACATTTGATTGGGATAATCCAAAGTCAGACTTGTTTCCCCTGTAAACTCACTAGCTAAGATTTAAGCTAACTCACTCAGGCATCAATAGTCATGTAGTTATGACATCATTCAAAAATAGTACAAGTACCTAAGATGGGAAGTTTAGCAAAACTGTGTAACAGACAATTTTCCCACTGGAACTTCTAACTGAAAGCAACAACAGTGTTGGTAGACAGCACCTAACTTGAACTCTAGCAAGCAGGCTCTCTATCTGGTGACTAAAAAAAAACACAGTATATCTTGGTTACCCCAAAATCATCTCAAAGAATTCCACCCCATGGAAAAACACCTCTCTCTCTCTCTCTCTCTCTCTTTTTTTTTTTTTTTTAAACTCAGTTGCAGTTTTGATCAAGATTGGTGCTTGAAATTAGCTTTTCTGCAGAATGGAAATTCCACTCCCTATACACCTCTAACCGGGAGGGTTTTGCTATCAAATATTTTAGGTCTTTGATATCTCATAAAAGGTACTTCCCCAAGGTACAAGGATAGGCAAGGGTTGTTGCGTTGGCAGGCTTTCTGAGCGCAGCATGACTGAGGCATGCACAGCACCCGTAGTAGAACTATAGGCACCAGAAACTGTCCTTGCAGCCATGCTGAAGTTCTGCACCTATTGCTTTTCTTGGAAGCTCTGTTGTTGACTCCAACCAGGGCTGATTTTAACCACAAAACTATGTGTAGGTGTCAAAAATGTCCATTTTCTAATAGCAAGGTCCACTTTAGCTTACAAGCACAAAGGAAAATGGGTGCTTGGCATAGTCGATCTAACCATAAACCTGTCAGTTACCTAAAGGAAAACACAGGTGTCCCTGCAAGAGGCAGTTAAAGGATTATCCAGCTACAATAGGGTTGGTTTAATCCTAACTTTTATCACATAGAGGTTGGCTTAGGAACATGAGAATTTAATGATATGTTGCAAATTACCTCACTTTTGATTCAGTCACATAAAACTCACTGATACAATTCTAAATTTTATTTTATATTTTTTTATTATTATTATTATTTTTTTTTTTGTGAGGGGAAATGCATTGCCAAGCCAGTTTCTGAGATTTCCAGCTTCCAGTATGTTTCTGTACCAGCTCTCTGGGACTGAACAGCTCATTCATGAATCCAAGCAACCACTGGCAGTGGAAATTTGGGAACACACATTGTGCTACCCCTTTGCTCTGGCACTGCCATTCATCCAGTACAGGTAATAACTGAATGACTGTGCAGGTAGGAAAGGCAAGGTTCCAGAGAGCAATGGTAGGTGTGGCTGGATTCGTCCCAAGAGCTCCATGTCCTGTTGGAGTTGGAACCCAATGAAACCCATGAAGCTCTGGGTTCTCCCTGTGCATGCCTAAGCCAATTTGTACAAGCGGCTTGGAAGGACAAGCATAGCTATAGAGCCCCACCCTGCATATTACTTTTGATTTTGTTCTGCTCTCAGGAGGGAAAAAAAATCCAAAGGCAGGTGAGTGTCTTGTGCCTGCTGTTGTGTATTAGTATGCAGTTCTTATCAGCTGGGTTACCTTAGCAACTAGGCTGTATTTAGCTTTATGAGCTGCCAGATTTGTTTCTTCCCCATTAGCAATGTGAGGAAAAGCCAGGTAATGCTTAAAGTGTATGGAGGCACATTGCCTACTCCTGTGTTGGTTTGGCCCGTAAAACTATTGACTGCTGTCAGAATGAAGACAGGCAAGATTCTTACCCCACCAAAATCATCAAAGAGATCGCCCTCCAGCTCTGCTTCTGACTTGCTGTCCATCTCAGTCCCTCGGTGTGCCACAAGCCCAGAGAGTATAGGGACATAGCATGAAACCCACAGGTTTGTATAAGCGACCTCTCAATATAAATAATTTGATTGCCAAAACTGAAAATGCAGTCCCCTGCCTGTTGAGAGCACATCAGCCATGAATGACTCACGTTCTACTGAAATCTACAAAACAGTGCTTACAATGGGCGTAGGCTATGTGCTGGCTCTGAGCATGGGGACATCTTTCACCCCAAAGCTCTTTAAAGACAGTAGTTTTGCAGAGCTGCATGTGGAGAAAGGTTGGAGGAGGAATAGTATCAAGGATTCTCCTCTACCTTTGTTTGAAAAACTTAATCACTTCTTAAAAACTTGTGTAGGACGGGAAAAGACAAGAGGAGTTAACTGAGTGAATCTTTTACAAACATAATGCTTAAAAAAGCTGTGAATCAACTGATACTTATTTTTTTTTACTTTGGAGTTGAGCTGGAAAGCTTCTTTTGAAGAAGGATAAGAAAAACAAATTCATCTGGTTGAGCTACGCTAAACACTTAGAGTTTATACATTCTAAGTCACTGCACTTCAAAATACTGCAACTTGGTGATTCCTCCTCAATTTACCCACTAGAACTGGAGTCCCAGCATCTGCATTTACTCTAGATTTGTCAATGTGAGATTTACAACCATGTCAAGTTGTAGGATGATCTTTTTTTTAACTGGTATCTCAGCAAAATCCTTTGTACAAATGCAGTTACACCACATCAATTTATTTTCCTTCCTGTACAAAACAGCTATAGAAGCATGGTTGCTATACAATGGCTTATGTTGGGTAGTAGGGAAGGAGGGTGGGAAAGGAGACAAAGAGCAGTTATGCCTGTACAGTAATGGTGGTAAGAAACAAAAACTAAGCATAAAGTAAGAATTAAAAGTTTTGCAGAATCTAATACTATTAGCCCTCACATAAGGGATGCAGCTTCCTGTTCCCTTTGCAGTACAGTAGTATCTATGGGCTCTATTGTGCTGATGTCCCTGCCCCAAAGAATTTACTGTCCAAACAGAGAAGGTAAATATGAAGAAAGGAAGGGCACAGAAAGGTGAAAGGTGTTTTCAAGAGTTCCAGCACTGATCAGAAACAGGAGGGAAGAGAGAACTATACTGTATAGCAGAAAAAATGAATCAGTAAACACCGTCTGACTAGTCCCACACTCAGAATTGTAGATTAAATTTAATTCCAGATTATAATAACTAGTAACACCTTTTGTTATGCTACAGTGCCTCACATTTGGAGGTTCCAGTTTATTTAAAAAAATATTACCCAACTTAAAAACTGAAACAAGTAAGACCCTGCAGTCTGATAGTCCTGCTTTTGTTTTTTGCTACACCTCTCATCATAAGAGCAACCTGAGCTAGCCATAAACTCAATACACCAGGTACATACCTTACTGAGCTATCTGCTCCTGCTTTTGTCTATTGCCTATTATATATGTGATAATAGGTACTTGTACATCAATGTTGCAGTTGTATCTTCTATGTAAAAGCAGAACCTGCCCAAAAGTGTGCCCATCTACTACTAGGAAGTAATTTGAACCTAATTTGGCCTTTCTGGTCTTAATTTTTTTTTGCACTATGGATTGCCTACAGGTGTAAGTCAGTGAGCACAACAGGTATGAGTACTAAAGGCTTGAACCTAATTCGTTCTTACAGTCATTCAGTGGTTGGTAAGTGACTTTAGTCCAGAGTGACAATATTGCTTTGTAAGTAGAAAACTTCTAGAAGACAGTCGCTTGCTTTGGACAGACATATCCACAGAGACCTACCATAGCACTTGATACTGGAAAGAAAGCCAGGTTCCCTGTGTTCATGAGCCCTCAAGCTTACTCTGTAGACAGGGATGTGCATCAGTGTTTGATTCGTTACCATCCCCCTTGCAGAGCTGCATCACGAGTTTCATCGTGGTCAATTCATATCTGAAAATGATAGCTCTCTCCTCCTTTGCAGAGGATGAGGACTGATAAGCCAAGCTGCAGAGGCTTAGCTTTTGTTTTATGCCTCCCTAGAGGTATGCTGTTTTCTTTAAGAAAGCACATATCATTGCTAGTGCTGTATAGGAGTCTACTTACACATGCCAAGACTATCTTCATCCCCCATGAGACATGATCCCAGCCATGGCTAACAACATAATACTGACTGGTGAGCTTTTGTGAAGCATGGCCTTTACTGGGGAGCATCTGTGACAAGACCCACCTCCAGTCTTAGGGTTGTAAGGGTTGGTGGTTCAGTGCTTGCTTTCCAAGTAGCTGACCTCCTTTGTATTAGGGCAACAGATCAGAGCCTTGAAAGAACCTGGGATTCTTGATGTAGGTATGTCCTGTCACTCCCATTTGGATTGACAATGATAATATTTCTGGCCTTGTTAAATCACCTGTCCTTGCAGTCATGTACAGTTAGATCTGCAGTATATGCCACATCCATTTTAAGCCCTTAGTGGAAATCCAGACTACTATAAAGAGACTGAAGTATGGATGACAATTAAGTTCATAGAGTTCATTTTCATAGGAGAAGTTTTCATTATAACCTTGAGAGTCATCTTAACGTGGCATTAACAATTAGTTTCAACATGAAAGTGTGCCTTCCCTGCCAGTTTAACTAATGACACTCAAGCAATAGCTGAATGGCAATAACTTGGATAGATAGTTTCAGATTTTCTGTGAGGTGTCTTGCTTTACAGCTGCCTCCATGCTGCACAGTTACAGGAGCAGAAATTGCAGCCAGGGCTTGTTCTGGTCTACTCAGAAGCTAGGATTGACCAAGCTATAGGAATGCTCGGCCATTTAATTTAGTCTCTATCATTCTCATTACTGTACTGTAGTATCTACGTGTCATGGCTAGACAGATGTGATAAGTGGGTACAGACTACCCTCAGCTTTCATTGAGTTCAGCAGGATGTTAAACACTTTTTTATTGAAAACATTACCTTTATTTTCCCTGTATATTTCACACTTTCTTCAGGCTGGAGTTATGTCAGGTAACATAGTAGTCTATTTTAGTCTAGTAATCTGAACTAGAATCTGAACTAGTCTCTGGCCCATCCATTACATATTCTTTGTGATTCGAGTGCTCTTTTCCACAGTCTCATGAAGGGATATGAACCTTTTGGAGCCTCCTACCCCTCACACATTTTTACTGCCAAAGACAGAGCTTGGCCTCATCTTTCTGTGTTACTTCTACAACTGTTCACGGCATGACAGTCTCAGGTTCCTGTTCTCCTTCTGCCTGGTCTCCCACTCAGCATTTGGGTACAAAACAGAAGCAACATACAACCATTATATTGTGTGATCTGGCAACCTCTTTCTCCAGCCCCAGCTTGAATTTACAGAGCTGAACAAACAGTTGTCTGTCAGGTTTCTTCACATAGAAACATTGGCTGTACTATACCAGTTTACTATTCTGCTTCTAACAGCAGACACCATTCATAGAAAGAAAACCATTTTTCCCTCGGTAACCTGGACACAGATTACAAGATAGCGATGAGCAGGACAGCTTCATCTCAGTATCAATGCTTATCCTATCCCAGTGATCAGAGCCATTTAACCCCTTAGTCATGAGATTCATTTACTACTTTTTTGTAGTTTTGTCTTCTAAAATACATGTAATTAAATAGATATTGAGGATGGATTGCTCAGAACTGTCTCAGCACAGCAGTAATCCTACTGTAGCATTTTTTTCTTTCTTTCTGTCTGTCTGTCTGTCTGTCTTTCTGTCTTTCTGTCTTTGCTGTCTTTAGCCACAGAAAAGGCTTTCAGCAAATATAAAGAAGATCTGATATGGTCCAGCCATATGTCTTCCCTCTCCTCACCAGCTTTATTTTTCCTTCCTCTCCATTTGTGTGATTAAAGAAAGCTAATAAAGTAGTTCTCACCATACTCATGAAATGACTTACAGTATCAGCCAGTCTGGTGAGCATGATGTACCAGCTTGATAGCCTGAAGGTATTTTTGGCATGTCCAGAAAACTCTGCCTGATGCAGAGTTAGGATGTGGTTGAAATGCAATTGGAACTCATCTCCATGGCAAGCCTAAAACAAGTCAGGACCAGTCTCTTCCAGTTTTTTTTGTTGTTGTTGTTTGTTTGTTTTGTTTTGTTTTGTTTTTGGGTTTTTTTGTTGTTTCCATACAAATGAACAGCCATTAACAGCTTTGTGATTATCTGGTTCTGGCTGCAGTTTAAACAAATCCATATGCCCCAAAGTAGTGTCCTCTTTTCAGAGACTTTCTGACCTCCTTGAACAAGGGGAATGATCACAGACTGTAAGCTGAAAGTCCTCAGGCACCTTCTGTGCCTCTCCCTCTTTCCTCCCTATCCTTGCCCACTCTGCCAGTGTAGTCTTGCCACCTTTGTGCTGGCTTTAGCATTCACCAGATTTTCCTAAAAGCAGATACAGCTCTCAAATGGCAGAAAGCAAGCCAGTGTTTTTTGCAGGGTTTAAGTGAATTAAGTCAGCTCACAAAGAAATTAACAAAATTGGAGCCAGCACAAGGTAAGCAGCAGGAGGAAGGAAGGATAAAATAGAAGGGGTGTTGGGACCTTGTCCTCCCAGCAGCTATGGTCAGCTGAAATTTACCAGGTCATAATTGTGATACTGTGATCAGCACCATGTTAACTATCTTAGCCACACTTCAGGTGTGCTTAGAGAAACTAGAGTACCAGAAGTAGTTCTTGATAAGTTCTGTCCATTAGCGTCAGTTGTGAACAGCTGTTTGCATGATGTTTGCCTTGCTGTGAACAAATGCAGTTGAAGCACATATTGCCTTGTAAAAAAAAAAAAAAAAAAGAGGCTTGAGTTTGGGAAACTTTTAAGCTGGTAGAAATCACAGAACCATTTAAGTCAAATGATATCATGCTGGAGAAATTTTAGGCTAACCTACTCAGCAAGGGGTAAGTCATCAGCTGATGTTAGAGGGGAGTGTGACAAAGTTACTTTGGCATAGTCTCTTTGTGAAGCCATGTTCACTTCCAAGTCAGTCATCAGCTAGATTAAATTCATTCTATATAATGATCTTCAGGGCAAGATGTGGGTGGAACTTAGAACATTTCTGTGGTTAAGAGATGATTTTGGTAGTTGATACGTGAAGAGAGTTAGGTCTACTTCAGTGCCGTGGGCCTCACTTAGGCAACAGGGGTCTCAGATGCAGTGTATGTTTTAGGGAATATTGCATTACAGAAGAATGTTATATTCTGAACAAAAGAGGTCTTTAGCATATATGTGCCTATACTGTTAGCAGTGTTACTACTAACAGTCTAAGGGAACACATATTTAAGAGTTACCTGACCACTGTAACATCATGTGTGTCTACCTTGGCAAAATGATACCAGAGAAGTCATTTCCTAATGACAGGACAATGATCAAAATATTTGGAACCTAAACCCCATAATGTTGAATTTACTGACTGTTAACCATTATGAGATGGTATTTCAAGTCTAAGGGATATATGTATTACCATCATATAGCCATTAGGAAGTATATATATGTCAGTGTTCCTTTAGTTGTATATTCAGAAGACTCAGCCCATACACTTAAAGGATATTTTAAATGAAGATTTCGTAATACATGCCTTCACTCACATAGCATATCTTTGACTGTCACAAGGGATTCTTAACAATACTACAGCCTCCCCTTTTCCTTAACATTGCTGAAGGAGTGCTGTAAACATGGGTAGTAAACAGCTTTTCAGCCAGAAAAAATGAGAAACTGTAAAAGAGAAACTGAGTTTTATCATGCCAAGGAGGAGTGGCTGTGGCTTGTGTGCTTCTGCCGCGTGAAAGGGGGGCTTAAAACTAGGGTGAGGAGGCAAGCTTGCTGCTGTCAGAGGGGTTAACAGTCAGTAATTGCTGTTTATGGGATAGATTTCTTCCTGCTCCTCAAACCCCAACCACTCCTCCTGTCTTCTCTCCCTTGCCCTCTCCAGGACTCTGCAGCTGCCTGTTGTTCGTGTGTCTAGTGTCAACCCTGGCAGCCAAGCAGCTACCAGGGACTGGGTGGGCAGACAGCCCCCAGGCTTTATTCTAGCTCAGCTGAGTTTGGGACTGTACAATATGTGGCTGTTGCTAGCCCAAGTGTGAAACTGCTGCCTCTTGCACATGTAGGGCAGTGCTTATGGGGGACATTCTGAGAGCCAGCTAATGAATCTATACCTCATCACTACCTTGTGCTTAAGTATAAAAATCCCCCGAGAACCATTAACCATGGGAAGAAAATTGTATCCATGCCTTTCCATATGAAGATATAGCTTGCCCTGATTCCTAGCTAATTGCATAGCTCAGTCTTGCCCAGGAGTACAGCTGGGGATATGGTGGGACGTGGAAATGTCTGCTTTCAGAAGCCCTGCCACATTGCTTGAACAGTTCGCCACCTTCCCACTTTGGCTAGGTTGTTTGATACTGCATCACCTTAAAGCCTCTCAGTCCCAGCTCACTCCTCAGATAAATTTCTTTAGCTTCAGATTGTATGCATTTCAACGATCTGAGTTCACTTGAACAAGAAGTACGTGTGTGTTAGGGGGGAAATGTTGTTTCCTTGTGCTACAGAGACCTAGCTACTTTCTAAGAAAGCTAAAATAAGCCAAAAGACAGGAAATTGCAGCATGCCCAAACATTTTAGGTACCAGCCCTGACTCAACTCCCTGACTGAATCTCCCACACTTGTAAACTTGCCAGGCTTCGGCAACATCCTTGTGCTTTCTTGCCATAGCTCACTAGCCAACACACACCCTGTGGAGAGTCCTACCATAAAGCTGCTCCTTCAGAGGTCTTCTGACATACAAGGAACTGCTTTGGCTCCCTGGAGGCATTCACAGCATACAGAGTTTCTTCAAACAAATGATTTAAACTTCCAAAGCAACCATCTGCAAACAAGTCCCTTTCTCAGTTTCTCCATCCATCATGAAAAATATTTAACAGTTTTGACCTTCCTGGAGAATACAACTTCTGTATTGCTCTTAGCAGCCTTCTGTGGGGGCATCCCTGAAGCTCCTTTATAGTATTTGCTAGCACTGCCTTTTCGTAGGTTTTCTTGAATTTCATAGGCTGCAGTCTACCCTACATGGGCTCTAGTATACTCTAAATTCATTACACTGGCAAAGAATCATCAAGTAGTCTTTGACTTTTTATTTTTATTTTTATTTTTTATTTAACTCTGCAAATCATAGAGAAAGATACCCACTTACAGAAAAAAAAAAAAAAAAAAAAAAAAAAAAGATTGCCTTTGTTCACATTCCTAAAGGCCTACCATTTGAAACTTGAATTAAGCCAAACTGATGCAGGTACTCTGCAAAGTGCTTCTGCTGTTTAATCCTTTTTATTTCCTGTTTGCAGTAGCTGGAGACAAAATTTCCATTGTTGATGCATGCCAGCTCATTAACTTATTGCAACTTAGACATATATCTAAATTTGCTGATTGACAAGTGCAGCTTTTGAAGACTAGATTAAAATTCATTGTAGGAGCCAAGCAGAATTTTCAAGAATTTTCAGTTTTCTTGTTGAAGCAAACAGAGATTTAGAGGCCTAAGATACTTGGGTGGTTGCTGTTTTTTGTTGTTGTTTTTTTGTTGTTGTTGTTGTTGTTTTGTTTTGTTTTGTTTTCTTGTTTTTGCAATCCTACCAGCCTACTAAATACCTCTGCAAGTCTGAGCAGCTCAGTCAGTTTAGAATACGGGATGAGGCCCTTGATCACTTGGGACTTTCTTATGAAGATCTCAAGATGCAGATCTGAGTTCTTATTTGAGGAATATTTATATTCAAGCTTAGCCTGAATCTATTCTAAAAATTAAATGAACAACAAAAAACAAATCTGTGCTTGAATGTTACCTCTTCTCAGAGTCTGAAGCTCTGTTGTTAGTCCAATAATTTGCCACCCAGACATCTCAGGTTGATTTTATTTGTACTTTCTTGGTTTTGTGAAGGGAGGGCAGAGGGTGTGCATGTGGGAAGTAATAACAGCCAATGAAAAATAACCAAAGCCATTATGTTAGACTAGAATTTACTTGCTAGTCACACACAGGTGAATGTGCAGCCTTGGCAATGCTCATAGTGTGTACAGTTCCAGTCAATTTTTAAGGATACATCAGGTTCTTTAAACTCTTCCAGGGGCCTCTGTACAGAAGACATGAAGAGTCTGCCATTTCCTTCAGTAAAAGTTGTGTTTATACACTTGGAAATTTTCTGGAGCATAGTTACAGCAATACACTATTGATACAACATTGCACATTGCAAATAATGAGATGTAAGTAAAGTTTTGGGCAAATGATATATCTGCAGAAATGTAAATATTAGTTGCAAGTTACTGTAATCAGAGAACATCTGCCATGGGTTGCATATTCAGGAATATAACAGTCTGACATTCACATGTTTCTGTGGAAGTGCCACGCCTCCCTCTGATGCCAAGGAAGTCTACTACTAGTACTAGAAGTGGTGGCACACTGAAATCCAAATGACTGACTTTGGGACACTGACTCTATACAGCACTCTCATGCTGGGGCCATATGCCCATCAGCAACCTCACTAACCTCCTAGCACAGTCCTGAAAGCACTAGTCCAGCCACAGACCCACGCATCTTTCCTCTCCCATCAAATTTCTAATAAATTCATGCCTTGACCAAAAAGTGTCTTCTTTCCTTAATACCAGCTAAATGAATGTTTTGCAATTTGAAACAGCTTCCAGCAAGACAGACCTCTTAGTGGGGCCGGATCAAGCCCAACACAGGTTTTTAGCCCAGTGTGGAACCTATATGCCTCAGCAGAAGCCAGTTACTCCTATGCTGAAATAAACCCTGGAGCATAGCTATGTGGTCAGCCTTCATAGCTGGTGTAATATTTGGGATCCACACGGAGTGCACTGCTCTGACCTAACACATCTCCTGGCTAAAGCACCATTCCTGCCACCCTCGATCCTTAATCCAACTGCAGTAATCAGTGGAGCAACCTGTTAGCTACCTGCAGAGGTGGAAAGTACCTTTTGGGCACATCCGTGTGGACACCAGTTGGCAGATAAGCTTTGCACATGGTGGCATATTGCCCACTGATGATTTGCGTGGCCTTGGTGAATGATTCACTGCTGGCCTAAAGAATTGCATCACCTTTACAGTATTTTAATGAAGAACCTGACAGAAAAAAAGCATGAGGATCTGTGGGAAAAGCTAATCTAAAATGAAGAATTCAGCACAAACCATTGACTGTGACTTTTCAGGTTTTACTGTTAAAGTTAACAAAGATTACAGAGGAGGAAAAATAAAATCTGGTAGTATTTGGAATGCAACAGTATTACCAATGGTGATCGTTTGGCAAAATATGCCCTGGGGGAGTCAGAGCCAGTGGAAATGAAGGAGAAGGAAAAGAAAAAATGGTGCTTAAAGATTTTTTTAAAAGATTTCTGCACTAAAAATTGTTTTCTGTACAGCCTTTCAGTGAAAGAGCTCAGGAATGAATTGCACGTGTGTCAGGAAACCACTTATGAAGTCCCTTACTACCATATTACTTGAGCACATCCCATGTTATTAAAAGGTGCAGACCAGTAAAGCAATACAATCTCCTTTGCCTTGTTCTTTACAAAAGAATCTAGAAATATATATATATATATATATATATATATATATATATATATTTATTTATTCTAATGCATGCATGTCAGAGAGATTAAGTGCATGTATAGGAAAAATTACTGGTTGAAAGTTGATTGAAGCCACTTCTGCTCAGCACTACACAAGGGGTTAGAAGCAGCTGTGTTTGGCATTTAATTTTAGCCAGCTACCTGCTTTGTATCTGCAGCCATGGGTAGGTGTCTAGGCTACATATGCAACTTGGGATGAGCGTAAGGGGAAAGGAAGGTTTCTCTTCATCCCTGCACAGAGAAGGAGCCAGTCTAGGCCAGTCATTAGGGAATGCAGAAAATTATTTCTCGGGCCCTGTTCTGGTCCTAGCTGCCAGTAGTTTTTTTCAACGAAAAAATTCTGAGTGCCTCCTTCCTTTTACACGCTTCTTCTTGTAGAGGCTGTGGATGAGGTTACCATTGCGGTAGGTTTTAGCTAGCACAGAAATCTGCATTTTTTGCCAGGCATCATCTCTTCAAAACACACTGCTTTGTTCTCCAAGTCTATAGTAAGGGCAGCGGCAAACTAAGCTCTGGGTTTAGAGTCAGTACACATTTCAGAGATAACTCTTACAGTTTGAAAGTGGGAAATACCATCAATAATGTTAATATCCCTAACCACTTCAGGTGCACTCACTGAATGTATTATTCATACTCCTTTTCAAAAAGCATTTCATATTCTCATACTGATGAAGATATCATCCCTGTTGTAACACATATCAAACTGAGACAGACAGGAAAAGAAAGACAGGCTAGCAAAAATTGATTTTAGCACCTAAAAGCTAGATGCCTTTGCTTACCTGTCCTTTAACCAGTGCACAAACTGTGTCTCAGAGACTGGCTTTGCTTTCAAAGTAAAACACAACTACATGTCCATTTGAGGGATCTGGCCATTGCACTGTAAAAAAAAAAAAAGTGTTGTTTTTGATAGCAGCAGAACACCTAGCTACCTCTGTGCAACTCATTTTCCATATTTCATAGGTGCCAGTTATTCCGTATACACTGTGGGAATAAAAACGTTGTTTTTGCACAGAGTTACTTTGTTTAGAGGGAAGGAATCTGGTATTGAGATATGCTTGCAGTGATAAGAAAGATTAACAGACAACCTTGTAAAATGATCTGGGTTTGAGAATTGAGCCGGTAACTGTGCACAGACCAAGGTAAGAAATATTAAGGATTGCCTTGGGGTCAGGTGAGACTCTGTGTGATGTGTGATTGAGACATACTTTTGTACGAAGCGAGTGTGGAGTCCTGATCCATGGTTCTGTAGCTCCGCGAGGGACATGGCCAGAGACAGATGTTAGTCAAGTGTGAGATAAGACAGAGAAAGGAAGAGTCTCGGGAAATCTGGTGTACAGTACCCCTCGCATGGTGAAGTGCTTGGCAGTATACCAGGAATTAAGTTGGCCCAGCAGAAGCTTTGGTGAAAGTACAGGTTGGAGAAAGATACAAAGACGTGTTAAAAAGGGTTGCTGAAGGTGTTAAATGTGTGGTATGTAATGTTTGATAGAACTGTTTGAAGTTGATTGAGCAGGGTAAGAGGATGTAGGCATGATCTAAGTAACAGTCTAGAAGCTTTGGTGTATTTGCTGTGGTGTTTGGTCAGTTTCCCAAGTATCAGGGAGGGACGGAGCGGGGGGCAGAGGGGGACAACCTGCTCCACCAGGGGCTTTTCCAGGGGGCCTAACAACCCTTTCAGTAAAGAAATTCTTCCTAATATCCAACCTAAACCTCCCCTGGTGCGACTTTAGCCCATTCCCCCTTGTCCTGTCACCATGCATGTGGGAGAATAGGGGATACCAAGCTGAGACTAGAGGATATAATGATCACTGGGCAATTATTGTATGCACCCAAGACTAGGACTAACTTCGGCATTTGATGATGAAATTGGGCATTCAAATAGTAAATTGTTAGACTGGAATAACAGTGTTATTAATGGAGTGCTCTCAGGCCCTGAGAGCAAAGATATTTTCACCTCTGACTGGAAAAACCCTGAAATGGGGGCAGAAGCAACAATACAGATGGACACTTTTACCTCAGGGGTTTACAGGGCTACCGATTTTTTTGGGCAAGTTCTAGAACAGATTTTGGAGCATTTCCAACCTCACGAGGAGGTGTTACTATTACAATCTGTGGATGATCTTTTATTGTCAGGACAGGAGAAAACAGTTGTGAAGGAAGCTACTAACAAACTATTCAACTTTCTGGGAAAGCAGGGCTTGGGAATATTGAAAAATAGATTACAATATATAGAAAGAGAAGTCAAGTATTTAAGGCATCTAATGTCTGAGGGAAAACGAAGAATAAATCCAGAGATAATCCAGGGAATTATTAAAAACTAAGAAAAAAATAAAAAGTTTTCAAGAGAAAGGTTTTTTTTAAGGAATCAAGAGCCAGGAAGTCTGAATGAAAATGGATACTCCCTGATGGGAGAGAAATGCTGAATAAAGCACCAATGAGGCAAATATTAATCATTTTACATCAAGAGAGTCATAGGGAGGTGCAAGCAATGTGTGATGTTGTGCTAAGAAAGTATGTCTCTGTAGGAATATACACTTCAGTGAAGCAAATATGCAGAGGGTGTACCATATGTCAAAAGGTAAATAAAAAGGTCATCTGTAACACACCTAGAGAGAGATGGGAACCAGGGATTCGACCTTTCCAAAGTATACAGGTAGACTGTACTGTTTTACCTAAAGTAGGGAGACTTAAGTACTTGTTTGTCCTAACTGACCACATGACTGGATGGGTGTAAGCTTTCCCCTTGGTATCTGCCACTGCGAACACTGTGGCTAAGGTATCACTGGAGCAAATAGTCCCTAGATATGGGATAGTTGAAAACATTGATTTAGATCAAGGAAGTCATTTCACTTCACAAGTACTGCAAGGGTTAATGCAGGCCTTAGAGACTGAGTGGGATTTTCACATCCCCTGAAACCCCTCCTCTTCTGGAAAGGTGGAGCAAATGAACAAGACATTAAAGAAGCAATTAACTAAACTAGTGTTAGAAACCCAACTTCTTTGGGTAAAATGCTTACCTTTAGCACTCCTCCAGGTTCAAACAGCACCAGGAAAGGATATAGGAATTTCACCATATGAGATGCTGTTCAGATTACCCTACCTGGCCAGAAGGGATGGGATACTACAATTCGAAACAAGAGAGCTCCCTTAAGAACTGTATCCTGGGGTTGTCCTCTTCTTTGTCATCTCTCAGGACCCATGGGTTGTTGCCTCAACCCCTCCTTACCATCAACCAGGAAATTGGGTCCTGATTTGGACCTGGAAGGAATCAAAACTCCGGCCTGAATGGGAAGGACCATTTCAAGTACTACTAACCACTGAAACAGGTGTAAGAACTGCAGAAAAAAGTTGGACACGCTATACTCAAGTGAAAGCATCCATTAACCCTAGTACCTGGGACATTGTTTCTACAGAAGACTTGTTGAAAGTTAAAATCAAAAAGAAAAATCTCATAATAGACTGAGCAAGATAAAAGCTTACAATTGTAAACTAACCTTTTATTTTCACAGGTAACTAATGAGTGTGACTTGTGAGTGAGAGAAAGGACTGGCCTATAGGGAATCAAAGTGCTCCTAAGGTGTTCTAGTAGTAGTGTACATCTTATTCTTTGTATTGATAATTATTTGGAAACCTAAGGGTTAAAAATAATATCAGGGAAAAATCAACTATTGATTTTGTTTCTAGTGATTGTAGTCCTCAGAGAAGGCCTTGGTTAACTGGCAACTTGGAAAAGGCATGACCAGATAATAGCAAAGACGGGATACCTTGACAAAATATGGGTGAATGTGACAGAGGGTTATGTATCACAATTTGTCAGGTTGCTGCTTGTGAGGTGTTACCTTGTGGAGATTTGCCTATCGACAATTGAGTGGAGAGAACAAACGTCTCTGTCCTGAACCTAAGACTAGCGGGAT